>NC_138769.1:558723457-559350124 GCF_965119305.1 Pelophylax lessonae | reverse complement strand
CAGGAGGCACTAAGCACCCTAGTAGAGTGTGCCTTGACAAGGAAAAGAGGAACCTGACCCCTGATGGAAAAGGCCTGAACCACTGTCTGTCTGATCCTCCTGGAAATGGTCGCAGAGGAAGCCTTTTCGAGGTCCAACCGTGAGCACAAATAGAGTCTGACTTCCTGAAAGACTTCGTAGCTGTCAGGTACACCCTAATTGTCCAGACCACATTCAAGGCATGCAAGGCAATTTCCTTTGGATGTTTAGGTCTGGGATACAGGGAAGACAACACAATGTCTTTATTTAAATGAAAGTCAGAGACAACCTTTGGAAGGGACGACGGACAGGGGCGAAGAACCACCTGTGAGACCTTTAATGATGTCATCCAAGGTAGCTCCAAAAAGGCGATCTCCTTGAAAAGGAGGATCAGTCCAGGTCTTCTTTGAAGTCTGATCCGCAGACCAGCACTTGAGCCAAAAGACACGCTGAAGGACCACTGGCAAAACAGAGAGGCGAGCCATCAGGGGAGCTGCAGCCAAAGAGGCATCACAGATAAACTGAAGCCCAGGACCAGCTGGACCGCCAGCTCGGCAAAGGCAGGGGGGAGCTGTTCCCCCCTCCAGGTCATGGTGTAAGAGCTTAGCCCCCTCGGTCAGAGTTTGTGACACTAGGGCAATGGTAAATACTGCCCTCATTGCCGAACCAGCTAGAGTGTACATATGGTGGGCCACAGCCTCCACCTTCTGGTCAGCTGGGTTCTTAAAGGCTGTGGACTCTTTAACCGGAATCATAGTTGCCTTGTTTAATCTGGAAACATGAGGGTCTAAAACCGGCGGCACAGTCCACTTCTTAAGAAGGGACTCGTCATAGAGGTAACACCTAGCAACGCGCTTAGGGACCCCATGGGGACACTTTGGTCGCCCCCACTCTTTAGCGACAAGTCTGTCAAATGAGGCAGGGAAAGCAAACACCTTTGCCACTCTGGATGACTTGTGAGTCCCAAAGGGTACCTGCGCCTCCGTCGCAGCTTCAGCTGCATCCTCCATCTTCAGGGTCTCATGCACAGACAAGTGCATCAACCAGCTCCTTTTTGTGCATGGTCACAGGCGTGGGGGAATCATCCTCACTATCAGAGGATTCCAGGTGCGTGGTTGCAGACCCGGCAGGGTGACCCACATCCACGGTGCCCGAATCAGATTTAGGATCTGAGGCGGCAGACTAGGCAGGGGGTGCTTTTTGCTAGCCCGTCGCCCGCAAGCCACCTCCACCCGGGACACAAGGGACTCCAGGACTGCCGTCAGTGCATCGATGAATGTTTGGGACCTGGAGGGCACCGCAGCCTCAGAGAGGGGATCAGGTGGGGAAGTGTGCTCCAAAGACTCCAGGTGTCACCAGGGGAACTGCACAAAAAAGTGTAAAACACTGCTAAGGGACCACCCCCACTGCACTGGCAGCACCACCTGGTCGCAAGGCACAAAGCACCAAGTGATCCTCAGCAGAGAGGGAGAAGACCCCACAAGACTCACCACCCACAGAGACAAGCACCTGCAGCCACCAGGACAATCTGTACTACACCTGTAGCGATCAGAAGTAAAATGATCCAGGACTCAGTACCAGGGGATGAGGAGGGGCTTCCACCTCCAAAATCGCCGCCAACAGGGCTCCACTGTCATGGCCGTCGCTATTTTCAATGGCAAACCACAGCAAAATGGCTGCCAGACTACACAAACATGGCCACTGTGTACAGAACACACAGGCTACAACAAAATGGCGGCACCATGAGGCATACAGGGACCCAGGATTGGGAAACCAAACCCCCGCCAGGTACAACCCCCTTGCACAGTCAATCGTCCGGCCACCGGCAGCGCACCACCCTGGCCCCCATCGCCAGTCAGCGCCCTGGAAATTGGCCAGACCACCCAAATAGACCCAGCCTATGTGGAAGGGGGGGCAGGATGAGGGACTTGGCAGGGGATGGTGTCTGCGAGAAGGAGGGGAACCCAGGGGTCTGACTGGCCCAAAGAGACCCACGTCCACCCCAAAACCCTCTAGGGGGAGAGAGGGGGGCAGCTTCTCACCATACAAGGAACCATGCGGGCACCTTGTAGTTTTTTTTGCCATGTGCGCTATTGGGGAAATTTCCTTAAAGGATAAGTTCACTTTGAGAACAGGTTACATTTTAGGTTAAAGAGTAGCTCCATACTTCCCTTTCACGTGGGTGCCCAAGAAGATAACTTATCTGAGAATACAAATACCATCCAGACTGGACAGAGACTCTATGACCAAAACTTCACAACACTCCTCAACAGAGTTCAGGAGGATCTGAAGAGATGGATGCATTTCAACATTTCTACTTCGGGCGTTCGACGCTCATTAAAATGAATGTACTCCCGAGACTTTATTTGATACAAACTATTCCAATTACCCTGCCAAATGTCTTCTTCTCCCTATACAAATGCATGTGCTCGAGGTTTTTATGGAAGGAGTCCCCACCGCGCATTGGCTATGCTCGACTTACTTTGCCAAAAGGGAGGGGGGGGGGTGTCAGTCTTCCTGACTTTTTCAAATAATACTTAGCCTGCCATCTCTACCGAATTGTTGATTGGAACGTCCATCACCACAGTAAGGCTTGGGTACTGCTAGAAGACGCTCAGTCCCCTATCCTCTCCACACATCGCCTTGGTTATCGACTTCACACCTTCCAGCCCAACTAACTGACCACCCTTTTATAGGCTCTACGCTTTTGTTTCAGAATCGCATGTAAATTTGATACCTTTTCATCCTCGCCAAGTCCCCTTATTCCACTGAGAGATGACCCAGATTTCCCCCCGGGCTTGGAGCCCTCATTCCTCGCTAAGGAATTGCCCCACAGGGATGTTTTAGCACACCAATTCCTGGCGAAAGGCAATGCTCTTCCCTATCCCGACTGGAAGCCATGTCCACCTCAGGCTCCTTTTCGTGGTGGACATATGAACAACTTAAGCATTTTCTTAGATCATCCCCAAGAAAAGCCCAAATCTCAAGACCGCTGACAGATTTAGAAAACATATGTACCAGATCCTCTCCCCAGCGCCATCTAATCTCTAAGCTCTATTCCTTGTTATCTGATGCACCGTCACCTATCACTGATACTGATAGAGAGAGAGAGGGAACTGCATCCCTTTCTCAGACGAGGATTGGAATACAACAAAACACATTTGCTCATAAATGCTCTCTTAATGTTGCAGTACAAGAGAACGCATATAAAATCAGAACCAGGTGGTACAGAACTCCCTCTCTGATACATAAATTCGATGCAAAATGTTCCAACCTTTGTTGGAGATGCAGACAATCAGAGGGGACAATGTTACACTTGGCGGAGCTGTACACCTTTACAACCGTATTGGAAACAGGTACACAATATCATTTCTCAGGTCACTACATACTCACTGGATTATTCCTTGTCCCAGTATCTTTTACATCATTCCCAAGCGGAAATACCTTAGGTCTCTTGCAATGCATATGGTCAATGCAGCCCACCTTTGCATACCAATTCATTGGCGTTGAACACAAATCCCTACCATGGCAGAATGGTTTGGGAGATTGCAGAAAATCGAGGAAATGGAAGAGCTGACACAAATTGCGTATGAAAGGCTACACAAAGTTTACCAACACTTGGGCCTGTTGGATCAACCTCAGGAATTCAGACCAGTATGGGAAGTACACATAAATTATGTGGCGCCATGGATTGACATTGATAATGGTGCACTTTTCCCTTTCTGTATCCCTATCATCCTCTAACTTACCATTCCCTTTTCACCCCCCCCCCTTTCTTTTCTCACCTTCCTCTCTCTCTTCCTCTTTTCACGCTGCTCTTCCTTTTCCCACTTTTTTTTTTCCTCTTCTTTCCCCCTACTCCCCCGTTCTCTCTCCACATCCTCAAAGACCTCTGTTACAGCATAGTGTTCCACCCCATAGAGAGGTTAAAAATCCAGCTCCTGGCCAATAGGGTCGATAAGACAGGCAGGGGGCTGATGTTATATTTCCTTCTACTACTCTATGGAACACTGTGGTGCCCCCCCCCCTTTTTTTTTTTGTTTAAAACCACATATGCCTCCTGTTGTTGTGATTGATTTGTGATGCATCCATTATGATTCCTAACGGTTATAATGAACCTGTTGTTTCAAACTATTTTGTATGACGGATGCGGTTATCTTTGTTAACTGCAATTTGCTTTAATAAAACATTTATGTAAAAAAGAAGAAGAGTAGCTTCACGTTTGTCGACAAAAACATTCCCACCTGGTTGATCTATGTACATCACAAGGAATTTAACAAAGTTTGTTGCAGAGAATGATGGGATGCCCAAAATCTGATTTGTTTTGGGAAAGTAGGTGAGCCAATCACACAAGCAAGAAGTTACATTTCTGGGGAGCATTCCATACACCATTTGTGTGCAGACACCTCCAGGTTGTCATATTGCAATGCATTTTACAGAACATTGCAGAGCTGCAGATTGAAAAGCAAAGATCATTTTTATCAGTGTTCTATTAAATATGGCTTGTTACAATAATATATGCTAAATTTTTTAATTATTTTCTTGTGATATTTTTTCCTCCATGAAAGTAGCATTATTATTTAAGCAATACCTCTGTATATGTTCCAATTGTGTATTTTTTGCTGTTTGGTTGATGTTTTCCCCTTTAAAATTGTATTTATATGTGCAATTTTTGTTTTGCTGTAACAGCTTCCCAATGTCACCCATTTAAGAGAAACACATCATTTTAAAGCCTACACAAGTGCCTTCTCATTTCCTTGGATTTATGGAATGCACTGGTGCGTGTCCTTAACGAATGTAGAGACAGTATTTCACTATCAATACGATACAGAACACACAAGCTACTTTTAGATGAGAAAATAGCATGCAGAAAATACAGTAACTGCCAACATTACTTTGCTGGGAATTTTATAACTGACAATGCTAGAATAAAGAAACTGAAATGGCTGGGAATGATGGCGTGTCGCCCTTTCACGCACAGTTATGGCAGTAGCACATTAATAGCCTCATACTATATGCACCAAACATTAATAATGCACATTACCCGCCCCGTGTAGTACAAACTGCTCATTAAAATGATGCTGCGAGAGCACCTTCCAAACATATGGCTAGAAGAAGTTGTCCCACACAATGCTGCCGTTAATGGCTTGCTTCCCCTTTCCCAGAGCAGATGACAAAGCTCAAGGCATAAAAGCAGCCTTAAAATCATGTAGAGAGAAACAGCAGGTGTTTAAAATCCTGCCTGTGACATCACCCAGCCCCTCCTTCCCGCTATAAACCAGTACAGAACGGCTTGCAAAATGTAGCGTCAACATTAACCAGCTGCCTCCGGTAAGGAGTATTTGAAGGCATAAATGATAGGTCTGCACATCTGGAGGTAAAAAAACAGCTACAGGCTATGCCTTTATGGCCATGTCCTCAGTTAGCACTGGTTTGCCACACTTGTTAACCACTTAAGCCCCGGAGGATTTTCCTGCTAAAAGACCAGGGGGTATTTTGCGATTCGGCACTGCGTGACTTTAACGGACAATTGCGCGGTCGTGCGACGCTGTACCTAAACGAATTTGACGTCCTTTTTTTCCCACAAACAGAGCTTTCTTTTGGTGGTATTTGATCACCTGTGCGATTTTTTGATCACGCGCTATAAACAAAAAAAGAGCGACAATTTTGCAAAAATAGCAATATTTTTCACATTTTTTTATATGAAATTCCCCCAAAAAAATGTAAAAATCAAAATTTTTTAACATTTTTGGCCAATTTGTTCTATCCTACCTATGTTTGGTAAAAAAAATCGCAAAAAGCGTATTTTGATTGGTTTGCGCAAAAGTTATCGCGTTTACTAACAAAGGGAAAGATTTTTGTCATTTTTGTTGTTTTTTTTTTTAACGCGTAATGGCGGCGATCTGCGATTTTTTTGCGGTACTGCGACATTGCGGCGGACAGATCGGACCCTTGACTGACATTTTTGACACTTTTGGGGGTACCAGTGACATTTCTACAGTAATCAGTGCTATACATATGCACTGTTACTGTAAAAATACACTGGCAGTGAAGGGGTTAACTTTATTTGGGAGGGAGGGGCTGTGTGTGTCCCTAGGGGCGTGATTCTAACTGTGATTGGCTGTGGCTCTAGCTGTAAGGACACTGATCAACGGATCTACATACTAGATCCGTGTAATCAGTGTCTTTACAGCGAGGAGAATGACAGGCAGCTTGTTTACACAAGCTGCCTGACATTCTCCCTCTTCCCCCGACGATCGACGAGTGGCCAGCGGACATCGGGTCCGCTGGTCACACGCGCGGGGGGGTGCGTGACCGCGCGGGAGCGGGAGCACGCCTCCGCGGGCGCGCGCTCGCTCCCCAGACCCTCCCAGGCTAGTGATGTTAATTAACGTCACTCTGCCTGGCAGGGGCTGACCGCCGCAGTAAATCTACTTGCGGCGGTCGGCAAGCAGTTAAATAAAGCGTAGCCAAACACCGCACGGGAAAAAAAAAAAAAACATGAAAAACACAGGAAATAAAAGGCATGTATCAATGCAAATGAACTTTAATTTTAAGCCCTGGTTTATACCAGTATGATTTCATTGCAAATTGCTGCGACTCACAAAAAGTGCAAAAATCTTTTCCTAAGTCACAGCAATTTGAACAGTTCCATTGCTGCACATGGGGTGCGACTTTAAACTGTCAAGTTGCATGGCAACCAGGGTTTATTTAGCTGAATACATTCCAGGTGCATTAAAACAAAAAAGTGTTCAAAGTCTTGTAGTTTGTTGCCCTTAACCACTTTAGGACCGCTCACCGTGCTGCTACTTCGGCACAGCGGCAGCCCTAGGTCCAGTGACGTAGACCTACGTTGCTGGACTCCTAGCGGTTTTGGCGGTGCGTGCGCGCCGCCGGAGGCTCGCTCCGAGTCAGGCCGGAGGAGCAGAGGCGGCGATCACCGCCTTTCTTCCCCGATTGTCGGGGAAAGTGTGAGAAGATCCGCCTGCTTGTGTAAACAAAGAAGACAGATCTTATCTGTGACAGACAAGGAGAGATCACAGGATTCAGCATAGCTGAACCTGCGATCTCTGTATGTGTCACAGAACCCCCCCCCCCCCCCACACACGTCAGTAAGCATGAGGCATACATTTAACCCCTTGATCACCAACAGTGTTAACCCCTTCCCTGCCAGTGTCATTATTACAGTAACAGTGCATATTTTTCGCACTGATTACTGTAGTAATGTCACTGGTCCCCCCAAAAGTGTCAAAAAAGTCAGTTAGGGGTACGATCTGTCTGCCGCAATGTCGCCGTGCCCCATAAAAAAAAAAAAAACGCAGATCGCCACTATTACTAGTTAAAAAAAAAAAAAAAAAAACCACACACAACAATAAAAATGTCAAATCTTTCCCGTAGTTAGTAAACGCGATAACTTTTGCGCAAACCAACCAAAATACGCTTATTGCGATTTTTTTATCAAAAATATGTAGCAGAAAACAAATAAATTGGCCTAAAATGTTACATTTAGATTTTTAAATGTTTTTTGGGAATGTTATATCAGAATATGAAAATTGTTTTTTTTTTTCAAAAATGTCGCTCTTTTATTCAAAAATTAAAAATCACACAGGTGATCAAATACCACCAAAAGAAAGCTCTGTTTGTGGGGAAAAAAAAGACGTAAATTTAGTTTGGGTACAGCATTGCATGATCGCGCAATTGTCAGTTAAAGTCGCACAGTGCCAAGTTAAAAAAAGTGCCCTGGTCATTGAGCAGCAAAATCTTCCGGGGCTAAAGTGGTTAAAAAGCAGCCACAGCTACAGTAGAAAAGCATACATGCATGCATGCATGCTACAGTTGGATCCCTGCTTTTTGTGTGACTTGTGTATTCTCGTTTGAATTTTGGTGTTCTTTTTGTGTTTTTTCCAGATCTGTGCAGTAATCCAGTGAGAAACTTTGCATTTGTCCAGGAGCTTCCTGTAATAAAGACCGGCCACTGCTGCACTCTCTCCTTGTGCAGGGGGATTGGTCTCGTCTCCGCCCCTCCTCTAGTTTCCTGCAGGCAGCCTGCAGTGGGTGAGCCTGCTGGGCCCCTCCCACAGCTCCGCTCTCTGCACAGACCATGTGCAGCACAGTGATGATGTCACTATTATATTTACAATATCTGGAATTTCAGAGATTTGGTGCACACAGCAGATTTATATCCTTCATGATTATTAGAGAAATATATTTAATTAAACAATTTTATGCCTGGAGTTCAGCTTTAAAAACCTAATAAGATAAGTTTCAGCAAATGAGAAGTGCAGAAAATGTGTAAAAAGCAACTATTAAAAAGATTGATGACATAGTTGACAATTTTCCCTGTTTTCTAGAACCTGTCCCATGATTTGACTGTAAAGGGATAATGGCACATTATTATTATTGAACATCTTGGTGGCCAGAGTTCCGCTTTAACCCCTTGCCTACTGGGCAATTTTACCTCCATCCTGCCCAGGCAAATTTTCAGATTTCAGTGCTGTCAAACTTTGAATGACAAAATGCGCGGCCATGCAACACTTTACCCAAACCAAACGTTTTCTCATTTCACACAAATAAAGCATTCTTTTGGTGGCATTTAATCACCACTGGG
The DNA here is from genome assembly GCF_965119305.1 of Pelophylax lessonae. NCBI lineage: Eukaryota > Metazoa > Chordata > Amphibia > Anura > Ranidae > Pelophylax > Pelophylax lessonae. The sequence continues at coordinate 559,341,498 of NC_138769.1, read as the reverse complement.
TTTTTTATTTTTAGCTAAATAAATGAATAAAGACCGAAAATTTTGGGGAAAAAAAACAAACACCTTTTTTCTTAGGTTGTTATAATATTTAGCAAACATGTACTTTTTCTCCTTCACTGATATGCATTGATAGGCTACACTGATGGTGCTCATCAGTGCCTCCTCACCAGGGTCATCTGATTGGCAGCACTGGTGGGACTGCACTGATAATTAGTGTCCTGATTATCAGTGTAGATGTCCCTTTTAGAGAAGCTGATTATTGGCTCTCTTCTCCTCTCCTCATTCTGTCAGCATGGGGAAAGGAGTGCCCAGAGCTGGCTTCTGTTTTCATCTGTGATTGGACACAGCTGATCAAGTGGAAAAGAGACGCTGATTGGCTATTTACCTTGATTTGTGATCAGCAGTGTCCTCCGGCCCCGCAGTCGCCACAATCACGGGATGCTGTCAGATAATGGCTTCCCAGAACCAGCCGGCCACGTTGTAGTACTCATTCAGCTATGGCGTGCTCTGCAAATGGTTAAAAGTGCCATTCAGCTCCAGTTTGGGAAACAGATCCTGGAAGTGCGGATTGTCACTTTAAACAATCTTCTAGCAGCCTTTAGTAAGCTTTGGCACTAACTGAAATCTGCTGAAAGCCTATTGAAGCCTGCAAGCCGTTTGTATAAAATTTCAGATAGTACTTCCAACACTATCTGCGTTTAAAATTTCTAAAGTGAAAATGGAGAGCAATGTAAACCTTTCGCTGCCAAAGCATTTTTTTTTTTTTTTTAGGCTTGAAGATTAGCATACCATATTTACTGAAAGCAGAGACCCCGGAGAGTAAAATGGTGGTAGTTGCAATTTTTTAGGTCTCATTACTGCAATGGTTTTAAATCTGTTTTCACTAACATAATAAAAAAAAGTAAATTATAGTGCACTAGATTACCCATTTTGTGGTAAATTATTAAAGATGAGGTTGTGGCAAGTAAATAGATACTGAACACGTCAAGCCTTTAAATTGTGTATGCTGGTGTAGTGGTTAGCACTTTCACCTCGCAGCAAGATGGTCGCTGGTTCGAATCCCAACCACGACACTACCTGCCTGGAGTTTGCATGTTCTCCCTGTGCCTGCGTGGGTTTCCTCCAGGTACTCCGGTTTCCACCCACACTCCAAAGACACGCTGGTAGGTTAATTGGATCCTGTATAAAATTGGCCTTACTATGTATGTATGAATGTGAGTTAGGGACCTTAGATTGTAAGCTCCTTGAGGGCAGGGACTGATGTGAACGTACAATGTATATGTAAAGCGCTGCGTAAATTGACAGCGCTATACAAGAACCTGAAATAAATAAATAGAGTGACAAACTTCAATACTCTTTACAGGTCATCACTTTAGAGTTCACCATAATTGAGGACCCTAGAATTATTGCGCTCACGTTGGTGTGTGGTGATACCAAGTATCTGTTGCGCAATCAGCGCTCATCACAAATGATTTTACATATACATGTGTATGTAGGGTCTGGAGGATGATGATTTTTTATTTTTTTTTCAATTAGTTTAATTTCTTTAAACTTGTTTTTGTTTGTGTGTAAATGCCTGTACTGTCACCAACTACAGCAGTGGCAGCAAAATAATTACAGGCCAACTCCACCCTTTATGTCACACTGGTATTTATGGTGTAACATGCTACAAATGGGACTTTAATTGCAACAGACAAACAAACTTCTCAATGAAACACGAGTGTGGTGATCACCACTCATAGTCCATTGACACTTCCTCCATAACTGAAAGCCCAAATCTCATTATGGACAAGGAGCTAGAAAGTCTGCAGGAGCCCATTATTGTACCTACAATCCCCTAAACACAGTTGCAATGCTTTTTAGGCCAATTTGCAGAAATTACTACATGTACACTTAGCCTTTAACCCTTATACTGAGCCCTGGCAGGGGGGTCTTACTTACACACACACTCCCGGGGCTGAAGCTGTCAGCAACGTGTGTATATCTGACAACCAGACTGTCAGATGGAAGCAATCCAGTGGCTGCATCTTCCAGACACCCCATATATCTTTCGTTTGCAGATCTCCCCTTCCTGTTACTGACCCCGGAAGCGACGTGTAAAGCGCCTGGGTCCCTATGTCACTTTTCCCAGCCAGTATGGTTGGGGAAGAAACTATTGCAATGCAATTTTCACTGCATTAGTCTCATTGGAGGACTGGTAAGACTCATGATGTTTTAATAAAGAGAACTTGTCACTATAGCTGCATCACATAGGGGGACTTTTGGCACGCATTGAATGTAAATGCACGCATTAGGGGACTAAGACTGAGTATGCTACACATGTTACATATCACCGCAAATGCCTGAGTGAGATCAGTAATTATAGATCCATTATTCACAGTTAACTCCAAACTGATGACCTGTAGTGGCTTTTAAAATGTTTTATCAAAAAGAAAAAAAAACACCACGCTCACCAGAAAGATGAAAATGGAATCTATGAAGAAGTCCCGTTACCATGTGAGGAAATGTATCAGGGGTGCAACCACATGACGTCATCACATATCCTCTAGACCAGGGGTCTTCAAACAATGGCCCTCCAGTTGTACATGAACTAGTCATGGCTGTGAATATCAGAGTTTTAAAATGCCTCATGGGATGTGTAGTTATGCAACAGCTGGAGGGCCATAGTTTGAGGATCCCTGCTCTAGACTGATGTCCATGCTTAAGGGAAGCAACAATACTATGTTTAAAGAAGCAATTTTTATATAGTGCACTGGATTATTAACTAATATTTTATCTTTAAAGAGTAAGTGTTTGAGTGGTTTCATACTACACTATGAGAGTTCTTGTTTTCTATTTCTCCTGCGGAGTGGGAAGTTTCCATTATTGTGGAGTGGAGCGAGACTTGTCTTTTATGTTCTGGAAGGATTGCTGCTATGTTCTGACCCAGGGATCTGATAAAGTGGTTGTTGACCTTACCGTTGTGTGGGTCTATTTTTGAGATAGGAGGCAGCAGTGACAAGTGGTGGGACACATCGGTGAAGGACGTTTTTGCACGTTTGATTTGTTGGAGCATGTGTGCTAAATGCATCAATATTATTGTGAAAATTACAAAATATCTGTGGACTTTTATATTTTAACTCAAAAAAGAAGGATTGGAGAACTGTTATCAAGTATTGGTGATCACTGTAATGGATTTATAAGTTTTTCTATAGTCCTTGTATGTATGCATATTCTCAGATGATATGGGTTTTATGTATTTACAGGAGTAGTTTTCATGTATTTGATTGCACTGCAATTTAGATATTTACACTTTTAAAGTGTTGCCTATGGAACATATAGGGTACCAAAAAGTTTGTCGCTGTTTCATGGGCACACCCAATTTGAGAGTTTGACATGTTGTGTATCTATTTAGTTGGCCAAACTTCATCTTTTATACTTTTACCCAAAACAATTGGGTAATATATTGCGACGTCCTAAAACTAAGTTAAGTGTATCTATTACAGAATTTTTTGTACTAAAATTATGTGATTTAAAAAAGTTGGATCTACCACTATTTTACTCTTCAGGTCGCCGGCTTTCAGAAAATTTATAATGTTTGGAGGTTTTATCTAATCTTCAGGACTAAAATTATTTTTTTAATATGTGTGCAAAAAATGCCCCTGGCAGTGAAAGGGTTAAAGGATTCAACCAAGCTTCCAGAGGCTTGCTGGCAGCTTCCAAAATGCTTTGCAAAAGATGCTGTACCCATTGCTCTTACACAAGCCGAAGTCGCTGTGCTTTTGTACAATGTAAAAAAAAATAAAAAATCCTTTACAGAGCATGGATATATACACAATACATTGCACAGCTATTTATTATTTTCAAGCTTCAAAAGCATTTAAAGTATTTTCTTAATTATACAAGGGAAACAGATTAACCTAAAGTGTTACTAAACCCGCAACAGTAAAATCAGTCTGTATCTGTAGTGAAGCATGTTGGTTATACTCGCTGTGAAACCTAGGAGGTTAATCCTCTGCATGATGTAAAATGACTTTGTCTTCTCTCATACTTCTCTTCTTCCAATGTCCCCAATATATTTCCTGATAATATAGTGCCAGGGGATAGGCTATCCATGCTTAGGTTGGCATTTTGCCAGATAGTTTTTTTTTTTTTTTCTTGGGTGTGCATGTGATCAGCACAGGGCCAATCAGCACTGTCCAGATAGAAGGTCAGGGGTCCTGCATCCCAATAGGACAGTCTGTGCAGAATGATAACTCCTACAGGCTTTAACTAGACACTGATAAAAGTCATAAGACTGCTATATACTGCTGATGAGAAAAGGTATTTAGCAGTTTATATTTACTAAAATAATTTTAATTCCATGTGCTGTGTACTGTGGGAGAATACAAGTGAATGCAGGATCCTGAGTTTAGCAACACTTTAATGTAAAGAATCTTATAAATGTTTGTTAATGCATTAAAAATCTTGTCGCAATGAAAAAAATATACACTTTAATGTTCATGAGATGCAACCAGGTTAGCCCTCAGATGTCCATTTAATCTGTCAATTCCATAAATGTACCCAGAATGGCAAGCTATACATCTGCTTCAGTGCCCTGTACCGTATTTAGGAGGCATCATGATACCTAGTTAGCATAATAACTGCAGGCTACCAAAATAATGATTTGCTGTACGCTGCACAGTGTTAGTCTATAACCCTCACTTTCACCAAGGGACAGCCAACACTTCAGGGCTATTCACATTCAAGAAACACTTGTGAGGTTAACGCCTCATATCCGGATTCCCAGAATTCACTGCGGAAACTCAGGAGGCAGAGGGTTGCAGCTGGCCTTTATACACATATTCCAAAGCAGTAGCAATTATCCTCATGTCCTTTTCGATGCTTCGTGCCCAGTTCTCCACATCACCAATTTCCTACAGGGAAAAAAAAAAAAAAAATGAATACGGTTGGTCTGGATAGGACAGCTTTAATTTGCCCAATATGATTGCCGTGTGTGTGATATTATATATATATATTTTTTTTTTTTTTTTTTACTCAGGGTTACTTACTGTAATTGGCACTTTTTCTGTTTCAAATCGTATTTCTTGAATTTTTTGTGTTCAAATAGGAAAGAAAATTCAAAACAGAGCAGTAAACAATTCCTAAATAGCTCAGTTTACACAGTAGAATAAGTGTACACAGAGAGGGCAGAAAAGAGATCCCAACAGAAATGAACCATATCGGTGTCTAGTATAGATGCATACATAGAAGACTAAACTTTTAGAAAAAAGGTGGAAAACTATATCTTATACATCAATAATATGGTAATCAATATAAAAGAGTCGTCCAGTAGAATAATTATACAGATCGTTCAATAAATGCATATGGCCAATGTGGTCTAAGGCACCAATAGTACTTAGCATCTACAAGGTGGTCAGTTAAAGCAGAGCCCCACCCAAAAAAGCGGAAGCTCCTCTTGTTCGCTGGCTTTTGTTGGCTTCACTGCCACATTTGGCACTTTTTGTGGAGAGCAGGTACCTAGAGTCAATGGCACTGCGGCTGTGTCTCCTGGACTGCCTAGGGACTTGTGGACATTGCTGGACAGGGATGGGACTTAAGCCCCGTACTCACGTACTGAACGATCGGCCGTCTTTTGTCCAGGGCTGTCGTGTCTGTTGAAAACTGCAAAAGACTGCACACGAATTTTGTCGGCCAACAACAGCAGACTGCAGAAGTGATGTCATGTGATGGTTAACTTTCCTTGTCTTTTTTCTTTTCTGAGCATGCCCAGTCTTGCAAATCTGCTGTCTGTCAGCCGAAATCTGTACTGACTGGCGAACAATCGGCCGTTCTGGTGACGGCCAACAATATTTTAAAGTCTGCACGACAGATTCTGTTCGGCCGAAAATGCGCTGTTGGCTGTCGGAAGCATCATACTAACAAGCCTACAATCGGCCGATCGGCCGGCGGCCGAATATTTACGGCCGACAATCGGTACGTGTGTACAGGGCTTTAGGGAAGTATTAGGGGATGCTGGGGAGGCGGCTTAACACAGAAGGTTTTTTTTTTTTTTTTATCTTAATGCATAGAATGCATTAAGATTAAAAATAAATAAATAAATAAAAAAAATTGCCTTTACAGCTCCTTTAACCACTTCTGGACCGGAAGGATTTGCCCCCTTAATGAACAGGAAAATGTTTTGCGATTCAGCACTGCGTTACTTTAATGTACAATTACACGGTCGTTCACTGATGTATCTAAATAATATGGATATCCTTTTTTCCCCACAAATAGAGTTTTCTTTTGGTGGTATTTGATCACCTGTGCAATTTTAATTTTTTGTGCTACAAACAAAAATAGAGGGACAATTCTGAAAAAAAATAATAATAATTTTCACATTCTGCTATATAAAACATTCCCAAAAAAAAAAAAAATTAAAAAATCTATTTTTTTTTAACATGTTAGGCCAATTTGTGGTCTGCTACATATTTTTGGTAAAATAAAGAAATGGCAATAAGCATATTTTGATTGGTTTGCGCAAAAGTTATCGCGTCTACTAACTACGGGTAAGATTTATGTCATTTTTATAGTTTTTTTTTTTTTTTTTTACTAGTAATGGCAGCAATCTGCGATTTTTTGCAGGACTGCGACATTGCCGTGGACAGATCGGACCCCTGACATTGACACTTTTGGGGGTACCAGTGACATTACTACAGTAATCAGTGCTAGAAATATGCACTGTTACTGTAATAATGCCATTGGCAGGGAAGGGGTTAACCCAGGGGCGATCAAAGGGTTAAATGTGTACCTAGGGGTGTGTTTCTAACTGTATGGGGGTGGGGCTTGTGAAATGATCACAGAGACCTGTGGTCCTATATAGCAGGATCACAAGCGATCTATGATCATTCCAGAGAGAAGAACGGTCAGCTGTGTTTACAACACCGGCGGTGCTCGCTCGCCCCCTAGTGGCAGGCGCGCAACTGACTTTAACCTATGGCTGTTTGCGCAGGAGGGCCAGCCTGGCGCAGTATAACTGCAGAAGGCGGTCCTTAAGTGGTTAAAGCCCAAATCCAGGCAAAAAAAATAAAATAATATCTTTGCAGTGGGGACAGATTGGGGACCAGTTATAACCTCAATGTTTTATGACTTTCTATGTGGCTACTGGGGAGCTTTCACGCAGTTCTAGCCTAGAGACAATGGTGAGGGAAAATCCAACTTTTGGCATCTGTCATAAAAACAGGAATCTTCACTGGGAGACAGGAACATGAGAAAATAAAGGTTAGAGTATACCTAAACCCTAGAATAAAAATTGTTTATATTGCAGCTTACTAGTCCTTGGATGTGGTGGCTGAATTCGTTTTCTTTTTTCAAGGCTAAATTAATTTTAAACTAAAATTACCTACAAGTACAGGAAATATTGCACCTTTTCCTTCTATTAGAAAACGTGTGTCCTTGCAGCTTCCTATGAGCTGAACTGAAACCTTAAAACAATGTTATCAGCGTTCCCAGCTCTCTTCAGTGAGAGAAGGGGTACACTGACCATGACTGTATGGTTAGCAGTACAGGCTAACAGAGGGTGAAATCAGGGAAAGGCTGGATAAAATTAACCAGGCCCGGGTGGCGAACATCCGAGAGTACTCAAAGAACTCAGTAAGGTTATATCTAGACCACTGTTCCTGATCTTTGCTGATAGTATTTTGACAGGAACTGTACCAGGGGATTGGAGGAAAGCTAACCTGATACCACTATTCAAAAAAGGGCAGAGGCATATCCCGGGAAATTATAGGCCGGTCAGCCTGACATCGATAGTATGTAGACTTCTGGAAGGGATGAGAAGGGGCTATATCAAAGAGTTTGCTAAAGAGAACAACATCATCAGCAGTAACCAGCACGGGTTTACAAAAGGGCGTTCTTGTCAAACCAATCTGTTAACATTTGACGAGGAGGTGAGCTGTGAGCTAGATAGGGGGAGACCAGTGGATGTGGTGTACCTGGATTTTGCAAAGGCGTTTAATACAGTTCCCCACAAACGCCTAATTTATAAAATAAGGTCTGCAGGCATCAACCATAAGGTTTGCTCTTGGATATGAAACTGGGTAAAGGGGCGTGTCCAAAGGGTGGTATTAAATAAATTACTCAGACTGGTCATGGGTGGTAAGTGGGGTCCCCCAAGGCTCAGTCCTGGGACCAATTTTGTTCAATTTACTCATAAATAGCATTGAAGACGGGATCAGTAGCTCAATCTCAGTTTTTGCAGAAGACACAAAATTAAGCAGGGCAATAACTTCATTTTGTGGGGCAGAAATCTTACAGAATGACCTGAACAAAATAACAGAGTGGGCAACTACATGGCAAATGAGGTTTAAAGTGGAGAAGTGTAAGGTATTGCACTTGGGGGGACTAAAACATAAAAGCACAATACACTTTAGGGGGGGGGGGGGGGGAACCTCTGGGAGAATCAAAAATGGAGAAAGATCTGGGAGTCTTAGCAGAAGATAGACTTAGCAATAGCATGCAATGTCAAGCTGCAGCTGCCAAAGCCAACAGAATATTACCATGCATAAGGAAGGGGATGTATTCCTGAGATAAAACTATAATCCTGCCACTTTATAAAACTCTGGTCTGACCGCATCTGGAGTATTCTGTCCAGTTCTGGTCGCCAGTCCACAGAAGGGATGTGTTGGAGCTGGAGAGAGAGTCCAGTGAAGGGAAACTAAACGAATTAGGGGATTGGAGGACCTTAATTATGAAGAACGCTTGCAAGCGCTTGATTTATTCTCCCTGGAGAGGAGATGCCTGGGAGGGGACATGATAGCGATTTACAAATACCTCAACGGCGATCTCAGCATAGAAAAAAAAAAACTATTCAGTCGGAAGGAATGCATGAGGACACAAAGCCATACAATGCGATTAATTAGAGGAGAAGCGTTTTAACCTCAGGCTACGCAGGGGGTTCTTTACTGTTATGGCTACAAGACTGTGGAATTCTCTACTACAAATGGTAGTAATTGCGGGGAGTATGGCTACTTTTAAAAGACTCCTGGACGTACATCAAACCATTCAGGGGTATGTGAAAGGATTATGGCCAAACACACCTACACAGGTTGAACTGGATTGACTATTGTCTTTATTCAACCTCAACTACTATGTAACTATGTATGTAAGCAATAAAGCAATGCAGATCCACCTGACACAGTAGGTCACAGATTGGCCCTGTACCAGGTGATCCTTGTGACCAATCACAGCAAATCACACTCAGCAGTATTTAACAAGGCTTGTTTACTGCTGTGATCTCTCCAATTGGTCACTATGAACACACAGTACAGGGCCAATCTCAATAGCCCTGTACCATGTGATAGCTGTGGCTAATCACAGCTATCACAGTAGTAAACAATGGCATCATGAATGGTGCCAAACATGCTTAGAAATGATAGCTTATACAACCATCATTGCCTATACAGCTATCATAGAGTGGAAAAATTAAAAAAAATAAAATACTGATCACCTCCCCCAGAGTAGTACAGTTTCACTGCACTGCTCTGGTGACCGTATGTAAAGAAAAAAAAAAAATAAAGAAAAATGTTACCAGAGCAAGTGCAGTGTCACTATAGCGACATTGTACTGCTATGACAGTAATTATGTACAATGGCTGGTTGCTCTGATATCACTGTATGTCATGGCCACTAGCCATTGTCTGATTACTGCCACAGCGGTACAATGTCACTAGACCAGTGGTGCCCAAGTATCCCTAATCGCTGCCGCACCAGTCATATTGTCTTTAATCTCCGCCACACCAGTCCCAGTGTTCCTGAGCACCGCCAAAGGTGGCCAGCAACAGTGTTCGCTGCTACTCAAGTTCCACCGTCAACAGATTAGTGCAGCCAGCCACAATATTTCTGATCACCACAACACCAGTGCAGTGTTGCCTCTTCCTACACTAACCCTGGCCTGTTTATTGTCCGCATTTGGATCGATTCTTTGCCTGTTTGCTGATAATGTCTTCGCTGTTGCCAGAAGTGACCCATCTGCATGTCTGATTGACTATGTTCCTGCGAGACGCCGGCCCCATCCATCTCCTAGAATTACAGGAATCTGTCTCTCTCCAACATATTTAACATACTATTAATAAAAAAAACATCCAAAAAAAAAAAAAAAATACAATTGTCAAAAATCATAGTCCACAAACTAATGGTATTTATATTTGAAAACTGATCAGACCTGAGAACTACCTATGTAATTTCCTGAGGCCTTAAAATGCCAGGAAAGTACAAATGCATCCTAAATTAGCCCTTTTTGGAAAGTAGACAGACCAAGGTATTTAGTAGGAGGCATAGTGAAGTTTCTAAAAGTTGCAATTTGTCACTTTTTTTGGAAAATTACATAAAAAAGGTTTATTTTTTTTTTTTCTAAAAGCTTGCAGTCTTTTTTCATTTATATATAAAAGCGATGATTGAATACCACCAAAAGAAAACGGTCTCAAAAAATGATAGAAATGTAATTTGGTTACAGTGTTACATGCCTCAGTAATTCAAAGCGACACAGCTCTGAAACTGAAAAATGGGCTGGGCGGGAAGGGGTGTGAAAGTTTCAGGTCTTGAGGCGATTAAAGAATTACAATAAAACAAATCCAGAACCATTCCAGTTTCCCTTTTAAGTCATGTACACTACAAGAGGTATCCAAAATGTTTCATCATTTAAGTAAGAATTCACCTTCAGAGCTTGATTGAAGTTTTCCACCAGACCAATCCACTGTGTTGTCTGCTTTGCAAACTGTGCAGCCTGTATCTGCAGGGTCTTCACTTCATGGTCAAGCTTTCTTTGATTGACATATGCCTGTGCCACCCTAAAACAAATTAGAATAAAAAAGGAAAAAATGACACAGAATGATGCTGCGTCTCAATGAAGTAGCACACACCTAAACAAATAGTTTAGTAACATGTCAAGTAGCAGCAGATAAAAATACATAACAGCCTCCTACATCTCTGTAGTACAAGGGCTCCCTCTGCTGGATTTCTTTCCCTCCTGCAACTATCACCCAAGCATTCATTTCATTATTTGGCAGCACAAGGGTTCAGGCAACTAATGATGAATTATCCATGGAGGTCCAATGCTGAATGAGGCAATAATGTACAGGGAGACATCCATCTACCGATGCAATGGACAGTTGTAAGCAACTGTATGTGTAGTAACATAAGGCCTACTCTGGTACACAACCATCACTAGATGTATTTTGAATTTCAAAATTCTATACTGAAATTACAGTATGTACTTGTAGAACTGACATGGACATTGAATTGATTATTAATGTTAGGGAAACTTGTCATAGTTTCTATGTGTACTGTAAAATGCACTTTTATTTGGAGGCAGTAATATAAATACAGGAAATTGGCTTATTTGAGCAATAAAATATAATATATGACTTGAGTGTTAAAATCATGCTACGCCCTATCCAGCTCTTTCCAGGAACACGCTCAGCTATTCAAGTAAACTAGTTCAATCTGTACTGCTGTAATCTGCTTCCTGTTATGCCTCACCCATTGGAAGATTCTGCAGAAGGCTGCGACATCAGGAAGATGCGGTCATTCCATTTACTGAATTAGAGGGTGCAGCTACTGGCTGTGAAAAGCCTAGATCAGACTGGCTCTAATGAAAGAATGGTTTTTAACACCATCACTATACAGTGAGCCAGGAAATTATATTAAATTAATATATTATATTAAAGAACTACTACAAACCTCTAAAAACTGTAATATACCATAAAAGCACTCACTCCTTACAGAAGTAGAGATATTTCACATACATGGGGGTCAATTCACTAAGCTTTACCACATGTGGTAACAATATCATGTCACTCTTTAGGATAAATTATCCAATGCGGTAAATAAAGATCAATTCATTTAAAAAAAAAAGGGTCAGTAACTATTGCAAAAAATTGTGTGGCAATCCATTTAGTCCAATTCACAAATGACAATGGAACTTAAAAAAAGGTGCGATATTTAATACCACCCTTTTGGTGGCGGTAACCAGAAAGAGAGACCTATGCAAAACCCTCAGAAAAGGGGCGTTCCACCCACGAGAGCCTAACTCAACCCACAGAAAGGGGCCTAATACCACCCACAGAAAGGGGTGCAATAATACCCTCAGAGAGGGATCTAATTCCACCCACAAAAGTGTGGCATTATACATCACGAGTACAGCTCTTGCTCTGGAACTGAGCAGAGAAAGAGTTGAGGAGGCATTTTTCCACACATGTCCTGGGATTGTCCATGATACTTTTTCCCTTGGAGTATTGATGCCGATGTAAGCCCCCTATTACCTCTTTGGAGTGTGACCGGGTCAAGTGGAACCAGTTAGAGAGGAACAGGGACCGGACCCCTGCTGCATGGGAGCGATCCCTATTATCGACCTGCGATTTACCCCTGTAGGGGTACCCAGCTCTGGTAAGAGCGGGACCTATTGGAAGGGGAGCACCTGATCTCTCACCTATTTACCCACTCCGTGTCACTCCAAAAAAGAGCACCTTAACGATTTTGTGGACTTTGCACCTATTCAATATTGTATTGGACACTTTTTGTACATTGTAAATATATTGCTCAATTTTGGACTTTTTTCTGCACTTTCCTAATTGTTTACAACTCTAGTTCTATACACATTTTTTTATACCTTTGGATTTTAGTTGCACCGAATTGACCCTGCACTTAATGTGTATTTATTTGCGGCCATATATATTTACTCTTTTTTTTTTTTTTTTAATGACTTCTTCTTATTGCAATAGATAATTTTTATCACTACAGGTCCACACACATGACTGTGTGAAGTCTCTGCACTGTAGGTGGTTCGATTAGTCTTATATCTATATAATATATATATATATATATATATATATATATATATATATATATATATATATATATATATATATATATATATATATATATATATATATATATATATATATATATATATATATATATATATATATATATAAATAATTGATCAGGGCGATCAAATTTTCACTAGCACATAGCACTTTCTTTGGTCATTTCATTTTATTCCCTAGTGGTTCACATATTCACTATTTGGTACTTTTTGCACATGAAATTAAGTTTTAATGCATATGTTTTTTACTGTTGAATTATGTTTACTGAATAGTAATTTTAAGTGACATGATACCTATTTATATGTATATATTGCACAAGTCACTTTTACTCACGTTAGTGTGAGTTCAGTTTATACATTTAACTAGCCATTGAACACTAACCTTTAGAATCTCACTCTACACATCTTTCATACATTCTTCATTGGCAGCGCCAATCACTTCCCCTTCTTTTATACACAGATTCAGCTATGCTGAATCCTGTGACCTCTCCCTGTCTGTCACTAAGAAGACCCGCCTGCTTTGTTTACATAAGCAGGCGGGTCTTCTCACCATTTCCACGACGATTGGGGAAGGGAGGCGGCAATCGCCGCCTCTCCTCCTCTGGCCCGACTCCCGCTGTGTCTAAACACAGCGGGAGTGAGCCGCCGGAATCACTAGGAGTCCAGCGATATAGGGCTACATGGCTGGACCCAGGGAAGAAGCCGCACTGCCGCAGTAGGATTACTGTGAGCAGTCAGCAAGTGGCAAGTGGTTAAAAAAAAAAAAAAAAGACAGTTTATTCTTAAATAACTCTATGCAGTGGTAAATACAAATAACCAGCTATATGATAAGAAGAGATATACCTGTGGTCAAATCCCAATAGCTAGTACATGTGCTAAAGGGGTGTAACCACATATTAACACTACAAATTCTGGATGGACTATATGTGAACTAAATATCCCTGTTTTTCATTGCATAGTTTGCTGGAAAGGGTGCAGCAGTGTGCAGAGGGTCAATCCTGAATTTGCAGCTATATGGTGAGGGAACAAAATATCTAATCTACTCTAATAACACACAGAAGAGATATATGAACTAGTGTTGCACTGAAACCGGTATTGGTGCCGATACTAAGCATTTGAACTCTTGCAAATTCTCCGATACTAAAAACGGATACCTTTTTTGCGATTCTTTTCACTTGTATTGAGTTCTGTCAAATGAAGTCGCAAAGAAATTTAAAAGTCCAAATAGCACTGATCTGCGGCTTTGAATTTATGCTAAAATAGCGCAATTTCAAAGCTACAGAACTGTTCTTCATAATTATGAATAAACGTTAATACATTTTTCATTTGTCTAAACAAAAAAAAACAAAAAAACACCTGTCATGACCTTAAAAATAGGTACTCAACCGGTCTTACCCTGGATTCGTATTGGGAGATTGAGATGAGTAGAACATTCTCACCAGCTCAAATTAAGAAGATGCTAGTACTAACATTAAGGTCCTCCCGATGCACTAAATTGCAGGAAACAAGTTATAAGATTATGTCAAGGTGGTACTACACACCAGCTAAACTGCATAAATGCTACCCGGAAGTGTCAGAGGCATGCTGGCGTTGTAACAGTGCAGAGGGAACTATGTTCCATATTTTCTGGGCCTGCCCCCGATTAAATCATTTCTGGTCGGAAGTCCATAGGATTATTCAGAAATTTACTCTACACACGATTCCAAATGATCCTGCTTTCTTTTTATTGAATATGTCGGATCTTCCGATGTCAGTTTTTCAAAAAGGCATTATTGGCCATCTCCTTAGTGCAGCTAGGGCTTGCATACCCTCAAAATGGAAGCAAAACTCACCCCCCACGGTTTCGAGTTGGATACTTAAAGTAGAAGCAATCAGGAGGATGGAGGAGTTAGTATGGGCATCTAAACACAAACATGAGAAATTTACTTTACTATGGGGAGGCTGGGATGGATTTGTGACATCTGAGGAAGGAGCCTTACTAATGTGCAGTCGGTAGAGTATGTTGTTCGGTTGGTAGACTGGTCTCCTCCATGGTGATAATAGTGTTGGATTTTGGAGGTATGAGGGGGTTTTCCCTCACCCGTGGGGCTGTTTCCCTTTTTTTTTTTTTTTTTTTTTTTTTCACTGGTTAGGGGGGGAGGGGGGTTTAAAGCAGATATGGGTTAACATGTTTTTCTATTTGAATACATTTAGGCTACATTCACACCTGAGCGTAGCGTTTTTCGCGCGTTTTTTACCGCGATTTTTACCGCGATTTTACTGCGATTTTTAGATTGAATAGAGATCAATGGAAAACGCCTGTAATCTGCCCAAAAAGAAGCTCATGTACTTTTTTGAGCGTTGGGCGTTTTGTATACAGCGTCAAAACGCTCAGATGTGAACAGGGGCCATTGAAATGAATAGGATTTGTCTTGTTGGGCGTTTTGAGAGCTGATCCTAGAGCAGAAAAACGCCCCAAAAACGCCCCAAAACGCCTAAATGTGAACGGAGCCTTAAGAATATGAAAATGTTGATAACTATATTTGTGTTGACGGAACGTGCTTTTGTTTTTCTTTTTCTGGTGATATTTTGTAACACATCGATTGTAACATTCAGCAACGATAAAAAAATAAAAAAGATTTAAATATAAAAAAAATAAAAATAGGTATTAGTAATTACATGTACTTCTTCTTCTGGAGTGTCCTGTCGGCACTTCTTGCTCCTCTTTTTAGAGGTGCCCCTATAGCAAACTGCAAACTATAATATAGAGTTCCCCTATACAGCAAGGTAAAAAAGAATCACTTAAAAATCACTTCCTTTTTCCCTGCCAGGACTAGATGTCCCATGAGACATTGCTCCTCACACATTCACAAGCTTACTGACATGTATGGAATGGATGGTGTACTAAGCTGTATGTGTGCTCCACTGGGTATACCGACATGTATGGAGGGTGTACTAAGCTGTATGTGTGCTGCAAGGTGTATACTGACATGTATGGAGGGTGTACTGAGCTGTATATGTGCTGCACTGGGTATATTGACATGCATGGAGGGTGTACTGAGCTGTATATGTGCTGCACTGGGTATACTGACATGCATGGAGGGTGTACTGAGCTGTATGTGTGCTGCACTGGGTATACTGACATGCATGGAGGGTGCACTGAGCTGTATGTGTGCTGCACTGGGTATACTGAGCTGTATGTGTGCTGCACTGGGTATACTGACATGCATGGAGGGTGTACTGAGCTGTATGTGTGCTGCACTGGGTATACTAACATGTATGGAGGGTAGGAATGGGATCGGGCATGTTCAGCATCCCACAGACACTGAGGCAGGCAGTGAGACAGATTCCGAGCCACAGCTGCACAGATCAGAAAATGTCTCACTGCCTGTAAATTAGCAGTGTGCAGTGTCGGCTTCCTGGCGGGATCATGCAGGTGGGATGCCGAACACACACGAGACCATCTCTAATGGAGGGTGTACCTGGCTGTATTTGTGCTTCACTGTGTATACTGACATGTATGGAGGACGTACTGTGCTGTATGTGTGCTGCACTGTGTATACTGACATGTATGGAGGGTGTACTGAGCTGTATTTGTGCTGCACTGTGTATACTGACATGTATGGAGGGTGTACTGACATGTATGTGAGCTGCCCTGTATTTCCTGACATGTAAACAAATAATGCATTCTGTATGCAGGCCAACTAATCGGCTGACCAACTAATGGGTTATAAAAAATAGTTGACAACTATTTTCATAATCGATTCGTTGTTTCAGCCCTACACTGAAGGCGCTCGATAGTGACATATTTTCATATTTTGTCACGACAGGTTTTCCATAAATCAATAGTAGCCTGATTGTGGGAACATATTTATTGAAAATAAATGAGTATTTCACAATACAAACAGTAAAAAGAAAGCAGCCAAACTTTGGATTAGGAAGGCGGTGAATACTCAGCATTATGGAGTGGAGGAGGAGGGGTGTGTGGGTACACACACAGTAGAAGTGTGCCTGTCAGTCAGCAGGGGATGAGGTTAAAATTTGGAAGAGGGGGCAGCAAGAGAAGGATGCGCTGTGATGGATGCGGTTTAAGAGATGGATGATAGATGCACTGGAAGTAGGAAGTAAGGTGACCAGGGGTTGTTAGAGTGCCTTAGTATTGCGTATAATAATGGGGGTTGTGAGGCAGAACGACAGTGCCCCTACAAGCTGCTCAGAGCAACTGTCCCACCAGCAGAGTCACTTAACCACTTTAAGCACCTGTCTGACAACAACCTCAAACATACAGCCAATGTCATTAGGAACGGTCTTCAGTGTAAAGAACAAGGAGTCCTGAAAGTGAAGGTTTGGCCCCCACAGAGTCCTGATCTCAACATTATCAAGTTTGTCTGGGATTACATGAAGAGATTTGATGCAGCCTATGTCCACAGAAGCTCTGTGGTTAGTTCTCAAAGTTTGGAAGAACCTACCTTCCACATTCCTTCAAAAACTGTGTGCAAGTGTACCTAGAAGAAATGATGCGGCTTTGAAGGCAAAGGGTGGTCACACTAAATATTAATTTGAATTGGATTTCTCTTCTGTTTATTTACTTTCCTTTTTGTTATTTGGTAAAAAAAAAAAAAAAAAAAAAAAAAAACTATTAAAGACTTCTATTTCTGAAAGCATTCCTAATTTACAGGATTTTTTACACCTGCCTAAAACTTTTACACAATAGTGTACATACTGTAGAGGCGTGTCTAGGTGCTTGCACTTTTTGCATGTGAAATGAGCATGTGAAGGGATCAACGAATGTGTTCTCATTGCTTAAAACGAAATGTATAACCACCATTCAGACATTTGTTTGATTTGAGGCTTCTCAATAAAAAAAAAAAAAAAAAACAATACAACAAATTTACCCACCCTACATTTAGATGGTCTACCAAAGCTTCGGTCAGAGTTGTAGCTGCTGCAATGGCTTCCTTCCTTCTTTTTTCTGTTAAAATACAGAACACATAGGTCAAAATTCATTGTAACTAAATAAATTGCTTGTCTAGAATTGTTATACCAAATATAGCCAGAGATATTTAGGCCCCTTGCACACTGCAGCTTACACATGCTCAGTACAGCTTTTTTTTTTTGTTATGAGCTAAAATACAGCCCATTCATTCTAATGTGCACACAGGCACGTAAATGAGCGCCGCGTATTCTTCAGTAAGAACAAAATAGAAATATCTGCATTTTGGACAGTAATTTACGCCTAATGCGCGCATTTGCGCGCAAATGCGATTAAATGAACGCAGACAGTCATACTGTTGATCTGAAAAAATTTTTTGCAATGTTCAGAGGCACGAATTTACGCGAACGCATATGTGCGAAAATGCACGCATTTCAATAAGACAAAAATTACGGCTGAAAAAGGAGATGCTCAAACAGGAGTATCATGTGCAAGAGGCCTTAACATTGCTCGAAAGTCATATTTGTTTTTTTTTTTTTTTAAACCATGCTTTCCAATTGCTCATGAGCATTGACAAGTGTGAAATTTGGCCTCAAATTTCGATTTAGTTTTAGTCTTGACTAAAATGCCATTTTAGTTTTAGTCGTATTTTAATCATCTGAATTGTTTTAGTAGTATTTTAGTTGACTAAGATCTCCAGTACCCACCTAAACTTCTGCTTTCCTCAGAGAGCTTCACCTGTCTGTTTAAGCCCCAGCCCCCTGACCCCTTCGGCGCCTTCTGGAACAATGCCCTGCAAACCACGTGGTGAGCGTTTCCCCTCCCAGCAAGGTAGCAATGCTTAGAACTGAGTAAAATACCAGCCTTCCCAGACCGTCCAGTTCTCTGCCCTGTACAGCCCCCATTTCCCATTTACTTCCCCATCCCAAATTCCAGCCTGGCATTACAGCCAATAAGACTCGGTTCACACTACCGCGACTTGTCAGCCTGGCAAGTCGCGGTCCCTCGCGGTCCATTGACTGCTACAGGACCCGTTCTAATAAGAGCGACACAAGTTGCTCCGACTTAGAAAAAGGGTCCTGTACTACTTCGGGGCGACCTCGGAGCGACTTGCATAGACTTCTATTATGTAAAGTCCGTGCAAGTCGCTTCGAAGTCGTGGTGCACGGGAATGCACAAGTCGCCCCCAAAGTAGTACAGAGTCGTGCCGCACCAGTGTGATCCGAGCCTTAAAGTTTACAGATCTCTTTGTTTTTTTTTATATTTTAAAGTTGCACTTCTGATTTTTTTGCTTAGAATAAAGATCATGATTCTCTCACGATTCTCGGCCATAACATCTTCCTTTACATTATACAAAAAAATTGGTCTAACTTTGTTTTAGTTTTTTTTTTTTTTTTAAATTCATTAAAGTGTATTTTTTTCCCCAAAAAACTGTGTTTGAAAGACTCTTCTGTGCAAAAGTGTGCAATAAAAGATTGCAACAGTTGCCATTTTATTCTCTAGGGTCTCTGCTAATATATATATATATATATATATATATATATATATTATGTTTGGTTGTTCTAAGTATTATTCTAGCAAAAAATGCTGATTTTAAACTTTTAAGCAACAAGTGTCAGAAAAAGGCTTCATCTTTAAGAGGTTAAACTGCATTTATATTCGCAGCGTTCCGGCATCGCATAAATGTGAACCAACACTTATGCCCCATACACACGTGCAGATTATCTGCAGACTTTTGTCTGCAGACTTACCAAAACCATATAATATGAGGTCAAACCTAAACACTTTCAATTTGTATGCAATCCGGCAGGCCCTTGCACTACATAGAAAAGGTAAATCTGCAGACAAAAGTCTGCAGATAATCTGCACGTGTGTATGGGGCATTACAGACAGAAGTTCATTCCTTTGATCTAAAAGAATGAAATGATACATTCTAAAACATTGTACATTGTGTTTACAGTTATCTCCCAGCCTTAAAGCGGTAGTATCCCGCTTTTTGACACTTTTACCTACAGGTAAGCCTATAATGACTCACACCATGCAATAACTTTCACGTACGATGGTAGATCTTCCTAGAAGCAGATTTCCTAGCTTTTGGCAGCATAGGAATCACCTACTCAGATAAAACTCTCTCCTCCAGCATCTAGCGTTCAACAGCCAAGCTGTCAAAGCCAGCGACTGTAAAGCAGGATGGCGGATTGGTCCTTGGGACAGCAGATCCTCCCGAGAGGAAGCCTCCAAATAAAGTCGGTGACCAGCCACACGAGATGGGCTTACCATGCCCGGCGAGGCCAGTCCAGAGGCACTAAGATAACCGGAATTCCTTCTGCCTTGATCCTGCTTAGAAGTCTTGGCAGAAGCTTGAGAGGAGGGAAGGTGACAACCAGACGATACTGAACCCACAGGGCCACCAAAGCATCTGAAGACAATCCGTCCAATGGTCCAGACACAGTCTAATCGCTCGGAGTTCCAAGACATTGGTCAGTGGTCTGGACTCTTCCAGTGTCCAGATCCCCTGAGCAGAATGTTTGCCAAGGACGCCTCCCCAGCCAGACATCCGTGGTGATTATTGTCCAATACAGGGGGGGGGGGGGGGGGGGGGGGGAGGATTTTCCCAGATGAAGCACCGGAGAAGGAAGCCACCATATCAGGGACTCCTTTGTTACCCGGCTCAGCTGGATCTGATTGTCCAGAGACTGCAGTCTTGTCCTATTTGGCCAGAATCCCAGTTTGCAGGGACCCCGTATGGAACTATGCAAACGGAACCACCTTGAAGGTGGACCCCATCAGGCCCAGCACCCGCACGCATTTCCAGAGGGATGACCATCTGCTGGACAGCAGAAGACTAATTGCAGCCTGCAATTTCTGTGAGTTTGTCCACAGGAAGGAGCACTCCAGCCAAGGCCGAGTCCAGAGTCAGACCCAGATAGTCCAGCTTTGTGGACAGAACCAGAGCAGACTTCTAAAAATTCAGAATCCAGCCGAACTCCCGAAGAGCTCCTATGGTAATTTCCAGGTTGTCCACCAGAGCAGAGGGAGACTCCGCTCACAGAAGGAGGTCGGCCAAGTAGCCCAGTACCGCAATCCCCCATTGGCGTAACACAGCCAGCACCAGGGCTAACACTTTTGTGAAGACTCAAGGAGCAGAGACGAGAACAAAAGGGTAACGCCACAAACTGGTAATGCTCCTTTCCCACGGCAAAGAGTAGGAATCGCTGATGACCGGCACATATTGGAATGTGAAGGTAAGAATCCTTGATATCCATAGAGGCAGGAAAATCCCCCTGACGCAGGGATGCCACCACTGGACTCCATTCTGAACTTCTAAACTGGCACAAAGAAGTTCAGCGCCTTGGAGGTCCATGATTGGACGCATCTTCTCTTCTATCCTGGGAACTGTAAACAGGTTTGGAGTAAAAACCCTGAAAACTTTCCGAAGTTGGAACCAGGACAATTAGCCCTTGAAGCAACAGGTCTTGACCTGCCCAAACAGACCCTGTAAGCAGGCCGGGGACAGGTGCAAGTTGGAAGGAAAGAACCTTGCCAGGGGACAAGAGTGAAACTCGATCTTGTAGCCTGACAGGTCCGGAAACCAGCGAAGACGTCCCCCCACCCCCGATACGGGTGGAGGGCACACCTTCATGCTGAAGGAGCCTTGTTTGCGGGTCTGGAGAAGCCCACTCTCGGCTTGCCAGACTAGGTTTTAGTCAGGTATGTGACAAAGAACGTGATGGTCACTCTTACAGAGCTCCACTGTTTCTCTGAAGAGAGGAGAACCTTCCAGAAGAACAACCATCTCTGCAGCACTCCAACAATAAGACCTGTATGGTAGAGTGTCCAGATGGAAGCCACTCCTCAGTAAAAGGCACATGACAGCCCGTCTGGAGTTTGCCAAAAGGCACCTGAAGGACTCTCAGACCATGAGAAACAAAATTCTCCAATCTGATGAAACAAAGCCTGAACTCTTTGGCCTGAATGGCAAGCGTCATATCTGGAGAAAACCAGACACCGCTCATCACCTGGTCCATACCATCCCTACAGTGAAACATGGTGGTGGCAGCATCATACTGTGGTGATGTTTTTTAATGGCAGGAACTGAGAGACTAGTCAGGATCGAGGGAAAGATGAATGCAGCAATGTACAGAGACATCTTTGATGAAAACCTGCTCCAGAGCACTCAACCTCAGACTGGGGCAAAGGTTTCTCTTCCAACAGGACAACGACCCTAAGCACACAGCCAAGATAACAAAGGAATGGCTACAGGACAACTCTGTGAATGTCCTTGATTTGCCCAACCAGAACCCAGACTTGAACCAGATTGAACATGTATGGAGAGATCTGAAAATGGCTGGGCACTGACGCCCCTTATCCAACGCTGGAACTTGAGAAGTCCTGCAAAGAAGAATGGGAAAAACTGCCCATAAATAGGTGTGCCAGGCTTGAAGCATTATACTCAAAAAGACAAGGCTGTAATTGGTGCCAAAAAGGTGCTTCAACAAAGTATTGAGAAAAGGCTTTTTATTTTTAATAGGGCTGAAACAACTAATCGAATAAATCGATAATGACAATCGCCGATTGTCAACGATTGTCATTATCGATTAGTTGCTCCGTCGATTAGTTGTGCTCTTTCCCCGCCTGTCAGCGAGCTCCGTATGCTCTGTGAAGCCGTCGGCTGCATTCACTGTTTCTCTCACAGCTCTGCACTTCCGTGACCACCCTCCTCCCCCCTCCCTCCCTCCTTTCCTCTCCGCCTTCTTTGTGACGTCAGTGAGGGAGTGAGTCATATCGAGGTAAGGGAGAAAAGAGAGGACAGAAGCAGCAACAGAACGTGAGTGCCGAGCTTAGTGTTAGTGTCCTGTCAATGCAATGCAGCCCACCAAAAAATATAATAAATGCTTCTCCAGATAAAAGAGTTAATATTCCTTATAAAGTGCAATATTGTAATAGAAAAATAAGTGATTAAAAAATGTCTGTATAGCACATATAGGTGGTCTTTCTATGCTCCCTATTTCATATCTATGGCTGACATGGACGTTTTTATTCACTTATTTTTCTATTATAATATTGCACCTTATAAGGAATATTAACTTTTATCTAGATAAGCATTTATTATATTATTTACAGTATATAGCAGCTTAATTGAAAAAAAAAAAAAAAGTTTTGGTATAAGGCTCGGTTCACACTGCCATATGCGATATGCAGGGGGTGTCAATTAAATGTTAACGACACCCCCAGTTTGATTGCATATCGCAGTGCGATCTGCAAGTTCACACAGAATCGGATCGCACAAATGTGAACCACTGTGCAATCCGATCCTGATGCGGCTCAAAAAAAGCCTCATGTGCGTCTTTGCTGCGGATGCGCTGCAAATTCAGCCATACAAAGTGTATGGTTGAACTCGCATCCGCACATCAGATCGCATGTAATTTAGGAGCAGTGCGCTCCAAATTACATGCGATCTCGCAAACTGCACAAGTGTGCTGATCGCATGTAATTCGGAGCGCACTGCTCCTAAATTACATGCGATCTCATGTGCGGATGCAAATTCAACCATACACTTTGTATGGCTGAAATTCGCACTGCACCCGCACAAAAGACGCACAGGACCCTTTTTTTCAGCCGCATCAGAATCGGATCGCACAGCGGTTCACACTTGTGCGATCTGATTCTGTGCGAACTGTCAAACTGGGGGTGTCATTAACATTTAATTGACACCCCCTGCGTATCGCATATGGCAGTGTGAACTGCCTCTTGTGCGGATGCGATCCGGGAACAGGCTGCAAATTCACAGCCTTCCTGCATCGCACAAGTGTGAACCGGCACTTACACTCTGTTTGTTCATTATTATTTTAAATAAATGAAAAAAAAAAAAAAAAAGGCATATTGAGTTTTTTTATGATTTTATCCGATTAATCGAAAAAATAATCGGCAACTAATCGATTATTAAAATAATCGTTAGTTGCAGCCCTAATTTTTAATAAATATGCAAAGATTTCAAACAAACTTCTTTCACATTGTCATTATGGGGTATTGTTTGTAGAATTTTGAAGAAAATAATGAATTTATTCTATTTTGGAACAAGGCTGTAACATAACAAAATGTGGAAAGTGAAGCACTGTGAATACTTTTCGGATTCACTGTATACATTATAGAGTATTTGGGTCAGGACTGCCCCACATCTCAGCAGGCACTGAACAGAAGGTGCATTACAGCCTGTACTCACCAATCAGGTGAATGGGTCTCTTATGTGCTTATTTGAGCTTGCCATGTTCTCTTTTTACCTATAGGCCCATTGCCAAGTTTAACCACCTCCTGCCCGTCCGCCGTATTGACAAATGACAGTGGCAGGATGGCTCTCTCGTTCTGGGACAATATCAGATGACGTCATTCCACTCTCGCTGCGTTTGTGTGGCCGCAGCAGTGCGCAGTGTCCCTGGGACACGGTGCATCACCTATCTCGGTAAAGAGTCGATGACGAGGCTCTTTACTCATGTCATCAGCTGTGTCAAGTCACAGCTCATCACATGTAAAACAAGAAAATGCCAGTTATCTTTCCTCTCCTCACACTGACAGCGTGTGAGGAGAGCCAATCAGCAGCATTTCCTCACAGAGGAGATCTGCAGATAATCAGTGCCTTGATTATCAGTGCAGTCCCAACACAGTAATGCCAGTCAGTGCTGCCTTTTAGTGCCTGCCCTTCAGTGCAGCCCAACAGTGCGCATCAGTGCAGCAGAAAAAATTACGTATTTACCAAATTTTCGCACAGAAAAAGAGAAATTATTATTTTTTTTTTTAGCAAAACAGAAGTTATTAATCACCACTGAAAGATAGCTCTGTTTAAATATTATTTAAAAAAAAACACCAATTAGTTTGAGTACAGGGTTGCACGACTGCGCAATTGTTTTTCAAAGTGCGACAGCGCTGGGGTGCCGGATCACACATATGCAATGCAGGAACCCTGTGAATCCACTGTGGGTTCCCGTGTCGTACTCAACTCACAGGCAGTTCACACTGCCATATGCGAATCGCTGGGGGTGTCACTACAAAGTCAACGACACCCCCAGATCAGTTCGCATACCGCAGTGCGAACTGTCAGTTTGGACATGAATCAGATCGCATAGGTGTGAACATCCATTCTGGCGCGGACCAAAAAAAAAAAAAAAAAAGGTCCAGTGTGACTTTGGTCCGAATGCGATGCAAATTGAGCCATACAATCTGTATGGCTGAATTCACAACGCACAGATATCGCATGTGACAGAGCAGTGCGGTGCGAATCACATGTGATGTCTGACATTGCATATGTGTGAACCAGGACTGAAAGCTGAAAATTGCCCTGGGCAAGAATGGGGTGAAAGTGCCCGGTATTGAAGCAGTTAAATGATCCTATGATTCCTGATCAGCAGTTTTGGGGTCTGGAGCACTGGCCCCTCTACAGCCATGTCAGGTAAAGTATGTTTTGGGGATCTGCTGTGGGCTGTGCTCCCTCTTTGTTACTTTGCAGTCACAGCAGAGAAGCTTTCAATTTTGTTTAATAGTCATTGCAGCTTCAATTCTAGAGCATGCACATGAATGCAGCACTAGTATATATATATACACATAGAATGGGAGCCGAGAAGCAATGAGTAGAGTACAGGGAGGGAAGACAAGCAGTATTACACAATAATAATTACACTTCTCTAATGTTCTACTTCCTCTTCCGGGAACACACCAGTTATTGACAGGAAAATCCACCAATCAGAGCGGTGCGAACCCCGAGACAACTACAGTCCTGAGCCCGCCCTACTATAATGCAGGCGCTGTGCAGTGTGGGGCTGTACCCAGGCCCTGGTATGGATGGTATAGAGGAGTTCTCGTACCTTGCAGCTCCTTCCGCTCATTCTGTTTAACCTGGTGTTCCTTCAGTAGCCGGGAGAGCATGATAGAACCTGGCCGAGGAGGGGAGGACTTCCTCTATAATAGTGTGCCCAATGGAGTGTACGCCCCCTCCCAGACAGACTGCGCTTCCCTGTACTGAGCATGCGCTGTTCTCTGTGCCTGCAGGGTTCGACACAGCCCTGCAGATGGCGCTGTGTACAGCATCACTGCACACACATACTGCGCATTCCATCTCTAGCAGTATGTGAGCAGTCCTCAGGTTCTTTTAGTAAAGAGGGGGGTTTTGTTTGTTTTTTTTCTTTGGTTTATTTATTTTTTAGATTGGAATAAAGAGGTTTTCCAGTTGTACTGGGAATAATACACAGCACACTATATTACTGAAAGTATTGGGACGCCTGCCTGTATACCCGCATACACTTTATTGGCATCCCAGTCTTAGGGTTCAATAATGACTTATAACAGCTTTAACTCTTCTGGGAAGGCTGTCCACAAGGTTTAGGAGTGTGTCTATGGAATGTTTGACCATTCCTCCAGAAGCGCATTTGTAAAGTCAGGCTCTGATGTTGGACGAGAAGGCTTGGCTCGCAGTCTCTGCTCTAATTCATCCCAAAGGTGTTCTATTGGGTTGAGGTCAGGCCAATCAAGTTCCTCCACCCCAAACTTTCTCATCCATGTCTGTATGGACCTTGCTTTGTGCACTGGTGCGCAGTCATGTTGGGACAGGAAGGGCCATCCTCAAAATGTTCCCACAAAGTTGGGAGCATGAAATTGTTCAAAATGTCTTGGTATGCTGATGCCTTAAGAGTTCCCTTCACTGGAACTAAGGGGCCAAGCCCAACCCCTAAAAAACAACCCCACACCATAATCTCCAGTCATGTGAAAAATCAAACATTAAAGCAGTTCCCCAAATTAGAGATAAGCCTTCACTGTGTGCAGTTAAATCCCGGGGGCTTTCTCTCCTCTCCTTGCAGTGCTGACAGTACAGACAGACGTCCTTGTGCTGACCAATTAGAATCCCTGTAGTCCTCACTGGCAGGGCCGGTGCTAGACTATTTTGCACCCTAGGCAAGACAAGTTACTTTGCCACCTCCCCCACCACTACCTCATTGGCTGGATACCTCTTCTACATTGATTTGCTGAAGTTTGCAGGAGACGGCTTTGTCTTCAGCCAACATCATCCAATACGGCAGGAGTATGCAGAACGTCAGTGTGCGGGGAACTGGACAGCCATCAGAAATTTTGGGGCCACTTATGCAGCTTTAGGCCTGGGGCCCCCCGGGCCTGACCCCTTACATTAGAGTTTACCACTTTCATTAGGGTCCCCTCTCCTTAAATCAGGGTCCCCAGAGTTCACCCTTACAACAGAGACTCCACTTTCATTAGGATCCCCAAAGTCTTCCCTTACATTAGCATCCCAAAGTCCCCCCTTAAATAAGGGTCCCCATAGCCCCTCTTACACCAGGTTCCCCAGAGTCCTCCTGGCCATAGCTGCGCCCTAGGCAGCAGTGCACCCTAGGAGGCTGCCTAGTTCGCCTAGTGGTAGCACCGGCCCTGCTTACTGGCCAAGCAATATGGACATGAGATTACCCGAAGGGTTTTCCAACCAGTGAAGCAGTTTTTCAGGGCCTAACAGTGGGGGATCCCATTAATCTGGTACAGGTGGCGGGAGGAGGGGGGTCCAGTGTAAGGTCACCTTACAGATTTCCTGTAAAGGGGAACTTACACTTCTTTGTACCTGAACCCTCAATCTAGGGAGGTCCTAACAAGGAGCCATATCGAAGGTTAAAATGTCTTTCAGTCTGTGAAATCCCTCCCGCTGACCAGTGTATTATTATTCGTCAGATTTCCTTAGTTGGGGCACTCAGGTTTAAGGAAATCCCTCGGTACATTGTGTAAATACCCAGCTAAGGCAGGGGGGGTTGATTTACTAAAGGCAAAAAGACTGTGCACTTTGAAAAGTGCAGTTGCGCTCTGCAAGAGCAGTTGCAGCAGAGCTTAGTAAATGGGCAGAAGCTGTGCTGACTTCCATCCTCCAATCAAGTGCAAGCAAAAATGCTGTTTTTTTACTTTTCCTTGCACGTGATTGGGTATTGTTTGTAAAGTGAAGCTTTAGATTTACTAAGCTTTGGAGCAACTGCACTTACAGAGTACATCTGCAATTTGCAATGTGCACAATCAAATTGCCTTTAGTAAAGCACCCCAATGGTGTCACTGTTCCTTTAAAAATTGGCTAAGGAAGTTGTGGCCCATGGCCTCTCAACACCATTCAGTCTGCAAACTGGATAATGAAGTTGTGGCTCACAGCCTCTCATCCCTTTGCAGTTTGTAACTAACGGGTGGCAAATAGACTCGGTACTTTGCAAGTGTAGTCACACTCTACAGGTGCAGTTGCAGTAGAGCTTAGTAAATGAGGGGAAGCTCTGCTGATTTCCATCAGGTGCAAGCAGAAATGCTGTTTTTTTTTTCCCTTGCAAGAGATTGGGTACTCTTTTCAAAATAAAGCTTTACCTAATTTACTAAGCTCTGGGAAAACTGCACTTTGTATAGGGCAACTGCACTTGCAAAGTGCACAGTCTATTCCCCTTTAGTAACTCAAGCCCTAAGCCTCCTTCAGCTCTCTGGAGCTAGGAAGCCCCTGCATTGGCAGCGTTTTAGGACCCTGTAGTGTTGCCCTCTCACAGAACTGGTGACATCCCTTTCCTCCAACTCGCTGGATCCCTCTGACAGGTATTTGAGGAGATGTGTACAGCGCACAGGTGAATCTGTACCTGCAGCAATGCGTCGTGGGTGCCTGGTCCCGACTCACCATCATGAGCAATGCAAACTAGAAGAGGAAACCACCACACCACAGGGAAGCTTGAGTGAAGCAAAAAAATCTCTTTTATGGGGAGGGGGGGGGGGGGGGGACGGCAGCTTAGGCAGGGCCGTTTGAAGGAATTTGGGGGCCCCAAGCAAAATGGACATGGAGGCCCCCCCGCACACATGCAAAGCCTACAGGAACCACAGCATAGCCATACAGTTTAAGTTCACCCACACTTTATATAAATAAAAATTGAGTACAGTGCAAATACTGCTTGAAAAAATATTTGAAATTTGAACATTTTCAACAATTGAACATTTGCAAAAAACACCACTGTACCATAAAATCAAATATACATTAAAAAGTGCACAATAACTAAATCTAACATACTTACACACACACACTCACATTGCCAGATATTATCGCCCCTCCCGTTTCCCCACCATGTGCCCTAGATGATACCAGGGGGACTTTTTTCTTATGCTATGGGACTATCCAGCTGTCTCTTAACAGGTAGGTATTGTTCCCAATTGGACAATTGGTCCAATTTTTGCATGAAAAAATGGAGTGGCAGACTGTCAGTGTGATCATACCTGTCGCTGGCCTGGTCCGATCCACGTGTGGGAGGAGGATGTGATGACTCGTGGTGTGTCTCTCACTGGCGAAGTTCGCGGGCCTGGTGGGGTGGCGCCACTCCCGCGCGCGCTTTAGGCCGCCTAGGCTGGGGCGGGGCTGGTGCGCACTGCGCAGATGCCCCCCGCCACCGCTCACTCTCCCCCTAGCGAGCCGGCGCCGCGTGACGTCATGCCGCTCCTCCGCTGTGCGCCCGCCCGCGGGCCTGTCACAGACCCGCCTGTGTGTTGCGAGGCCGGCCTATGTGTGTGAGGCGCGGCGTTTGTGTCTTGGGGCCCCAGGCCAGCTCGGGGCCCCAAGCAATTGCTTGTTTTGCCTGCCTTGAGGCGACGGCCTGAGCTTTGGGATGAGTTGGCAACCCTACTCCAAGCTATCCTCCCCCAGCAAACATTCCCCAGTGTAGAACTACAATAAGCATAGCTGCATAGGCATGTAAGACTAGCTAGCTCTACACACCAGGCATGGATGCCTGTCTGGGGAACATTTGCTCCCCTGGAAAACAAAAGATATGCTGGACTGGAAACCCATTCAAACTTCAATAGAACCCGTAGTGAGTTATAGCTGCTGGGTGTTAGATAATGAACCTGCTCCCTGGTCAGACCTGCAGAGGGATGTCTTCTAGCTCCAATTTTCTTTGCATCTTTGTTATGTCATGTGACTAAATGCAGGGAGCTGCAAAAAAAAGAAAAAGCACTTTTGGAAGACTTCTCTGGATCAGACCCTGTGATCACTGTGGGTTCCACTCGGACAAAGGGGATTACAATGAATCTATCAGATGAGCTGTGCTGCTTCCCCTTTGGGCCCTTTTCACACATACGGTCCGATCAGATTCGCCTGTCAGTTTTTCAGGCGGATCTGATCGGATGCTCCATGCCTCCCTATGGGGCAGCGAATGTAAGCGGAGACATCTCCACTGACACCCGCTGCCATGCGATCTGATCCTGTCCGTCAAATCCGGATGGATAGAAACCCTATTTTCCATCCGTCCAGCGGATTGGATGAGAATGGACAGGCGGTCTGTTCTCACCCGATTCCCCCATAGAGGACAGCGGGACTCTGACACCTCCCTCTCCGAACACAGAGCAGAGACAGAGCAGTCACCCGCCTGCTCAGCGGGGATCGGCTGATCGATCCCCCCGCTGAGCAGAACAGAGTCCGTCGGTGGAACGGACAGGTGTGAAAGGACCCTTACTGTATACGTCTTTTATGGGACTTTAGTTCTAATTGCTCCAAAGCTGAGACATGTCAATTTGCAAATTTAAGAACAATGACGTTACAGCAAGTGAATGTAAATAATCTAAAAAGGTGAAAAAAATGTGTGTGTGTGTGTATGTATATATATATATATATATATATATATATATATATATATATATATATATATATATACATATACATGTGTAATATGTTTGTGATACAAAAAGAAAAAGTATGTATATGCATAAACATGTATATACACACACACATATATACACACATATTGCCCCTAGCATGAGCAAACCACCAGGTATAAAAATATCCATGGGTTGCAACATTGTTTTAGGGGAAAAAAGAAAAACCCGCACAATGAGTATGCAACATAGTAAATTCATAACATTGTGTCATATGTAAGAGATACAAAAACTAGTATACATAATTATTGGTCTCTATCCACTGGAAGCATCAAAATACAGCCGATATTGTGCAAAAAGAAAAAAAAAAAAAAAAAAACCAATACTCCTATTTATAAATAATGAATAGAAGTACAAAAATAGGAATTAAGTGAATTTAGGAGAAAAGACTGAGATAACAAAAATCTCAGCCAACCACCCTTCCGAATAAAATCATTTAAACCTATTGTATAAAAATATTTTTGTTTTGTTATCCTAACATGTATTAATGATACACAGTCGAGTGTAGTCCAATTAATGAAAGAATCAAGATCAAATTAAAAAAAAAAAAAATATATATATATATATATCTTTGGACATTGTCAAATACATGTAAGTATACACCCACCTATGGATTAAAAAAACACAGTCTATATGAAAAAACACCCTCATTTTTAGCATATAAAAATATAAATGGGAAAAGATTTAAGATAAATAAATGCAAGAAAAAAAAAAAGGGGGAAGAAACTCGAAAAAGTTTGAGAAACAGACAAAGAAACCAGAAAGAAGAAGAAAGGAGGAAAAACGGAGAAAAGAGGGGAGAAAATGGGATAATAACAAATTCATTAATAAAAGCATGTAATATCCTATTCCTGGTTTAAACCGTAAGGGGCCCTAGTCTTGAAAAAAAGATCCAGAATACCCCACGTTTACATAACAATTTAAATACATCTCCTCCTTTTTGGTGGATCTTTTGCAAGACCTGTACCCCCCACCGCTGATCTATCCCCCCCCCCCATGGTGGTCATTAAATATTTTTATACAATAGGTTTAAATTATATTATTCAGAAGGGTGGTTGGCTGAGATTTTTGTTATCTCAGTCTTTTCTCCTAAATTCACTTATTTCCTATTTTTGTACTTCTATTCATTATTTATAATTGGAGCATTGTTTTATTTATTTTTTCTTATTGAACAATATCGGCTGTATTTTGTCGCTTCTAGTGAATAGAGACGAATAATTATGTATACTAGTTTTTGTATCTATTACATATGACACAATGTTATAAATTTACAATGTTGCATTCTCATTGTGCAGGTTTTTATTTTTCCCCCTGATACAATGTTGCAACCGTAGGATATTTTTTTACCTGGTGGTTTGCTAATGCTAGGGGCAATATGTGTGTATATATATGTGTGTGTGTATATACATGTTTATGTATATACATCATTTTTCTTTTTTATCACAAACATATTACACATGCATATATATAAATACATTTTTTCACCTTTTTATTTTTATTTGTATTTACTTGCTGTAACGTCATTGTTCTTAAATTTGCAAATTGACATGTGTCAGCTTTGAAACTATTAGGATGCCAATTAAACATGGGGTTGAGCCTATGGAGTGAAGTGGCTTCCTGTTACATACTTTGTAGTGAATAAGCACGTTAATTAGTGTGAAACGCGTCTACCATATCCATTCTGCTGTACTTTGTACCTGTATTTGCACGAATAAAGAACTTCTTCTCCATCAGTTCCTGGTGGTGTGTTCAGTGGTTTGAGTACAGAAGACATGGATCCTGTGTTTCTGTGAAGCAGAACCACTGATCCATGTTTTCCAGTAGTAAAAGCACCTCCCCCACAGTTAGTAAGCACTCCCTAGGCACACGTTTACCCTCTGATTGCCCCTGATGTTAACCCCTTCCCAGCCAGTGTCATTAGTACAGTGACAGTGCATATTGTTAGCACTGATCGCTGTATTAGTGTCACTGGTCCCCAAAAAGTGTCTAAAGTGTCAGTTAGGTGTCCAATTTGTCCCCCGCAATATCAAAGTCCCACTATAAGCCGCTAATCGTCGCCATTACTAGAAACATTTTTTTAAAAAAAATATTCCATAGTTTGTAGACGCTGTAACTTTTTTGCAAACCAATCAAGTATTGATCGACCGATATCATTTTTTTTACTGCCGATACCGATATTTTGGTCATCAGATATCGGTATCGGACGATATTTTCTGACATTAAAATGTATTTATTTTTTTTAATGTCTACAGGTACTGTGGTGGAGGGATCTGGGGGTCTAAAAGACCCCAAACCCCTCCTCTGCACTTAAAAGCATTCAAAACGCCAAGTTTGGCTGTTTTGAATGCTGTAGGTTTTTTTAATTCAGTACCCGGAAGTGATGTCATGTCATGAAATGGAGACCCGGTCAAACGGCGGCGGTGCAGATGGAGACCCGGTCAGACAGCGGCGGAAGGCGGCGGGAGGGGGGGACGTCCCCTCCCACTCCTTGGAATGACAGCCAAGCGGCTTCTCAGCCGCATCGGTTGTCATTACAAGACAGCCGACTGTTGGCTATAGACACCGGTACCGGGGTGATACCTCTAGGTGCAGGCACTTTCCCGGAATATCGGTAAATCAAAAGGCGATTCCGATATATCAGGCAAAGTGCATATCGGCCCTCCATATATCGGCTTTGCCGATAATTGGTCGATCACTACAATCAATATACGCTTATTGTGATTTTTTTTACAAAAATATGTAGCAGAATACATATTGGCCTAAATTAATGAAGAAATTTGATTTTTAAAAAAATTTTATTGGATGTGTTTTATAGAAAATAGTAAAAAATATAGCTTTTTTGTTTTTTTTGAAAATTGTCCTCGTTCTTAGCTTCTAGCGCAAAAGATTAAAACTGCAGAGGTGATGAAATATCACCAAAAGAAGGCTCTATTTGTGGTAGAAAAAAACAACATACATTTCATTTGGGTACAGTTTTGCACAA
Source organism: Pelophylax lessonae (assembly GCF_965119305.1). Classification (NCBI taxonomy): domain Eukaryota; kingdom Metazoa; phylum Chordata; class Amphibia; order Anura; family Ranidae; genus Pelophylax; species Pelophylax lessonae. The sequence goes on along the minus strand of NC_138769.1, from coordinate 559,308,064 downwards.
CCGCACAATTGTCAGTTAAAATCAACATGGTGCCGTATTGCAAAAAATGGCCTGGTGAGGAAGGGGGGTAAACCTTCCAGAGCTGAAGTGGTAATGTAAAACCTTTATCCCAAAAGGAGTAAAAAGTGTATTGCTGTAACTGATTATAAATCGTGAGCTGGAATTTGGCTTCAATTTGTTAGTGCATGTAAGTCTGCTAAGGCTCGGTTCACACTAGCCCGACTCCAAAGTTTTGCGACTTTCAGTGCAACTCTGGAATCCGACTTTGATATGAATTTTTACACTCTGTGTGGCATTGAACTCATATTAAAGTTGGACCTAAGTAGTGCAGAAACCTTTTCTAAAGTTGGACAGACTTGTGTAGTATCAGTTAAGACAGCTGACATCCGACTTGGCGTCTAACAAGTCGCATCCTATGTCACATCAGTGTGAACTGAGCCTAATATGTTAACCTAATACATTACCCTACCCTCCCCCTCCGACTGACAATGTTGCTCTCTGCTGTGACTCCTATGCGTATTTCTCCAGAGTTGTGTCTCACTAAGTGCCGGTTCACACTATTGCAATGGGAGACATCGCATGTGATTCGGAGCGCACTGCTCCTAAAATCACATGCGATTTCTGTGTGGTGCAAATCCAGCCATACAGTTTGTATGGCTGAATTCGCACTGCAATCACAGTGAAATCGCACAGGACCCTTTTTTTGGTCCGCAGCAGAATCAGATCGCATGGTGGTTCACACTGTGATATGCGATCTGATCTGGGGGTGTCGTTAACTTAGAATTGACACCCCCAGCGTATCGCCGATGCGATGCGGGACTAATACAGGAGGTTTGTTACTGGCCAGATCACCGGTCCAAACAGAGGGAGGAAAGCCAAAGAAAAGAAAACTGATGCAGCCTCCATATCTAATACAATATAATTACATTTTGGTTTTGTGTTTATTTCCACCTTAAATGTATTGCACTTTATGGTATACGTGCATTTTTACCAGTAAAATTATTTAGGCAAGGCTCTTTTGCAAATTGTTCTGTACAAGGAAAACCTTTGCTCCTGCAATGTTTGAGACTTTGTCCTCTCACTGTTGTGAAAACCCTCATGACTTTGCCAATAATGTCACAGTGTTGTCTGGAGGAGCTCCAGGAGCAGCACTATGGTGCCTTGCCAAAAATATCATGTCCACAATTATTCAGGGAGCCAGAACAGATAAAAATAGACAGTTAGGAAAAAGTTACTGTGCTTTGAATCCTGTGAAATGTTAGCTATTTTTTTAAACCTTATCTAGACCAAGAGTGCCTTGATCATTTATTATTTGCCTGTTCAGTACATTTTGCAGGAGACTAGATGACAGCGTTTATAGTCCAACTTGTTTAGATAATACAAATTACTGCATACTGGATACAGGGACCATGGGGCTGAGTAGTATACCACTGGACAAAGTTCTAGGGGACTACAAATATGTTATACTCCATAGGAAAAGCTGCAAGGATATATTTGGGGGTGTTGCTAATAACATACCATAAAATTGTGACCTTTTTGACCAATGTCTCTGAGCTCATACTCCCTCATTTAACTGTAGGGATATGGGGGGATAGGAGATAGGGAGTCAAGAAGTCATTTCTTCTAGTCCACATGTAGCTGCAATAGCAAGGAGAGCATCAAGTGGAAACCTGAAAGAAGAAGAAAATGGACCAGATTGAGCATTGTCCTATCCTCTTCAGTTGGCTGCAGTCTGTAGAATCAGAGAAAGCTTGACAAAAGAGTGTCTCGTGATAATTCTTTGTGAGGGTCTTATCGCACATCATAATCTGCAGTGTGCCTACCTACTACGCTAGGTCCACCCTGAACTGGGCATTTATTCATTCCCCCTTTATGTAATTTTCCTGAAGGTAAACCCTGGCTTCTGTGACACCCGACTTTTTCAGATTCAGGGCTTTTTGCTTGGCGCATCACCTTGGCTGCAGAACCACACATGACTTCTACTCGTTCACTCAAGCACAATATTATCAAGCACAAGACTATTATAGGGGAAAGGAAGAAATTGGAGACAAATACAGATTCTGAACACAATGGTGGCAAAGGCTGGTTTGCCAAACAACTACAAACCACAAAAAAAGAAATTAGTTCACAAAGAGTTATTTTACTCTTGAAAATCTGAGATAAAATAGCTGATAGCAATTTTCAAAAAATCTTTTTGCAATTCATAAAAAAACGCTACTAAAATATCTGTACTGTGTATAGAACATGCTGCAGCAAAAATTACATTTATAAAGCCAAAAAATGACTTTTTCCCTGCAAGCTTTCTTTTTTTTGTAAACAACAGCTTGGGGAGCCAGTCTGTATGATGAGGCCACAATTTAGTGCACTCAGAACAAGATTAGAGATTTTTTGGATAAATTCTGATGTCTGTTTAGCAGACTTTGGATAGAAGTAACAGCTGTGGAAAAATTGGGTTTTGGGTGTTGGTGGTGCCTTCACACTGTAACCCTGTAGAGGTACTCTTGATAAAAGCAAGAATTGGCCTTGGTGTGAAAAATTTAAATGATATGCCCAGGTCAAACAGATGCAGAAAAATTGGTCCTTGGGTGTTAATTGTGCCCATGAAACCTACACCAAAATATTGCTTCACAATAAAATCTACACCTACAAAGCTAGGCAGCCTAAACAGTCTTGCACAGATTACACATCCCAAAAACACCTGATCGGCAACATTAGGGGCTTGATAGCTGCTGCTAATCCAGGAATGATTCATTTTGATAAATGTCAGCCAGTCAATGAAGTCTGTGGACAGATGCACTCTTTTATCTGTCACAAAACCTCCGACAGCACTGAATGCCCTTTCGGAAAAGCACACTGGATGCAGAGCAGCCCAGCAGCTCAGTTGCATACTGGGCAAGTTCTGGCCAGTGGTCTAATTTGATGACCAATTAACCCAGTGGATTGTCAACTGGAAATCTCTTCATGTCTGTTTTCGCCCCTAGATAATCTCCCACCATATGATACAGATGCTGCCAATGGGATGTGAAAGCTGACAGCCCTGGGCGCCGAGGACTAAAAAAATGCATCACTGAGGTGGCCCCCTTCTCCACCGCTCCTCTCTTGACCAACAGAAGCCTTAAACTAGCTTTTCCATGGCACTGTAACCTACCAGAGTCTGGAAAGGCATTACATAAACTACTTTTTAAGGTGTCCTCAAGATATTTCATCCTCTGCTCCCTCTATTGGGACTGGATGAGCTCCAAGACTTTCCCCTTGTAACAGTGGTCAAGGAGGGTTGCCATCAATAGTTATTCTTCCCCTAATGCCACAAATTCTCAGGTCCTTTTGCAGGCTTTGAAGAATGAGGGAGGCAATGCACCGCAAGTTTTGTGGAGGCATGAGAAGCGGAGTCCTCGTGGTCACTGAGAATTACAGTATCTGGAACTGCCTCCTCTGCACAGGACAGGAGGTTAGTGTCATTATCGCACACCACCATTCCTAGCTCAAGCTGGCATGGCTTGAACCACCTCTGGGCCTGCCCCTTTAGAGCTGAAAGAATCTCTGCTCTGGTGTGGCTCATGTCCCCTAGACAGACCAGCTGAAGCACTGCATGGTTAGCCTGACTTATTGAATAGCCCCTTGAAAGCTTAGGGGATACTGGTGGTTCATAGGACACTTCAGCAGAAGAGAGCATGGAGGAGGAGGAAGAGGGGGGGGGTAGCTGACTAATCTCGCATCATCACCTCCAGCTGTTTTGAGATATGGTGGCAGCACTGAGCCCTGTCCTCCATCCTTTTGAGATGCAAGCAGTTACCCAGTGTGCTGTGAGCAAAATATATCATCCCTGACATGCTTCATGGACCACGTGTCAGCAGGAACGTAGACCTTGCGGCTGACTGCCTTGCCCAACGATGCCACAACATTGCCTTCCACATGATGGTACAGGGATAATTTGGCCTTACATGAAAAGAAAAAGCGACTAGGAACCTGTCATTGTGGTACAGCACATTCTGCATATTCACGGAAGGGGGCAGAATCCACGAGATGGAAAGGCAGGAGTTGTAAAGCCAGCAGCTTTGACAAGCTGAAATTGAGACGCTGGGTATGTGGGTGGCATTGACTATTTCTTTTTTTTTTTCCACTGCAGCAGCTGTTTTAGAGAAATTTGCCTGCTATACTCTACAGCTGGTGGTGTGCTGTTGGCAGATGTTCTGGAAGGACCTGTGACAGCCTTCGCTATACCATCATCCCTGTCGGTGGAGGCTGCTGAGAGGGCATGAAATATTGCTGGGGTAGACCTGAAAAGTGAGGAGGAGTGAAGAGGAGCAGAACTGCATCCCTTTTGGTTGGCTTTCAGATGCCTTTGCCAATGGGTTGAGTGGTGGGAAGTAAAATGCCTTGTCAAGCATGTGGTACCCAAATGGGTGGTGTTTTTGCCACGCTTGATCTGCTTGAGGTAAATTTTTCAAATTGTAACAGTGTGATTGGCTGCGCATGTGCTAAAAAAGGCCCAGACAGCTGAACTGTGGGAAGTGGGCTGGGAGATAACAGCTTCAATGTGATGGAAAAAGGTGACTGCTCCCTACTCTTCCATGACAGCTGCTTTGTTGGGGTTGTGCCTCACCCTCCCTTTCCTCCTCTGCTCTATCTGGCACCCAAGTCATGTCAGTGACCTCATCGTCATCATCCCCTCCATCCTAATCATCACTGGAGCCAACTTGGCAATACTCTGCGGCTGGGTGAACATGACTGCCAACTTGTTGTTTATCAGTGTTCTCCCCTCTCTGTAGGCTCACAATCCTACCTTCCTCAACCTCTGAACCAAGATCTAAGTCAAGTAATGCCTGTGCATTGTCAAAGAGGCAGTAGCTGACGCTATGTTCAAATAACTCAGCTGACTCCGCCATGCCTGATGCTGGGGCTATGACAGGAGTAGCTATGGATAAGCAGGCAGAATAAGCCCCTCTGTCAGCTGCAGTGGACTGCGCACTAGTCTCTGCTTGGGTGATAGAGGATGAGAAGAATGAGGATGGTTTAGTAAGCTAGTCCACCACCTCCTCTGCATGCTGTAGCTGGATAGCACGAGCAACATCACTAAACGGAGGAAATAATGCCCTGCCAGAGAACGGACCATGTCCACCTTTGCCTGTGCACACATACACTGCTGGCCCCTTCACAATGCCATGGGAACATCTGCCTCTTCTTGTTGGCCTCCCAGACATGATGGGGGGGGGGGTTACTACTGAAATGTAATAGAGATGGTGGGAAAATGTGTACTTGGATGCACTTTAATCAATGGAAAGTGGTGTTTGGTGCATTTTACCTTGAGAACTCACGACACAGACACACTCCACTGACACACTACAAGGTACTGCAGTATTCAATATATTGCAGTAAAAGTGCCCTGACGCACTTCAATAGAGTGCAGTAAAAGTGCCCTGATGCACTTCAAAATACTGCAGTAAAAGTTCCTTGACGCACTTAAATGTACTGCAGTAAAATTGCACTAATGCACTTCAATATACTGCAGTAAAAATGCCCTGACACACTTCAATATAACACACTAAAAGTGCTCTGACACACTTCAATATAATGCACTAAAAGTGCCCTGATGCACTTCAATATACTGCACTAAAAGTTCCCTAACACTCTTCAATATACTGCAGTAAAAGTGCCCTAACACACTTCAATATACTGCAGTAAAAGAGCACTAACGCACTTTAATATATTTAAGTAAAAGTGCCTGACGCACTTCAATGTACTGCAGTAAAATTATACAAATGCACTTCAATATACTGCAGTAAAAATGCACTAACGCACTTCAATATACTGCAGTAAAAGTGAACTAACGCACTTCAATATATAATGCAATAAAACTGTCCTGACACTGAAACGCTTCAATATACTGCAGTAAAACTGCCCTGTCACACTAAACTGATACACTTCAATATGCTGCAGTAAACCTGACACATTAAACTGACATTAAAGTAAAAAAGGAAGGTCGCACTACACTCACGCTGCTCTATCACTATATTCACACTACACTGATAATTTACACTCACAATAGAATCACAATAGTACACTATAGCACACTAACTCGCTAGTTGCAATGAACAGAGCTCTGTTCTATCTATTTCCACTCCAATATCACACTGCAAATGGCTGCTCTGGGAAGGAGCCTTTTATATTGTGGGGTGGGTCTTTGAGTAATGAGCCATGTTTGGGCACAGTCATCATTACTTTCTCCAGTCATGGCTTTGACAGTGTTCTGTGCCCTTGATGGGCAAAGCTTTCATAGCTTCAACCAAACAGGGCTTCCAACGCACTGTGATGCACGCAGTGCACTGTGGGGGGCGTTCGGCGGGCCGAACAAACAGTCAAACACTCCCACAATTCGGGTGTTGGTCGAACAGGTGAACAGCCAATGTTTGGACCGAACTTATACTCGGCCTGAACTGTTCACCCAACACTACTCATGAGATATTCTTTAGGGAACTGAGCCCACTCTTTAACGAAAGTATATAAAAGCAAATAAATTTTTCTTCATATTATAAATAAATCTATATAGTAAATGCTTTTTTTAAATAGTTCAATAATTGAAAATAATTAAAACATTCAAAAACCACAATCATACATAACCCTATCACCTCAGTCAGGGAGCAAAGTTACCCTTGAAAATGCAGAACTGGATCTATAAATTGGTTTAACAGTCAGGCCCTTTTGGTCTGACATTGTTGAGTTTAATATAACTAATTTTGACATTTCTAATGTATGTAGCACTAAATGGTGCCTATTGGGTATATGTGATGACATAGATATCCCAGCTAGTGCTAAGCAATTCCTATGGTTACTATTATGTTATGCTAGGAAAACTGACGCTTTACAATAGATACACCCTAAACCACTACATATTAGTTTGTGGAAACCAGAGCCTACCTTTATATAAATGAATGAATCGAGAGGATGTCCAAGGAAGTTCTCTAAACTATGGGGTCCCTGGTTGTAGACCCAAGACAATAATTATTCCCTTCTCTCTTTAATTGATGACCCTTTGCCATAATCCACCCCTAAATAACAATATTCTGTACTCTACTCACATCTCTTCATGTTGGCAATCCTAGATTGTTACCACACTGTGATGGACCTAGTCTAAAGTACTAGCACCTCTATAGTTGTGACTCTATTTGTGCTTTGGTGATAATTTTATAATTAAGAGAATGTAATGCCATATGTATTATTGTTTTAGGATGGTTTTTGTTTTCTTTTTCTTCTTGGTGATGTTTATATATGCATTCACTTAAATACTGTATACTCAATACTGTATTCTGATATTTTTCGGATTTTGAGTTAGTTGATGACAAAATGTATATCCTGTACTTTTCAAATTTGGCATATAGTACTGTGAATGTATGTTTCTTTGTCTATGCATTTTCAATAAAACAAATTTTTAAAATACCTAAAAACATAATAAGTGCAAGATATTTTTTTACATATTGCTAGTGATAGCACATGATAAGTAAGGGTACAAAAAAATATATAAACAGTAATACAACATGTGTGATTACGTGCAAACACTCTATAAGAGAAGGAATAGCTCAAAGCAGATATTACTTATGAGCTTAGAAGCAGTTCAATTAGGGATGAAATTAGAAATAAAATAAATGAATAATGATTCAAAGAATGGATAACCTAAAAATGATGCCGCTTGTATTGCCCCTTAACATCCTCTGCAGCCATTTCCGGTGCTGGTCTTTTTATGGCCACCAATGCAGAGTATCTCTATACGTCTGAGGAAGGAGCGTAGTGCGCATGCTCCGAAACGCGTTAGCTCATTTCCGGAAGACTTGCGGTTCACTGCTTCCTTTGCCTGATCCAGCTCCTCCACGGCCTTTCCTGTAATCGTCATCATCCAGGCTGCGGGCCAGTCGGAAGGCGGACATACAGGAAGCGATCCAGGAACTATGGACTAAGGCAATTCCCATGTGAGTTCATATATATGTCATGTAAATAAATGTTATGCTACACTCAGCGGTGCCTGTTTTCTCCTTTTAAAAATGATAGATGCGGTGAGGTGTATAATATGCTGCAGTGGAGGAACTTTGGGTAATCAAAGTCAAGGAACCCACCGTCCTCACAACACAACAACTGGCATTTCCAAGGTTTCGGTATTAAAGAAAAGGCTGCTCACTTTGCAAAGGGAATTTCCCCTTAGCTTAGTGAATGAGGCAAAGCCCTGCTAACTTCCATCATCCAATCAAATTCAATTCAATTTAACAGCACATTTGCAAAAGTTGCATAAACAACATTTTCATTCTCAACATCTAATAGATTTAACTAGTAAATGCAATCAAAAATACTGCAGCTGGTAAATGCCGTGGCCTGGATAATTTTCTCTAGCCTAATTTAAGTCATTTCAGGATTTGCTTCCGTTAGAAAAAAATGGCTTAGGAACTCCTTTGAAGGAATGGCTGATGTTCATCTTGTAAATCTTAGACCTCATATTACACTCGTCACTAAAGAAAGGAAGGATCTGACATTATGTAGAATTATAAAATTCAAAAGATGCCACTCCTACCCAATCTACAGGTTATGAAAACCTAGGGTGGACTGCGATATAGGATTACCAGTCAGCATTACCTTGGTTTAGGATCTAGAAAGCTAGAAATGTGGATAGGATTTTTTGTAGTTGTCCATCTTCCAAGTAAAAGCTAGTTTTCTCACTCCACAAGGCTGGGCTGTCTCCTATCTCAATCACTGTTTATTTTTCTATAGAATCTTTATTGGCAACAATTTATTGACATAGGGAGAATCTCTGATAGCTAAAGGAAGCATAAATTGGCAGATGCTATTTTATTTTACACTTATAACCACAGACTCTCTCTACCGATTACGGTATTTTACATGCGCTTAACAAATAGGGGGAACTTTCAAAATGTAAAAGTAACAAAATCAGGAATTCTTAATTTGTCAATACCTTGGATAGAAACAAAGTGTCAAGGTCTTACCTTGCCCTCCTGTTGGCAGCCATCTTGGACATGTGCAGACTGCTGTCTCTTATAAACTCTGTTTGCATCATCACTTGCCTGCTGCCTGGGCATCGCTCAGTGATGATGTTGCACACCTGACTATATATATCACCTGAGGGCTTGCAGTCCTTGCCCTTGTGTTTGTGCTCCAAGGTGTATCATTGCTAGCAGTCTTCTGTTCCCTGTGTTCCTCCGTACATGACCTGGCTTGGCTGATGACTTTCCTGGCTCTCAATTCCGTATCGGCAGGCAACCCTCACATCGGCAGACAATCCGGCCTCACCAGACTACCCGCTACTGGACTCAACCCCGGCTTGGATGACTACCCGCTTCTAGACTAGATGACTACCTGGACTTGACCCCGGCTGTTCCTGATTTCACTCTTCACTTTTGCTGTGCATTTATTGTTGTTGCCCTAATAAACTGCTTTATTGTACCTGCATCTTCATGTGGTCTGGTTACCTGGCACCCTGACACTAAGGCCTTGCATTTCATTTTACTTGGCAAGCTCACTAATTTAAAATGTAACTAAAGGCAAAACATTTTTTTAATTTTGGATAGAGTAAAGGAGGGTTATAATACCCATGTTCCTTCGCTTCCTGACCCATAGCCAAAGCAGGAAGTGAAAGGAAATCCCTCCAAAGTGAAGGAATCTTAGTGTGATACCAGAACTAGTGTCCCCATTGGAAGATTTCCCCTCTCTTAGTGTTCTGTCAAACCAAAATTTGGGGTTTTCTTTTACTTTCACTTTCAATGATAATGGTAAACAGGACAAATAGAGAGGGAGAATCTCCCTAATGGGGACACAGGCAGCAATAAAACCCGAGAGGTGTTTTAATCCCTCTCCACTCTATCCAAAACCTAAAAAAAGAAAACAGCAAAATTGAAGAGAGAACAAGGTATTTGGGGCTTTTCAGGTGTTTTCCAACTAATGTTAAAAACTATTACACTTGAGTGTCCTTTCATATAGTTCTTGCTTTCCAACACGGTATAATGATGACAACACCGTGTTGGAAAGCAAGAACTATAAATTACACTCAAGTATAAATGTTTGAAAACTGATCTTTAATTTTTTTTTTAAATAAATGTTGAATATTTAATGAATTGATTGTTGTCTGTTGTAAAGCACCTGAAAAGTCTCAAATACCTTGCTCTCGCTTCAATGTTGCTCAATTGCGCGAGATGCTGTAATTCTGTGGCCATTCACCCACACTAAAAAAACAAAACAGTTTTGCCTCTAATTACAATTTAATTACCTTGGAATTGCTCTTACACATATTAAAGATCTTTACCATTCAAATTACATACCCCTGCCTAAAAAAATTAAAGTGGTTTTAACGAATTGGTCACACCTCCCTTAATCTTGGATCCTATTGGGTGTACGTTTTTGAACCTGTGTTTATAATACACGCTCAGCCCTTCCATGTTTTATTTAGTGAAAAAGATTAAAAAAAAACACAAAGTGGCCCTCTTCCCCCCGAATGAACCAACTTGTCATTGTTCCCCAGTAAACAAATACCAAATATGGGCAGTGATATAATGGGGAGCCCCTTCTCCAGAATAACCCGGGCACTTAAAATTAAAATGATCAGGTGAGGGGTCTGAGCAGTTTGAAAGGAGGGGGCGTTCCCTTTCTTCTTACCTGTTTGATGCCTGGGGACACTTTCAGACATCTTTGGACCCTGGAAGGTAACTGTAACTTCGAATACTTAAATTTGTATGCGCTACCAGATAGCAGTATACTGAGCGCACATGAGTGTAAATAAGTGCCACATCCTACATTATTATTATTAATAAGGATTTCTATAGCGCCAGCAATTTACGCAGCGCTTTACAATATTAGAGGGAGACAGTACATATACAATACAATAAAATACAAGAGGATTTAGAGGGCCCTGCTCAGAAGAGCTTACAATCTAATGGGGTGGGGCAGGTGTTACAAGAGGTAAGAGTAGGGAATGAGCTGATGGCAGATTAGTTGGCGGTGTGATAGGCTTCCCTGAAGAAATTAGTTTTCAGGGATCGTCTGAAAGCAGCTAGAGTAGGAGATAGCCGTACAGGTTGAGGTAGAGCATTCCAGAGGATGGGAGAGGCCCTGGAGAAATCCTGGAGACAAGCATGAGAGGCGGAGACAAGGGAGCTTGAGAGTAGGAGGTCTTGAGAGGAGCGGAGAGGACGGTTTTGGTGATATTTGGAGACAAGATTGGTGATGTAGCTCGGGGCAGAGTTGTGAATGGCTTTGTATGTTGTGGTTAGTATTTTGAATTTAATTTGCTGGGCAATCGGGAGCCAGTGTCGGTATTGACAGAGAGGGGAGGCAGACGCTGAGCGGTTGGTAAGGTGGACAAGCCTGGCAGCAGTGTTCATGATAGACTGAAGAGGGGATAGCCTATGAAGTGGTAAGCCTACGAGAAGGGAGTTGCAGTAGTCGAGGCGAGAAATAACTAGGGAGTGAATGAGTAGCTTGGTGGTTTCAGTTGTTAAAAAGGGGCGAATTTTAGAGATGTTGCGGAGGTGAAGTCTACAAGCTTTTGACAATGATTGGATATGGGGCTGAAAGGACAGGTCAGAGTCCAGGATTACACCTAGTACCCTGGCATGAGGGGAGGGATTGATGGTTGCATAACTAGACTACATAGACTAGACATAGGTTGTTGGAGAAACATGGACTTTATAGGCACTGAGTATATTAAAATATAACAATTTTATTGATACATGACATAAAATACATCACAAACATAAATTACTCGCCTCAAGAAAGGCGTCAGAATATGTAGCCTCCATAATACAGTGATAAAGTATAAACACACACACAAACAATACTAATTGCCGTATTTTGAGATACTTCACATCCACAGGAGCTCACACAAGATGAGAGGTGTGTGTACTGCCATCCATCGAGATCGGTTAACCACTTAAGCCCCGGAAGATTTTACCCCCATTCCGACCAGGGGGTATTTTGCGATTCGGCACTGCGTGACTTTAACGGACAATTGCGCGGTCGTGCGATGCTGTACCTAAACGAATTTGACGTCCTTTTTTTCCCACAAACAGAGCTTTCTTTTGGTGGTATTTGATCACCTGTGCGATTTTTTGATCACGCGCTATAAACAAAAAAAGAGCGTCAATTTTGCAAAAATAGCAATATTTTTCACATTTTTTTATATGAAATTCCCCCCAAAAAAAATGCAAAAATCAAAATTTTTAAAAATTTTCGGCCAATTTGTTTTATGCTACCTATGTTTGGTAAAAAAAATCGCAAAAGCGTATTTTGATTGGTTTGCGCAAAAGTTATCGCGTTTACTAACAAAGGGAAAGATTTTTGTCATTTTTGTTGTTTTTTTTTTTAACGCGTAATGGCGGCGATCTGCGATTTTTTTTGCGGTACTGCGACTTTGCGGCGGACAGATCGGACCCTTGACTGACATTTTTGACACTTTTGGGGTTACCAGTGACATTTCTACAGTAATCAGTGCTATACATATGCACTGTTACTGTAAAAATACACTGGTAGTGAAGGGGTTAACTTTATTTGGAAGGGAGGGGCTGTGTGTGTCCCTAGGGGCGTGGTTTCTACTGTGATTGGCTGTGGCTCTAGCTGTAAGGACACTGATCAACGGATCTACATACTAGATCCGAGTGATCAGTGTCTTTGCAGCGAGGAGAATGACAGGCAGTTTGTTTACACAAGCTGCCTGACATTCTCCCTCTCCCCCGCCGATCGCCGAGTGGCCGGCGGACATCGGGTCCGCTGGTCACACGCGCGGGGGGGTCCGTGACCACGCGGGAGCGGGAGCACGCCTCCGGGGGCGCGCGCTCGCTCCCTAGACCCTCACAAGCAAGCAACGTAGCCCTACGTTAGTTTGCCTGTGAGGGGCTGACCGCCGACGTAGATAGTCGTGCGGCGGTCGGCAAGTGGTTAATGTGATGATAAATATACAGAATATTCATAAAGCCAGGTTGCTCGACATGTTTCGCTTGGAAAGCTTCTTCTGGAGCTAATAATTCAGTACTCTGTATATAGTCAAAAATGTCAACATGGTATAGGGTGCAGAGCCTCAGTATTTTAACAGGGAAGGTGGAGTCAGCTGCCAGGAACAACTTGAAGACAATTGATAGAGGTATAAATCATGTCCATGGGGGGGAATTTCATATAAAAAAATGTGAAAAAGATTGTTATTTTTGCAAAATTGTCGCTATTTTTTGTTTATAGCGCATGATCAAAAAATCGCACAGGTAATCTAATACCACCAAAAGAAAGCTCTGTTTGTGGGAAAAAAAGGACGTCAATTTCATTTGGGTACAGCATCGCACGTCCGCGCAATTGTCGGTTAAAATCATGCAATGCCGAATCGCAAAATAGGCCCTGGTCGGGAAGGGGGTAAAATCTTCCGGGGCTTAAGTGGTTAATATACTCAGGACTACTTTAAAGTCCATGTTTCTCCAATAACCTATTTCTGTAACTTAAAATAGATTTATTTAAAGGCTGGTGTTGTGTTTTTTACATTTTTTCTTTACTTCAGAGGGACCCCTAAAACCAGTACAAGAGGCAAGGGTTACCACATCCTTGCCACTACTTGCCAGCGCCATCTCATTGGGTCCTTTGCTCCATGAAAGGACACATGGACTGTAATCTGCATAACAAGGGGGAGCTAACACTGGCGGCTTCCTTGCTAGGGGATACCAGCATACATGTCTGGCCTGCAAAGCTGATTTGTTTTCGGGTGGGGTGGGAGGACTCGCTGCCCCTACAGAAATTCTAGGTGAATCCTGTCGAAACTTACATCATTTTTTAATAGGTACATTTCTCAGGCGAATGAATGATGACTATACCCTGTAGTTGTATACTATTAATGAAAACTTTTTTTTTTTTTACAAATACACTTATATTTTTTTATAAATGTGGTTAAAACAGTTTAAAAAGACTGTTGACAAATGGTGACCTGAAAGAAAAGTAAAAAAAAAAAACATGCATTTAGGAATAGAATGAAAAAAAAAAGGCATTAACAAAAAAAAACTACCAAGTACCAGGCATTAGCAACTATGTAGCCCTTCGTGACAAGCCCTTTCAGTGTCAGAGCCATGTACACTTTTTATTGAGTTCAACTTAAAAACATTTTTAATACGAGGGTGATTGCCAGCGAGTAAACATGAGTAGAAATGCTTGTCTGTCTCTAAAACGGAGGAATACAGGAATTTTTTTTTTAACTTTTTTACCAAACATAAAACAGAGAGCACTTGACTGATAGGCTTTACATCACTACAGACCCTGGTCTAAGAGACAGTCTTTAGGGAATTTACTAAGCTGTATGATTTCATGATCTTCTCATGAAAATCACAGTTTACAAGCATAAATTGTGCGTAATTGTAGAATCTGTATGGCAGCCTTTCTCAACCTTTTCAAAGCAGAGGAATCCTTGAAATAACTTTCCGGCCTCAGGGAACTCCTGCCAAACATTATTATATCTACCACTCATAATACATTAGTGTGATGACCAGTGGGAAGAATGCTCCTTACACTTGTGGTCATTGAGAAGAATTACTCCCTGACAGATAGATAAAAAGTTCAGTGGTCCCAGTGGGAATGTATCTGAGAGGAATAAATTGCCCATTGCTCAAGGAACCCCTAGCAACCTGTGGAGGAACCCTAGTTTTACATGGAACCCTGGTTGAGAAACCCTGCTGTATAGTATAGTCAAACAAAACCAAAGAAAATTCCCAGCTCAACCTACCAACCAGCTTGCAACCAACCAAATTATTCTGTCTAATACTATGCGTTAAAATAGGGGTTTCGTTTGCACAGGTTTCCAAATGCATGCGTAAGCTGCAGAGCCACTCCAGTATAATCTACAGACCTACCTCTGAATTTTAAGAGCCTCCATAGTAGAAGCACATGCATTATCATGAACAGGCAGAGGAAAAGTGAGCCTGGAGGGAGCCCATCCCTCCTTAACCACTTGCCGATCGCCCCACGCAGATTTACTGCGGCAGGGCGGCTCGACTGCACATAAACACGTAGATCTACGTAATTATGAGCCGCGCTCCCGTTGTGATTAGACACATCGGGAGTCAGACGGCAGGAGGAGCGGGCTCGATCGCCACCGGCCTCCCGTAATCTTCGGCTAGAATGACAGAAGATCCACCTGCGTATGCAAACAAAGCAGGCGGGTCTTCTGTCAGAGAGGCAGGGAAAGAACGTATGATTCAGCAAAGCTAAATCATCGATCTCTCTCTGCCTCTGTCCAACCCATCCCCCCACACAGTTAGTAAGCACACAAGGGAACACATTTAACCCATTGATCACCCCCACTGTTAACCCCTTCCCTGCCAGTGTCATTTATACAGTAACAGTCATATTATTTAGCACTGATTACTTTATTAATGTCGCTGGTCCCTAAAATTGTCAAAAATGTCAGTTAGGGGTCCGATCTGTCCGCCGTAATCTTGCAGTCCCGATTAAAATCGCAGATCGCCACCATTACTAATAAAAAAATAAATAAATAAAAAGTCCATAAATCTATCCCGTAGTTTGAAGATGCGATAACTTTTGTGCAAACCAATTAATATACGCTTTTTAGGATTTTGTTTTTTCCAAAAATATGTAGCAGAATACAAATTTGCTTAAAATGATAAAAAAAAATTATTTTTTTTTAAAAATTTTATTGGGAAAGTTTTATAGCAGAAAGTAAAACATATTGTGTTTTTTTTTTTTTTCAAAAATCTTTTTTTGTTTATAGCACAAAATCTAAAATCCGCAGAGGTGATCAAATGCCGCCAAAAGAAAGCTCTATTTGTGGAGAAAAAAAAGACATCAATTGTATTTGGGTACGGCTTTGCACAACCGAGCAATTGTCAGTTAAAGCAATGTATTGCCGAATCGCAAAAAATGGCCTGGTCATTAAGGGGGTAAAACTTTCCAGAGCTGAAGTGGTTAAAGTCACAGGGGAACACTGGACACCTAGCACATAGCACAATGGCAGTGAAGGTGTCCAGTGTGTCTCCTCACCAGTATTCTAACAGTACAAACAAATGGGCACCCACTTCCCACACCTATAATTGGCCTTTGCAGCAGGAGAACATGGAATGACGATGCATGTCAAACAAAACCAAAGACAATTCCCAGCTCAACTTACCGAACAGCCTGCTAATCAACCAAATTATCCTGTCTCACAGTATGTGTTAAAAACAGGGGTTTAGTTTGCACATATTTGCAAATACATGCGTAAGCCGCAGAGCCACTTCATGGCACCCAAGTATTATCTGCAGTCCTAACTTTACATTTTGAGAGCCTCCATAGTAGAAGCACATGCATTATAATGGATAGGCAAAGGGCAGGTGAGCCTGGAGGGAGATCTCCCCTCCTTAAAGTGACTGTAAAGTCTTTTTTTTTTCAGTTTAAAATAACAAACATGTTTTACTTACCTGCTCTGTGCAGTAGGTTTTGCACAGAGCAGCCCAAATCCTCCTCTTCTCGGGTCCCTGGTTGAAACTCCAGGCCCCTCCCTCCTTTTGAGTGCCCCCACAGCAAGCAGCTTGCTATCGGGCTCCCAAGCTGAGCCTTTGCTCCGTGTATCCATTCAGACATGGAGCCTCGATTCAGCCCCCTCTCCTCATTGGCTAACTGAGTTTGACAGCAGCGGGAGCCAATGGTGCCACTGCTGTGTCTCAGTCAATCAGGAGGGACAGCCATAGCATTCGTAGACATTGCTGGATCAAGAGGGGGGCAAGGTAAGTATTAGGGGGGCTGCTGCACACAGAAGTCTTTTTATCATGCATTAAAGTGGGTGTAAACCCCATTCATGAAATCTGACCTGATATATCTGTTGTGTTTACTTATCTCTCTCCAAAGCCCTAAGTCCCATGTCTTTCTGCTGCTCTGTTCCTTTGTTATCAGCATGATAACTTCTGACAAGTTCTCTGACACAGGAGATCAAAGCAGCTGGAAATTTGTGTCGGAGTGGGTGCATAGAGATAGATTAGCAGAGAGACGGTCTATTCACAGCACAGCTCTGCATGTTTCTTCCTTCCTCTGCCTATGTGGAGGGGGTGTGTGTGCCTTTCCTCCAATCAGCTCACACACAGTGGGGGGGGGGTGTGCCTTTCCTCCAATCAGCTCACACACAGTGTATGCCAAGACTCCACACCCAGTGCTAGAACAAGAAAAAATAATTCTAACACAATGTTCACGTTCTAAACAGTGTAGAAAGCTGAGGACAGCAGATATACAAAAAATAAATAAATAAATAAACTTATGTAGGGAGATTTGTTTTATCTCCATGTATCATCTGAGGCTCTTCACTTCACTGGGTATATGCAAGGGTTTACATTCCCTTTAAGATAGAAAACCTTTTTTCCTTTACAACCACTTTAAAAGCACAGGAGCACACTGTACACCCAGTATATAGCACAATGGCAGCAAAGGAGTCCAGTGTGTCCCCTTACCAGTAGTATATCATTTAACTACTAGCCTCTATAACTTAAGAATTGTGTTTTTATCTCCTAAATCAATTATTGTACCTTCATCTCAAAATGCTTCTTTTTGCTACACTCCTCAAAATATACAACCTAGAACCTTAAAATGATTGAGAGTTAGATGTTAGTGATATTATGTTATATATTATTTTATTTAGTGCTATTGTAGGTGTGATAGTCTGTGTAAACTGACATTTTTTATCAGCTGAGGCATTGTAGTCTTTTGTCATTTATTCATATTCTACCTAGGAAACGTAAACGTCCAGCAGTAGAGGGCAGCGGTGGAAAGCGTATAAATATTTTCCATGCTTTCTCTATTCTTCAAATGCCACACATGAATGGCATTTGAAGAGCAGTCGTTTGCTCTTTTGGAGCTACGCCTGCAGTGTGACCCCTTTGTCACTTTTTTCAACCCAAGCACATTACATACCAGACAGCCCTAACCTATACCTCCCACCTTGCTCTGATGTAGGAACCCGCTGTTAGCAATATTTACCACAGCAGATAGCTTGATGTCTATGTGACTGTCACAAAGGGATTGATTTACTAAAACTGGAAAGTGCAAAATCTGGTGCAACTGTGCATGGTAGCCAATCAGCTTCTAGCCTAGGCTTCTTCAATTATGCCTTGTACACATAATCAGATAATCAGACGACTTAGTGCCGGTTCACACTAACGCGGCACGACTTCGGGGGCGACCTGTGAAGTCGCGTGCACCTCGACTTCGGCGCGACTTGCACAGACTTCATATAATGAATGTCTATGCAAGTCGCTCCGATGTCGCCCCGAAGTAGTACAGGACCCTTTTTCTAAGTCGGAGCGACTTGAGTTGCTCCTATTAGAACGGTTCCCATAGCACACAATTGACCGCAACTTGTAAGGCTGACCAGTCGCCTGACAAGTCGCGGTAGTGTGAATGGGGTCTTATCATTTGCATTTTGTTGCATGATACTATTATCGAGTTCAACAATTCGTACTAAACGTATGATTTTTTTTCGTACAATTCTGGAAAAGCTTCTTGGTTGCATAGTATTGAATAGTGCAAAACAAAAACAATGGCGGCCATGCTTTTTCAGGGTTGTTTTCGTGTTTCTGATCATACGTGGTCTTTTGATTTTTAGAGGACGCATACTGTACTGATTAAACGATTGTCGTTCGCTAGGCTATCGTACGACAAAAGTTTTCATGTTTGTCCCTTCAGATTTTGTTGGACGAAATGTCGTGATCGGCTGTCAAAAGCTGTATACTAACGATCAGATTATCGTGCGATCAATTCATATGATTATCTGATCATAT
Source organism: Pelophylax lessonae (assembly GCF_965119305.1). NCBI lineage: Eukaryota > Metazoa > Chordata > Amphibia > Anura > Ranidae > Pelophylax > Pelophylax lessonae. The sequence continues at coordinate 559,289,291 of NC_138769.1, read as the reverse complement.
GTACGAGGCATTAGGCACTGCCAAAAAAAAAAAAAAAACCTGCAAGCTGATTGGTTTTTATGCACAGCTACACCAGATTTTGCACTCTCCAGTTTTAGTAAATCAATCTCAAACTGACACTCCATTATATTCCCCACATAGCAGCACTTTCTGCTGCAGTGCGATTACTTTTAGTGTGGTCGGTTGAGCTGCAGAAAAACGCAGCAGGGGGATTTTCCCCAGAACTTAATGAATGATGTTAACCTTTGTTGTCTCCTATCATTTAATCATGTGCACGCAAAAATGCTTTTTTTTTTTCTATTTTCCTTGCACATGATTGAGTATTCTTTGCAAAATGAAATTTTACCACATTCAGTAAGCACCGAGCAAACTTACAATGTGCACCTTCCCCCTACAAAGTGAAAAGCCTAATTGCCCTTTGTAAATCAACCCTAATGCCTGTTGTACCCATGCAGAAGCTAAAAGCCAAGTATGAAATATTTAGAATGGGAAACTATTGATGTGCAGTATTCTTGATCAAGTGTGCTTGCTGAGTCCCACTCAAACTCAAGAAGAAAATGGAAGCTTCCCTACTACAAACTTAAAAAGAATGGTCATAATACTGGAAATATTGCTCCAAGCTTGGTGCAGACCTCTGGGAAAAGCAGTGTGCCAATCACAAAAGCTACAAATACTTTTTCCTGGGTGTTCTATACATCAAATTTGTACAAATCACTTCTATGTTAATATGGTTGACATTTCTAAAATCTTTAAAATTTATTGTCAGTTTTAGAAAATCATCGCTATAGGAGATTAAGATGAAGAGGTCATTTTACCCCTGTGACCACGTCCATTGGGATGAAACGCGTCGGATTGACTATTTGGCACTGATGTCCCCGATGATGTGCGATTCCGGGTCGCCAGCAGCAATTCATATGAGCGTTATGTGACTTGCTTTTGCTTTGTACTGGTTTTATAGTTGTTTTTAATAAACATACTACACTATGATTGTACCTTCTGGCTCTGGCTGAGCTGCTTCCTTTCCCAGTTGGATACTTGTGTGGTGATTCAGCGGAGGTCTCTCTTCCATCGGATATCCAGGCTATGTACGTTTAAGGCATTCCAGCTACTGTAATGGCAGCCATACCATCTGGTGAGTGTCCGACTTTTCTGGTGATGGTGGTCAATAAAACCATGGCCATGTCTGGAGTACTCTGTCCAGTTCTGGTCGCCAATCCTCAGAAAGGATGTGCTGGAACTGGAGAGAGTCCAGAGAAGGGCTACTAAACTGATTAGGGGATTGGAGAGCCTTAATTATGAGGAACGCTTACAATCGCTTGATTTATTCTCCCTGGAGAAGAGACGTCTGAGAGGCGACATGATAGCGATTTACAAATACCTCAATGGTGATCTCAGCATAGAAAAAAACTATTAAGTCGCAAGGAATGTAAGAGGACAGAAGGCCATACAATGCGATTAGAGGAGAAGCAATTTATCCTCAGGCTACGTAAGGGGTTTTTTTTTACAGTAAGGGCAATAAGATTGTGGAACTCTCTTCCACAAATGGTGGTTACTGCGGGGAGTATGGCTACTTTTAAAAGACTCTTGGATGTACATCTCAAGGATCAGAACATTAAGGGGTATGGGGAATGAATACGTCCACACACACCTACACAGGTTGAACTGGATGGACTATTGTCTTTATTCAACCTCAACTACTATGTAACTATATAACTATGTAACTGTATACATTACTGCACCTTGAAGTGATTATTGTTGCATATACTACTGCACCTTAAAGTGATAATCATCACATTTAAGATCTTCACTACGGACACCTGATTGCTTGGAGCTTTTATGAGCATTTATTTGTACTTATCTAGTGCGCTACACTGTTTTTATTCTTGTATTATTTTATGTTGGTTGGGTAAACCACTTGTGTTAACTGCCTAATTCTAACACACAGCGCAAAGATTTTATTATTGTATTTAGCTAATTTTTTGGACTTCTTCACACCATAACGCATGTTAATGTGTGGTGCATTGACATGCTTTGCATTTCTGAATTACTTCCTTTAAACTGATTTAAATGGCAAACTGCAGGAAAACACATCAAAATGCAGCGTGTAGGAACATTTTTAGTGCATCTGTATAAACAATTCCTGTTAAAAGAAATTATTTCTCTGATGTTCATGAATTCTGGTTGGAAAATGGAAATAAACTCAGTGTAAATTAACCCTAAAATTTTTAAGTAGAAAATGGCTTGCATAACAATTACGTGAGTTATAACGATTTGGTATTTGCAGAAGTAGACTCTTCTTTAAACTGTCCAACATGGCTTAGAAAGCAATCATTTGACTTCCACTAAGGAGGGCAAATATGATGTAAGTGGGTTTGTCACAGGATGCCATAAAGTACACTCTCCCAAGACTACAGTAACTGGAGCTTATTTTGTGACGACACCTGAGCCCTCTCAAATTAGCCTGTCTGGGAAAAAAGGAAGGGCATATCGGTGACCATATTTCTGCCTATTTTAGTTCTTCTTCAGAAACATTACACCACATGGAGCCGTTAAATATAACACTTAACGAATAATCCAATAACATATATAGTGGTCAAGAATTATATGCACTTTTAATCCCTATTAACCTCAACCCCTAATGGTCAGAACACAACTGTTTACAAATTGTTTATTTTCCATTCCTATTTTAAGAAATCTTAGTACATATTATTCCAGATTCTCTGGTATATGATACAGCATAATCATACATTAGTAATGGATCTGAGTCAGAATGTTTTATGGGCTTTTAAATGCAGCCTTAAAAAGGTGTAGTTATTGTATGGTAGAGGCTCTCTGTCTTCTTTTGTAATCTATATCATTACAATGAATATTTGATATTATCTAATGTTTTGCTGCAGTGATATTTTTTTTTCTGCAATTTGCATTATGACCACAAGGGGTGACAGTGGTAATTTGTGAGATCATTTGATTGCCTTTATCAACAACTAGGGAACCCAAAATCCTGACAGCATCATATGAACAAATAGGTGCAGTACCTACAGGAATATTAGAAATGTTTTGGACACTGTCACATGATGGGGGTTATGCATAAAAGAAGTGATTTTAGAAGAGTGGTTACTTTGAGCACCAAAGGTATAAGGGTATAAATGGTTTACATTTTTGGCTTCCATAATACACTTAGAGCTGTCTGTGTGGGTATTAGATGAGCCTCCCTTTTTGCTTTGCATATAGTATCAGGGGGTTAAGGGGAAAACTGTTAAAGTGGAAGTAAACTTCCATTGATTCTTTGTACCTATAGGTAAGCCTATAATAAAGCTTACCTATAGGCAGCGTTTTTTTTCTCAGAGAATAGGTGCAGGAACTCCTCCTTCTAAGTCACTTCCTGTCTCTGCCCCCTACCCACCTCCAAGCACCGATCCTTGGTTCCGCCCCTACCAACCTCTGATCACAGACCCTTGGTTCCGCCCTCTACCCACCTCTGAGCACCGACCCTTGATTCCGCCCTCTACCCACCTCCAAGCACTGACTTTGGTTCCGCCCCTATCAACCTCTGAGCATTGACCCTTGGTTCTGCCCTCTACCCACCTCCAAGCACCGACCCTTGGTTACGCACCTACCAACCTCTGAGCACTGACCCTTGGTTCCGCACCTACCAACCTCTGAGCACTGACCCTTGGTTCTGCCCCTACCAACCTCTGAGCACTGACCCTTGGTTTCACACCCTACCCTGCTCCCAGTACGGTCCATTTTAAAGAATATAGAGCAAAATATAATTTTGTAATGCTATGTATATGGTATGGAATTTGGTAATGATAAAAAGAGAAGACATAAAATAGATTCCCCGCAGCCAGCAGCAATAGACCCCCCCCCCCCTCCAGCAACAATAGATTTCCCAAGCAGCAACAACAGATCTCCCAGCAGCCAACATCAATAGACTCTCCAGCAGCCAGCAACATTAAACCCCTTCCTAAACAGTAGATCCCTTCCAGTAACCCCCAGTAACAAAAGATCCTTCACCAGTAACAATAGATTGCCACGCAAAAATAGATCCACTCCAGCAACTATAGGCAGCCCAGGAGCCAGCATCAGTAGACCCTACATCAAACCCCAGCACCCCTTGCTATTGCAAACATTCAGTGGGTTCCCCGCGTTCCAACTGAAAAAAAGCCCTGCCTGCGTTCCCCAGCTTTCCAGCTGCCTATAGGTAATGTAAATATCTCCTAAACGTGCACCATTTAGGAGATGTTTAGTGTATATGCAGCCGATGACGTAATCGGTAAATGCGCTGTGAAGGTACAGCCACCCATGCCATTTCTTCAGAGCCCTGTGCCGTGACCGGCGGCTCCCGTGCGCATGCGCAGGAGTGAGGTCCCGTGACTCCAGCCAGTCGCACAGCTAGAGTCTGTGGACCCGGAAGGAAAGCGGGAGAAGATGCATGCGGCCTCCAGCGGTGACGAGGGTTTGGTTTGCAGGTAAGTTTCAGATAATGTGCTTGTACGCAACACATTATGCCTTTACTTTTGCAGGTCAGAAAGAAAAAAAAAGAGCACTTTACTTCATTTTAACCACTTGCCCACCGCTCACATGGAGCGTACTGCGGCAAAGTGGCACGATCCCGTCCAGCGACGTAGACCTACGTCGCTGGACTCCTCCCCCTGTAGGCGGCGCTCGCGCGCCGCCGGAGGCGCGCTCCCGCTGTTTTAATTCACAGCGGGAGTCGGGCCAGGGGAGGAGCAGCGGCGATCGCCGCTGCTCTGCCCCGATCGTCGGGGAATCGAGTGAGGAGATCCGCCCGCCTGTGTAAACAGAGCGGGCGGATCTCCTAAGTGACAGGGAGTGACAGATCGGACTGTTCAGCATAGCTGGACATCCGATCTGTCCCTGTCTCACAAAGTCACCTCCCCCCCACACGTCAGTAAGCACCAGGCATACATTAACCCCTCCCTCTCCAATAAAATTAACCCCTTCACTGCCAGTGTCGTTTTTACAGTAACAGTGCATATATATAGCACTGATTACTGCAGTAATGTCACTGGTACCCCCAAAAGTGTCAAAAATGTCATTCAAGGGTCCGATCTGTCCGCCGCAATGTCGCAGTCCCGCAAAAAAAAATCGCAGATCACCGCCATTACGCGTTAAAAAAAAACCACCAAAAATGACAGAAATCTTTCCCTTAGTAAACGCAATAACTTTTGCGCAAACCAAACAAAATACGCTTATTGCGATTTTTTTTACCAAACATAGGTAGCAGAAAACAAATTGGCCAAAAATTTAAAAAAAATTGGATTTTTACATTTTTTTGGGGGGAATTTCATATAAAAAAAGTAAAAAATATTGTTATTTTTTCAAAATAAACGCTCTTTTTTTGTTTATAGCGCAAAAAGTAAAAATCGCACAGGTGATCAAATACCACCAAAAGAAAGCTCTGTTTGTGGGGAAAAAAGGACGTAAATTTCGTTTGGGTACGGCGTCGCACGACCGCGCAATTGTCAGTTAAAGTCGCACAGCGCCGAATCGCAAAAAGTGGCCTGAACGGAAGACAGCAAAATCCTCCGGTGGTAAAGTGGTTAAGGGGATGTTAAAGCGGAACTAAAACCAACGTTCAAGAACTAAACGCGCCTATCGTTAACATGCTTTTACATACACTTAGGTGCATTTTTCTGCCAAAACACTGCTGCTCCTGAACACACTAGCTAGGGGTTAGGGTTATTTCATGCCTCTTAACACCTCTAAACACCTATATGTGCATTAAAGGAGAAGGACAGCCAAAGCTTGTTTGGCTGTACTTCTCCTGTGGATCACAGGAGTGCAGTTTTTTTGTACTCCTGTGACCCGTTTTTAGCAGAAAGCAGGCTGAAGTGCTGTTGGCTTACATCAGAGCAGAGGCATGTGGGCGGATACGGACCTCATAGTGGCAATCTTTTTCGAGCCTGTACCGGCACCCTGGCTCAACCTTTTAGTGAGCCAATGAGAGCCTGAGCCGGCCGCTCCTGCCCCCTCCACAGCCCAGCACTCCAGTGGGCAGAAGGGGGCAGAGCAGACAGCGGTGACTGACAGTCACCAGCTCTCAGCTCAGGGAGCTCTGAGAACCGAGCGATAGGTAGTATTTGATCGCTCAGTTCTCAGTGTTAATGCCAGCGGGGGACAGATGCAGTATCCACCTAAGTAAGTATGATTAAAAAAAAAAAAATCTGTAAACGCATAGGCTAAAATGCAGGGCGTTTAGAGGCAGTCTACTGAGACTAAACTTTGCAGCCATATGTTACCAGTGCTGTATCTTGGCCTAAACCAACAAGGCCCAGGCCTAGGGCAGCACTTTGCAGGGGGGCAGTAAAAAAGCTGCACCACGTACGAGAAAAAAACAGCCTCCTCCCGCCTCCCCCACTAAAAAGAGTCCTTGACGGCTTGCGCTACACACTTTTAGTATAGTGCCAGTCTTATAGGGCGAATTGGGCTGGAGGGCAGGATCCAGAAGGCAAATCAGTCTGGCACCCCCATAAAGCGGTCACACTGCTACCTCCTAGTATGATATGATGGTATGATGATGGGCACTGCTGAGGCTGATGGGCACTGATAGACTGTGGTTGTGGTTTGTGGTTTACAGATGACAGGGCGGGTCATAAACAGGAAGAGGTGTGGCCTTTACAGGAAGGGGTGCGTCATATTTAAAGTAGGGGGTGCACAAGTTTAGTCAGGCCTAGGGCAGCACAAAACCTAAATACACCACTGTATGTTACCCTGATTGAACCACAAAGACATTGCTGTGAAGATTCCATGTCTGTGCAGGTTTTATAATCTGTTTTGTATTATTTTGCAGTGTATGTATGCTCTTTGCTGTTCTGACCCTGTTATGCATTATTAATTCTACTTTGCACCTGTTCAGCTGATCCCCTGTTCCAGTTGCAGAGGGTCAATACCTGTACTCTAAAGGTAATGGCAATGAATTAGAGTGGGCCTATACATGTATGAATCCGCTCCATATTGGTGGTGGTGCAGTACTCGTGGGAGGTATAGGTGGTTTATTCTTCATGAACAGACCTCTTACAGCTCAGATTTTATTATCTTTTTTTTATTATTAGATTTATATAAATGGTTTATACACAGAAGTCTGTTTATGCTCATTGACAAGACTCCCTGCTTTAAGGTACATTCCATACGAATGTTCTCCCTCTATTTGTGTTGCTGGTATCGCTGCGCATTCTCCTCTCTTCAGAGCACATAACTCTGTGCTGTAGGGGCCTTATCTCAGATATTTCTGGCAGAGCTTGGCTAAGCTTCTAAAATCAGGGCCAATCTCATGCACCCTTGCCAGCAGCTGCTCCTGTCACTCAAGCGTGAGTTTTTCTCAGGCTCACAACATCCTCATTTGGTGGAAAACGACACTACTGTGCCAATAGGATCAAAGAAAACACATTATATTGTGAACATTCTTATATCAGTCTTTATTTAGACTGCCATTGTCCTAAATGTCTTATTAAAATATTGTCACAAATGTGTAGCCTGGGACACAGCAGTTCTCTGCGTTTTGTATATTTTACGCCTTACTATAAGGTGGTGTATCATAATCAATTATTCCGGCAAAATCCAAAGAACGTACCATTGATAGTTACTTGAAAGATGCTTTATAACTTGGTATTCTTGTCTGTATTTGAAGCCATAAATCATACCATAGGCTACAGTGGTATTGTTGCTTCATTTTGAAGTGTACGTGAAGTGATTTACGTTTTTCATTGTTGGATATAACTTTATGATTACACCAAAATTTTCTGTAACTAAATGTATATGGAAAAATTTGGAAACATTTTCAATAAAAGGAAAGTAAAAAAATATATATTGCCAGAAATAATGTGAGTTAGGCTTCTTTCACACGGTCCGCCTCCGTAGGCGGATCCGTGTTGCTCAGCGGGGATCGATCCGCGATCCCCGCTGAGCCGGGCAGATGACAGCTCCGTCTCCGCTTGCAGAGCGGAGAGGGAGGTGTCTCAGCACCCGCTGCCCTCTATGGGGGATCGGAGGAGAGCGGACCGCTTGTCCGCTCTCATCAGATCCGCTCCGCTCCGATTACTGAACGGATGGAAAAATAGGGTTTCCATCCGTCCAGATTTCAGCACAGGATCGGATGCGGATGGCAGCGGGTGTCAGCGGAGGTGACCTCCGCTGACACCCGCTGCCCCATAGAGCTGCATGGAGGATCCGATCAGATCCGCCTAAAAAACTGACAGGCGGATCTGATCGGACCGCCCGTGTGAAAGAGCCCTAAGGGCTCTTTCACACGGGCGTTCCGTATGTCCGTTTTTCATCCCTTCCGTTTGCGGATGAAAAACGGACATAATGTATCTCTATGTAAATACGGATGTCATCGGATGATCATCCTCTGACATCCGTTTTTTGTCAGTTCAGTTCAGTTCAGTTTTTTTGAACGGAGGAGAACCCTATTTTTTCTTCCTTTCAAAAAATGGAACGGAAGCAAAAACGGATGTCAGTGGTGTCATCCGCAGACATCCGTATTTACATAGACATGCATTATGTCAGTTTTTCATCCGCAAACGGATGGGATGAAAAACGGACATACGGACCGGATGACACAAGTGTCATCCGTGTCCGTTACAAAAAAAAAAAAAAGGACCTGATCGGGCAAAAAAAAGGAACGCCCGTGTGAAAGAGCCCTATGGGTCCTTTCACACGGCCGCTCCATGTGTCCGCAAATCATCCCATCCGTTTGCGGATGATTTGTGGACATAATGTAAGTGAATGGTACTGCAGGTGTCAGCGGAATACCATCCGCTGACACCCGATTTTCCTCCTTTCAGTTCTGTTCCGTTTTTACAAATGGAACAGAACCCCATTTTTTCTTCCGTGTAAAAAACGGAAAGGAAGGAAAAATCGGATGTCAGCGGTGTCATCCGCTGACATCCGCAGTGCCATATACTTACATTATGTCCGCATATCATCCGCAAACGGATGGGATGATATGCGGGCACACGGAGCGGATGACAGAAATGTCATCCGCTCCGTGGAAAAAAAAAAAAAAAGTCCCGCAGCGGACCTTTCACACGGAGCGGCCGAGTGAAAGGACCCTAACTCAGTCAAAAATTAAGGGGAAAAAAAGATTTTTTTAGCTATTTTAGTGGCCACTGCCCATGTGAACAATCTTTTTATGTGTGCTTTTGGATTTGCTATTTCAGCTTTCCATAAACTATAATGCTTCTTCATGAAGATAATGAGCCCCTGAAATTATTTGTGGGCACTGTTCCACAGTCTGATACATACATGCACTTGTCTAAGCACTACTTCCACCTTCTTTTATGTCTGCACAGTGTCATAACTAATAAAGCTGAACTCTAGCTATGATATTTACTGCATACTTACATTAGTCTAGCTTAGAACACTGTAAGTATGTACTGTACATCTAATACCTTTCTTTCGAGTACATCTGGGCCTAAAGTTGAAGCACGATGAAGCTATCTGGGAAACACGTTGGCATTTGAAGACCCCATACTCACAGTGCTCCAATATTGGTCTATTACCCGCATGCCTTCCCTATGGGGATTTTATAAGATAGATGGTTATGTTAAATAGCACATCTGTGATTTTTCAAGGCTCAGTACCCCACCGCCCTCAGGGGACATGCTCAACTTTCCTCTCTGCTCTTCTTCCAGTTTAGCCCGTCCTCATGGGACATGCTCCATCTTCTTCTCTGCTCTCCTTCCAGTTTAGCCCGTCCTCAGGGGACATGCTCCATCTTCCTCTCTGCTCTCCTTCCAGTTTAGCCCGTCCTCAAAGGACATGCTCCATCTTCTTCTCTGCTCTCCTTCCAGTTTAGCCCGTCCTCAGGGGACATGCTCCATCTTCTTCTCTGCTCTCCTTCCAGTTTAGCCCGTCCTCAGGGGACATGCTCCATCTTCTTCTCTGCTCTCCTTCCAGTTTAACCCATCCTCAGAGGACATGTACCATCTTCCTCTCTGCTCTCCTTCCAGTTGGGACTGTCCTCAGGGGACATGCTCCACCTTCCTCTCTGCTCTCCTTCCAGTTTAGCCCGTCCTCAGGGGACATGCACCACCTTCCTCTCTGCTCTCCTTCCAGTTTAGCCCGTCCTCAGGGGACATGCTCCACCTTCCTCTCTGCTCTCCTTCCAGTTTAACCCATCCTCAGAGGACATGTACCATCTTCCTCTCTGCTCTCCTTCCAGTTGGGACTGTCCTCAGGGGACATGCTCCACCTTCCTCTCTGCTCTCCTTTCAGTTTAGCCCGTCCTCAGGGGACATGCACCACCTTCCTCTCTGCTCTCCTTCCAGTTTAGCCCGTCCTCAGGGGACATGCTCCACCTTCCTCTCTGCTCTCCTTCCAGTTTAACCCATCCTCAGAGGACATGTACCATCTTCCTCTCTGCTCTCCTTTCAGTTGGGACTGTCCTCAGGGGATATGCTCCACCTTCCTCTCTGCTCTCCTTCCAGTTTTACCCATCCTCAGAGGACATGTATCATCTTCCTCTCTGCTCTCCTTCCAGTTTAGCCCGTCCTCAGGGGACATGCTCCATCTTCCTCTCTGCTCTCCTTTCAGTTTAGCCCGTCCTCAGGGGACATGCTCCACCTTCCTCTCTGCTCTCCTTCCAGTTTAACCCATCCTCAGAGGACATGTACCATCTTCCTCTCTGCTCTCCTTCCAGTTTAACCCATCCTCAGAGGACATGTACTATCTTCCTCTCTGCTCTCCTTTCAGTTGGGACTGTCCTCAGGGCCCAGGGATATGCTCCACCTTCCTCTCTGCTCTCCTTCCAGTTTAACCCATCCTCAGAGGACATGTACCATCTTCCTCTCTGCTCTCCTTCCAGTTTAGCCCGTCCTCAGGGGACATGCTCCATCTTCCTCTCTGCTCTCCTTCCAGTTTAGCCCGTCCTCAGGGGACATGCTCCATCTTCCTCTCTGCTCTCCTTCCAGTTTAGCCCGTCCTCAGAGGACATGTACCATCTTCCTCTCTGCTCTCCTTCCAGTTTAGCCCGTCCTCAGGGGACATGCTCCATCTTCCTCTCTGCTCTCCTTCCAGTTTAGCCCGTCCTCAGGGGACATGCTCCACCTTCCTCTCTGCTCTCCTTCCAGTTTAGCCCGTCCTCAGGGGACATGCTCCATCTTCCTCTCTGCTCTCCTTCCAGTTTAGCCCGTCCTCAGGGGACATGCTCCACCTTCCTCTCTGCTCTCCTTCCAGTTTAACCCATCCTCAGAGGACATGTACCATCTTCCTCTCTGCTCTCCTTCCAGTTTAGCCCGTCCTCAGGGGACATGCTCCATCTTCCTCTCTGCTCTCCTTCCAGTTTAGCCCGTCCTCAGGGGACATGCTCCATCTTCCTCTCTGCTCTCCTTCCAGTTTAGCCCGTCCTCAGAGGACATGTACCATCTTCCTCTCTGCTCTCCTTCCAGTTTAGCCCGTCCTCAGGGGACATGCTCCATCTTCCTCTCTGCTCTCCTTCCAGTTTAGCCCGTCCTCAGGGGACATGCTCCACCTTCCTCTCTGCTCTCCTTCCAGTTTAGCCCGTCCTCAGGGGACATGCTCCATCTTCCTCTCTGCTCTCCTTCCAGTTTAGCCCGTCCTCAGGGGACATGCTCCATCTTCCTCTCTGCTCTCCTTCCAGTTTAGCCCGTCCTCAGGGGACATGCTCCACCTTTCTCTCTGCTCTCCTTCCAGTTTAACCTATCCACAGAGGACATGTATAATCTCCCTCTCTGCTCTCCTTCCAGTTTAGCTCCTTCTCTCCCCTTTCTTTTTGTCCTCAGTATTGCACTCACCTCCACTGTGGTCCCTTCACCTCAAACCCTCTTTTCCTGCCTGTCTTCTTTTCTTTTACACTGGTATCGCATGTCTCAATGCTTCTCTGCTCTTCAGCTATTTCTCCAAGTTTGTTTCTTTTGCCACTCTCCTTCTTATTGTACTTACTCCCTTACTCTGTTCCTATTCCCTGGTCTGGCTTTCTGCCCTTCAGAGTAAAAACTGCAGTTTCTGCCTATAGTCAAGGGACACAACTGTTCTGCTCTTCTCCTTATGCTCAGTGTTTTCATGCTCCCCTTATAACCTTTGAGCCCCTGTGCTGCACAGCTCTCACTTCCTTTGGCTTCATGCACATGGCTGCAAGGGCACCATACAGCTTACATCCAGGTGTACTTCTCTGCTTGGGAGCTCTAAACGCAGCATACAGCCCGCTGCCAGCAGCCTGTCAAAATCAATGACAGGCTGAAATAAACAGTGGCTGTACGTAGACATATTCAAATCCAAACAGTACTTAGGTACAGGGACATATGAGCTTCCCTGAATGAAGACAGTCTGGAGGAACACTGGTTTAGTGGAATACCCATATGTTATAGAATATCTAAATCCAAGAATAAAAATGTCATATATTGTAGTTTACCAGTTCTTAGATGTGGTGGCTGCATTTGTTTCCTTCTTAAAGCGGTGTTCCAGCCTCCCCTCTCCCCCTCCAAAAATTAAAAGTCAGCAGCTACACATACTGTAGCTGCTGACTTTTAATATGAGGACACTTACCTGTCCTGGAGTCCAGCAATGTCGGCACCCCAGCTGATGTTTCCATCGGCTGTTGGGTGCTGCCGCCGCCATTGCCGGTGAGGGAACCCGGCAGTGAAGCCTTGCGGCTTCACGGCGGGTCCCTAATGCGCATGCATGAAGCGCGCTGTGCATTCGGATTGGCTCGGTGGTGGGGGAAGGAGGAGGGGGGCCAAACTTTCAAAGGACAGCGCCGCGGCGCTGTCTCCCGGAAGTGGGGAAGGGTACCTGTCAAAAACAGGTACCCGTTCCCCCTTCCCCCCTGAAAGGTGCCAAATGTGGCACCGGAGGAGGGGGGGGGAAGCAAATGAGCGGAAGTTCCACTTTTGGGTGGAACTCCGCTTTAAGTACAAAAAATACCTGTTGATCTTGCCAAAAATTGTAGTTTAATTTCCATTTGTTGGCTGAATTTAATGCACAATGTTATCTTTCTTCTGTAAACTACTCCACAATCCTATATATAATATTTGTGTTCAGCCTGGGTGACAGCTGTGGTTCCCCCCATACATACAGAGGATAAATAAATGTTGCTACCCAGAGATATGGAATATTTTATTTTTTTATTTTTTTTTCTTTATTTTTATTTATAATGTTATTTTCGGGATTCAAGGTGAAAACAATGAAGTCTAAGGCTCCGTTCACATAGGGGCGACGCTACTTCGCACCGCGACCTCGGAGGTCGCGGTGCGAGCAGCGCGCCGCGACCTCGGAGCGGCCGCCATGGACTTCATAACATTGAAGTCTATGGCGGTCGCCTCCTGGTCGCCCCAAAGAAGCTCCGGACCCTTTTTCTAAGTCGGAGCGACTTGTGTCGCTCCTATTAGAACGGGTCCGCAGCTTCCCTATGGGAGGCGACCTACGGCGACCTGTGAGTCGACCAGGTCGCCTCACAGGTCGCCTCAGTGTGAACCGGGACTTAGTGTCGGTTCACACTACCGTGACTTTTCAGGCGAGTGGTCAGCCTGACAAGTCGCGGTCCATGCAGTGCTATGGGAACCGTTCTAATAGGAGGGACTCAAGTCGCTCCGACTTAGAAAATAGTTCCTGTACTACTTCGGGGCGACATCGGAGTGACTTGCATTGACTTCCATTATGTGAAGTCCGTGCAAGTCGCGACGAAGTCACGGTGCACGCGACGAAGTCGCGGTGTACGCGACTTCACAGGTCGCCCCCGAAGTCGTGCCGCGGTAGTGTGAACCGGCACTAAAGGTAACTTAAAAGCTTTGGGATATTGTACATTTGTATGTCTTTAGCCTACATCACTGAACACATTTTTACATACTGTTATGAAGTAATTGTTTTCAGTTATGGACAGGAATAGCTTGTGCAATGAATTGTACCATAAAAATAATATTGATTACCCAAAAGTGGAACTCCAGCCAAAACCTTTTATAGATAGAATAGGGAATTGTTATTGCTGTGTCCCTGCTGGGTAGATTTCCTCTCACTGTTTGCCCTGATGACCAGTTGTCACCAGAAGAGGAAATGAGATGAAGTCTCTCCAGTGGGATCACAGGCAGTGCTAGTTTTTATTAGAATGAGAACGGGTTAGAACCCTTGTCAGGATTTTATCGTTGTTTGTATCTTGACTGAGTGGTTTCCCCACCCGTCGTGTTTTGGTGACATTCGGTATATTTACTGGAACAAAAACTGACCTGAATTCCTCCTGATCCTGGCAGAGGTTGCAACCATTCCCAGGGGCTTGATCTGGCCATACATTAATCAAAATTCAGTCAAGTTTCGATCAATGTGTGCCCCCTCCCCGCTTGACAGAAATCAATTATTTATTCGAAGGGAAATGAAGGGAAATTTTTGCAATGATGTCCCACTGGGGGGGGGGGGGGGACTCCTTCATCCATTATGTGTGGATGGAGATAAAAAGGAAAGTTTAGCTGGTCAAACACTAGGGTCACAGGGGTCTGTGCTGGCAAGTAGCTGTCCTGGGGGGGGGGGGGGGTGTGAGTGCCCTAAGGGGTCTGTACTGGGGATTTGTGACTAGGGAGAGGGGTCTGTACTGGCAGCTGACTGTCCTGAGGGTGTCTGTACTGGAGGGGGTTGTATTGAGGGGTCTGTACTGGAGGGAGGTATATTGAGAGGTCTGTACTGGAGGGGGGTGTATTGAGGGGTCTGTACTGGAGGGGGGTATATTGAGAGGTCTGTACAGGAGGGGGGTGTATTGAGGGGTCTGTACTGGAGGGGGTGTATTGAGAGGTCTGTACTGGAGGGGGGTGTATTGAGGGGTCTGTACTGGGGGGGGTGTATTGAGGGGTCTGTACTGGGGGGTGTATTGAGGGGTCTGTACTGGAGGGGGTGTATTGAGAGGTCTGTACTGGAGGGGGGTGTATTGAAGGGTCTGTACTGGGGGGTGTATTGAGGGGTCTGTACTGGAGGGGGTGTATTGAGGGGTCTGTACTGGAGGGGCTGTATTAAGGGGTCTGTACTGGGGGGGTGTATTGAGGGGTCTGTACTGGAGGGGGTGTATTGAGGGGTCTGTACTGGGGGGGTGTATTGAGGGGTCTGTGCTGGGGGGGTGCCTGTATTGAGGGGTCTTTGCTGGTGTGCTGTGTGTGGGATTCAGTCTGTACTGAGGGGCCTGTAACGGGGTTTTACTTGGGAGGGGGGATTTAGGGATGTTGGCTTTATTACTTTGGAATATTTTAGCGGGTGTGGGGTGGAAGTTGTTCAAAAGATTTTCGGCCTCAGATGTGAGATATCCAAGGTAGGACACTCATCCTGACCATCAATGGGAAACGCAATACTGGGACAAGGTCATCTAGAGCCAAGGGTAAACATGCCAAAATGTGAGCCCCCCCTCCCTCCCCCAATTGTATTGTGACACCCCCCTACCTCACATGATACCACATTGCCCAGGGAAGCCGTCCCTTATGCCCACCCCTTTTCCCCTGACCCTGGGTGACTGTCAGAATAACCCAACAGTGGCCACAGATTAAATACAAAGAATGTTGGGGGGGCATCCATGGCTCAAATTTCATTCCATCAGTAATCAGCTGAAATTTGCCTTGTGTATGGTCAGTATAAGGCTTCTTTCATATGGGCAGCCGGGGGTGGTAAAAACAGACAATTGGGCCACTTTTACTGCCCCTGACCGCCCACCTAAAGCCTACAATACAGTAAGAAGGGGCTGTTCACAGGCCACACCTGCGACATTTAGAATGAGAAGCAAGTGTCAGCGCTTGTCAAGCCAATGGGGCTGCAATCCTGAATGCCTGACAGCGCCTCTTAGCTGCACTCTGAAAAACAATCCAAGGTGGATCACTTTTCAGAGAAATTACTAACACAGCCATCACATGTAAGAAGTGGTAAGCTGCAAATATTAAACATTTTGTGGGCTTAGATATGTTTAAGTCTGCAGATTTGCTATAGTAACATATATAGCGCTGTATTTGTATATTAGCTGCCCCCACTATGAGGGGCATGGCTGATGGTTTGCACCCAGCTGGCAGTGCAGAGATTCGGAGGATCGGAGGAGTTGGCTTTCTCTCCATGCTATGAGCTGTCTCTGCACCCTGCCTGTACATTCCTCCCTACCCAGAGACGTGTGAGGTCACAGCCTGGTGCCGGTCCGTCATCCCGATGATGATGGTGAGTGGGAAGTGACAGCGAGGTGTCCACCATCCACCTGCTCCTCTCCTCCTCCCCTCCCCCCGATGACAGCTCCGTCCTGCTGATCACTCCCAGCTCTCAGTGTCCGGGTGACAGGCGGCTGGCTCAGGAGGTGCAGCTGTCCTAGAAGGAGGGGATCCCCCGGTGTGCCGTACTCCTCCATCCACCTCCAACATGCCTGAACTGTGGGCTGCCGTGCTGGGTGCCGCCTGCCTCCTGTCTACGGTCACAGCCTTCAATCTGGATGTCACACACACCCTGCTCAAGGATGGGGACAAAGGCAGCCTCTTCGGATTCTCTGTGGCTCTTCACAAGCAGATCAGACCCGAGACCCTCAGCTGGTGAGTACACAAGTCACAGGGATCCTATGTCTCTGCAGACTATCCCTCCTGCAAGGTTATGGTGACAGCTGTGGGCATACAGTGCCAGTCTGCTTACTGAACTCCTTCCTTGCTATCTTCTACCTATATCATGTATGCCAAAAACTTATCAGGACCCTTCCTTCCTATCATCTACCTATATAATGTATGCCAAGAACTTAATCAGGACCCTTCCTTCCCTTCATCTACCTATATAATGTATGCCAAAAACTTATCAGGACCCTTCCTTCCCTTCATCTACCTATAGCATGTATGCCAAAAATGTAATCAGGGCCCTTCCTTCCCTTCAACTACCCATATAATGTATGCCGAGAACTTATCAGGACCCTTTCTTCCCTTCATCTACCTATATCATGTATGCCAAAAATGTAATCAGGGCCCTTCCTTCCCTTCAACTACCCATATAATGTATGCCGAGAACTTATCAGGACCCTTCCTTCCCTTCATCTACCTATATCATGTATGCCAAAAATGTAATCAGGACCCTTCCTTCCCTTCATCTACCTATAGCATGTATGCCAAAAACTTAATCAGGACCCTTCCTTCCCTTCATCCACCTATATAATGTATGCCAAGAACTTAATCAGGACCCTTCCTTCCTATCATCTACCTATATCATGTATGCCAAGAACTTAATCAGGATCCTTCCTTCCTATCATCTACCTATATAATGTATGCCAAAAACGTAATCAGTACCCTTCCTTCCTATCATCTACCTATATATATCATGTATGCCAAAAACTTATCAGGACCCTTCCTGCCCTTCATCTACCTATATCATGTATGCCAAAAACGTAATCAGAGCCCTTCCTTCCCTTCATCTACCTATATCATGTATGCCAAAAACGTAATCAGAGCCCTTCATTCCTATCATATACCTATATCATGTATGCCAAGAACTTAATCAGGACCCTTCCTTCCTATCATCTACCTGTATCATGTATGCCAAAAACTTAATCAGGACCCCCCCCCCCCTTCTTCCTTCCCATCATCTACCTGTATCATGTATGCCAAAAACCTAATCAGTACCCTTCTTTCCCATCATCTACCTATATCACACATGCCAAAAACTTAATCAGGGTTCTTCCTTCCCATCATCTACCTATATCATGTATGCCAAAAACTTATCAGGACCCTTCCTTCCCTTCATCTACCTATATCATGTATGCCAAAAACTTAATCAGGACCCCCCCCCTCTTCCTTCCCATCATCTAACATATATCATGTATGTCAGGAACTTAATCAGGGCCCTTCCTCCCCATTATCTACCTACATCATGTATGCCAAAAACGTATTCAGGGCCCTTCCTTCCTATCATCTACCTATATCATGAATGCCAAAAGCTTAATCAGTGCCCTTCCTTCCAATAATTTTCTTATATCGTGTATGCCAAAAACGTAATCAGGGCCCTTCCTTCCAATAATCTACCTATATCATGTATGCCAAAAACTTAATCAGGATCCACCCCCCTCTTCCTTCCCATCATTCACCTATATCATGTATGCCAAAGACCTAATCACAGGACCCTTCCCTTCATCTACCTATATCACACATGCCAAAAACGTAATCAGGGCCCTTCCTTCCCATCATCCCATCACCCCAGTGTTAGCTTCAATATGTTAGTGTGTCTAAATCTGCTAGTACTTCTAACAGTCTCCTCCTCCGCAGTCTCACAATGCTGCTGTCCAAAGGTGCCCCTGTGCTCCTTACTCATCATACAGGAGGTGTATTACTGGCCAGATCTCCAGGTTAAATAGTAGAAAGCCTAAAAAGAAAACGAATGCGGCCCAATCTAATAAATGTAATCACCAGATGAAAACAAAGGGAAAAAAGAGGTGATTTTTAACAATATAAGCAATGGTAAGCTGCAATATATTACATTTTTTTAAATTTTGGGTTTAATACTGCTTTAATTTGTGTTGCCAGATTGTAACTATTTGCACTGGAAATTGTAGAACAAGAGATTATTGGCTCCAGTAACTTTTCCATTCTGTATGTACGTTGTTGAGATGATGTTGGTAGGTAGAGGGATATGTGATAGTTGTTGTTGTATGAATTGTAGGAAGCAATGAGGGGTGATCAGCCAATGTATAGGGTACATGACCTCTCCAAGGGGTTAACAATGCAACTATCATTGTTTATGATACAAAGTATACAGAGACACAAACACTAGGAATACTAATGATTGTTCCTATAACAGAAGAGAAGTAGGATAAAAATAATCTGAGATTTTATTTACCTAATGGTGGCCACACACGCTTCCATATGACCAGTTTATTTTCTGATCGATCTCTCTTGTGAGGAATAATCAATCTATAGTCGACAACCCATTCAATCGATATGCCACTCACAGGAAAGTTTTGATCAATAATTAAGATACAATTGTAATTTATGATCATTAATTAATATTCGCAACCCTATTTCCACCACAAATGTTCATAAATTTCCACCCTGGCTGAATGACTCAGTTTGACCAAATCAGATCAAAATTGAGTCTAAATCCATCAGAAAGAAAGGTATAAATATTCGATCATTTGTAATTGTGATAACTTTGATTTAATCATGCATTGATCAGATAGAAAAATTGAAAGGTGTATGGCCACCATAAGCCTAAATGTGGAAGTGTGCAAGGGAAGAGGGTCCAACGTGATCTCCAGACCTTCAGTTGAGTACATTTTTTATTCCTGGAATTTCAGCATCAACTTCATAAAAAAAAAAAAAATTGTCAGCTTTTTCCTATATTGTGAATTTGAAGAGCTGTATAAGATAAAAGATAACATACAGCCAGAAGGAGGCTTACACATGCCGCTGCCACAATGCTTTGCATCGCAGCGAATATAACTCAGCTTGTTGTGTTTGACAGATGGCACTGCCTGTCAAATGTTCCCATTGAAATGGAACCTGGCCGTAACTGTGAGCCAAAGGCTTGATTCCCAGTTGTGGCTCAAACTGCATTCACTCTTTCGCATAGCGGGAACAAGCGTTCCTGCTTGGGATTTTGTTTGAGTGATTTGCACGTGATTTTGCGTGTCACATAGGGCTAGCTCATTTACCTGATTGGGCATCCCTATATGTGTTTGTCACTCGAAAAAAACCTCCTACTCCTTTTCTGACGATAAGCCTTATGGGATTTTAAAAGTGCGGTGTCGCCTGATCCAATTGTAGTACCGCATCATCTATGGGGTGCCAAACATGCATTGTTGAAGGATCACCATGAAAGTTGGAATCACTGCGATTCCTAATCGCAAAGTGTGAATAGAGCCTCAGTGATTCAGTACAAAAAAAAATCAGGTATTCAGGAGGAAACAGGAGATTACCAGCACAGCCACAAAGCTGACCACACTGGGAGGGATGTGCTGTTATGCGTAACGTTGTCAGTTTGAAATAGGAAAGCAGTGGGACTGGCAGGATCACCAGGTATTTCACACAACAGAAGCAATACAAAAAGAACAGGATACATTTTAGCACAAGTATGTGGTACAACTGGCACATATCATAAATGGTAATTTAGAGCCCATTCACATTAGCGCGACTTGTCAGCCTGACAAGTCGTGGTATGTCGCGGTCCATTGATTAGCACAGGACCCATTCTAATAGGAGCGACACAAGTCGCTCCGACTTAGAAAAAGGGTCCTGTACTACTTTGGAGCGACCTCGGAGCGACTTGCATAGACTTCCATTATGTGAAGTCTCTGCAAGTCGCGCCAAAGTCGCGGTGCACAGCGGTGCACGCGACTTCCCAGGTCGCCCCCCAAAGTCGTGTCGCACTAGTCTGAATGGGCTCTTAATGTAAGGGAATCATTCTCTTTAATACTTTCAACCTGGAACAAAGGTTCTGGATCTGAAGTTCTGAGTCACTATCCACTTTCTTGTTTTGGTTCGCTGGCTTGCGAGGCATCGAAGCCATTTGGTTCAGCATGGTAAGCTAGTGTTTTCAGTAGGAGAAGCCAGCAAGGACAGCCCTAATAATTCTCTCAGGCTGGGCACCCATGAGCATGTTGGTTGCCCTCCATATTTATTCCAGCATTTATGCCCTTAAAGTAGACATGTCACACAAAAATCTGATCTGGTATAATATTACCCTTAGCAGTCCTCTCATCTAACCCTAATTCTCTAATTCCTCCCAACTGCTAAGCTGCTACACTTCCTGGTAGCTCTACCGAACCCAGCACATTCATTTTTTATGTCTTTGATAGTGACGGCCAAATAAGAATGTGTAGGAGGCCAGAGGGAATAGATAAGCTTCTTCTCTACTACTAAGTGTCAAAGCTTTGTAGATTAGCACTGATAGTGTTCTGCACCATATAGTCCCACGCCAGCTTAGTTTTTGTTTCTAGCAGGTGTATTTTACGCAACAGGTGGGTGCTTTATTACCCTCCTGTTTAAACTTAAGCCCATTGCTGACAAGGAACAAGTGCTTCGCTCCAACAAGGCCTCCAAAGAAGGTTGGGAAAAAATCAAGGGGGTTTATCATAGAGAGGGAAGTTGCAATTTATGGGTTAAAAAATAGTTGGCCATGGTATAATGTGCTCACTGTCACCGTTCAATACTTTGAATTGAGGGTATTGCAGTTTGTCTCGCTAGAATATTAGTATTAGGACAAGCATATGAACTTGACCCTGGTCATTTCCCATATCTCAATGGAGTAATAATAGAGTAACATAATAAAAGTTCTGATAAGAGAATCATTCAGTGGCAGCTTAGGCTCTTCACTGTAAAGATGGTTTAAATTATACTATATGTCCTTCCAAAGTGAGGACACGATGGTTAATTGGTAACCATTAATGAAGAAGCCAGCAGTTTAGCAGCACAGTTCAATCATTCGTTGCCTTTGTACAATCCAGAGGAAGACTGGGAGATCACTCGCTGCCCAGTGGTCTTGGTGAAGGATCTGCTTATCTATGGACCTTTTATCTAAAATAACCAGATTTTCTTTTATTTTACACATCCTATAACCAGAGGTCACCAAACTTTCCAAACAAAGAGCCAGTTTACTGTCCTACAGACTTTAGGAGGGTTGGAGTGGCCAATGGATGTAAAAATTGCCTCAGAGTCAGTGCAAGTAATAAAATGACATAGTGCCTGTAGTCAGTAGAAGGAGGGATAGTGCCCTGTCATTGGTATTAGTTTTGGCACTTTTGCACTGCAAGTACCGGCTCGGCTCCACTTGGCCTTGCTTGGCCCTGCTTGGCCCGGTTTGGTTTTCCACTGCATGGTACGGTGTTGGAACGGTTCGGTACGGTACGGTACGGTTTGCTTTTCCACTAAAGTAGTACTAAAGTAAGTGGGTGGGATAACAACGATTCTCTGACCAATCAGTGGCAAGTAGTGACAAACAGTCAAGGCTGCATGCAAAGGATTGTGGGATATGGTACCAGTACGGCCCTCTTGGAACCACAACTGAAGTGGTACTGTTTATGGTACTGTTTAGAGAGCCGTACCGTTCGGTTCCATGTAGTGGAAAAGCGCCGCCGTACCGTACCCAACCGTTCCTACACCGTACCATGCGGTACCATGCAGTGGAAAAGCACAAAAGCGAGCCGAACCGTTCGGTTCCATGCAGTGGAAAAGCACCATAAGGAATGGTGCCTAATTGTTTATATTAGTGGAAGGATTTACGCCCCATTACTGGTGTCAGTAGGAGGAATTGTGGCCTATCATTGGTGTCAGTGGAAGGAATAGTGCCCCATCATTGTTCTGAGGCCCGGATAAAGGCAAGCAAGGGGCCGAATTCAACCCAAAGGCCACAGTTTCGAGATCACTGATATAAACAAAAGATTATATTGCTGTGTGGTTTACCACATTTTGCTTTTTGCATTATTGATTGAGCCTGTATACTGTAGATTAGGATTGGACTACCAATGCTGTGGACCTTTGCTATGAATTCAACCTGAACATTTATTGCTTGCCATTACTTTATAATTCATTTTTAGGTGTGCGTTTCCAGGATCATCGAGTGGAATTGTTTGCACATTCAGCATTCAATAGAACAGGCCATTCCTCTCTCTACTTCCTTAGATGTGCACTTTGCAATGCACACAGTAACCGTGTTAAGCTATGGAATGTTCCATGTGTAGATAGAGCAAGCATGGCTATCACATTGCTATCCTGGTTAACATAATATGGCATCAGATACCAGACTGTTTACAGGAACATCGCAGTAACAAGACTTATCTTTTTTACATGCATACTGCTGAATTCTTAGCTATGTTATCTTCAAATAATTTCTGGAATGCCACTCAAAATGTACTTGTGTTTTCAGTTTGGAGTTTGGTGATACCTTTTATTGGCCAACTTAAAGCCTAAGCTTTCTTAAAGAGATATAAATAATCAGCCCTAAAAGTCAGATCTAGCAAGCTAATATCATGCTGCATCTTGCAAATAAAAATCAATCTGTGGTTACACATTACAAAGTATACTCCAATACCATAAGTGTTTCTGTGTAATATCCCCATACTTAACAATCCCGTTACACTCACATATATTTAACAAAACATTATACTGTGGAATATACTACAGTATGTGTGCAGAAAGTCATTTTATTGGAGGGCCTTTATCATTTGCATAGGTGTGCTCAGCCTATTGCATTAGGGTGTGCACCCCAAAGTTTAAATACACATGCATGTGTTTGCCTACATGTATATGGCCCCGGTACATTACTCTCCCTGATGGCAAAGTGAAATAGAAGTGTGTGGCACTTCTCTTATGGCAGAGCAGGTCCGAGGGAGATTTTTCCCATCTCCTCACTGGCAAACAGAGCGATAATGCTAATGTGCCCTAGGTGATTAGGGTGTGCCCAGGCACACCCGGCACACCCTGTGCGCACGCCTATGATCATTTGTCTAAACATTCTATTCCCAGCACTTCAGTATGGTACAACATGGAAAATACTTTATAATGGGTAGACGTAGCTCTGAAATGCGGTATGCTTCTGGTATAGGGCATGGTGGGTACATTCTATGAAGTGGACCAGGTTGATATTGCTGTAGTCTTGCTGTCTACATATTTTATTCTTGTCTGTGTAATGAGTTACAATTATAAATTAGTTACCTAAATGAAAGTCTTAGTTTAATCTGAACACCAGGTATTATATTTTGTTAAAACCTTTATTTTTTCCAGCTTGGTTACTTCTAATATTTCATATCGTACATTTGGAGGGCCATTGGGGATGCAGAAATTCACTGTGCTCCATACAGTGAATTTCTGGGTGCTGCTCAAGTGACTTCCATCTGTATATTGAACACAAGGGGGCTGCTCAGAACCTCCACCATTCAGAGAACATCTTGTATTTTCTCAACGAATACAAGGCGTTCTCTGATTGGATGAAACAGAGATCATAAACCTCATCCGCCCCCATAGCATCACTGGTGGTTAATGACATTTTTAGGACCCCACCTTAACCTTTAAACTGCTGAAACTCCTGATGACCCTACAAACATTCAGCCTATTCACAGAGGATGGTGAGCTTCCTCCATTGTGAATGGACTGATTGTCTGTAAACACTATTAGTATTGTGATGGCTATGATTGGACCCGTGTGTGTCTGGACACTTCATGGTAATTCTTGACAGGGAAGCATGCACCCAGGGGTAGCTCTGTTGAGACAGTGCAAGTAACAGGAACTAGTGCAGATACGGAAGTATTCTTAGCAATTTCCCAGAAACAAGGCAGGATGGGGTGATGCCATCTCAGGAAGGTTTTCAGTCAAGTTTCAGGAGGTACATAAATGGCCCACACCTATAAAAAGGGCATTATTTAACTTTGGTCAAAGCTGCAAAGTTTGTTTTGTAATATAGACCCCCCCAGCAACAATGGATCGCCACAACAAAATACCACCCCAGCAGCAACAACAGATCTCCCAGCAGCCAGCATCAATACACTCTCCAGCAGCCAGCAACAATTGATCTCCTCTGTCAATAGTGGATCTCTTCCAGCAATAATTGACCCCCAGCAACAATATATCCCCCACCACCAACAGTACACATCCCCAGCAACAATAGACTTCCACGCAAAAATAGATCCGCTCCAGCAACAATAGATTCCCCAGCAGCCAGTTTTCCCCAGCAAGCCATTATTAGACCCTCCAGCCCACCCCAGCACCTTTGCCATTACCTACATTCAGTGTTGGAGGTGCCGGAACTGCGTTCCCTCCCGTTCCTGCTAAAAAAAAGTCCTGGTGCCATCCCTGTGGAAGCTGGAAATCACTGTGATAGTCTTTGCTACTACAGTGATTGCTGCTATCTTCCAGGTCCTGTGCTAAGTGGGTGCCCTGCTGCATAGTAACCACAGGGGATGGAGATGTCACCACCCCAACGCTCCACCTTGTCCAGTAACAAAGCGCCTTGTAGTCATTGAGAATGGCAGCATGGGACCTGGAAGACAGCGAAGATCCATGTAGTAGTGGCGTGACTACTACAGTGACTTCCAGTTGGCAGGGGGTTTCCACAGATATGGTATATGCATACTCACATCTGCTCAAGCTGGACCAATGTAACTATACAATAAAATCTATACCTTGAATTCAACTTTACAATCATGCTATGTCAGAACAGATAAAAAAATACTTTAGCAAAGCATCCTCATCATGGAGTTCTTGTACCCTAACCACTTCTGGGGCGGAAGGATTTGCCCGCTTAATGACCAGGCCATATTTTGCGATTCGGCACTGCGTTACTTTAACGGACAATTGCTCCGTCATGCGACGCTGTACCTACATAAAATTGATGTCTGTTTTTCCCACAAATAGCACTTTCTTTTTTTGGTATTTCATCACCTGTGCGATTTTTATTTTTTGCGCTATAAACAAAAAAACAGAGACGATTCTGAAAAAAAAAAAATAATAATTTTCACTTTCTGCTATATAACATATAACAATTAAAACAAAAATTTAAAAATCAAATTTTTTCATCATTTTAGGCCAATTTGTATTCTGCTACATATTTCTAGTAAAAAAAAATCCCAAAAAGTGTATTTTGATTGGTTTGCGCAAAAAGTTATCGCGTCTACAAACTAGGGGAAAGATTTATGTCATTTTAATTATTTTATTTATTTTTTACTAGTAATGGCAGCGATCTGCGATTTTTAGCGGGACTGTGACATTGCGGCGGACAGATCGGACCCCAAACTGACATTTCTTACACTTTTGGGGGGGGACCAGTGACATTACTACAGTAATCAGTGCTAAAAAATAGGCACTTTTACTGTAATAATAACACTGGCAGGGAAGGTTTTTACTCAGGGGTGATCAAAGAGTTAAGTGTGAGCCTAGGAGAGTTTTTTCTAACTGTATGGGGGAGGGACTTGTGGAATCAACACAGAGACCTGTGATCTTAAATAGAAGGATCACAGGCGCTCTGTGTTCATTGTTTACAACAGCAGACCGTCGCTCTCTCTCAGCGAGGAGCGATTGCGGGTGCCCAGTGGCAATCGGGGCCACCGGCCCCATGGATTGGCTTCCCTGCTACCTAATGGGGGCGCTCTCCCGCGAACCAACGTACCCATACGTCGGTTTGCGCAGCCAAGCCAGCCTGCCACAGTATATCTGCGGCGGGCGGTCCGCAAGTGGTTAATATATTGGCAATTGGTCTTTTTTATAAAGAAGATTGATTTTTTTTCTCATCTGTGAATCTTTTAAGTTATAATGGTTCCTGGCCCATTTCAAGCTTCTGATCTCCAGAAAAGCTCTTTGTTGTGATGAATTGATTTATTACCATCCCGGAACCAATTAGTTACTAAGCCATGACTCATGTGTATGCTACTGTATAGGCAATTCGGTATATGCTTTCCAAAAGCCTAACGTCATGAAGTACAAATAGGTTTTCATATCTAATTTTATAGGAATATCCTTGATGATGAACATGCCCTTCGGTATGAGAACTAAAAGCCAAAATTAGTAAATGGTGCAGACAGTGTTTCCCATTAATATTACTCAGGGTGACGTGAGCGAAACTGCACGTGCCACTTGCTGAGTTTACATTTTAGCCTAACAATATAAATAACATTAATGGAAACGTAGCCCAGAATAGGTCGGCACTCTGACCGCGTTACTATGTCTGTGGTGGCGGCTCAGTATGCTGCTCTTCAGCTCTCTTGGCGGTAGGCTAATAAATTTATGCCATACAATGGGGCCATTCTGATGAAAAACAAGCGAAGGTTAAAGGTCATGTGGGATAAAGAGACAATTTATGGAGATTTTGTTTTAAATAATTCACAATGTGTTTTTTAACAGCTATGTTTGCTACTGAATAAATGATGACACCCGCATCAGTTTATAATATGATTTTTCTCTCTCTAGTTCTGTTCTATTGCAGTGGATGGTCGATTTTAAAGCCATTGTCTAGAAAATGTTTGTTTATTATGGTCAGGAATTAAAAAAAAATCTTTCCATTTCAAAAATAAATATAGTTCGCTGGTAAAGCGCCTGATGTTTACAGGCCTCAGTAACTCAAGATCACATAAACACACACAGCTGAATGGAACAGAACAGTGTTTTCAAACCTTTTTTCAGTTAAGGCACCCTTTAAAATTATGGACAGTCTTAAAGCACCCTATTCTAAAATGTAAACAACTATTCTAATAATGGCAACCGCATATGGACATAAAGGATAAGGGAGTATTAAGTACCACAGTATTCTGGGATCATTATATGCTGGTCAATCCTTATGAACAATTGGGAACCATGGATGAGTCGGTGAACATATAACTTAGTTTCAATACACACTTACCCATATATTTGGATTGTGTGTTACCCCTAATTATTGGACTCATTTGGTGGAAATTACTTCCCATTGACATCAGCGGTATACATTCTTAAATAATTGGACACCCCTATTTTCCCTTGAATGGACAGACAAGTTAAGTTCTATACTTTCTACGTTAAATCCTTGTGGTCGCTCTTATCTATATAGTCCTGGCGCCTGCCTTTGAGGTGATATGCCTGGTGCAGTTCTATATGGCAAAAATGTCTAGGTCTCTCTTCCCTGAAGATGCCCTTGGCGAAACGCGTCGGACCTCTGAGAACCTACAGACTTTGTTAGCAGGAACATTGCTTTTGCCATTTTAGTATTTTGTATCTAGAATATTCCTGCGGGAATATTTTTTATGTGTTTTATATTTGTGGGTATACATACTTTTTTTAGCTATATGTATCAATAAAATTTGATATTGTTTTAATTATTTGTGATCATCCCTCCTTTATGGCCTAGAAAGTCCCGCTTTCTTCTTGTTTAACTATTCTAATAGTTTTACATAATGCAGCAGCATAGACACATGTGGGACACCCAACATTAGAGGTGGTTTATTCTTCCAAAGCAAATACACTTTTGCACACTAGTACCGACTAGTATTCCAATGTTTCTCCTCTCCCTCAGTTTCCCTCCATCACTTAGCCAGTGTGACACCAGTTAGAAAAATGCAAGAAATGTTGGACCCGGCGCTACCACTTTAAATAGTATTGTGCAAATATGTGCTGTAAAAGTGCATGTGTTGCAATCAACAAAGTGAAAAGTGCTACGTGCCGTTTAAAACCAACAATAGGTGTTGACCTGGGCTGTGCTTATTGTGCCATATTTAAAATGTCATATACCATACATTTATAAAAAGTGCCAAGTGCTGATAAAACCAAGTGCCACGTGTTGTGATCCGTGCTAAAACAATATATGGCGCCGGCGGATGTTCCACCAAGAAAAGCACCGCTGCTTACCGCACTCTTAAGCCTTTGACTCGACACTTCTTGGTCACTATAACAAAGAATAAACCTCCATTGCGTAGCATTTGTTGTATAAAGCAAAAATATTTAGCATCCACTCACAGTTTGGGGAGTTCACGATCAGCTTGAATGGTGTTCGCCGGGTCGCTTCCGCGTTCCACTGGCTCAAAACACCAAAACCGGAAGTGACGTATTGACGTACACAAACCACGCCCTACGCGTTTCGTCATACGACGTCATCTGGAGACGTCATCACGCTCCAGATGACGTCGTATGACGAAACGTGTAGGGCGTGGTTTGTGTACGTCAATACCTCACTTCCGGTTTTGGTGTTTTGAGCCAGTGGAACGCGGAAGCGACCCGGCGAACACCATTCAAGCTGATCGTGAACTCCCCAAACTGTGAGTGGATGCTAAATATTTTTGCTTTATACAACAAATGCTACGCAATGGAGGTTTATTCTTTGTTATAGTGACCAAGAAGTGTCGAGTCAAAGGCTTAAGAGTGCGGTAAGCAGCGGTGCTTTTCTTGGTGGAACATCCGCCGGCGCCATATATTGTTTTAGCACGGATCACAACACGTGGCACTTGGTTTTATCAGCACTTGGCACTTTTTATAAATGTATGGTATATGACATTTTAAATATGGCACAATAAGCACAGCCCAGGTCAACACCTATTGTTGGTTTTAAACGGCACGTAGCACTTTTCACTTTGTTGATTGCAACACATGCACTTTTACAGCACATATTTGCACAATACTATTTAAAGTGGTAGCGCCGGGTCCAACATTTCTTGCATTTTTCTAACTCTACTACCTCAGAGGTAGGTTGGAGGCAGCTTACACCACAAAAAAAAAATTGATTTTGTACTGAAACTCCATAGCGCTGGTATATAACCCCCCTTTTTATAGTGTGACACCAGTGTTGACAGAGAGGGGCAGGGGAGGGTCAAATAAGGAAGCTGTGTAGGCGATCAACACCCTTCTTATCAACACTGATGACATCACTGGTCGTTACGACGCCAGTGGCTTGAAAGTTGAAATGGTGCACAATAAAAACCTGTGGCTTTGTGTAACTAAAAGGCAGGCTGGGTCCATCCGCTGGCTTGTATACAATTGTGGGAAATTTTTTAGGCATTTTGCTAAGGCACGCCTGAAGAAACCTCAACGCAACCCAGGGTGCCTGGGCACCCTGGTTGAAAAAGGCTGGGTCAGAGGATGGCTCCTTTCCCCCTCCCCACCTTCCCTGTTTCAAATTTCAAACACAAAGAGAGTGTAAAACAGTAATAATTTTGAAGTCAAATTTTGATTTAGTTTTATCAATAGTCTTTTGAATAAAATGCCATTTTAGTTTTAGTCGTATTTTAGTCATCCAAATTGTTTTAGTTTTAGTCAAATTTTAGTCAACTAAAATCTCCAGTACATTTTAGTTGACTAAAATCATTTTTGTAGACTAAAATCTAATGGGAAATGCCTTATTTAGGCATTTCTCTAGAATTTCCAAACACATTATATTGGTTTACTACTATATTATTATATAGTAAAAATCTAATAACATGTTATTATTTATGGTATTAAGGTTTGAACGTGCACTACAGACACAAATTTACCCATTGTGGTATAAAACCAGTGTTCATTTTGACGTCAAATTTCATTGCACTAATTTGTCCCCCCCCCCCCCCCCCCCTTTGCCTTAAGACGCAGCTCAGGGGCCATGGTGGGTGGATGGGAAGGATTTAAAAAAAAAACACTGTTATTGATATGAAAATTTTGGCTTTTTATCATACGTCAACACTTCTAATTACTACCCCCTGGCTGCTGACGTATGCAGAAAGCAGGTTCAAGCAGCAAGTGAAAAATGACACCTTTATTGTTCATTTAGATTCCTATCAGCATACCATTGTTCTTGATAACTGATTGAGGAAAGCGTTAGAGCAGTGGACCTTCTGTTTACCATATGGAGATGTTTCTGGCCGGCATCCATTTTTTTAAAGAACATCTCTATTTTAATGGACAATGAAGCCTTTGTTTTAAAAATGAATATTGTAACAAGTCTAGTAAACTTAGTGGTGTATTTATAGAAGATTTCAAGAGTTATTCATCCTATGACACTGCATGTACATTCATTCTGTATGAATGGAGGCAAAATTGAATGTTATTAAACTATTTCCTCTCCTGGTCGATGGTCTTCATTCATACAGAATGGAGTAAATCAGGAAAGTGCTGCATTATGGCCACTAGATGGAGCTGCTGATCATAGGAATAAATACGTATTTGCTATGATAGGGAGTTGCATCTAGTGACTATAATGCGGTATGTTGCTGAATAATGCTATGAAAAGCCATCAATCTAGAGAGAAAATAGCCTTACATTTGGTGTTGCCCCCATTTATCTCTGCAATTTTTTAAATAAATGCACCTCCAAAATCAACAATATAAATAATATATCTTTTCCCACATAAATTAAGATTCTCCCATGGCCTGCTTAATTTAGCCCTTGCTAAAATCCACCAAACTGGTGGCTGCTTACATTATCACTAACTGACCATTCAGGCTTCTGTGGAGGAACGAGTACCCAGGAGGTACTATCCTGTATTCTACAATTCCCAGCATAGAGCTTATTTTAAATCTTATCAGCTGCCCACTGGCTACAATGTAGAAGTGATCAGGGTGCCTGTAGAGCCACACAATCACTTTCATGAGCAGTGGTTGAAATGTAGATCATCCCCCGCCGTGGTTCAAAGGCTCTCTGTTCTTCTGGGGAGCCCAGGACCACAAAACAATTGTTAGGATGGCAAAGGTGGCTAGAGGCGATATCCAACACCCAATCTCTCATCCATAGTGTGAACCCAGAAGAATTCTGCTCTGAGCACTCCTGAGTTCACAGCTGTCAGATGCCAGCAGGCGGTGGGAAATGGAGTACAATCTGTACTTTATCTGCTAATACAGAGTGCAGGGGAGATGTAGGCAGTTCAATGGATCCCTGATTTTTCCATAAAGATGACCTATTACCTGTGCTATCATGGGGAATTTATAATCCACCTTGTGATAGCAATTCATACACTATAGCAGTGATAGCAAACCTTGGCACCCCAGATGTTTTGGAACTACATTTCCCATGATGCTCAACTACACTGCAGAGTGCATGAGCATCATGGGAAATGTAGTTCCAAAACATCTGGGGTGCCAAGGTTCACCATCACTGCACTATAGTCTCTTGGTTGCCTGTGTACCCATATCAATAGATGTTTTCAGAATAGATTTATTTGTTTAAATATTTCTATGTACAAGCAGAATCATTTTAAAAATGTTTTATCCAAATAGTCCTTCATTGTCTCTTTTTTGGTGTGTTATTGATCAATGTGAGGATCACTTTGTCACTACATGTTTCTCAGGCCAATTGACTGTTCAGTTTTCCATCTCATACACATAGTACTCAAGTGTCTAAAAAACACGCCGAGCTGCTTTGGGTGTTCTGCTGGAATCAGGAACATGATGGGAGCAGCCTGGCTGGCAAGACTCTCATATGGGAAAATGTGACATATTGCCGTCTCTGTAATATGTGGTTGTTACAGTACAGAATCCCTGCCAGGATTTCCAAAACTCCCTAAAATAACAGAATCCCTCCCATATTTTCTAGAATTCCCTAAAATGACACCTATTTAAAAAGGTATTTAGGCACCAGCCTTTGCAGTGGCAGGTGCTGTGTCCTACCTGCAGCTATTCTATTTTACTTACTGATTGCCTTGCTTGTTGCTGACCTGCATTGTCCTGACTACTTTCTTGCCTGTTGCATGCCTGTGACATCTGCCTGGACCTGAGTTCTGCTGAAAGACAGGCTGAACATCCAGTGCTGATCTCGTCCACCAAGGGACACGCTTATGCGCTCACCTCACAGTCTGACTCCTGTGTTACCAGCAGGTCAGACAGGCCAAATGGATAAATCCCTCCAAAATAGGTAGGCCAGGGGACAGCAGTACTCCCGGATCCAGCCGCTAATGCCGCTTGTGCATGCACTCCAACCAATAAGTAAGAGGAAAAACAACAAGCCTCTAAGCAGGGCCAGTGCTAGACTGTTTTACGCCCTAGGCAAGATCAGCTACTTGCGCCCCCCCCCCAAAAAAAAATAAAAATAAAAAGGGAAGGGGTTAAAAATTGCTCTATGTCATATCCAGTGCCCCTGATCTGATGGTTCCTCCATGTAATGCTGTCATACCCAGTGATCCCAAAGTTCCTCCATGTCATACCCGGAGACCCTGATGTTTTTCCATGTCACACCTGGGGACCCTGATGTTCCTCCATGTCCCACCTGGGGACCTCAATCCCCAATGGACACCCAGGGATCCAAATTCATCATGGCACACCTGGTGACCCCAAACCCCTGTCACACTTGTGACCCCTCTCCCCCATGTCACACCTGGTGACTCCGATTCCCCATGGCATACCTGGTGACCGCAATTCTCTTTCACACCAGGGATACTCCATGTCACACCCAGGGACCCTGATTCCCTGTTCTGGGGACACTTACTGGGCAGTATGAAGAGAGTGGCCTGCACTCTGCCCTCCTTCACCATGATCCTGCTTATTCCTTCTCCCAGGACGCTCCTCTCCTGGACCACAGTGCTCACCACAGCTCCAAACGGCTCCTGGTGGAGGGAGAAGCAGCAGTCAGAGAGCTCCGCACCTCCTTCATCACCAACCTCCTCAGACCATTCCGTTGCCTCGTCGCTTCTGCTCCAGTAAAGGTGCCGCCCTCCAGTGCCGAGCTCCGGCTCAGGTTCAGCTCTCCTCCACTCCCTGCTTAATACCGACCCAGGGAAATGAACGGCTGCCCACCAGCTCAGATTAGAGAGTCACTTCCTGCCCAGGGATTTGGCCGCTCAGCTCCAGATGAAGAGGATCATTATGCAGCTAGCACTCCGGTGGGCTCCTTTCCTGCCCCTTGGGGCTCCCACAACAATGGTGGAAAGCCAGGGCCTGGTAGTTCTGCCACTGTCCCAGACACCTGGCATCTTCCTCTGTCCCTTCTTCCTCCACCACTGCCGCCCCTTTCCTCAGCTCACAAGGATCATTCATGACGGAGAGTGAGTGCTGACTCGTGGCTGCGCCCCTAGGTGGCAATGCGCCTAGTTTGCCTAGTGGAAGCACCGGCCCTGCCTCTAAGTGTATCCCGTAAAATAAAATCAATCTTTAATGTAAAATCACACTTACATAGATAAAGGATAAATGCGCAGATCGGTGACAGAAGGTAGCGCCACGGTCTCCACTCAGAGGCAGCATAACAAATGGACGCTCCGAACAGCAGCGGGTGACGTCATCGACAGGCGACTCCATCTCCCGTATGCGTTACGTCCTACAGGACTTCGTCAGCGGTGGATCCCGTCGGTGTTCAGCTTGCATTTCAGTTCTTAATTCATTTTACTGTCTGCTCTGATTGTTTCTGTTTACCAATTTTTTTGGACCTGAGTTCTGCCTGCTCATGACCTCTGCCTGGACCTGAATACTCTTTTGCCTGCAGCCTGCCCATGACCTCTGCCTGGAACCGACTACTTTGTTGTACAGTCTCCATAGACATTTGGTTCTAGGTACTCCCTTGGTGGGGCACTCCTGAGGGCCATGACCTGGTGACAGCTTCCAGTGAAGTAAACTGGGACTGCTAGGGTTTCCAACCCATCCCCATCATCAGAAGCTCTGGTGGAGACCAACTGTCACTTTGACTCTGCTCCTTTGGTGAGCCTGCATCACCTGCCAGGGGGTGCCATAATAAAAGTCTTTACAGTTGTAGCATCTTCTTTATTTAAAAAAAAGTAAAACTTTCATACTTGAAAAACATATTTTGAGGGACCTGCAAAAGACCGTCTTTGCTGCTGCTATACATGTAACAGTTACTGTTCCAGTGTATTTGTGCAGATGTTATGGGGTGGATTCATTTTGTGTTTGGTCTGTGTTGGCATATTTTTATATATACACACTGTAATAATAGGGGTTCCGGAAATATTTTCTTTGTTGTCTACTTGCTTGATCCTGTCTAACTATGGGGAATGTTACAATCAAACATAAATAGGACAATGTCTGTATCATTCCTTAATGCTACAGTAGCTAAGTAAACAGAGCTGCTGGAAGTGGTGCTGTGATGACCCCCATCCACTCCCCGGGTTGAAAAGATTATTACACAATGCAATTTTTCAAACCAAAGCTTTACAGTTGTTCTGCTCAATTATCAGTATACTGTAGCTATGTTCATTCAAAGCATTTACCGTGAAGTACACAATGGTAGTAGGTTGGTTTTCATTGCAGAGAAACCAGGGCATAGCAGCTCTTGGTGCCCAAAAAGGACCTTTCACACTTCCAAAGCCTAACTTTAGCCTAACCCTTAAGTGTCGCCCTACCCCGAATCCTAAAACTTCACCTACACCTTAAACATTCAACACTTACACCTGAAGGCCCCTTTCACACTGTCCGCTCCATCGGCGGACTCCGTTTTTCTCAGCAGGGTATCGATCCGCCGATCCCCCGCTGAGCAGGCGGATGGCAGATGGTGGATCGCACACAGAGTGGAGACGGAGTTGTCAGGTCCCCGCTGTCCTCTAAGGGGGAATCTGGGTGCAGCTCCCTAGCCCCGCCCTAAACTTACCTGAGCCCCATCTTGATCCAGCAATGTGCATGAGACCAGCGGTTCTCCAAGGTCTCTCTCCTCATTGGCTCACACAGCAGCAGAAGCTATTGGCCAATCCTTAACCCAATCCTAACACAAAACACTTAGGGGCCTATGTGTAAAACATTAACAATGTGACTGCCTTAACCATTGGCACTGGTGCCACAAATGTTTGCTGCGTTGTTTGTAATATCTCCTATGTTCGTCAGCTCCATTTAGTTGCCATAAAGCATTAATTTTTCTTTGATTTAAGTATTTTAGGAAAATTCTGCATTCTGACCATTGATGGAGCTGATGATCATAGGAGATAATCATATTAACCTTAACCTAACCCTGAAAGTTAACCCCTAATCTGATTCCAGCCTAGCTCTAAAAATTAACTCTTACCCTCTAATGCCAAACTTCATGCTAAATATGAATTAGCTATATATAAATGAGAACTGAGTCATGTGTGAAAGGATTACACCAGACCTGCTAACCTAAACGTTGACCCTTAGTGCAAGTTCACATTGGTGCGATGCGGGAATCCTGCAAATCCACTGCAAGATCCCATATCGCACTGGACTCGCAGGCATTTCACACTGCCATATGGGAACTACTGGGAGTGTCAATACAAAGTTAATGACGCCCCCAGATTAGTTTGCATATCGCAGTGCGAACTGTCAGTTCAGACAGGAATCGGATTGCATAGGTGGAAACACCCATGCGATCTGATTCTGGTGCGGACACAAAAAGGGTCCTGTGTGACTCTGGTCCGAACGCAATGTGAATTCAGCCACGCAATCTGCATGGCTGAATTTCCATCGCAACGACCTGGCATTTGATTTGCAGAGCAGTACGGTGCGAATCACATGCGATGTTTGTCATCACATATGTGTGAACGGGCACTTAGCCTCTAAGCCCTCATACACATGGGCGCTGAGACCTGTAGTCCGTGAATGGGCCATGTGTTTATGTGGCCTAAGCCGCCAGATACTGCATGCAGGCAGCCTATTCAAGTCTATGGGATGCAGCGGCTGCATGGACACAGTGACCGGCATTCGGGTACAGGTGGGCAGCTCCTGAATGCACACTGTCTGCGCTTGGGGCCGCTTGCCCACTCCTGCATGCCGGTCACGTTAGGATGAGTGGGCCTTAGTGCCTGTGTGAATGAGGCCTAGCAACTGACAGTAACCTGAACCCTATAGGCTTACCTTCTAAGTTGAAATGAACCCTTTCAGATTCATACCTGTCATCGGAAAAGCTTTGAGGCCATCCTGTTACATGTGTATTTGGGGTTTATATCCATACGGTTTGTAGATATGGAAACCTGCCCAGAGTAAATTAAAGTACATTAAAGCGGAGTTCCGGCCTCAAATACCTTTTTTAACTAAAAATACCCCTATAATACTAATCCATCGCCCTTTACAGAACCGCTATTCTCATACTTACAAGGTGTACAGTATTGGATTTTAGTCAAAATCTTACTTATAAAAAAGCTGTCTGGGCGCGGCCATCTTGGATGTGGGCATATGAAGTCGCAGTGTAATCTGCTGTGTCCTTCTTCCTGATTCCAGGGAGTGTTCTGGGAGTTCTTCCTGATTCCAGCCTCCTGGGAGTGATGACAAACAGCTCCCAGGATGCAATGCAAAGGAAGAAGTGATGTCGGTGGCCGTGGCCACAGAGGGGGGAGAAGGAGGAAGAATAATGCCCTGAAAATAAGGTAAGGGTTCCCCGAAAAAAAATGAAAATGCCCAATTGTTTATCAGCCTAGCGAGCACTCCAGGAATCACTAAAGATGCAAAATAGGCCGGAACTCCACTTTAACCACTTGCCTACCGGGCACTTTTACCCCCTTCCTGCCCAGGCCAATTTTCAGCTTTTAGCGCTCTCACGCTTTGAATGACAATTGCGCGGTCATGCTACACTGTACCCATATGAAATTTGTATCATTTTTTTTCACACAAATAGAGCTTACTTTTGGTGGTATTTAATAACCTCTGGGTTTTTTATTTCTTACAAAAAAAAGAAAAAAGACAGAAAATTCTGAAAAAAAAAAGTTTTTCTTATTTTCTGTGAGTAAATTTTGAAAATAAATAAATGTTTCTCCTTCACTGATGTGCGCTGATGAGGCGGCACTGATGGGCACTGATAGGCTGCGCTGATGGGCACCGATGAGGTGGCACTTATTGGCACTGATGAGGTGGCACTTATGGGCACTGATGAGGTGGCACTGATGAGGAGGTACTAATATGCCGCACTGATGAGCACTGATAGGTAGCACTGATAGGCGGCACTGATGAGCACTGATAGGCGGAACTGATGAGCACTGAGAGGTGGTACTGCTGGGCACTGAGAGGCGGCACTGACGGGCACTGAGAGGCGGCACTGATGGGCACTGAGAGGCGGCACTGATGGACACTGATGGGTGGCACTGATAGACACTGACGGGTGGCACTGATGGGCGGCACTGATGAGCACTGATGGGCAGCACCATCAGTGCCCACACTCAGTGCCCATAGTGCTGCTAGACAGTGCCCATCAGTGCCTAGATGAGCAGGCACTGATGGGCACTGACTGGCAGCACTATTGGCACTGAATGTGGGCACTGATGGGGGGCACTGATGGCAGGCACTGTGGGCACTTATGGTGGGCACTTATGGCATTTTTTTCCCCTCTTGTGTAATCAGGGCACTGGTGATCGGTGCCCTGATTACATTCCTCTGTGTCCCCTTCAGCCGATCGGCTCTCCTCTTCCTCACACTGCAGTCTCTGTGTGAGGAAGGAGAGCTGGCGATGAGAGATGATCTCATATGTTTACATATGAGATCATCTCTCATTGGATGGTCCGATCACGTGGTGAATGGCCGCTGTGATTGGCCATTCACCACGATCTGTGATTGGCTGTGTCCAAGGGACACGGGAGCGGGAGCGCGCGGGGAGCCTGTCACTGGGAGGCCGTTTAAAGACGGCCTCCCGGAAATTAGAGCCCGCGCTGTAGCCGTCTTTCGGCTATAGCGCGGGCCGGAAGTAGTTAAGGTAAAAAGAGGGAAACAACATTCACAAGGCCTACAGCAGAAGCAAGTATTGGAGTAATGAGCTGTGAGATCATTCCACGGTTTGCTTTTAGGCTGTATTCACACTTCTGAATGAGAGGTGTGGTACGGTTTAGGCATGTTTATATCGCTTCTCCAAATATCTATTAAACTCCATCTTTCCCTCCAAGTAACACTTAAGAGAACAGAGGTACCTGCTTTGGTTACACAGTACTCAACAGTCAACGTATTCTTACTTAATCTTGTAATACTCTACTGTTTCTACTTTCTTTTATTTTTTCTTAAAGCGGAGTTCCGGGCACAAAAAAGATTTTTTTTTTTTGTGCCCCTCTGCTAGGTATGCCGCACCTGAAAAGGAATTGGATAGTTATTTTTTTTTTTTTTGTTTACTCACCTTTTTATTGACGATCGTAAATACTCACCTATGACAGCTTTCTCCTCCAGCGCCGCGGCTCACCCCGTCACTTCCTGCCTCGCGATGATTCCTGGGAGCTAAACGTCATAGCTCCCAGGAATCAATGCGCCGCACCGGCCCCACTCATCATTTCCGGGCGACGCCGCATTCCCCTGCTAAACAGCTTCTGGGCATGCCCAGAAGCTGTTTAGGAATGCGGCGCCGCGCCGGAAGTGACGAGAGGGGCCGGTGCAGTGCATTCTGGGACACGAAGACGCGGAAGAAGACAGAGAAGAGGACCGCGCCGGCTTCAGCTGCCCACAACCGAGATGGAAACGCTGTGGAAGAAAATTTCTAAGTAAGTATTTCTTCTAAAAGGTAAGTGCGAACCGGGACAGATCAGAGGCTAGCCATTGTGGAATGTACTAGCCCTGACTGTCCCGGGGGTATGTTCAGAAAAAAATCGTTTCTCTGCCCGGAACTCCGCTTTAATTTTGTAAGGAAAAAATGTATATGCCTAGCGCTAACCATACACTATACAAACTAACTTTACTATACACTCACCGGCCACTTTATTAGGTACACCTTGCTAGTACTGGGAAGGGACCTCCTTTTGCCTTCAGAACTGCCTTAATTCTTCATGGCGTAGATTCCTCATAGATTTTGGTCCAAATTGACATGATAGCACCACACAGTTGCTGCATATATGTCAGCCGCACGTCCATGATGTGAATCTCCCATTCCACCACATCCCAAATGTGCTCTATTGGATGAGATCTGGTGACTGTGGAGGACATTGGAGTACAGTGACCCCATTGTCATGTTCAAGAAACCAGTGGAGAGATGATTTGAGCTTTGTGAGATGGTGCATTATCCTGGTGGAAGGAGCCATCAGATGATGGGTACACTGTAGTCATAAAGGGATGGACATGGTCAGCAACAATACTCAGGCAGGCCGTGGTGTTTAAACAATGCTCAATTGGTACTAAGGGGCCCAAAGTGTGCCAAGAAAATATCCCCCACACCATTACACCCCCACCAGCCTGAATGGTTGATACAAGGCAGGATGGATTCATGCTTTCATGTTATTTACGTCAAATTCCGACCCTACCATCTGAATGTCACAGCTGAAATCGAGACTCAGCAGACCAGGCAATGTTTTTCCAATCTTCTATTGTCCAATTTTGCTGCACCTGTGTGAATTGTAGCCTCAGTTTCCTGTTCTTAGCTGACAGAAGGGGCACCCGGTGTGGTCTTCTTCTGCTGTAGCCCATCTGCTGCAAGGTTTGATGTGCTGTGCGTTCTGAGATGGTGTTTTGCGTAACTTGGTTGTAACAAGTTGTTATTTGAGTTACTCTTGCCTTTTTATCATCTCAAACCAGTCTGCCCATTTTTCTCTGACATAAACAAGGCATTTTCCTCCACACAACTGCCGCTCACTGAATATTTTATCTTTTTTGGACCATCCTCTGTAAACAATAGAGATGGTTGTGCGTGAAAATCCCAGTAGATCAACAGTTTTTGAAATACTCAGATACTCAGACCAGCCTGTCTGGCACCAACAGCCATGCAATGTTCAAAGTCCCTTAAATTCCCTGATGCTCCATTTGAACTTCAGCAAGTCGTCTTCACCACATCTAGATGCCTAAATGTATTGAGTTGCTGCCATGTGATTGGCTAATTAGCAATTTGTGTTACCAAACAATTTTGTTTGTTTACAGGTGTACCTAATAAAGTGGCCGGTGAGAGTATACTTTAGAGCAGGTATGTCCAACCTGCGGCCCGAGGGCCGCATGCGGCCCGGAACCTCAGGCAATGCGGCCCACTGCCCCCTGACAAAATCACTGAAGTGGTCATGGTGGTTAGAGTGTTCCTTTATTATCGCTCAGAAGAAGTAAACCTCTGTATACTAATTCCATTTTATTTGATCATCCTCTAGTTGTGTTAAATTAGTGCGGGGCGCTCGGCGGCGCAGGAAGGGCGCGGTGGCATTTTATTACTTATATACCTTAACTATAGTATATAATTACAGTAATATGCGGCCCAAGAAAATTTCTCTACACTCAATGTGGCCCAGAGAAGCCAAAAGGTTGGACACCCATGCTTTAGAGCTACCCAAAACAATGTAACGCAAGGGCCTGTGTAGTTGGATAGAACAGATTGGAATGTATGGGTTTGTCCTCATATTACAGTTTTGATAAATGTAAAGGAAATTGTACAATCAGATTGTAGTGTGTATGGTCACCCTAAGTGTACATGTCTGTTGCATGCATCTGGTAATTACAATAACAAAAATGCAGCATACACAAGTCATTGAATCCAGCAGATTTTTATGCCTCATCTATAACTCTTCTAGAATAAAACATATCTCCTCCCTTCCTCCCAGTTTGTGTGTGATGCCAGAAGATCATTCATACAGACTCTCCCAGACAGTGAAGAACTTTTTATGGGATATTACCCCTGAGGCCTAATACTGGTTCCCAGTAAACATTTACTATTCCCAGCAGGATGAAAATATGACATGCAGAATGCTCTGCTCCAAATATCCCGAGCAGAGGACAACCGGAGTGTGTGAGAAACGCCTGCGTGCCAGAGAAACTAGTACTGTATAATAGGATGCACCGTATGTTATACCACTATATGTATCAATGCATTCATTTTCCGTGTGCACCCTGCCTAATGCTCTGTTCACATCCTGGCGTTCTGGATCGCAGGGGGAATCGCCGCTATTCTGCCTCCAATCCCGAATCATTGCAAATCGCCGGATTCGCTTGCTATCCCCGTCATTTTTTAATGGCACCCCCAATCGCGTTCCGGAACTTTTTTTGAGTGCCCCACGATTTTGTTTGCGTGATTTTACAGCAATTCCTTAGGCGGCAATATCACGTCGCGATTGGGGTGCCATTGGAAAAGATGGGAATAGCAAGCAGAATGGCGACAATTCCGCCCGAGATCCAGGATGCCTAGATGCGAACGGAGCCTTCAGCTGGCTATATGGGGGGTCAGGAGGTGTTGGTATGGGGCGCTACCACCTTGTACAGCAAATTACTTCGTTGTGTGTGATCCCACTTGAAAGTGCACAGTGCTTGCTTGTAAACAGATATTGTGCAGATATATAAGAAGTGCTGCGTGCTTTACAAAATAAATGTGCAACTTGATGCAAACATAAAAATTGGTACTGTATTACCGATTGGATTGTACCATCTATGTGTCATTCATCAGATGAGAAAACAACCATATGTTAGGTGACCAGTGCCAAAGTGCAAATGTGCAAAAACAATATTTAAAACCTTGATTGTGACCTCCCTCCTATTGCAGAGGAAACTAACATCCGTGATGAGTGTTAATTAAATAAGATATGATATAAGATCAATTTTTGTTCAAAAGGAGTGGATGAGAGTAGCGCTTGTTTGCGCGTGCTGAGAGTGCTAATACCTGGGTAAAGCACTTACCAAAGAGACTCTCCCTTGTTCCCTTGCTTTAGCTATTTCTCCCTCT
This sequence comes from Pelophylax lessonae, assembly GCF_965119305.1. Classification (NCBI taxonomy): domain Eukaryota; kingdom Metazoa; phylum Chordata; class Amphibia; order Anura; family Ranidae; genus Pelophylax; species Pelophylax lessonae. Next base: position 559,247,451 of record NC_138769.1, on the reverse strand, counting down.
CACTGATGCCTGCACGATCTCTCAATGCTGTTTGTTCCGCATATGCCGTAGCGTGTGCATCTAGGGAGCTAGTGGGAGAGAAACCAAGAGAGCTTCCATTGCGTAGTATAGTGTGTCATGGGGGGAAAAGATAGTAGCGACTCACTGTTTGGGAAGTTCACCGTCAGCTTGAAGATGGGTCTCTGGCGTTCGGCCGTGCGGTGCTTCCGCGTTCCACCGGCCAGAGCCACCTAACCGGAAGTAACGTATGACGCTGATTGCTTTTGAACATTTGTTAAGTCATGTACTGATGAGAATTTCCATACGAATGTTTGCACACACGTTCAAATATCTACGCGTTTCGTCACTGCGACGTCATCTGGGGGCGGTCGCAGTGACGAAACTGCGTAGATATTTGAACGTGTGTGCAAACATTCGTATGGAAATTCTCATCAGTACATGACTTAACAAATGTTCAAAAGTACATTAAAACACATACAGTATGCTTTTAATATTTGATTTTGGAGTGAAAGGACATTCCCAAAGGAAACCACATACACTGTTAGAAATTCAATGGTTTGAGAAAAATTTTCTATCCAGTTCCTTCATATTTTCTCTTCACTGCAGTTGAAAAGGAACATCAATTTGACCCCACCAATGATTAGAAAATCAAATGAACGTTCCTAAAATGACATTTTTTAGACAAAACTCTACTAGTGTATGGCCAGCTTAAAGTGGAGTTCCACCCTAAAATTAGACTTACCTCCATCTTCTCGCTCCGGGTCAGCTGAAAAACAAATGGATAATCGCAAATTTTTTTTTTTTTACTTACCTTGTTTAGAAGATAGTATACTTACCTTACTTCCTCTTCCTCCCCTCGGCGGCCACGGCGATTCGTCACTCCCTGGCTTTGCAATGATTCCTGGGAGCTGAACGTCATCGCTCCCAGGAATCAATGCGCCTGCACCGGCCCCAACGTCAGTTCCGGTGTAGGCGCCTTCATACCTTGCTAAACAGCTTCTGGGCATGCCCAGAAGCTGTGCAGGGATGACGTTGTGGCAACGGAAGTGACGGCAGGGCCGGTGCAGTGCATCGTGGGACCGAAGAAGACGGAAGAGGACACAGAAGAGGATCGCGCTGGCTTCAAGCTGCCCACACCTGAGATGGCAGCGCTGGAGAATACATTTTCAAGGTAAGTATTTCTTCTTGCAGGTAAGTGCAACTCGGGACAGATCAAAGGCTAGCCATTGTGGAATGCACTAGCCCTGACTGTCCCGGGGGTATTTTTATTAAAAAAAAACCTTCACTGGGTGGAACTCCGCTTTAAGGGTCCTTTCACACCGGCTTTCCGCCTGGCGGACTCCGTTTTGCTCAGCGGGGATCGATCCGCCAATCCCTACTGAGCAGGTGGATGACAGGTCCATCTCCGCTTACTTTGCAGAGATGGACCCGTCAGATCTCTGCTCTCCTCTATGGGAGTTGGGATGGAAACGGACCGCCTGTCCGTTTTCATCCGATCCTATCTGATCTGATCCTCTAGGGTTTCTAATCGTCTGTATTTCACAGCCAGGGTCGGATAGCAGCGGGTGTCAGCGGACATGTCACATGACATCCGCTGCTCCACAGGGGTGAATGGAGCATCCGATCAGGTCCGCCGGAAAAACTGTCAGGCGGACCTGATCAGAAAGCCCGTGTGAAAGGGGCCTAAGAGTAAGCACTCAAAGTGGACCTTCAATCTAAATTACAAGTTATTTATAATTCTTCCCCCTCCCCTTCTCATTTGAATATATATACTGTATATATGTGTAGCACCCTCCTAGGTAGGTGCTAGGTAGGTAAAGCCTAGTGTCTCCATCTGCTTATCAGGGGAGCCTGATTAATAGTTATGCCCAGGGCAGCCATCAGAAATTTTGGGGCCCCTTACACAGCTTAAGGCCTGGGCCCCACCATTCCGTAGGGCCCGCCCTCTGGCCATCCCACCGAATCCGCCCACTGGCCATCCCACCGAGTCCTTCAGTGCACCCACTTCTATTTTAACACTCTTACAACTTAATAAATGAAAATGAATCCAATCCATCAAAGATACATCCCCATATATTCAGCAAAGAGACATCCCAATCAAGTAAAGAGACGGCTTCATATATTCAACAAAGAGATATCCCAATCCAGCAAAGAGACAGCCTCATATTTTCAGCAAAGAGACAACGCAATCCAGCAAAGAGACATCCCTTCAGCTGCATCGGCTTACTCTGCAGCCGCTATGCTTTAGCAATTGCTAGTTACTGCAGCTGCAACTACTCTGTCCCCTTGGTTGGGGCCTGGGCGGCCGGGCCCCTCGGAACGCCTGGGCCCCTTACATATGTATGGGCTGTCCCCCCCTGATGGCTGCCCTGGTTATGCCTGTTGCATGTGTCCATGTGTGATTTATCTGGGCTGAGGGAGTGTCCCCACTGTATCCAATAGGGGAGCCTGTTGGACAGTGGAGGAAACCCAGCCAGTGACACACAGGCTTTTGTAACTATCCCAGTGGGTTGGCACAAGCAGTGGTGCATATGGGATCCTGGGATATGTTATAAAAGCCAAGGGCACATGTGACAGGGTGTCTTTGGGTGGGAAGCCAGGTCCCAGAAGGAGGGTGAGATTTTGTCTCTCCTTCTGCTGCTGTGGATGGTGATCACAGGCTGTCGGCCTTGTGAGCCAAGAGTGTGGAGCTGAGCCAGGAGGTCCAGGAAAGCTGACTGGTGGAGTTGGAGGCAGAGCAACCTTGGGAAAAACAGTGTCCGTGAGTATCGGGAAGCTGCCCAGGAAGGGGACCACTCCAATGGAGAGTCAGTGGACGGGTGTCAGCACACACAGCAAGTGAGAAAAGGGGTGCCAAGTTAGAACCCTGAAGAGTAATTCAAGCAGGAACACATTATCTATCTTCACTTCAGTGGCAAGGTGAAGCAGCGGCCTTGCCGCACACTACAGCTAGTTGTCCTCAAGATTGTGCATAGTTCATAGCTCCTATCCCAGTTCCAAATAAAAACACAAAACCCAACATCCCCTGGATTGAATATTGACTGAGCCACAGACTTTCAATGCTAATTATCTTCTATCAGTTGCTAAGGGTAACCCAGGGGAATCCTGAAAGTGTAATTCTCAGCAGTCCTCTAGGGGGCAGTGCTACATATGTATGTATACAGTGGGTATAGAAAAGAATCACCCCCCTTTAAAACTATTGCATGTTGTTGCTTTGCAGCCAAAAAGGAAGACAGACACGGTGTTTGTTTTATCCAGCTGTGCAACTTATAACATCCAAGTGAAACATATAACACCAACATGTCAGAAAAAAATGAAAAACAGAATCACTGAGTTGGAAAAGGGATCACTCCCCTCCAAAAAATGACTTGTAAACTCAATCAGGTGTAGCCAATCACCTTCTCAATGGCCCACAAAGCCATTTGACTGACAAAGCCAGCTGTGATCAGCTGTGGTTTTTTTGATTAGTTCAGCATGAAAAGGAGCCAGAGGGGAGAAAAGTTAGCAGAACAGTGACTGCAGCCAATCAGCTGCAGTCACTGTTTGGATAGGAACTGGCAGGGTGGGCTCTGTATCATGTGACCACTGTGAGAGGCAATCATATTGATCATGTGAGAGTCCTCCCAAATAAGGGAGAGTTGGGACAATGTACCTGAAATGACATGTACAACTTTTCCAATGACCTCCCTGCTCAGCCTTATTCACTGCATGACTCTAGTAAATCAGACCTCCCAACTTTTTGAGAAGGGACCGGGGGACACCTATTAGGAAAAGTATGTAGGCATAGGACAAAAACGAGTTAATTCCACAATTGCTTTGGTTTATCACTACTATTCCTTTTTACTGACTTTTGAGGTTTACAAATGCAGAAATTTAGAATCTGGATAAAAGATTAAGCATTGGGAAACACTTTTTGAAAGATAAAAAGTGCCTTTTATATACAACTCTACAGATCAGACCAAAATGAGGGACAAATAAGGAGGAAAGAGGGACAGAGGGACTTTGTTCCGAATCAGGGGCAGTCCCTTGAAATCAGTGACAGTTGGTAGCTATGGTAAACACATATTGTATTTGCCACCATTTTCATCTAGGTGTATTTTTGAAAAATGCTGCTAGTACCTTGAGTACAGTTTCAAGAATTGCCTTTATATAGGGATGAATTATTCTGCACGTAAAATGCATGCAAAACACATAAGGATTTTTATTTACATGGAAAATATGGAGATGTAATTAGGCCTAAGAATAACAAATCTTCAGTTAATTAGGCTGAGTATGCCACCGCACTGTCTGTGTCATGGCTAATGGAGCCGTATTTATTGTGCACCATAAGCTGCAGCTCATTAAACGCCGAGCTTGATAAGGCCCCTGACTGCCAAACACCGGCTGTTTTTCAGATTAGACGCATCCCCCTTTCTGTTTGACGCCCAACATGTGAAGGAAATGTGTGCTTTCATTCTGTGTTTTTCTTTTCTTGCTAGTTTCACTTGACTGTGGTATTGCCGACGCTACGGCTGCTCCTTGCCCCATACAACCCAAACCTACCAACAGACTCCCCTTTTACTTGTCTAAAGAAAGAAGGACACTACAATCATTTGTTTTGGGTTTAAAAGGCCATAGCAGCCAACTTTATTAGAACTAACTAGTAAAACACTAGCTAGCAAAGAATTACCATTATTCAACAAAAACAATCCAATACCAAAATTTAAAAGCGAATGACCATTTAGGATCTTGGAAGGCAACTTGACTTCCCCCCTGGCTGTATCCCTGACCCCAATAGACCTCCAGGCCCTCAGCCGCCACTGCACCAGCTCAAGGACTATGAACCATTGGGATCCCTTGATACCGCCTACTGACGTTGCCAGGGGTAGGTCCACCCATACCTAAGATGGGCCCTACCCCTCCATATTCCCTTTCCAAGTAGTCACAGCCCTCCAAGACCCTAAAACCCCAGCCACAGCACACGGGCATGACCCCTTATGGCCGTGTAGCCCTCCAAACCCACAGCGCCCTCTGAATACCTTCCTGCAGACCTAAAGTCCACAGGTCGATGCCCACCGCGTTCAAATGAACCCCGTCACCCCTAAGATAAAGGGCCGGGTCCTGCTCCAGCTCAAGATGCCGGACCGCCAGTCCCCCGTTACGCACAACAAACTTGGCCACCGCCTTATTCACCTTAATCCTGGCTTTGTTCAGGCTAGTCACCGAACGAGCCAGGCGCCAAGAAGTGCGGGAGACAATGTCCGACCACACCACCACAGTCCGCGGAAAAAGCGTCCGCAGCCTCAGGAAGTCCAGTTTGACATCCCTAATCAGCTCCCTGGAGGAACGGAGGCCCAGATCATTGCCGCCCGCATGCAACAAAAGTATTTTGGGGCGGCCGCTCAAGACGGGCGCAACGATGGACTTCAGGGAGGACACGGGACCACAGCATGCCTGAGACCCCAATCCATCTAACCTTTACCTCCTCCCTGCTGAAACCCAATTGGCGCCCCTCTGGCCTAACCGCTGCCCTCCGAGCACCCCAGACCACATAAGAATGTCCTAATATCCAGACCAAGACTTCCGTGGCTCCTGTAAAACATAAGGAGGGGTACATACCAACATACGTCCTGAGTACACACACAAAAACCCACAGAGAAAAAACAAAGAAAAAACACCAGCATACACGTAACGAACATTCACTAAATGACCTCCCCTGGGCCCCGACCAGAACAGAACAGATCCCCTCTGCCGCATCACAACAGATGCGGACGGACATACGAGCGAAATCGCCTGGACTCCCAACGCCCAATTTTCCGAAGGGCCTGATCCCCAAGGCCCCACCGAGCCGCTTCCGTGGCGGCTCCAATGCGGAAAGAGTGAGAGGAGAAATCCGTCCCCTGAAAACCGGCTGCCCCCAAGCACTTCCGGAGGACAGCCGTAAATTGAAAACGTGAGAGGGCCGTGCCATCAGCCCGTAAAAACAGAGGACCCTGTTGAGCGGAGCGCACCTGTAACCAATGCCGCACCGCAGCCACGGGGCAAAGCGAGGACCCAGGAACCACCCCTAGCTCAACACAAGCCCCTCGGCCCAGCTGGTCCGTTTTTGACCTTTTTATCCGGATTAGAAGCTTGTCCGGATGCAAGCAAACATCCCCCAACTGCAATCCCCCATTCCCCCGCCTGGAAATACTCACCAATTCGCTAATCCGAAAAGCTCCAAAGAACGCCAAGATAAACGCCGTCCTGAAGAGTTCCACCTCCTGGTCCGCAGAACACACTCCCGGCAAGCAGTCCACCAACCGGGACAACACATCAAAGGAAATCGGGCGCCTGGAATCAATCGAACGAGTACCCCTCGCATAACCCTTCAAGGCCTTTTGAACAAGGAAATGTTTGGTTACATCAGCAACCCCCCACAACTGAAAGTAGAAGGCTAAGGCCGCCATTTTGCGGCGTAACGTAGAAATAGACACACGCTGTTCAAAATTCAGGCTCACAAAATATAAGAGCAGGAACAACCATTCCCGATCACCAGAAAGACCCCCCACCTCACTCACCATCTGATGCCACGTCGCCCACACCCGTTCGTAGGCCGTCCAAGTGGAAGGACAAACCGACGCCCGAACCAATTCCATTACTGCGGCGAGACGATGTTCCACAGCTCCCCGGGACACATCAGGCCTTGCTGATCCGCATCCGGTGCCAACCTCCGAAACCTGTCCCACTGGAAGCGAGAAAGAGCATCAGCCACCGAATTGTCAACACCCGGAACATGCACAGCATAGAAAAAAGAATTCAGGAGCAAACATTTGAGCACCAGGTGGCGAAGCAACCTAATAACCGGTGGAGAAGAAGCAGTAATGCTGTTGATGGACTGAACTACCCCCAGGTTATCGCAATGAAAACGGACCCTCTTATTTGTGAAATCCAGACCCCATAACTCTACGGCCAACACAATGGGAAATAATTCCAACAGAACCAAGTTACGAATGAAGCCAGAATTCCGCCAGGAGGCCGGCCAGTCCCCCGCACACCATTGCCCCTGGAAATAGGCCGCAAAACCCCCCGAGCCTGCCGCGTCAGTAAACAGCTCCAGGTCAAAGTTCGACACCGGAGCTTCCAACCAAACCGAACGGCCGTTAAAGGAGCTCAAGAACAAATCCCAAACCCGCAAGTCATCCCGATGCTCTGTAGATAGGCGAATGTAATGATGCGGCGCCCTGACTCCCGCCGTGGCAGCCGCCAACCTCCTGCAAAACACCCGCCCCATGGGCATGATGCGGCAGGCAAAATTCAATTTTCCCAGCAGAGACTGCAGGGCACGCAGCTGAATTTTTCGCGTGTCCAAGGACCCTGCAATAACTCTGCGTAGGTCCATTAGCTTGTCAACCGGAAGCCTGCATTCCATTGCCATCGTATCAATGACAATGCCCAGAAATCGCAGTTCCGTGCACGGCCCCTCAGTCTTGTCAGGGGCTAATGGGACTCCAAAATAATCAAACAGCTGTTGGACCGTAGCCAAGAGCGTCGCACACAGCACATCCCCCGGAGGACCTATCACCAGAAAATCATCTAAATAATGAATTATGGAAGACAACCCAGAAACATCCCTAACAACCCATTCCAAAAAAGAACTGAATGTTTCAAACAGCGAACAAGAAATGGCGCAGCCCATAGGCAAACACTGGTCAACGAAAATTCCACCCTGCCATTCACAACCCAAAAGATGCAGGCTGTCCGCGTGCACCGGCAACAACCTAAACGCAGCTTCAATGTCAGTTTTCGCCATAAGGGCCCCCCGCCCAAAACGACGCACCCAGGCCACCGCTTTATCGAACGAAACGTATGAAACCGAGCATAAGTCGTCCGCTATAGCGTCATTCACCGAACCCCCCGGGGGGTAAGACAGGTGGTGAATGAGTCGAAACTTATTAGGTTCCTTTTTTGGAACCACACCCAGAGGAGAGAGTACCAGATTCGGCAAAGGCGGAGATGAGAAAGGGCCCGCCATTCTGCCCAACCTCACTTCCTTCAAGAGCTTCGCCGAGACCACCGACGAATGCGCCCTAGCGGAACTCAAATTGCCCCCGGGAGGAGGAACCACCGACAAAGAACAAGGAATGCGAAAGCCTTGCGAAAACCCCCCCAGCAAAAGAGCGGCAGCTTCCCGATCAGGGTACCTACTTAGGAACCTGGCCAACCTTTCCACTTTCACCGGCGTCCGCCCTCTTACCAGCGTCGGCATGTTTTGCTCCCCCCTGCTTAAAGCATCGTGCCGACGAGTGATTTCCGCCGCAGTTGGAACACTCGTGCTTGAAGCGACAGGAGGTTCCAAACTTGCAAGTGGCCTCGTTAAACTGCCAACATAAGCCTTTACGTTTTGCGGCCGGAGAAGGCGAGGAAGCCGCCCCCCCGACCCCACCCTGAAAGGGGTGACCGGTAGATCTAGCCTGGGTCATGAGGCGCATCCAAAGACTGATGTCCTTATGATCCCAGCGCAAAGATGGTCTGACAGCCTTGCGTTGACGAAAATGTTCGTCGTATCGCAACCAGGCCGTACCACCGTAGACCCGATAAGCTTCCCCAATGGAATCCAAATAACAAAATAGGGGGGAACACTGATCAGAATGTTTTTCCCCTATTACACTGGCCAGAATTGTGAAAGCCTGCAACCAGTTGGTAAATGAGCGCGGAATCAAACGATATCGGCGCTTTTCTTCCTCTTCCTTTTTAGATTCATCAGGCTTGACCCTGTCCAAGTTGAATTTTTCCAACGGTAGCAGAGAAAAAATCTCAACATACTCACCCCGCCAAATTTTTTCCCTCACTTCCGTTTTCAAATGAGCACCCAGAGGTCCCTCGAAGCAGACATAAACTTCGCACTTCGCAGAATCCGCCATGCGCACAATCTCCTTGTCCCCATCTGCTGAACCCGACCCTTTTGTCACCGGCGTCACCCCAGGAGAAGACGACGGCACCCCAGAACTTACCTCCACTGCATCAGCCAACCCACCTGAGACCTGGACCGCAGGAGCTGGTACCGGCGTCACCGAACTCACCTCTTTTGATCCAGTGGATTCCGCCAGCGGCCGTGAAACAGAAGAACATCCCGCTGCCGACCCCACTGATTCTGTAACCCCCCCTGTTGCAGCAGCCCACGCATGTATCGGCGCCCCCGCGGGTGCAGCCGCTAAAGCCGGCTCGCACCTGGACAACAAATCCTTAAACCCGGACAAAAGAGTATGCAGCAAAGACACTCCCCCTATGCCGTCCGGGACTGCCTGTGCACCCGGACCCCCTGAAACATGCGTCCCCCCACCACTACCTAGGACCCCCGCGCCAATAACAGGCGAAGAGGGCCCCCTTGCTGGGAGAGAAGACGAACTAAGCAGTGCAGACAGCGTAGAGGGAGCCTGGACAGCAGGCAGAGCAGACACACCAGAGGAAAATACCACAGAAGACCCGACAGGAGGAGAGGCAGGTACAGAAGGAGCAGAAAACAGAAGGGAAGGAGAGGCAAAGGACACTGACTTACCTGGCTGACCCGGTGAAAGCCTCCGCTCAGCCGTCCGTCCGTGTCCCGAATGAGGAGCCGACCCGACATCCAGAGCATCCTCTTCATCCGATGCCGACAGTTCCCCTTCAGAGCGCTCTTCCACCTCCGCCGAGTGGGACACCTGGCCAGTTCCTGAAGAGCCACCGCTGCAGCCGGACAGGCTGAAGATTCCATCGCTGGGAGCTGCCACTCTGCAGGGAACAGAGCGGCCTCCGTAGGTCTGGCGCTGGACGGTGACGTCACTGCCCTGCGACGCTGTAGCACTTGTCCTCAGCAGGCTTCCATCCGAAGGTCGCATGCCCGTGACGTCATAGACGGGCGCCTCCGGCCGAGCACCGCCACTCATTCCCGCCTCCTCTTCTTCCCGCCGAACGCCCCGCCGCAATGGGACAGCGGCGGGCGCCGAGATCCGGTCCGGAACCACCGATGGGACGCAGGGGACCCTCCTGGAGCCTCGACTTCTTCCACGAGAGGCCGCGGCCGTACCCGGAAGTAGGCCCGCACCCGGACCCCGCACTTCACTCCCACGCCGGACCGCGCCGCCACCGGAGGGACCCGGGGAGCCAGTCGGATGTTCCAGAGCTGCAGGTGAGGGGGCAACGGAGCTGGAGGGGGCTGCGCTCACTTTGCCAGGGCCCCGTCTGTGTCGAGGATTCCTCCCGACCCCCGCTGTACCTGTAGGAGGCTTCCCACTGACAGCCGAGGTCGAAGGGTCCCTAGGGGGGCTCCCTAAGCGACGGCGGACCCTAGGGGTCGTTTCTGGGCTGAGGCGCTCAGGAGGCCTTGACCTCCTAGGCCGTGATAAAGTTGGGACAGGCGAAGCTGGTACCTGCCCCGACCCCTGTAGTAAGCCATCCATATTGGCCTGAAGCCATTGCGGACCATTCGCCATGGCCGCACTGCGTAACTGGGCCAGCATAGAGTCCAAATCTGCCATACCGATAGACAAGGGGGGGGTACAGAAGTTCTCCTATTGCTGTCTGGTCTCCAACTGACCGGACCCCTGGTCCCACCCTAAACTAGCCCCTGCTAACCCCACCTTGCCCCACCCTGCCCCACCTTCCCAAAAACCAATCACCTGCTTTAATTCTTCCTTAAAAAAGTTAACCCCCACTGGGTAGCAACCTTCCCTGCAAACCCCAGTCATGTCCAGCCTTCCGCTTACTGCTGTGCATCCATCTCCAGGCTTCCCCCCTTTCTAGTTTCTTATATTAGTAATATGCAGAGCTGACATCTAAGTCCAGGTATAAAAGCTGTGTATGGCACATCACATGAACTCCTGTTCAAGGAAATTTTAAAGTTAAACTTGACCCAGGAATATTATTATCCCGCTTCTCCTCTTTGGCACAGCTATCCTTAATTATCTTGCCAGCGTGCAGATGCGTAGCAGGTCTCTGCCAGGTCTTTAGGACTTGTATAGCTTTCCCATGCATGCGCGAACCGTGTGCGCGGCTTTTGCAGCTTCTGTGCGCATGAGCACATATGCTCTGCAAGTGCGTAAATGTGCCACAGGTTCCTGCAATGTCCCAAAGACCTGTTGTACATCTGTGCATGCCCAAGATTTTGCAGCGTAGTTGCACTCTGCAAGGAATCTTGAGGGATCCCAGGAGGCAGTTTGGCCTAGGCCAGAGAGCAGGAAGTGCAGAGCAGCACAAAAATGGTAGTACATATTTTTGGTTTAAAAGGGAACAACACCCAGTTCTTTAACCACTTAAGCCCCGGAAGATTTTACCCCCTTCCTGACCAGGGCCTATTTTGCGATTCGGCACTGCGTGACTTTAACGGACAATTGCGCGGTCGTGCGACGCTGTACCTAAACTAATTTGGCGCCCTTTTTTTCCCACAAACAGAGCTTTCTTTTGGTGGTATTTGATCACCTGTGCGATTTTTTGCTCATGCACTATAAACAAAAAAAGAGCGTAAATTTTGCAAAAATAACAATATTTTTCACATTTTTTTTATATGAAATTCCCCCCCAAAAAAATGTAAAAATCAAAATTTTTTAACATTTTAGGCCAATTTTTTTTTTACCATATGTTTGGTAAAAAAAAAATCGCAAAAAGCGTATTTTGATTGGTTTGCGCAAAAGATATTGCGTTTACTAACAAAGGGAAAGATTTTTGTCATTTTTGTTGTTTTTTTTTTTAACGCGTAATGGCAGCGATCTGCAATTTTTTTTTGCGGGACTGCGACATTGCGGCGGACGGATCGGACCCTTGACTGACATTTTTTACACTTTTGGGGTTACCAGTGACATTACTACAGTAATCAGTGCTATACATATGCACTGTTACTGTAAAAAGGACACTGGCAGTGAAGGAGTTAACTGTATTGGAGAGGGAGGGGTTAAGTGTATCCTAGGGGCGTGCTTCTAACTGTGATTGGCTGTGGCTGTGTGTTTAAGAACAGTGATCAACGGTCCTACATAGTAGAACCGTTTGATCACCATTCTTACACAGGGAGAACTGACAGGCGGCTTTGTTTACACTAGCCGCCTGCCTTTCTCCCGCTGTCACGGACGATCGCGAGTGCCCGGCGGACATCGGGTCCACCAGGCACACGCGCGGGGGGGTCTGTGACCGAGCGGGAGCGCGCCTCCGGCGGCGCGCACTCGCTCCCCACACCCTTACAGGCTAGCGACGTATCCCTACGTCGCTCTGCCTGTGAGGGGCTGACTGGACTGCCGACGTAAATAGTCGTGCAGCAGTCGGCAAGTGGTTAAGAGGGATGGGGAGGAATGAGGAAAGTTAAAGTTGAGCTTTGCTTTAGGGTTTAAGAGAATATAATGTGGTTGTGAAGCCTATTCTTCAAAACATCCCCCCCCCCCCCCCATGCCTATCCTGCATGCCCTTTATAAAAAAAGATCTGCATACTTACCTTTTTTTCATCTGGTCCAGTCTGTTCACATGACTCAGCAGCTTCGGCTTTCCTGTGTAAGGGAGCAAGGGAGCGCTCAACAAAAGCTGTGAATTCTTGGCTCCCTTTGCCCAGACATTATAGGCGCTCCCTCCTCTCCCCTGCAGCAGCTGCTCACTGACACAAGGGTGCCAGAGCTGTAGGATCACATTAGCAGACTGGAGCAGAATAAAAATAGGTAAGCACACAGATTTTATTTATTTTTTTATACAGGATGGGTGGCGGGGGTTGGAATGAGAACATTTTTAAGAATAGCTAGTATTAGCCATATTTTACACTCAAATTCCATTTCTCACTCCAACTGGCTTGTAAGCAACTTTGGGGCGCTCATGTTGTTGTTTTCATTATTGGGTTGACAAAAGTCTATTGACGTGTAGTGGTGCTCATAGAGCACTTTTTTTGTGCATAGTTGCTTTTTTCATACCACATTTAACCAGCAGGTGGCAAATGACAGCTTCATGTTCTTATAGGGCAGGGGACTTGGGGTGGGATAAAATCCCCTTAAAAGTATAACCACACATTAAAGAAAGAGGATGCGGGACCAGATAAGCCAGAACCCACCTAACTAACCGGCCTTTAAAGGCTCAGCAATGGGAGACATATATGTAAAAGTATACATTTTATTGTACAAAATGTTTAAAAGCACAAACATATAATCTAAAATAGATCCACCAATAATTGTTTGCATAGACTCTATTCAGGTACCTGAAGATCATAAATAAATGTCAAAAAAGCATAGCATCTTGTAGGTTTGTATGCTTCCGGTAACCCAATCTGCCAGGTCAACGTTTCGCCAGTAACACGGCTTCTTCAGCACCCGATAGGGCAAGGTAGAGCAACACTAAATATATTGTACAAGAAGAAAAGAAATAAAAGTATACATGAGGTATAGTGTATTCAATCATCACAGTAAACATATTTCACTTCAAAGCATAATTACAATATTGCAGTGGATCATGCGAGTACAGCAAAGTACAGCCTGGGAGCGGACACAGGGGTGCCAAGGCAGACAGAAAGGGGGTGGGCAGAGGTCACGGGCAGAGAGATGGAATCTGGATTAATACAACTCTTAATAATTATACCTATCCTTATATCAGTATCAACAGTGGCCTAGATGATTTAATAAGTAGACAACTTACTATATGTTTAGAATATTGAGGGATGATCGCCAGACTTGGCTAAGGATGGAGAACTCACTGGGTTATGTGCAAAGCGATGAAATCGCATGGGGCCCCGTCAATCAATTAAGGCATTTTAGGATTCAAAGGTCTGTGGCCAGGCACCCTGGGGTGCCTTGAAGCTTCTTTAGGGGTGCCTTGGCAAAATGCCTAAAAATTGCCCAAACAATTGTATACAAGCCACTGTGTGGATGAAGGCTGCCTTTTTAGTTATACTAAGTCACAGGTTTTCATTGTGCACCACTACAACCTTCTAGCTGTTGGTGTCCTAATGACCAATGGCATCATCAGTTGATATGTTAGTCGCCTGCATAGGATCCTTGTTTGACCTTCCCCTGCCCCTCTCCATCAGCGCTGGGGTCACATAGGCTGAGTGATGGAGAAAAACTGAGGGAGAAGAGAAACATTGGAATACTAGTCTGTACTAGTTTGCAAAAATAAATTAGCTTTGGAAGAATAAATCACCTCTAACATTGGATCTCCTATTTGGACCTGTGGATGTTGCTGCATTGTGTAGAACCATTGCAAACTAGGATTTTCAGTTTTCCTGAAGTTGAGCTTAATCAAACACTTTATACATGTGTGTGTGTGTGTGTGTGTGTGTGTGTGTGTATATATGCACTGTATTGTCAAAAGTATTGGGACGCCTGCCTTTACATGCACATGAATTTTAATGGCATCCCAGTCTTGGTCCGTTGAGTTCAATATTGAGTTGGCCCACCCTTTGCAGCTATAACAGCTTCAACTCTTCTGGGAAGGCTGTCCACAAGGTTTGTCTATGGGAATGTTTGACCATTCTTCCAGAAGTGCTTTTGTGAGGTCAGGCAGTGAGGTTGGATGAGAAGGCCTGGCTCGCAGTTTCCGCTCTTATTCTTCCCAAAGGTGTTCTATCGGGTTAAGCTCAGGACCCTGTGCAGGCCACTCAAGTTCCTCCACCCCAAACTTGCTCATCCATGTCTTTATGGACCTTGTTTTGTGCACTGATGTGCAGTCATGTTGGAACAGGGAAGGGCCATCCCCAAACTGTTCCCACAAAGTTGGGAGCATAAAATTGTCCAAAATGTCTTGGTATGCTGATGCCTTAACAGTTCCCTTTACTGGAACTAAGGGGCCAAGCCCAATCCCTGAAAAACAACCCCACACCATAAATCTCCCTCCACCAAAGGATTTGGACCAATGCACAAAGCAAGGTCCATAAAGACATAGATAAGTGAGTTTACGGCTGAGGAACTTGACTTAATTGTACAGAGTCCTGACCTCAACCTGATAGAACACCTTTGGGATGCCAGGCTTTCTAGTCCAACATCAGTTCCTGACTTCACAAATGCACTTCTGGAAGAATGGTCAAATATTCCCATAGACACACTCCTAAACCTTGTGGACAGCCTTCCCAGACAACTTGAAGATGTTATAGATGCCCCAACCCCTGAAAAACAAGTGCTTTTCCGTATTCTAAAGTTCTGTTTTCCTCCAGAATCTGATTGTCCCTCCTTGCTTTCCCTTGCTGGGTCCTATGGTGCCCTGTCAGATCCACCCTTGCATGCAAACTCCTGGCATCAGACTACAGGGTGGCAGTCCAGGTAGCATCTTCACATCTCAAAATGTTATCAATGAGGGGGCACTCATACTTGCATGGTGAATCTAATAAGGTGACCAGTACTGACTATATGAGGTTTAGGGCAGCAGCCCACAGGAGGCCAAAGAATGCAGGGGTATTATAAAATAGTAACTGTTAAAAAAAAATTTTAGTAAGGAATTGTTTACTTCCCTGGACTAAGTGAATAATTAACGATAGGTTACTTTAAAAAAAAAAAAAAAAAAAGTCTTTGGTACTACATTAACTCTGTAAACTGCAGGCAGCCATGCGTAGCAGGCACCTTGCACGTATGAAGAGGTATGCTCTAGATTTTCCCTATGCCCAGGGAGATCTAAGTGGCAAATAATGACCTTAGTTCATTCTACGCATGGCTGTTCAGTTCAAGGGAGTAAAAATGAACACAGGTTCAGTGAAATAGGTCCAAAATGACATTAAATATTTGACAACATTCATTTTTTGGGATCTTTTTTTTTTCAGATGCATTCCTTCTAACCGTCACTGAACAGCTCTGTCTATCTGCATCCGGCACAATAGTAATAGAGTCGTTAAACCTAAGTGAAATGAGCGTACCGTACCCTGCGGCTGAGCCAGTTTTTCAATACTACCTCTTTTGTCTGACTCTAAGCCGTGGCTTGTGTTTAATATGCCTTCAGGAGCTGAAAAAAGGCATCCTCTGTATTTCACATGTGAGTGATCTTCTGTAAGAGGTGTGATGTCAATGTACAGGGCCAATAACAGACGCTATTTACTCAGATATAAGCAAAATAGCACTTACATGCTGTATGTGTACCAACTTGTCTGTGCCTACATCCAGCATGGACGGCACACAATAGAGGCAGTGTGCAATGCACTGATACTTCTGAATACTCTGGAAGGAAATCAAAGATGCTGGAAGCAACAGACTGCTTCATGCCGTTAAAAAACGTGCCCATTATTTCACTACTTGTCAATGGGGACTTCCTCCATAGGATCTTTGTTGTGTGATCGTACACATACACACACACAGACACACAGATCAGGTGCTAACTGTCTGTAGGTAGCATATAGATGTGGAGGAATATACTGTACATTTTATTATATACTATTTTGTTAAAGAATGATGTAAGCCAAATGTTTATTTTGTCCTTGACTGGCAGCAGCGTAATAAGATGTGTCTGTACTGAGCCTCAGTTAAAGCAGAACTCCAGCCAAAAGTTTTTCTTAGCTTTGGGTAATGTGGAGAGAGATAAAGTGATACTAAACTTTGGTTTAAAAAACAATTCTGTTCATTTATCAATTTCTAAAAGTACTTTTAATTGCTCTCCGCTTCTTCCATATTGCACTTTTTTTGCTGCTGTGATCTGATTTGTAGGAATGTAGCCACCCTTGCTCACTCCCTAGATCAGGGGTCCCCAAACTGCAGCCCTTTGCTAGCCTTTATCCTACCCCTCGGGCTCTATTCCTCCCATTGATGTGAGGCACTATTCCTCCCATTGACAGCAACAATGGGGCACTAATTCTCCCACTGATACCAATAATGGGGCACTATTCCTCACATTGACTCCAACAATTGGGCACAATTTCTCCCACTGATACCAATGATGGGGCACTATTCCTCTCATTGACACCAACAATGGGGCACAATTTCTCCCACTGATACCAATGATGGGGCACTATTCCTCTCATTGACACCAACAATGGGGCACTAATTCTCCCACTGATACCAATGATGGGGCACTATTCCTCTCATTGATTCCAACAATTGGGCACAATTTCTCCCACTGATACCAATGATGGGGCACTATTACTCTCATTGACACCAACAATGGGGCACTAATTCTCCCACTGATACCAATGAGGGGGCACTAATTCTCCCACTGACACCAACGATGGGGCACTAATTCTCCCACAGATACCAATGATGTTGCACTATTCCTCTCATTGACCCCAACAATGGAGCACTATTTCTCCCACTGATACCAATGATGGGGCACTATTCCTCCTACTAATACCAATAATGGGGCACTATTCCTCCTACTGATATCAATAATAGGGAACTACCCCTCCTACTGGCCACCAACCCTGAGACCATATATATTCTGACTGATGCTGGGCCCAGGACATTTTCTACCCCCGCTGGCCATAATCAGGCCCTCCTAAAACCTGATTGTTTTAGGAGGGCCTGAAGGCTTGTAGACTGGCCTTGTGTTTAAAAAGTTTGGAGACCCTTGCCCTAGGTCAACCTTTCTCAACCTTTTCAACCCAGGCTCGGAAAACCCCTGCTAAAAATGCCCAAGGAACCCTTAGCAACCTTTGGAGGAACCCTGGTCGAGAAACGCTGCCCTAGATGGACTAGGGACTATGGAGTATGGGATTTGTAATTTGCATAGAGGAGTGCACATGATTGCAATTGATATACAATACTCATCCAAAACAGAAAAGAGGGAGAAATAATTGGTGCAGGAGCTTATGGATGATTTTTCAAGGTGGAAAAAACACAGCAAAAAACAATTCCATGAAAGATAAAATACAGGGCCAATAAGTAGTACATGCGTATGGATTGTTTTTGGAGAATAAGGATATTGTTTAAGGTCACTTTAAGTTAGCCATACACAGATCAAACTCCGGCTGAATCAGCCGAAATTCATTCATTTTATTGTTGCTTGGGTCCCTTTTGGGTAGCATCAATCCAAATCCCTTTCTAATCTATCTCACCAAGACAAAAAGGGAGAAATATTTGGCTGGAGTTTTACCTTCAAATGGGATAAATTAACTCCGGCATGCAAGTGCTTACTGCGTCATCTCAGCCTGGCCAGTCAAGATCACCAGTGATCCTGAACCTTGAAGAATCCAGTAAAAAGATGACACCTGGGGAGCTTGCAGAAAATGCATTGCTAAAGCAGTGGTGTGTATAATTCCTCTTTAGTACCATGGTGCACTTCTATTCCATTCCCAGGTGTAGAAGATAAAGGAAAGAAAATAAAAGCATCAAAAAAGTAAATGAAAGCTAGAATGAAGGGTGTAGGCTTTAAAAAGTTGCATGAAGCCTGCTAAAAGCTTTGCAGGTGCTTTATAAAAGCTTCTTTTACAGATTGTCCTTCTACAGTGAGAAGCCTGTGTGTACAAGGCCGTAGTTGTCTAATGCTGATGTGTTAAAAAATAGGAACAAGGAGGGGCAGGGGGAATGTTGGTGTGGACTGTTGAACCTCAGTCATCAGTTTACAGTAGACTGTAAGCATCCTGCACCTGGGGCACGCTATGGTATGGAGGTTTCAGTGCTGACGATAAATATAATTGCTCTACCAAGATTGACAAAGTGTGACAACTTACAAAAATCTGGACCAGTGGGGTTCCTATATTAGGGCTGCATTTTGCTCTGAGCCAGATCTGTATATGTGTGTTGTTAATGCTGAATTCCAGGTATGGCATTTTTATATAGTTACAGTATATTGATCCAGCTTGGACTTATGGAACTTTGTATGTACCATACCTGTGGAATTCCTCCTGAAGCTTGACATCACTGAAGTAGACACTCCTACCCAAGTGATCTTCTCATGCTACTGGGTCTTGTGCTGAGCAGGAGGTTGGCTGATCGGAAAGGGCGCCATTCAGAGAAGGCTTTGCATTTTCTCATTGAATGCAAAGTGTTCTCTGATTGGATGAGGTGGAGAGCTTCTTGAGGGATCCCAAAGGTATAGTGTATGTACAGTTAAATTGGTCCAAGCTGGACCAAAGTAACTGTAAAAAATACCATACCTGGAATTTTTCATTAAGGTAAACAGCTAAGTGCACAAATGAAATACATGCATTTGAGCTGTTTTACCTGCCAAAGAATTTGTAGTTGTCTCTCCAGTTCTGAGATTTACATAGCTCTGCCACACAGCACAGCTTTGTCAGGAAACCTGATTTTCCTCTACTGCAATCAAGTAACACGTACAGGTCTTACCCTTTGAGTGCACAGTAAAAGAAGAAACGGCACACTGATAAGCATATCTTTTTGTCACTCTCCTCCTACCAGCAGTGCTGTATTTTGGCCTAGGCCAAGAAGGCCCAGGCCTAGGGCAGCACTTTGCAGGGGGGCGGCAAAATAGCTGCCCTCGCCTCCACCTGAGACTCTATTGGCCACTGGTTGCTAGAGCTACCTGGCGTCTAGAAACCATGACAACACCCGTGACTCCCTGGCCCTGCCCCCCCCTTTCTCTCTCTCACCCCCCTCTCTCTCTCTCATCCCCTCTCTCTCTCTCTCTCACCCCCCCTCTCCCCCCCTCTCTCATCCCCCCTTTCCTCTCTTCCCCCCCTCTTCTTTTACCACCTCCTCTCTTGCCCACCACCTCTTCTCTCGCCCACCTCCTCCTCTCTCTCGCCCACCACCTTCTCTCTAGCCAACCACCTTCTCTCTCGCCCACCACCTTCTCTCTTTCTTGCCCACCACCTCTCTCTCTTTCTCCCACCCCTTTCTCTCTCATCCTCCCTCACCCTCCCTTACCCTCCCTTACCCACCCCTTCTATCTCATCCCCCCTCCCACCCTCCCTCACCCACCCCCCCTCTCTCTCTCCCACCCTCTCTCTCCCACCCCCTCTCATGAAATCTCAGGGGTTCTTGCTGGGAGGGAGTCACATCCGTTAAACAGGAAGGGGTGGGCAAATTTACAAAAGAGGGGGAAAGGGGGTGCCCAGTTTTAGTCTTGCCTAGGGCAGCACAAAACCAAAATACACCACTGCCTACCAGCATGCTTTTGCACACTGCGGCACACATGTGAGCTCTGCTGTACATAGACTGCAAGAGCCTGATACTAAGTCATATGCAAATACTTTCACAGCCTACATTAAAAAAATGTAACGGTGTGGATTTACTGTATAAATGAATACAGGACTGGATGGACTTTTTTTATATCTGTCTGGAGTTCAATTTTAACAAATTCTAAAAATCATTCTAATGTAGAAAAGTTGACTTCTATGTCTGTAATAATAATAGAAACTCATTAAAAGTTGGGTCTGTACAGGAAGTTCAACCCTGAGGCCAGTTTTTCCCTGTTTTGTATTGCCAGCTATGGTGTCTTGTCCTGTACTTATAAGCCTTAAAATGAGTGGAGCGCGGTGATATCAAACTTCAATCCGCTCTCATGGTGGGTTAGCGATCCACTTTCTGCTGGTGACGCATCTCTGCTTTTTTCTGGAAGTTGAGAGCAGCAGTAACTTTATGTAACCACAGAGAAAATATGTTTTCATTATAAATATTTATTTTCATTTTTTCCCCTTAGAGCAGTGGTCTCCAAACTGTGGCCCCTGGGACAGATATGGCCCTTGGCTTGCCTTTATCTTGCCCTTAGGGAACTAGTCCACCAACTGACAGCATCAATGGGGCACTATTCTTCCCATTGATACCAACAATTGGGCACTATTCCTTCCATTCAAACTAATGATGGGGCATTGTTTATGCCCACTGATGCCAGGACATTTTCTGCTCCTACTTGTGTGACCCCCCCCCCCGAGCTCTGAAGGACAGTAAAGTGGCTGCTTGCTTAGAAAGTTTGGAGACCCCTTCCTTAGAGCACCAACAAAAAATGGTCCACAAAAAGATGAATTACAAAATAATAACTTTTACACAAGTTCAGTGAACGTTTGGTCTAGGTTCTCATCTTTGTGGCTGCGCTTGATTCATTTTTCCAGAGCGTTTTGCATTTTTAAACCCATGTTTTTATGCGTTTACACTTTTTCACTGTGTATAGCTGGTTGCTTAGGAGTGGGACGGGAAGCTGGCCGCCGCGTCCTTAACAACTGATGTGTCATCAGCTGTCAGCGGGATGAAGGTAGGGTTATTCACAGTAGAGATCCAAGCCGTAAATATTGGGAATATTAGGCATTGCTATTCCCCTAATAACAAAACCCTATACGGAAAGAAGTCAGCTACCCTGCCTGGTCAAAATCCATATTGATATTAGAAGAAAAGGATTAAATAAAAGGACAGACTTGGTTGTGTAGGGAACCCAGAAGCATCAACCAACAACCAAGTTTTTACAAAGAATGGTCAGGTGCATATAGGAATTGCTGGCCAAGTCTCAAAATTAGATTAATCATCTTGATCTTTGAATAGATAGCTTTTGGATACATTATACAATTGGCCAAACATTATGCAATTTTCTTGTTAAATTTCCTTTGGATTTACCCTTAACTATGTAGTGCAAGGGCCTGCCTGATTGCATACAAATTGAAAGTGTTTAGGCTTGACCTCATATTATATGGTTTTGGTAACTCTAAAGGAAAATTGTACAAGAGAATGGTATAATGTATGGCCAACCTAAGATATATATCTTAGGTTGGTAAGTTTTTTATAAGATTGCAGATTCACTGAGAGGTGGTGTCAAGCCCTCCATCTAGGGTTATTTATAACAGTTAGAGCCCATTCACACAGGGGCGACACGACTTGCTGGGGCGACCTTGGCGCGACATGCATGGACTTCATATAATTGAAGTCAATGCAGGTCGCCTCCAGGTTGCCCCAAAGTAGTACAGGACCCTTTTTCTAAGTCGGAGCGACTTGTGTCGCTCCTATTAGAACGGGTCCTGTGCTAATCAATGGCAGGCGACCCACCGCGACTTGTCAGGTGACCAAGTCGCCTGACAAGTCGCGCTAGTGTGAATGGGGTCAGAGGCAATCCTGCTGTCTGCAGGACACCACAGTATTTGGTCCACACTAAAGCTGGCCATAGACAGGTAGTTTTTTTTTTTTTACATTCAGCCAGTGGGCTGAACTAAGATTCCTCCATCCACACAGTGGGACTAGCAGCTGTCAAAATACACTGAGCTGCTGCAGCTGATCGACAGACATTTTCCATGCTTCCAAAAAAAAAGTCCCTCCAATGAGTAAGGATGGACACACACACTGATCGAGCTCAGACAGTCCCTGCTGAACCGGCGGAATTTTGATCCGTCTATGGCCAGCTATGTTCCCTGCATGCCTAATCTTCTTGTAGCAGATTTTTATTGTTATTAGCGTATGTTCAGCATATCAAAAGAACACAGTGTAACGTTTTGGAACTTCAGAGGATCTCCTCATCAGACACATCAATTTTGCCTAGAACTTTCTTCACAAACACTCCACTCTATTCTTTTGACATAGGCATGCGCAGGGGGTGTGCCAGGTGTGCCTGGACACACCCTAATCACTGCATGCAGTGCCGACTCCCCCTATTGCCTGGGCTTCCCCCTTGTTGGTCCTCCCCCCACCCTGCAGTTCTGCTGGCTTCCCACTTCTCCTCCCAGCTGCTTCAGGGAATGTTTCAGGATGAAGAGTGGGGGAAATATGTAATTTACCACCGCCTTCCTTTTCTAAATGAACACAGTGAACACACTCGCTCACTGTGTTCATTCATAACGGAAGCATAGTAAACTGTGTCTGCTATGCTTCAGTTTGTGAATGAAGTCACTCGGCACAGAGCACTTCCCATTCATTCACTGTCGCATGCAACTGAGGCTGCAGAGAAAGGCATGTGTGTTTGAGCTTTAAAGTGCACACCCTAATGCAATAGGCTGCACACACCTATGTCTTTTGACATGGTGAACATACAATAATAAAGGCAGTATTAGTGCTGGAAGATTGAGGTGTGTGGGCAACATATTTTCTACTGCACTCTTGTGACACCATCCACAACTTGCCCTGGCAGCCTACATTTGAGCAGATTCTGTTCCCAGGTGTGATGGGGATAGCTTCAAAGTTTATCAAATGCAAGCAACATGGAGCCTATAGTGTCCTTGGGAATGTTCTCTGTATAACACAATGGATAGCTTGCCAAATCCCCAACAACAGTGTCATTGATCCAACCACCTCCATAACATTTGTGACATTTGTAAAATTAGTCGTTTTATGTTGGGTTGGGTGCCATGTACAATTGATACTATGGATACCTGCATACAGGACCCCCCAACCCGATCTATGAACATCGGAATAAAGAGTGAGTCCTCCAAAAATATAACCAGCCAAGAAACTCTAATAAACTAGGATTGTGCACCACTCTCAGGTTGGTGCCCTGAATCCTTTGGATGCTGCCTGCCTTGGATGTGGACCTTTTTTTCTGATGGATAAACAACATTTTTCAATCAGTGTAAAGGCAAAAAATGACCAGCGCTATGGAGTGTGCGGTGAAGCGTGAGAGACTGACAGGTGTAAGCGGCCAACAACCAAAACCCCAAGAGGGGTCAGGATATATGTAAAGTGCAGAGAGAGGTTGTAAACGGCGCTACCTTTGTGCAATTAAAAGAGATAAAGTGCATACATTTGCTATCAAAGAAATATTATAAAAGGGGTGTCCCATAAAACCAAAAAAAGGAATAAATAATATATATGCTATATATCAAGTGGGTTCAAGTCAGAAAAGATCAAATATCCTAATCTGTGATAAATAAAACCCAGAAAGTGCTGAAGTGCAATAAATAAATTTAATAACATAGACAGTGTTTTTATTGTGATGTACAAATAATGAAAATCAATCCAGTGTAGAAATAAGCTCAAGTATTAGTGACATTCCTGGCACTGTTTACTGCTGAAAGTGCAACATGCCAGTAGAGAACAAATAAGTGAGGTGGAAGTGATAAGTGAAACCAGGGAAAATTCCTTCGAATGAAAAAAATGAAAAAAAATGAAATAAAATGTCAGCTGCAATCACCCGTGTGACCACTAGGTGTCGCGCTGTAAATACAACCTGCCTTGTACGGAAGTTTAGGCAAGAATGGATCTCCAAGGGTCCCCCTCCACAATCAAAGCACCAGTTGGCGTGTTTCCATATGGAGAGAAAGAAGAGGGGAGCCTCATGAAGTATCAAATCGTGCAAATAAAGAAAGAACGTAGCATCCACTCACTGTGTAAAACTGTGATAGCTGCCTCGGATCAGTAGTACTCGCCAGGAAGCTTCTGCGTTCCACGGCGGTGGAATCTCAAAACCGGAAGTGACGCTGTGACGCAATGGACCCGCCCTACGCGTTTCGTCATCGACGTCTGCTGGAGCGGCCGTGGTCGATGACGAAACGCGTAGTTTGGCTGACAGTTTTCTAACAGGCTCCTTCTACAAAAGTCAGTTGAACAGTGGACTATTGTCAAATGTAGCATTGCAGAAAGACCCATGCATTGTTCCAATTTAGGCCAAGCCAGCAGGAGTTGGCTGTAGGGTTGCCACTTTTTCTTCAAGCCAAACCCAAAAACTTGAGCGGGGCACAGTATTTTTTTTTCTTTAGTATACACTATAGGATTGTAACAGACCTGGGACACCTTTGGACACTTCAAAGAAAATAGTAATGCAGCACACATACCTCACCCTTCTGTCAAGCCCTGTTCTGAGCCACAATCATGTTTGAATAATGTGTCCAGGATTTAGGTGGACTGAAACCTGGACACATGATTCAAAACCCGGACTGTCATGTTGAATCCTGGACAGGTGGCAACCCTAGTTGGCTGAAATACGAGCAGTGCATGGCCAGCTTATTCACATACTGTATATATAACAGCACATGATGCCCCAATAGGATACCCAAGGGGTGGCATTTTAACCACTTTCAGACCAGACCTTTTCTGTTTACGTGTAACAGTAAGCCCCCGTTCACACTAAGGCGACCTGTGAGGTGACCTGGTCGCCTCACAGGTCGCTGTAGGTCGCCTCCCATAGGGAAGCTGTGGACCCGTTCTAATAGGAGCGACACAAGTTGCTCCGACTTAGAAAAAGGGTCCGGAGCTTCTTTGGGGCGACCAGGAGGCGACCGCCATAGACTTCAATGTTATGAAGTCCGTGGCGGCCACTCCGAGGTCGCGGCGCGGTGCGAAGTAGCGTCGCCTGCATGTGAACGGGGGCTAAGTATTTTTTGTTTAAAAATTACTTAGAACCCCCAAATATTATATATTTTTTAAAGGAGGGAGAGAACGGGAAGCGCCACCTAAGTGTAGAGGTTAAAATGTATTTATTTCTACACCTGATCCCCACAACCCCGTAGACAGCACGATACCCGTAGGATGGACCTGAGCAGCCCTCTCTCCCCTCCTGCTTTGTTGAGCCTTGTACCTGCTTTCATCTTGTAAATTATTTTTAATACTTGTGTAATAAATTCATTTTTATCTCTACAAATAGGTGGCACTTCCCTTTCTCTGAGACCGCATTCACACTGAAGCGGCACAACTCCGGGAGCGACCTGTGAAGTCGCATGCACTGCGACTTCGGCGCGACTTGCACGGACTTCATATAATGAATGTCTATGCAAGTCACTCCGAGGTCGCCCCGAAGTAGTACAGGACCCTTTTTCTAAGTCGGAGCGACTTGTGTCACTCCTATTAGAACGGGTCCTGTAGCAGTCAATGGACCGCGACGGACCGCGACTTGTCAGGCTGACAAGTCGCCTGACAAGTCGCGGTAGTGTGAATGGAGACTAACTCCTTGTCTTTGTTACGCTCTGTAACAAAGACAAGGAGTTAGAGAAAGGGAAGCCCCACCTAAGTGTAGAGGTTGGCTATACTCTGAGGATGGCTGCCACCTTTACCTTCATGAATTTTCCATAAACTGATGTACTGATGTGTAGATTATACATGAACTACTGACTATCCTTGCTGCCAATTATGGGACTATATTTACCATGCTGATTCAGCATCTAACTTTGCACCAGAGAAACTGTCTTTCTCTATTTTTTTTTTTAAAGCAGAGGCCCTAGACAATAAATTTGTAGGTTTTGTAATTTTTTAATGTCACATGGTATTTGCACAGCGGTTTTTCAAACCCAATTTATTAGTAAAAAATACACTTTTAAATTTTAATGCATAATTTTAAATTTTAATGCATAAAAAAACACAATACATAACCCACTTTTATGTAAAATTTAAAAGATGATGTTACGCCAAGGAAATAGATACTAAACATGTCACACTTTAAAACTGCGCACTCCCGTGCAATTTTTACTATCCATAGGCGACACTTTAAAAGCCTTTACAGGTTACCACTTTAGATTTACAGAGGAGGCCTGGAGCTAGAATTACTGCCCATGATCTGATGTTCGCTGTGATACCTCCCATGTGTGGGACGCTCACTGTTTGTGTACGTGCTTGTCCAGGGCCGGATTAAGAGCATCATGGGCTTGGTGCTGAGGATTTTGAAGGGCCTTAAGGGCCGTGCCTTGGCATGCACCCAGAGGAGGAAGGGTGCAGCCACGCATGCCTAATTCAACATGGGATGCTGTCTCTGAAGCCCATAAACACATCCATGCATCGCCAACTGTCCCTCCTTGTCCGGCCTTCACGCTGTGTGGGGAGGTTCTGAGGGTGCTGCCTGGGGAAGCGAGCATAGAAGCCAGACTTCTGTGTTTACAAGTGACAGAAGAGCGGTAACAGTGAATATGGCCAACCCGGGGCCTATATTAAGGTAGGGGCCTGGAGCTGCAGCTCCAATAGCCCCTACGTTAATCTGGCCCTGTGCTTGTCAGACGTGCATGTTCATCTTTGCATTTTTATTATCTTTTTACACTGTTGCTTTCAATTTTTTTTATAACTTTTATTGCCGTCACAAGGACTGTAAACATCCTTGTGACAGCAATAGGCATGTAACAGGTACTCTTCATGAAGAGATCTGGGGTCTATAAGATCCTCTTCCTATATAAGCCGCGATGGCCCAGCATGGTGTCTGTACCCAGAAAGACGTCAGTTGTGATGAAACACGTAGGAAGGAGCCTGCTGTGACATCATTCCTCAAACCGGAAGCTAGTGGCAGGTGATTTTGTTGTTGCTCTGCAGTTTGTTTGCAAACATTTTTTATCTACATATGTTTTTTCACCTTTTAATACAAATTTAGATTGGTTTACACTGTGGGTAGCTTGCTTTGTCTTTGATATGTCAAATACCTGGATGCACATGTGATTAAGGAGATCCGTTGGGTGTCCCCTGAGATGGTTTTGGTACCTATCACCTGTTGATACCTACATTGAAGAAGGAGACCTGCATGTTGTCTGATGTTCTAAGCGTGTTTTGACCTTTCTGTAATAAGAAGGTCATATTGATCTGGTAAGCCTATACGGTGTTACGCGGTAGAGGAATTTACACAACCTTTTGGATTTTCTTTCTCGAGAGTGGATGTGGTCACCACTTTGTCTGCTGTATATACCTATTGCACATTTTCTATATATTCTTTTTGGACTCAATTATTACAACTTTATTTCACTTGTGGAAATTTTTATTACAGGTTTTCCTTTTATTTTCTGCACTTTTTATGTTTGGGAGGGACTCTTTCACTTCCTTTGTTAGCTATGGGATAGGAAGTGATGGGAAGTCACTCCAATGGGACATAGATGGCAGAGAAAACCTGACAGGGGTTATAACCCAAAATTAAAATCAATCAAAAAGCAGCGCTAACAGGTATATATAAATAGATACATCCGTGTATACTGTGATCAAAAATAAATATTTTATTTTATTTTTGATCACAGTATACACAGATGTATCTATTTATATATACCTGTTAGCGCTGCTTTTTGATTGATTTTAGTTTATTCTGGTCTTTTACCTAGTGAATAACAGCTTCAGGCAGGGCCGCTGATAGGGGGGGACCACCAGTCCTCCTGTAGGGGGCCCGGGCACACGGGGGGGCCCCAACAGCATGGGGAATCAGTGCGGTCATGCAGAGGGGCAATTACAGGAGGAAGCCCTGTGCGGCTCTCTGCAGCAGCTGAAAGGCAGTTTCTCTCCCTCTTGCCAGCTTTCAGCTGTTGCAGGGAGAGACACAGACACAGGGCATCATTCCTGTAATTGCTTCTCCGACACTGATCACCCTCCCTTTTCTGTCTGCTTCTGATCCCCCCCCCCTCCCCTTGTGCCTTTTTTCACTGTGCTCTCTCCCCCCCCCCCCTCCCCCTTCAGCGCTGCAAGTTTTCCTGTTCTGGAAAAAAGTAAATTGTAAAAAAATACAAATAAAAATAAATAATAATAATATTAATAGTAATAAACATTGTAATAAACAATTTAAAAAAATGTGAAATAAAATAATTGTAAACATTTAATTTTTTTTTTAAATGAAAAAAAAAAACGATTAAAAAGGACTAATTCCCACGGGTTCTCTGTTATGTTTGTGTCCACTAATAATGACTCAAATGTGTTTTTAGTGGAAATATTGTCTTGATATATTTTTTTTGGGGGGGGGGGGGCCCTGCCAGGTAGGCTGTACGGGGCCCCTTGATTTCTAACAGCAGCCCTGGCTTCAGGACATACACTTTTCATTTATATCTATTTTATACCTATTCACATTTTTTAGCGCGGGTTTTAACAATTTAGTTTTACAGGGGTTATAACCCTCCTTAACTCTATGCAAAATGAACAAAAAAACTTTTGAAACTAAATGATATTCTTATTCTCCCAAATAATCCATATACATCCACAGTTTAATGGCCTTGTAATCTATTTTTCATGGGATTGTTCTGTGTTTTTCTGCCTCCTTGTAACATCTTCCAAAGGTTCCGAACATTTTCTTCCCCCACTTCCATTTCTTTGGAACAAGCAGTGCATGTTAGTTGCGGTTATATGCACTGTACATCCCATAGTCCTGTGATGGCGAACCTTGGCACCCCAGATGTTTTGGAACTACATTTCCCATGATGCTCATCCACTCTGCAGTGTAGTTGAGCATCATGGGAAATGTAGTTCCAAAACATCTGGGGTGCCAAGGTTCGCCATCACAGCGAGTCCATAGTCCCTAGTCCATCTTGGGAGTGAGCAAGAAAGGGTGGCTATGTTCCTACATAAAGTGGGACCATGGAGACCATGGAGACCATGGAGAAGGAATGTAGCCACCATCTAACAGGATGCCCGATCACAGCAGAAAAAAGGAGTTTGAAGTTTTGGAGGAGGATGAGAACAGTAGAAGATACTTTGAGTTGATAATACCTACTTTTTTATTTAACTAGAGTTTAATTTAACCACTTTCCATCCAGCAACGTACCAGTCAGTCACTGGACTTTTTGTGGGTATGCTAGGATGATGCCTGCAGCTGCAGGCATTATCCCGGCACTATTTTTTAGAGCTGGCGGGCAGCTCTTTTGTAATAGTAATCGGAGCGACTTAAAGGGTAACTCCACTTTCGTGGGGGAAAAAAAAATAGCAAATAAAGAAAAAACTATATAATGTATACAACTGTGACACAAATCATATTGTAATTGAATGTTATTAAAAATGATCTTTCCTTTATAATCTGCAGCTGTTGTAATTTTCTGAAAATGCAATGCAATATGGCTACCTGGAGTTGTTCTGTATACAGAATGTGTACTGACCACACCCCAGAAACATTTGCTGCTTGTGTGATTGGCTCACCAATTTCCCCAGAAGTCTGCCTAAGATACAAGTCAGATTTCTGGCATCCCCTGCAGCAAAAATTTCATTTTTGGTGAGATACTCCCAATAGGAACACGTCTAAAGGGATGTGGGCCCAGCAGCTTTCCTCATTAGAGCCCTGCAGGTGCTGCAGCTGCCACAGCTGACAGAAGTTTGTTATAATCCTTGCAATGTACATAAATCACGCAAAGGGGAATGTTTTTTTCTCAACAAAAGTGGAGTTATGCTTTAGGCTCCATGTACACGGGACGCTGGAAATGGCCGTTTAGGAGCAGTTGGGCATTTTTTTCAGAAGCCCCTGAACCCACCTACATGTTATCTTATCTGTCCATGTACACAGCGTCGTTTACAGTCATTTGCAGGCAGTTGAGTTCAGGGACGTTTTTTTGGAAAGCAATTATTTGCGTTCGAACGTGTGTTTCCCGGCGTTTCAAACGCAAAAACGCGACCGATGACCTGCGTTTAGTGTTCACTTTTTTCCATTTTAAAGGGGAATCATTTTTTTGACCTCTAGGAACGGTTCTAAATGCAAACGCCCGCTAAACGCGGGTGCAAACGCAACCTAACGGACGTTTCAAACGTCCTAAAAATTCCAGCATTCAAAGGGACTTTTAACAACGTCTCGTGTACATGGAGCCTAAAAGGTGAAATGAAGTCACTGTTTTAAAGATTTTAATACACAATGTATTCATCATTGACAATAAAATACATTTGTATAATGTTTTCTAAGCCCCGGTTCACACTTATGCGATGCGGGAAGGCTGCGAATCCGCAGCCTGTTCCCGCATCGCAAACGCACCCCCGGAAGTTCACATTGCCATATGCGATACGCTGGGGGTGTCAATGTAATCTTAACGACACCCCCAGTTTGATCGCATATCGCAGTGCGATCTTGCAGTTCGCACAGGATCGGATCGCACAAGTGTGAACCGCTGTGCGATCCGATCCTGATGTGGCTGCCAAAAAGGGTCCTGTGCGTGTTTGCTGTGGGTGCGGTGCGAATTTAGCCATACAAAGTGTATGGCTAAACTCGCACCGCACAGCCGATCGCATGTAATGAAGGAGCAGTGCGCTCCGACATTACATGCGAATGCCGCAGCCGCAGTAATGTGAACCGAGGCTTAAGCTTGACTATGGTAATATTTACAGTTTGTAGCTTTTCCAACTCTTGGCTCATTCGAAAGAAAAACAGCAGCTGATATAATTGCCAGTAGCTTTTCAACGTTTGCCATCAAATAAATGAATGTCCATCTGGTTTTCAGTGGCAGCCGCAGCATTCTCCTGAAAAGGATACATATGGTTCTCCAAAATGTAATCTAATTTGTGAAGGATGCAATTTTAATTTGCTCGGCACACTTCCTGCATCTAAATTCTGAACTATGTATGTCACGAGCAGACGCAGATCCTTGTACCAACATTGGATCATGCAGATGCAACCGTATGAACTTGGCTTTATTTAATTATGCTGCATGTTTCTAGTAAGTTCTTGGTTAGGAGATCAATTACACATTATGGTAAACTAATATTTGCACACAAATTCATCCCTTTGTTCCTAAAATATGAATGAATACAGAGTATGCTTTACATTTTTTTTTTATCTCTAAATTCAAGTGTTTTATTTGATTAGATTGTATAGTGATCGAAAAATCTAAACCCAGGTGTTTGAAGGGAGTGTTGGGTAAGGAAGTGAGTTTGTTTGATATTTTTAATTATAAAATGATGGAAATGAAAACTCCATAAACATTCTTTTAGGGGAGCGGTCTTGACACTCCCATATTCGGGTCAGCTGGGACCTTGTTGTGGTTTCACTTCTCTTGGAATGGAAGTATCAGAACAGACAATGAATGGGAAAACTGTGTTAACTCAATCAAAAGAGATTGGTTCATGTTAAAATGGGATTTAGCAAAAATAAATAAAGACATCCTTTTCATGATATAGATTTAAACAGATGTGTATGATATTTTCATTGTGCTTCAGTAAGGGATGGGCTGTGGGGAAAATAGAAAGATGCCTTAAAGTGTTACTAAACCCAGGACCCTGCATTCACTATATCTGATCTCCTACAGTACACAGAACATGGAAATGTAATTATTTTAGTAAATATAAACCACTAAATACCCTTTCTCATAGCAGTCTTGTGATTTCTATCAGTGTCTAGTTAAAGTTTTTAGGAGCAGTTTTAATTCTCCCGTGACTGTCTTATGAGGCTGCAGAACCCCTGTCCCTCTGTCTAGACAGTGCTGATTGGCCCTGTGCTGATCACGTGCACCCTCCCAAGAAAAGAAACAAACTCTCTAGCAATACACACCAAACTGAGCATGGGCAGAGTCCCCCCAAGGCTCTGTTCTATCAGGAGATTGATTAGGGACTGTGGAAGAAGGGGAGGATCAGAGAAGAGAAGATCAACCAGCATTTTTACACAATGCAGAAGATTAACCCGTTAGTTTCCACACCCACATCAAGTATTACAAGCATGCTTTACTGCATATACAGAGTGATTTTACTGTTGATGATTTAGTAATAGCTTTACATAGAAATTCAGCCGGTTCAGCAGGGACCTATAGGGGCTATAGCCAGCAGCACTGAACAGAGTATTCTGATGGCAGAGAAGTTTCCCTGTTGACAGAATAAAATAGCTCAATCGGGAGGATTCCCCCATCAGCATTGAGTGTATGAATTGGGGAAATAAATCATTTTTTTTCGTTCAACCTGGAGATAGGCATTAACCCAGGGACCATGCATTGGTGCTGCATGGATGTACACTCAAGGATGTACGAGAATATCCATCCAGCTGTCCCCCTATCATTGATTTCAACAGGCTGGCTGCACAGACCACCTGTGCCATCCATGCAGGTAAACATGGTCCTTTGCACAGGTGTAGTGATTAATGCACACATGTGAATCAACCCTTATGTACAGTTATGCACTGAACCATAGCATATGCATTATTTATTTTTACTGTTTTGTTAGACAGTCATGATAAATGCAGCAGTCTACAACTGTGGTATATGGAATACCACTCGATACTCAGATGACCCTTTTTTTTAATGTGTCACTTCAATGAAAGAAATATGCAATCAGACAGCAGCAGTCTGAGCATATGAGAAAAGTACTGGTAGTGCCAAATCCCTAATTTATCCCTAAATTATACAGCATCAACTGATCTTGTTGGACGGCAGTCTCATCTTCTGTCACCCCTCACTAGATCCTCTTGATGTGAAGTATTTACTTATACTCTATTACCAAGAGTTCTTTTCATATATAGTTGGATATTCTGTATAAAGCAATTATCAATTCTACTGCTATAACAATGTATGTGTGCCTCATTTAAGGCCAATATTTCGATTTTATTGTATTTTCCGGCTTTTATAAGAATTTATTAATAAAAATTGATTTTATAATACTTGTGTGCCAAAAAATCCTTGCCTCCCAATCCTTCCATAATGTGTCACTTCCTTGAGAGCAGCAGACGATGTGTGTGTTCTTCTCCTACCTCTTGTGCCTATTGTAAGCAGTAATAAATGCTACTTAAAGAGCTCATGAATATTTATATAAAAAAGGCTCTTATTTCCTTTTACTCCACAGAGAGAAATGTGGCGGCCCTTTAAAGAGTATGAGATATAGCCGGAGGCTCAAGATTATCCTTGAGGCAGCCAAGTGTGATTGACTGAGGCATCCAGCATTATTGACTTGTTTTTCCTTTCCTATACCATTTTTTATTGAGATCAAAATCTAAATATAATGGTATCAGTCATACTTTTTAGTTTCATAATGTTTTTTATTGAATGTTTCAAAGAGGCAAATTTTTAAGTATACAGCGGTTCCCCAGTAGATACGAGCTTCGAGAAACTGGTAAACAGTGAAACAATGCTCATTTACTTACAAACTGTAAATTGGGCCATAACATATGGCTCTAGAAGGTCTTGAAAAAACTTTAACAAAGATTGCTTAGACAAATATAATAGAACAAACGAAACATACACACGCCATATCTAAAATTGCACGATGGCAGCATATTGCAAAATTACCAACAATATTGGCATATCAAACTTATCTTTAAGCTGTCTAATCTGCCAGTGAAGGCGTAGGTCTATATGAAAACAGTAGAACATGGAAAATAGACATCTTTTTAGGGAGGTGTTGGCCAGTTAGCGTGACAATAAGTCAAGCAGATAATAAAAGATAAAGAACCAGTGTGTAACATCACCATCGGAAAAGAAAGGGGGAGAGGGATTGGTGAGGGTAAGTGGAGAGAGAAAAGAAAAAGGGGGGAGTGGTGGAAGGGAAGAAGGGGATAGAAGAGTATGGTTAGGCGCCAGCAAATAATGCTGCACACTGGTGTGATGGGCCTTCCAAAGTGAATCCCTGGTCTGCTAACTGAAGTTCTTCTTGAATTCGGTCAACTGAGAATGTATGTTTGGGCGAGGAGGGGAGACAATCACTTTGTATTCTGCAATGGTTCTCCAGTATAACCAATAAGCTCATATTTTGTGAAACTGCATTACTCTTATCATTTGAGATATGGATGATTTCCCCCAAGTCAGCGATTTTATTTAGCCTCAGTGTCGGGATACACTTCTGTTTCCAGTAAACTGGAATACACATTTTACCATGTTAATCATGTGCATCAACAGAGATTTATGATATGCATTGCCCATGACAATGGAGTGATGTAGCAAGCATTGAGCCAATGAAAATTCAAGGGGATAAGTCGTCACTTCAAAAATAATTTTATTCAATTTTATCCAGTATGGCTGGAGCTTGGCACAACTCCATCACACATGTAAGAATGTCCCTGCTTCCCATTCACAGTGACATCACCAGCAGGTCTGACGTTTGTGGAAAAATTCTATGTAGCAGGAAGGGTACTTGATACCACCTTGAGTATACTTTGTAACAGTGTTCCTGAGTCGATCCATTAGGTGTCGTAGTGTGAACATTATCCCAGTCTTGTTCTGTAAGGGGCTGTCCCAACTCAGTATTCCATGTCTTGGTAGTTGTGTCGGGTTCCAAGCCAAGGTCTTTGTATTTGAAAGGATAGATGAATAGACACAGTTTTTCAAAAGGTGTTTGGAGTTTGCTGAAAGCTCTCCTGTAGTTTGGATGGTGTATAAAATGTCTTAAAATATGGACCAGGTAGGGAACTGTGATCGAGAGGTCAGTGATGATAAGGCTTCTTTCTGCAAGAAGGGGTCCCCTTCAGGGCTGCTGTTAGAAATCGCGGGGCCCTATACAGACTACCTGGCAGGCCCCCCCCCTCCAAGAAAATATTAAAGATATATTTATCTAAAATTACAACAAAATCACTATTAGCAGATACAAATATAACATAACTCGCATAATTCCTGCTAAATCTAAAAAGAAAACGATGTTAAATAAAAAAGAAGATGAGATGAGAAAAAAATACAGGCTTGGCAAGTTGGAGCTCAGTGATCAGAGAGACAGAGAGAGAGAAACAATGTTACAATTTACAAATAAACTCCTGAGCAGAGATAAGTGCTGGGAGGGGGGGCCCACACAAGGGAGGGGGATTAGTAAGGGACGACTGTCTCTTTCTCAACAGATACAAGCGGATAGCAGGGAGAGGGACAGATCAGATTCAGGTGCTGGAGGAAGATTTCTGTATTTGTTGTCCATCACTAATCCCACTCTCTGTGTGGGCCCCCCTGTGTGCTTGGGCCCCCTACAAGAGGGCTGGTGGTCCCCCCCTATCAGCGGCCCTGGTCCCCTTATCAAAAAAGCTACCTGCTCTTGGGGGCTCTTGAAAGCCACAGTGTATGTTGAAACCCAGTTGAGAACCTGGGGGGAAGTCAGGACTTAATAAAAAATGGATGCCAGCAGTCCCGGACAGTCATACTTTTTAATTTGTTGTATACTGTATATCTTTGCTAATAACAGTTTAATATTCAGTTAAAGCAGGCTATATTCTATAGATCAAGCTACCTGACACTCCTTGTTTTCAACTATGGACAACCAGGTAGATTGATTTTGACAGCCAAATTATAAAGCTATTTGGGGTTCTCACCTGTGCTGGATTCCCTAAAAAGTGAGACAATGGAAACAGATGTAAATATAAAATAAATACAGATCTTTTTATAGTAGTATTGTTGTGCACTGTGCAGCATTGTGACAGGTGTGATAACTGAGCGTTGCTGCAGCAATACTACTAACAGTGCCAAACTCCCTGGCCAATTTTTTCAACAACTGGTGTGATAAACCAGTGGCCCCCCAATACCACATATTTTGTCACAGGGTAATTAAAAACTATACAGGAAGTGGAAGAGGCAGACACGTACGCAGGGGTGGTAGGGGAAGGCAGGAGCAGTAGGCCGGAGCCAAACTGTGAAGTTTCAAAAGCCGCATGCAATTACGTCAAAGGACGCACCAGACTTGGTTGAGTGGCTCACTCAGCCTTCCTCTTCTGCACCCTCCTCATCCTCTCTATCTGCACTCTCTTCACTCTCTGCTATGTGCACCCCCAAAGACACCACCACCACCCCATACCCTCCGCTTGAGTCACTGGAATTATTTTTAGATGTGCCGGTGCACTGGTTTGTTGAGAGCAAATGGGGTCTAATAAAGGAGCACCCCAAATTTTGCTAAGCCTTTAAGAGATTCCAAATCAATGCTACCTTCTCTTTAGAAGTAAGTGTATAACTGACCCAATCTTATGATTGAATACAGTATGTCCAAAAACTAGGTTCAAACTACATGCTTGAGAATCAATTTTGAGGAGAATCTAAAAAAAATAAGTATTTTTCTTTGTTCTATATCCACCAAATTTTTTCAACAGTTTCTCTCAGTTTACAAAGCTTTGTACATTTGTGGGTGACATAATCATATAATCAAATCCCTAGTTTATTTTAATGGCGTTTGGAAATCTGATTGCATAGCCATACTTTCCTGTGCAGTACACTATGGCTCATAAAGAGATCTCCAATTGTTG
This sequence comes from Pelophylax lessonae, assembly GCF_965119305.1. Classification (NCBI taxonomy): domain Eukaryota; kingdom Metazoa; phylum Chordata; class Amphibia; order Anura; family Ranidae; genus Pelophylax; species Pelophylax lessonae. Next base: position 559,210,956 of record NC_138769.1, on the reverse strand, counting down.
TAATGCTGGGACCTCATGTTAGGGTCCCCTCTGTACAGACATTGTGAATGTATATACAGTATGTGTACATAAACCTATATCTAACAGTCTTAGATCTTTTATAGCTCCCAGGATTCAGAGTGTTATAGAAAAGGTTTACATTTAAATGAGGCCCCTATGAGGAATTCTCAGTTCTGTCACCATGCATAGAATAATGTTATGTCTATATGTGGCTTGCTGTATACATATATTCAGGTAAAAGCTTATTGCTTCAATGAGTGGAGAGCCATGCTCTGCACTAGATTCCAGCTGGTCTTACACAAAATAAATGATTCATGATTTAATGAAAAACTGGAAACCAATCAATAGAATTGAACAGTCTAATACGAAAAGCAAAGACTTAATCTATACTTTTTTCTTATTCCTTGGGGTGCCACATAGTAAGCATCATCTAAGATTTCCATGTCAAATTGCAGGAATGCATTTTGCTGACATAGGATTTAATTTACTGCAGAGAATCAAATTTAAAAAAATTAAAAATGATTAACAGCAGATACATTGATCGATCAACCAAATAAGGGTGGCTGCCACTGATCTCTGTATTGCTGTATCTGTCTGGCCATCTCACCATTCACCAACATTACCAAAATTGACCTAAATGCACAGCAGACACCACATGCAATGTCCCATTTCGAGAACTTATCTTTAATTTGTATACCACATGGTCAGTAGATGTCAAGTATCAGTTTCACCTTAAAGCATTACTATTCATAATTAATGCCAACCAGCTAAATACACAGATGAAATAAATAAAAATAATTTATAAATAAATAAAGGGGGCTGTTTTACCTATCAAATGATTTGTTTTTGTCTATTCAGTCCTCTGATTCATACAGCTCTGCCACACAGTACAGCCCTGTTTCATAGAGCAGAGGACTTGATTTTTTCTCTCCCTCAGCCTCTGGCTGAATATGAAAGGAGAAGCAGCAGACTGGTCACCTCATCTCACTGTCACTTTGCTGTTCTCTTCTATAAGGAGATCTCTTGTTGGCCTGTAAGCACTGCAGCTTAAAGAGGAAGTAAACACTCCTCTGCAACTTGTACCTATAGGTAAGCCTATGATAAGCCTTACCTATAGGTACTGTAAATATCTCCTAAACATGCACCGTTTAGGAAATATTTACCTTACATGCAGCCAGTGACGTCACTGGCGCATGCGCTCTGAAGGAACGGCCGCTGGTGCCGTTCCTTCAGAGCCCTGTGCCGTGACTGTCGGCTCCCGCATCGCGTGCGCGGGAGTGACGTCACCGCGGCTCCAGCTAATCAGATGGCCGGATGCCGCGATCCCGGAAGACGGGCGACTGGACATGTCGTCCATCATACAGGTAAGCGGGCGGCATGGCGGGGGCTCGTTCTAAGGTAAGTATTTCATAATGAGCTAGTATGCGATGCATACTAGCTCATTATGTGTTTGTCTTTCAGGTTGAAAAAAAAAAAAAAGTTTCATAGGTTTACAACCTCTTTAACTGACTGGCTAGTTGGCTTGCTTCTCCCCTCTCCAAGTTTGAGTGTTGCTGTACAGGGACTGCAAGAGCCTGATACTAAATGAATGCAGGTACTTACAAAGCTTGCATCTATAATATATGTAATAAAGTATTAATGACTACAGAGCTGCATTTGTGTATTTTATAAACAAGCAAAAAATTGGGGGCGTAAACCCTGAACATGTATATCTAAAGCCGGTGCAGCTATGGACCAAGCAACATGTATATTAAAAAAGAATAGCGCGCAACCATGCAAAAGAAATGACTATCAAATATGGAGACAATCCATAAATAAAAATGGGGATTTGGTCCCACCATATGGCCATATCGTGCTCAAGCCCACTACTGCGTCAAAGTACCCCATTATCAGTGGGTCCTACACTATCCATAGAAAAGGGGTGAATCCAGCCTCTCTAACCCTTGGAGACAACACTCCTTGCTGGGATGGATGTGCTAATACACTACAAAGGACTCCTCCTGTATCTACTTGATGGTGGACTCTGATAGAGTACAGGTGTGTGTGGGGGGTGGGTTGCTCAACCACAGAAGTCTGGTCAGACCGAATACATGATAAACAAGCAAAAAATTGGGGGCGCAAACCCTGAACATGTATATCTTAAGCCGGTGCAGCTATGGACCAAGCAACATGTATATTAAAAAAGAATAGCGCAACCATGCAAAAGAAATGACTATTAAATATGGAGACAATCCATAAATAAAAATGGGGGTTTAGTCCCACCATATGGCCATTTGTGTATTTTATACCTGAATGGAGTTCCTCTTTAAATTAAAGTGGATGTAAACCCCACTCATTTATGAAATTTGACCTGGGTACATATATCTGTAGTGTATACTTATCTCTCTCCAAAGCCCTAAGTCCCATGTCTTTATACTGCTCTGTTCTTCTGTTATTAGCAGGAAAACTTCTGACAAGTTCTCTGACACAGGGGATAAAAGCAGCTGGAAATTTGTGTCAGGATAGAGATAGATCAGCAGAGAGCTGGTCTATTCACAGCACAGCTCTGCATGTTTCTTCTTTCCGCTGCCTATATGGAGGGGGGTGTGTGCCTTTCCTCCAATCAGCTCACACACAGTGTATACCAAGACTCCACACCCAGTGCTGGAACAGGAAGAAAAACTTCTAATACGATGTTCACTTTCTAAACAGTGTAGAAAGCTGAAAACAGCAAATAACAACAAATAACAACAAATAAAACTTATATAGAGAGATTTTTTTCATTTCTGTGTATCATCTGAGGTTGTGCACTTCACTGGGTATACGTGAGGGTGTTCATCCACTTTAAATCTGTCACTTAGGCTTGGTTCACACTTCTGCGATGCGCTTTTGGTGTGATTTCTAGTGCAATTACGTAGTGCGGCTTTGATGCAACTTTGGATGTGATTTGCATATTCCATGGTGTCAAATCGCACTGAAATCACACCAAACTATCGCAGGAACCTTTTCCAAAATTGCACTGTACAGAGTCGCATTGATGTAAACAAGATGTGTGCCATGCATACAGCATGTAGACTCAGGCTTTATTTACTCATACCCCTATATGTTCCACTGTTTAGCCACACTCAACATTCGACATTGCTTTACTACTCTCCTCCAGGGCTTGGGATAAGTGTGAGTACCTGCACCTATTCTCTGACCAATTATTGACCATAATTGACCATTCCATAACCCTTATTAATACTAAAAATATTTCTGAGGTATGGGGGTAAGTGGAGTTAAAAAAAGAATCTGTCCTGGTACCAGATATGCTGCGTATGCCACTGGGTGCAGGTACCTTCAGTAATTACTTTTTAGATCTGGCATAAATTATGTATAACTACGGAAGTGACTGGCCACTTTGAGTCCCAAAGAGGTAGCTTTGATCACATGACTCCTTTAAAATGGGTACTGTAATGATTCGTAAATTGCCCACCTTTGCTAGCTTACTGTAGGTTGTACATTGTGCAGTGTGCATGATATTACACCTATGTTTTTATATTATTTTCAGTTTAACTGTCTCTGTTTGGGATCTGAATACTCCTACATAGCTCCTAACTGCCCCTGATTTTGTGTCCCTGTGTCCATTTTTCTTTGTCATTTGTCCCTCATGTTGGTCTGATCTATATAGTTGTATATAAAATGCACTTCTTATCTATCAAAAAGTGTTTTAGTGTTAAACCTTTCATTCAGTTTCCAAATTGCTGCATTTGTAATTTCCAAAGGCCAATATAAAGCAATAGTAGTGGTAAAAAAAAAAGGCACTTGTGGGTTTAACCATTTTTTTTTGTACGATTCTCCTTTAAGGGGGACGTGTCAGGGGTGTGTCTTATGGCTACATAATTTTGCTACATTGGACTGCTTTGTGTTTCGCTCAAGCTCACTGGAATGGGGTACGAATCCCAAGAATCCGCCACTGGGAGTGCCGACACGGAGGGAGCTTGTCCCAGTTCCTACAATCACTGGCAGTAAAGAAAGGATTCCCTGAAGCCACAAATCTGTGCTGTCCCAATACTAGTTGTATGAATGGCACCCTAAGCCTGGACTCCGACCAGGCCATGCCCACAACGTGTTTCGCTCCACCCCTCAGAGCTTAGTCATGGAGCGAAGCCAACCGCTTTGGGGGCGTGGTCTGGTCGGAATCCAGGCTGAGGTTGCCATTCATATACCTAGCTTAGGAAGAGCACAGATGTACGGTTTCAGGAAGTCCTTCCTTTACTACAGGGGTAGGAAACCTTGGCACTCCAGCTGTTGTAGAACTTTAAGTCCCATTAGGCACTGCAAGACTCTGACAGCCACAGGCATGCCTCCCCAAGGCAGAGACATGATGGAATTTGTAGTTTCAGCACAGCTGGAGGATCAAAGTTGCCTACCTCTGCTTTACTACATATTTTTCCTAATCGGTGTTCCTCATTCCCATCTCAGAATGTTGGGAGGTATGCTCTTAGGGCCAGCTCACACTAGACCGTGGTGCGAGAAAGACGTGTTTCCATGCCAGTTACCTACACTGCACGGGAATGCTCTGCCTTGCTAGCTGAGCTTGGATGCCATTATACCCTATATTACGAAAGGTATTGCCTTTACACGCACATGAACTTTAATGGCACCCCAGTCTTAGTCCGTAGAGTTCAATATTGAGCTGGCCCACCCTCTACAGCTATAACAGCTTCAACTCTTCTGGGAAGGCTGTCAACAAGGTTTAGGAGTGTGTCTATGGGAATGTTTGACCATTCTTCCAGAAGCCCATTTGTGAGGTCAGGCACTGATGTGGACGAGAAGACTTGACTCGCAGTCTTCACTGTAATTCATCCCAAAGGTGTTCTATCAGGTTGAGGTCAGAACTCATGTTGAGAGCAGGCCAGTTAAGTTCCTCCACACCAAACTCTCTCATCCATGTCTTTATGGACCTTGCTTTGTGCACTGGTTCAAATCATTTGATGGAGAGGGGATTATGGTGTGAGGTTGTTTTTCAGGGGTTGGACTTGGCCCCTTAGTTTCCAGTAAAGAGAGCTCCTAAAGCGTCAGCATACCAAGACATTTTGGACAATTTCATGCTCCCAACTTTGTGGGAACATTTTGGAGTTAGTCCTTCCTGTTCCAACATGACTGCGCTCCAGTGCGCAAAGCAAGGTCCATAAAGACATGAATGAGTGAGTTTGGGGTGGAGGAAAACTTGACTGGCCTGCACAGAGTCCTGACCTCAACTCTATAGAACACCTTTGGGATGAATTAGAGCAGAGACTGCGAGCCAAGCCTTCTCTCCAACATCAGTGCCTGACCTCACAAATGCGCTTCTGTAATAATAGTCAAACATTCCCATAGATACACTCCTAAACCTTGTGGACAGCCTTCCCAGAAGAGTTGAAGCTGTTATAGCTGCAAAGGGTGGGCCAACTCAATATTGAACCCTACGGACTAAGACTGGGATGCCATCGGTACATCGGTGCCGCTCACTTGTATATACAGTACACATCCCTTCTTGGTTGTATTCTGTACAGCTTGAAATGCAACGTGCCACGTGTTGAGTAAAGATAGTGTTGTCTTGAAGACATGAAAAAGAAGCTGTCTTTGATGTGTAAGATAGGATTTTGAAAGATCCTTTATTAAAAGCTTTTATCGGTTGCCTTATCTCTTTCCTTGACAAGTACTTCTCGATGTATTTTTCAGTATTTTGTGCCACAGTTAGATAATACATTTTGGCACATTGTGGCAGGTGGATTGTCTTTGAAATTCCATATAAATGCTGTGATGAATTGTTATATATATTCATCATTAGTCCTGTAACTCATTCCAGATGTTAACCATTCACTCCTCTAAGACCTGCCAACCACATAAAGACAGCAGAAGCAGAGAAGATGAAAAGTGATCAGTCTTTGTCAGAAGTCAAGTCCTGCCAGCTGTGTCTGTGCGGTGGAGCATATAGAAAGAAGGACCCTGGCAGACAGGCTTTGCCAAGGCTCTGGGAAAAAAACATTAATTATGGTGCCCCCCCCCCCCCCCCCCCCCCATGCACACAACTCCCTCTTGCACATTGTGTTCCACTCTCCCCTTCGAAAAAGGCCCTTGAGGGTATGCAAATATGAAGCTGGCAGAACAAGGAATTTGGGGAATCTGTGGCACTGCCGGGGCATCCAGCCCTTCAGTGTTTTAGGTGGGAAGCGCTGAGGTTTTCAGAATGCATCTTTTGTTATGTGAGACTCCCACTCTAGGAGTGTTTCCAGTGAGATGTGCCAGCAGCATGTGTGAACGCGTGTCGAGGCTGTGAGATCTATACTGTGGCTGTACTGTCTGGGCTACAGTGACTGAAATGCAATATTAGGGCCAAGGGTACTGATGGTGTGCAAAATGCAGTAATGGTAGCCATGAACACCCTCCGTGCTTGTAAGCTGTTTCACAACTGAGTATGATTGTAAGCTCCATGAGCATGGCCCTCCTATTCCTTCTGTATTAAACTGTATTGTAATTGCACTGTCCTCCTTTTTATTGTAAAGCGCTGCGTAAACTGTTGGCGCTATATAAATCCTGTATTATAATAATAATAGTTATTGTTTGCATCAGACCCTTCAGGCTCCGTTCACATGTAGGCGTTTTGGGGCGTTTTTGGGGAGTTTTTCTGCTCTAGGATCAGCTCTCAAAACGCCCAACAAGACAAATCCTATTCATTTCAATGGCCCCTGTTCACATCTGAGCGTTTTGAAGCTGTAAGCAAAACGCCCAACGCTCAAAAAAGTACATGAGCTTCTTTTTGGGCAGATTACAGGCGTTTTCCATTGGTCTCTATTCAATCTAAAAACGCCTGCACAAAAAACGCCTGTAAAAACGCCTGTAAATCGCGGTAAAAATCGCAGTAAAATCGCGGTAAAAACGCGGTAAAAACGCGTGAAAACGCTACGCTCAGGTGTGAATGTAGCCTCACTAGAGCAATCATGGGTCCTTTCTATCATCATCAGAATGTCTTCTCAATAAACATGGAGGTTTGTCAACTTTTTGGAAAGCCTTCATGTAAGGAGGCACCAGTCACCATTGAACAGGATGAGATCATTAGACTGGGTTTACATACACTATATTACCAAAAGTATTGGGACACCTGCCTTTACACGCAAATGAACTTTAATGGCATCCCAGTCTTAGTCCGTAGGGTTCAATATTGAGTTGGCCCATTTGGCCCTTTGCAGCTATAACATCTTCAACTCTTCTGGGAAGGCTGTCCACAAGGTTTAGGAGTGTGTCTATGGGAATATTTGACCATTCTTCCAGAAGTGCATTTGTGAAGTCAGGAACTGATGTTGGACTAGAAAGCCTGGCATTCCAAAGGCGTTCTATCAGGTTGAGGTCAGGACTCTGTACAGGTAAGTCAATTTCCTCCGCCGTAAACTCACTTATCTATGTCTTTATGGACCTTGCTTTGTGCATTGGTCCAAATCCTTTGGTGGAGGAGGGATTATGGTTTGGGGTTGTTTTTCAGGGGTTGGGCTCGGGCCCCTTAGTTCCAGTAAAGGAAACTGTTAAGGCATCAGCATACCAAGACATTTTGGCAATTTCATGCTTCCAACTTTGGGGGAATAGTTTTGAGAATTGCCCCTTCCTGTTTCAACATGACTGCACACCAGTTCACAAAGCAAAATCCATAAAAACATGGATGAGCGAGTTTGGGGTGGAGGAACTTGACTGGCCTGCACAGAGTCCTGACCTCAACCCGATAAAACAACTTTGGGATGATTTAGATCGGAGACTGCGAGCTGGGCTTTTCTCTAAACATCAGTGCCTGACCTCACAAATGTGCTTCTGGAAGAAAGGTCAAACATTCCCTTAGACACACTCCTAAACCTTGTGGACAGCCTTCCCAGAAGTGTTGAAGCTGTTATAGCTGCAAAGGGTGGGCCAACTCAATATTGAACCACAGACTAAGACTGGGATACCATTAAAGTTCATGTGTGTGTAAAGGCAGGCGTCCCAATACTTTTGGTAATATAGTGAACATTGCAGTGTACTACATTAAAATTAAACTTGTCTGCATTTTAATGCAACATATATGAACACATCTAAAAGGCAACACAAGTGCAAGTAAAGATATAAAAAATAAATTGCTGTTAGCAGTTTAACCCTTCCAGGGTCTTGTCACAACAAATGGCATGAAAAACGCCAAGGTACATAAAAATGCAGAGCAAAGCAGTGTGCATGAAAAAGCATGTTAACTACACATCAATGCACATGCATGTTAGACGCATTGCAGTAAGTTTTTAGGCACAGTATAATGTAAAAGGACCCTGAAAGAGAGAGTATAAACAGCTAGCTCCTGATAAAGAGACCAACACACCTTTACCATAATCGGGTCAGTTTTCAGAAATGCACCTCTTCATTGCCAAACTGGTCTATCCTGGATTTGCAGCACACAAATGAAGGTAATCTGGGAATAATGTAAACCCCTTTATCTTACTTTTCCTTCCACTTACCACTTCTTCTCTCATACTCCGTATAAGAATGTTATTTTTTCTAATGACAGACTTAATTTATGCAGTAGAAGGATGATAAGTGTTTTAAAAAAGAGGGAGAGGGAAGAGACGCGCCAAGCAAACTCTTGGTGAAGTATGGTTTTAATATTGAATAAATTAATGGTGTAAAAAAGTGCCACTCACTAAGATGTGAACAGAGCAAGTGTGAAGCCAGAGAAGGCTCAGTGTAGAAGTGTCCTTCCCGCAAAGTGGCTGTAAGTCCATGCCACTGGAGCGGCTCTAGTGGAGGAGGATGTCGGAGGATGCTGGGGAGTGAGGTGTCAAACCTGGGAACACAGCCTGTTGACCTAGAAGGGAATAGCCAATCAGGCCGCATTTCAGAAGCAAGCCACACCTCTTTCCTTAACCAGTCAAATCAAAAACCAAATCAGGAGGCATGGCTTGCCTCCGAAATGTATCCAGATTGGCTATTCTCCTCCAGGTCGACTGGCTGTGTTCCTGGTTTTACAGCTCGCTCCCCAGTGTCCTCCGACATCCTCCTCCAGTGGAGCCACTACAGTGGCATGGACTGGCAGCCCCTCGGTGGGCAGGACACTCCTTCACTGAGCCTTCTCCACGTTTCACACTTTCTCTGTTTGCACCGGAGTGCCACTTTTTTTGCACAATTCATTTATTCAATATTAAAACTGGACTACACCAAGATTTTGCTTGCCGCTTCTCTCCCCTATCCCTCTTCTTTTGCAAAGTATGTTTCCCCACTTTGGACACAAGCAGCCGTGCATCGCTCTTGGAGTTAGTCACTTTAAACCTTTCCAGGCAATTTTTTGTCACCTATTTCCTGAACATTTTATGCACAGTACACCATAATAGTTAATGGTCAACACCTTGGCATTATTGGCAATCCCACAAAGAAGGGTAGCGCTGAGAATTTTGTTTGTTCTTCATAAATGTTCTCTTATAACAGTTTTTTCAGCCTATTAGTGCCTGATCAAACCTTTATAAATGTCTCCTTTTCACTGTTTTCACACTCATGTGACTTTGAATATTGAGTGCATTGAGCCAGTTGATGAGCCAGTCTGATGTGCTAGACATGAGCTTACAGCATTAGCTCTGATTTTCCCTTAAATAGTCATTAGAATGCGGTAAGAATTATTTTTTTGCAAGTGGCATCAGTATTCCCTGTCTCTGCTCTGCACCTGTGTATAGTATAGGAACTTACATTTTTGTAATTGTTATTATGTAACTGTTGTAATAGTTATGGTATAGTAACATATTTTGCACACTTGAAATAAAATAAATGGAAATAGACCCTCTCCCCCCTCTAGAGAAAGGAAACAACTGATCAACTCAACTTACCTTTCCTAACAGCGGTTCCCAGCAGAAGACCAATAAACTTTGGGGATTTATGGTCTAACTCACCTCTTACGTCTACGGTACATCCCCAGATGGCATAGATAAGAGTTCTGTCATCCCAAATTTCTATGAGAACTTAAAATACAAAATGTATTGATACAAAAAAACAACATCCATCCACAACATATTTCCTCATAAAACATTGATAAAGTTTGTTTAGTGCAATTAGGTTGGACACATCTAACATCACGTTAGGTAGGACCTTTGTCATCAGGTGAAATAATGTTAAGCATTGTGAGTATAACAATAGTCATTGGCTTTTGATAAGACATATTGAGAGCTAATTCTTTAAGGGGGACCTAGACACCCTTTAGAATTCCAGCACGCCACTGCAGCGAATTTGTTTGTGCTTGTGCCCAATTTATGTACCTGAACCTCTTATAGACAGGTACATGACTCTGTTGGAGTCCGATGCTCAGATCAGAATATCCTTCCTGAGTGCTCTCCCTTTCCAGCCACCCGTCACACAGATAGGTGCATGGAAGAGGAGGTTTATATTGGGGTAGGCAAGCCTGATGGTCAACTGAGAGACGAGCTCCCCATCAGGCCTCCCTTGCCGTTGATTTACAGCGGATGGCAGTGGGCAGATCCGTAGCCACTATTCAGTCGAATAGTGGCTTTTGAATCTGCCCCCTATTATCCCCGGTCTATTAAATGATAACTTGTCACTCAGTTCCCCAAAAGGTTCTGCTCACCCAACAGGCTCTGCTGCCATGTGGACTAGTTCATTTGGTCTGCTTCCCTTGTTACTGAAGACAAACCATTGCCATATTTGGGTCATGACATCACCAATATCTCTGACATCTTTGCTTATATGTAGCTTTCATGTGATCTAAATGAGAATTCCAGCAATGGAAACTACATCATAGCACTCTTCACAGTAGCTGAACCCCTAATAATTCAATCCCTCCAATACCCCATTTTGTCTTTTAAAAGGCCAGTGTTATTTTAGCTATTCTTGTTTTATATGTAGCACTGTCCCTGTAGGGCTTGCTGTGTGATGACTTCTTGGGTCTTCCTCTGATTACCCGCAGACAGTCACTAAGGGACAGTTCACTCATCCATCCTTACTCCCTGTTGCTCGTTACTCAATGAACAGTCCAGGGGATTTGGTTTTTATATTTAAACCAAAAAAGAGGGGAAGAGACCTTCACCAGTGCCACATCCAGATAATCAATATACTGGGAAGTTTGCAAGACATTGTCCTGCTACGGTGGACATTAATGGCACTACATGAGACAAATACCATACATATATTTATTTATCAATTAGACAATCTTAAAATCACAAAGGCGCCCAATAACAAATTAAAATATGACCTAGTTGTGACAATAACACTGAATCCACCTGTACATATAGAACAATAGAATGTGGTGATAATCTTGATCGTTGGTCGACACGTTTCGCCGTGTGCTTTCTCAAGGCCAAATAATTGTGTATCACAGTCTAATGGTCTTAAACAAATATAATGTCAGTATACAATACATATTTTTCTGAAAAAATTCATACCACATTATTCACATAGTTATTTAATTTCTTATGTTACTTACATACAGATGTGTCACAGGCATGTATCTGTTATATACGCCTTGGGCGGGCATAGAGGAATCAAAAGCCACTCATCTCAGAGAATGGTATAACTACAGATTGTTGTAGTATCTTCCTATAGGGAGCAAATATACAGTATCTCACAAAAGTGAGTACACCCCTCACATTTTTATAAACATTTTATATCTTTTCATGTGACAACACTGAAGAAATGACACTTTGCTACAATGTAAAGTAGTGAGTGTACAGCTTGTGTAACAGTGTACATGTGCTGTCCCCTCAAAATAACTCAACACACAGCCATTAAGGTCTAAACAGCTGGCAACAAAAGTGAGTACATCCCTAAGTCGAAATGTCCAAACTGGGCCCAAAGTGTCAATATTTTGTGTGGCCACCATTATTTTCCAGCACTGCCTTAACCCTCTTGGGCATGGAGTTCACCAGAGATACACAGGTTTGCCACTGGAGTCCTCTTCTACTCGTCCATGACGAGCTGGTGGATGTTAGAGACCTTGTGCTCCTCCACCCTCCATTTGAGGATGCCCCACAGATGCTCAATAGGGAGTAGGTCTGGAGATATGCTTGAGCAGTCTATCACCTTTACCCTCAGCTTCTTTAGCAAGACAGTGGTCGTGTTGGAGGTGTGTTTGTGGTCGTTATCATGTTGGAATACTGCCCTGCAGCCCAGTCTCCGAAGGGAGGGGATCATGCTCTGCTTCAGTATGTCACAGTACATGTTGGCATTCATGGTTCCCTCAATGAACCGTGGCACCCCAGTGCCGGCAGCACTCATGCAGCCCCAGATCATGACATTTCCACCACCATGCTTGACTGTAAGCAAGACACACTTGTCCTTGTACTCCTCACCTGGTTGCTGCCACAAATGCTTGACACATCTGAACCAAATAAGTTTATCTTGGTCTCATCAGACCACAGGACCTGGTTCCAGTAATCCACGTCCTTAGTCTGCTTGTCTTCAGCAAACTATTTGCGGGCTTTCTTGGCATCATCTTTAGAAGAGGCTTCCTTCTGGGACGACAGCCATGCAGACCCATTTGATGCAGTGTGCGGTGCATGGTGTGAGCACTGACAGGCTGACCCCCCCCCCACCCCTTCAACCTCTGCAGCAATGCTGACAGCACTCATACGTCTTTTTCCCAAAGACAACCTCTGGATATGGCACTGAGCCTATCCAGTTAAACCGCTGTATGGCCTTGGCCATCATGCTTTCCAGTGCCTCCCTTCCAGTCAGTTCTACAGGACCTTTGGGTTCAGCTTCTCTCTAACTCTCAGACCCTCAGGTCGACCACCTGAGGCCGCATGGCACCCCTAGCACATGTGCTCTCGGCATTTATACAGTACCTCATCATGCACCGTGGCACTTTCCTCTGCCAATCACCAGTGCTATACTAAATGCCTGTGCACTCATTTGTCAGGTTTCCTCCCACTGTCCAATATGCCTCCCTATTGGACCAGTGTGAAACACTTCGGACAAACTGAGCTGCACCTGAGCACCATGAGCAGACCTCACTAATAGATCCTGCTCTCTGGTAGGCAGAGAGCAATATCAATTTACCAGGCAATCTCTCTGGTAAGCAGAAAGACCCAAAAACTATAGTCTTAAAACTACACTAAACTCTGGTTAAAGAAAAAAATGTATTTAAGTATGTATTTAACACAACAAAGTACCTTCCGTTACTCTTAGCCTCCTCCAAATGTCCAAATGTATTTTTTTTGCTGCTGTGATCTGACTTGCTGTTAGAGGGTGGCTACATTTGTTCGCCATGGTCCAAATCGCTGCGGATATGGACTATGGGGTTTGTAGCTTGTATAAACAGTGAACATGACCTCAACTAACATGCCCTGCTCATTCCAGACAAACAGAAAGGGGGAAAAGGAGAAGACCACAAGATCATGGAGGATATTAAAAGGAGACAGATATACATAAAAAGATCCAATTTCATGAAAAATAGATTACAGGGCCATTAAATAGTGGATGTCAATAGATTTGTTTTGGAAAACAAGGCCCCTTTCACATGATCAGCCCCTCCATTCTCCTTTAATAGACTTGTGTCTGTTTACACCCAGCTACTTCCGATCTGGCAAATACAAATGGAAGGAAATCCTTTCCCCTCTGTCTGGCCACATCCGAGGACAGTTGGGTGTAAACAGACACAAGTCTATTTACATTTGGCTGCCCATAGAGCAGAGTGGGCTGTGTCTGTGTCTGCTTTGCAAAAGCAGAACGGGCATGGAATTGTCATCCAGCCGATCAGCTTAGCTCAGCATTAGATCGGCGGATGGATCCCTTGCTGAGAAAAACTGGATTCAGCCCGTGTGAAAGGGGCCTAAGGTGGTCGCCAATGTCACTTTAATATGCTTCCTTCAGTGGACCAGTTGTTGTTGTTGTTGTTTTTTATAATATTGTCATCAGAACTGTGACTAAGGCCTAAGTCCAAAGTCGCAAAACAAGTGACACAAGGGTGAAAGGGGCCCAAATACTGATTTAGTTACAAGATTGGATATTTGATAAGAACAAGACTTCCTCTCACTTTAGTAAATCCCAGCGTCATGCTCAATATATAGCAGATATTTCACAGACCATTGCACAAGGTCTGCGTCCCTGTTTTTTTAGGTGATATGACATCCACAGTGCCCCTGCTTTCCCCTCCTTTCTGGTCTTGTTTTGTTCCCTCTTGGGTACAGTAGTAAGTATGATAAACACTCAGTGTCCTCCTTTTTTGGTAACGCTTCCTACCAAGTTATTTTGAGAGAATTCCAGTTTATTTTTACCTTCTCTCTATCTCTGTACATCTCCCTGCCCCAATCCGTCTCTGGAATGGTCTGTTAACCAGGAGACAGTCTAACTACACAGACAGGTACTCTCAGGGCACTGTGACAGAGCAAGCAATACACTGCATGGAGGAGACATCAATACGGCATATATAATGTAAGGGAATCTGTTCAACGTGGACAGCAGGCTATGTCTATTTAAAATCATTAGGTTTTGAATCAAGAAAATTAATTCCATAACTTGACTTTTACATTGTTACCTGTTCACTTTATGCAAAACCTAATTGTTTTAGCAGTAATGTATACAGTGGGGGCGCAAACTGAAAAATTTAATAGGCGTTGCTTTGCGGCAAAAAACGCTGTGAAAAATTGCGTGACTTTGAGGTCACAAAAGTGTGAAAGGGGCCTTCAGTAATTAAGGTATAGTGTGCCCCCTTTCAATGCAGAGAGACCAGCGTGCCCCCTTTCAATGCAGAGAGACCAGCGTGCCCCCTTTCAATGCACAGTGACCAGCGTGCCCCCTTTCAATGCACAGTGACCAGCGTGCCTCCTTTCAATGCACAGTGACCAGCGTGCCCCCTTTCATTGCACAGTGACCAGCGTGCCTCCTTTCAATGCACAGTGACCAGAGTGCCCCCTTTCAATGCACAGAGCGTGCCCCCTTTCAATGCACAGTGATCAGCACTTATCTCTTTATTGGGTTTACACCAATGGCTATGACGGTCTGAGGCGTTGGAGTATTGTCAAGTTTGTGGGGAATTTTAGATGGCCCCTTTTTTATTTTGGAACAACATCAGTGGAAACACACTGGCCTAGTTGATCTCCCGTGATAGGAGGTCCATATTCTCTATTAAGAGGACATCCATATATGTGGTGGCGGTGAATTCACCAGGTGGAGGGATTTCACTTTGGAAAGGAGGACCCTTTCCAAACATCATCACTATTTTTGGACTTTTTGTGTGTCATATAAATCTGATGTTTTGATGCATTGTATTGTTTGGATAGCGCAACACTTTTTATGACTATTATGATAATAAAATTGCAAATTATGGACTGTATATGTTGTACTGTAACTGAGATTTACTAGCGATGGGATTTACTAGCAATTAGTTATTTATGCAGATGTAGGGTTGTACAAATATGGGTTTAGTTTAGCTAAACGTATTCATTTAACTATTTTTGGAAACAGTTACATTCAATGCATGCCGTTATCAGAGTTGCCTATGTTCTTAACTGAATGGTTAAAGCCAGCCACAGATGGATTGAAATGTGGCCGGTTCAGCAGGGATCAGTTGAATTTCAATCCAAATGTTTGCAGGCTGGTTGTACAGAAGTCAATCTCGAAATCAACTTCTGTACAACCAGCCTGTTGGAAAAATTTTCGCTCGATCAGTGCTGCTGCAATAGCTTGCAGTGCTAATGAGTGTATTCTGGCAGCAAGGAAGCCTCTCTGCTGTCGGAATACAATAGCTCCCCCCATCCACATCTAACTGCTGGTTGAATGAAAGGAGATGAATCATGTATGGCCTACCTAAGCCATCCAATGGTTGTTTGATCTGCAGTTGCCATGGTGCTGAACATGTGATCGGTTATGACACCAGAGTCTAAGATGGCAGCTTCGTTGGCTGTAAAGGATAGGAGGGTTTAATTCCACTTTAGATTCTGATCTTTTACCACGCTACAAGATAAAAAGTGTTTTATTGTTGCCCATATCGCTCCAGACAGGAAGTGATAGGGATTCCCAAAATGGGGAAACAGGCAGAAATAAAAAGCCCAACCAATGTCCCCAGCACTTAACCCACTCTCACATCTATCCAAAACTGATTGGAACACTATTGTTTAATTCTATATTCTATATTATTCTGTATAATCTAGTACTCAAACAGTTGTATCTGAAAGGGATAGGCTGACTGTGGTCAAGGGCATCTGCAGGCTCAAAGGTATCAGGGCTCTGTGCAGGCTAGTCATGTTTCTCAACCCCAAACTCCCTCATCCATGTATTTATGGACCTCGTATGTGCACTGGTGCACAGTCATGTTGGAACGGGAAAGGACCATCCCCACAAAGTTGGGAGCATGAAATTGTCCAAAATGTCTTAGTATGCTAACACCTTAAGGGTGCCCTTCACTTGAACTAAGGGGCCAAGCCCAACCCCTGAGAAAAACAAGGTAAAGTAAAGATTGGGGTGCACCCGCGCTATGGATAGCAACACAAATACCGAACCAATAATGTGTTTTAAAATTTGTTGTGGGGATCAGATGGTTATGCTGCCTCCAACTTACCACAAGGGTAAAGAATGTGGGGGGTCAGGAGGTGTTGGTATGGGGCGCTACCACCTTGTACAGCAAATCACTTTGTTGTGTGTGATCCCAAATAAAAGTGCACAGTGCTTACTTGTTAGCAAATAATGTTCAAATGAAATATTAAAGTGCTACGTGCTTACCAAAATAAATGTGCAACTTGTTGCAAACACAGAAAATGGTATTTTCACCGTAGTGCCGAGTGGATTGTACCATCTATGTGTCACTCATCGGATGTTAACAACCATTGGTTGGTGGCAGGTGCAAAAAGTGCTATTGTGCCAATAAGTGAATAGACAATATAAACTTTTTATTGTGGCCTCCTTTTACAGAGGATACTAACATCCGTGATGAGTTTTATAAACAATAAATTCAATATAAAGTGAAAATAAATAGCGCCTGTTTGCACGTGCTGAGAGTGAGGAGTGCTAATACCGCTGGTAAAGCACTTACCAATAACCTCTCCCTTTTCACTTGGTTTACTGTTTCTCCCTCCTCCTGATGCCTGCAAGAGCTTTAGTGTTGGTTGTTCCACAGATATCGGGGCGCGCGCATCTAGGGAGTCAGTATACAAAAGACCAAGAGAGCTTCCATTGCGTAGTATAATACAGCATTGAGGGAAAAATAGTAGCGACTCACTGTTAAGGAAGTCGCAGATGACATTGCAGTGACGAAACACGTAGAGCGGCAAGCAGCGTCATACATCACTTCCGGTTAGGTGGCTCTGGCCGGTGGAGCGCGGAAGCACCGCGCGGCCGCACGCTGGAGATCCACTAACAAGCTGACGGTGAACTTCCTTAACAGGAAGCATGGTCAAACATTCCCATAGACACACTCCTAAACCTTGTGGACAGCCTTCCCAGAAGAGTTGAAGCTGTTATAGCTGCAAAGGGTGGGCCAGCTCAATATTGAACCCTACAGACTAAGACTGGGATGTCATTAAAGTTCATGTGCGTGTAAAGGCAGGTGTTCCAATACTTTTGGTAATATAGTGTACATTAATTTGACAATTCTCTACTCTATCCACGGAGAGCACATTTTAAGAAATTTGGGTTAGATATCTTTAAGTAAGTTTTTCATGCACTATAGTGCCCATCTATCCTCTGCCTTATCTCTTTGAAATTTAGGTTTGGCTGTTTCCAAGCTTTAGCTAGTGTTTGGTGGCAAGAAAAATAATTTTTCCTGATTTCTTTCCATGTTTAAAAAGATTGGAAGTTGGCTTGTGAAGTAAGGCTTCCAAGGGGTCCCGGATTATGTTTTGGTTAAAGACTGATCTGATAAGATTATATACTTGTATCCAAAGCCAATGTGCCTTGGGGCATTGCCACCAGACCATGTATTTTTACTTGTGCACAAGCCATGCACATAAACACACATTACCAAACCTTGTTCTTGGGGGTGCTGTGGTGCTGAAGAGACATGTGCTAATATTAGAGGAGGCATATGCTTTTGACAACAGCCCACTGATGAAGGGCATTCAATCTGGTATTAATATAACAGTGGATTGCTTAGTTCCCAGCCTTCTAGCTATAGAGATATCTATCTGCAGACAATTTCTATTCTATATATTAATCAGCGTGTACACATGGTAACTGTGCCCTATGAATACATGTGTATTTCATATGCAGGATGTGTCTTTCAAACCTGTAGACAACATTCGGAACATGAAATATGTTTCTATTCATATTGCATTCTATCTCTTCCACAAACCAATTCTATCAACATTCTGAATGTTTGTGTGCATGACCCTTCATCTTTCTCAGGACCTGATAGAAAATGGGATGCAGATGTCCAGAGTGTATTTTTAATAGTGAAATCTTTTTAAATATCTTAGCGTATTACTAAATTTGGAGTTAAATACCTTATGTTTGTTATTTATATCAATATGGTTTCATGGTAAAAAAAAGGAGTAAAATTTAGGCTTTAGAACATATAATTAATTATGCATTTCATAGATGTTTTAGGGTGTTTATTGACTTGGAGAACTGATCTTCATTTTTATTTTTTACTTATTCTATCTGTCGCCATGATTATTGTCCAAAATAAGCAGCTTTGTGTCTGTGACAGTTACGCTTGTGACTCTCACTGTATAAATAATGTTCCTTGTGGCTTTGTGGTGACACTGATAACATAAAACTATTGGCTGTAATTGTGACTTGTCTGATGTACTTTGAGAAACTGTTCCTATTAGTAGGAAAGCACGGGTTAGTAACATTATTTTTTTTTTAAACTTTTAAACCAAAAGTCCAGCCATAGTTTTTTTTTTTTGTTTTAGCGTAGTAAAGTATAGAAAGGTTAGAGCATCTTTGGGTTTTTATTGCTGCCTGTGTTCTGTTTTACTGGTGATACCTAGTAATACCCTCACACAAAGGGTCTCTCTAGGAAAGGAAGGAAGAAGAAATCTCAAACAACCAAAAAACCATGTAAAGGTATCCTCTGGAAAGGCTCATATGTCCTTCTAAAGCTCCGGTCAGCGCTTTCAGCCAATAGCTGATCGGGAGTCGGTCGGCTGCTGGTTTTCAAGCATACTCGTCCGACAGAAGCCAGCCAAACAGCTGGCTTTTTTCGGACCGGCTGACATACACATGGGCCCGATGTCGGACGTTTTTTATTGAACCGGCCGATGTCGCCCGGCATTTGGCCCGTGTGTACGGGGTTTTAGGCTGCACAGCAAATTATTTGTAGTCTGTAGTTCTTCAAAGAACTCTATTGTCCAAGTAAAGAGGACACACCACCTCTTGGTTCTGTTGATGCATTTTGGCCCCCCTATCAGGACTTAGTCATAGAGTCCCATTGGAAATGTAGGTGAGAGAAGTTTTAAATACATTTACATGAGCTACTCCCATAAAGTGCCATTACAAATGATGTTCATAAATCCATAAATGAAGGTCAAAAACACGAATCCAAACAAATATGGGAAGAGAAAAAGAAAGATATGAGAAGAGAAAAGAAAGAGATAAATATGAAAAAGGGGCGAAAGGAATCTGAAACAGGTTTTGGATATTCCAACAAAGGGGGGCATTTTTCATCATCCCACCTTCATCACCCCAAGTCGTTTGTATGATGAACCATGCTATCAGAATGCATAAATACTTGACTGGGAGGCTACATGCACATGAATATTAATTTTCTTCAATTCTGCATGCACTGTGTGACAGACATGTGAGTATGACCCATGGATAATTTTATAAAGTACAGGTGCAGTGATATTTTTTTACATTTTCTAGTTTTTTTTTTTAATTTTCTAGCTTGGTTGGATGGTTTTGTCAGCATGGCATTTTGCCAGAATCCTTTTTTTTTTCATTGTGGAGAGGTATCACAGCTTATACGTGTAGCACTACTTCCAAGGGAGCTGCTGAAGACGGGTTCCCCTGGGTTACCATTAGCAACAGTAGAACATTCAGACATGTTTCCAAGTGATTTTATCTCAGACAAGGACCAGTCCAGTTTCTTTGGTTTTTATGTCTTATTAGGAACTTGGATAGGAGAAGGGATGAGTGGGATACTCCAACAGAACTAAACTATGCACAATAAGCGGGGACGATCTGATAAATGCTGTTTAACGCTGGTTAAATGCTTATTAGCTTACTAGTCATAGATAGGCCGCTTAATTTACTTTGCCTTCTGACTGTGAAAGAGTCATTTAGCTTCCTAAGGCACTCCTTTCCTGAGGTAGCTGTCCTCTAAAGTAGACTGTACGCCTGAGCAACTTCAAGGCCCTTCCTGGCACCCCCTTTACCCTCTAATCTTCAGGGCTTTACAACTTGGCACTCCTTTATACAGTAAAACTCTGGGCTAGCTTTCTCCTGGATCCCCTTGACCTTCCTGGAGTGGTCCCCTCTCTTAGGCAGACCCCTGGGCAGATGTTAAGGTACTGACGATACTGTTTTACAGAAGAATCCTGCCCCACAGCTCCACTTGGTTAGCACACACTGGATCCTCTACAGCACAGCTCATCCCCTGGTCCCTAGGCTGACTGCCTGGACCACATTCCTCAGCAACAGGAGGAGAGAAAGCCGTCACCCTCCTCCTGGGACCTGACTTCCCGCCCAAAGACACCCTGTCACATGCTCCCTCCAGATTTATTCCCGATCCCAGGATGCATTGCAGCAATGCCCACCCACTGGGACAGTCATAAACCCTGGTGAGCTATTGGCTAGGTTTCCTCCACTGTCCAACAAGGTCCCTCATTGGATACAGTGGGGAGACTTCCTAGACTCAATAGAACACACCTGGAAACATGTGACAGGGGCTAACTGACAGATCAGACCCTCCTGATAAGCAGAACAGGGTTACATATGTGTTTTACCTAGGAGGGTGCTACATACCTTAAGTTTTTTTATCTTTTCAGTCGTTTGTCTCTTCCAGTACTGAAAGGCAGAGTTTGTAGTTCCTGATATTAGCAAACCTCAGGATCTCAGTGCTGATGTTTCCTCTTCCTATACACCAGTGTTCCCAATACTGGTACATTCTCCCATCATAGGTTTTTATTTTATTTTATTGCTGTTTGTTACCACAAAGCTCTCAGTATAGAAATCTGTAGTAGGTGGAGTAGAGGCGATTTTTAATGGGTCATCAAGGCTTCTTCTGACTATTATGATATTTTCCCTATTCTTTTTATATAGTCTTCTGTATATGTTTCTCTTATATGCACAATTGTACAGTGGAAGATGGATATTGTTAATCTTGAACCATATTGCACATTTTGAACTGAGGCAATTAACATTCATTTTTAAATGTTTTCTTATTTGTGTGTATATATATATATATATATATATATATATATATATATATACAGTATATGTGCTTAACATTGTATAAATTTATTTTTTTACATAATTTATGTACATGGGGTCAACCATATTACCTATTACATAGACCTGTTTGGTAGCACTGCATGTTCATTGTCCTTTACTCCTCTCTTGAGGAACATTATCTAGGTGGATTATCATATAAATGGTTTTATCTCTGCCGTAATTCAGGAAGGCTAAAGACTGCAGAATCTGACATACAGATTGCCACTAGAGAGTATATTTACAAATCTGTTTATAATAATATCAACCTTAAGGCCCCTTTCACATGTGTGCAACCGGTCCTGTGATTTGGGACTGCAAAGCCGCATGACAAGTCGTACTCCATGATTTCCATTGAGTACCGTTCATATCTGTACGACTTCAAGTTGCAACGACTTCAAGTAGTCCCTGCACTACTTTGGGACAATTTTAATGCAATCTGAGGTCCAAAGACATTCTTCAAGTCCAGTCAAAATCGTGGCATAATCGCGGTAAAATCGCACGACTTTTAGGTCGCACAAGTGTAAAAGGGGCCTAAAGGATAAGTCTAACTAACGCTAAACCTGCTCTTTGCCACATTCTAAGACTAATCTATCTAAGGCTCCTTTCACGGTCTTTCCGATCTGGTCCGCCTGTCAGTTTTTCAGGTGGACCTGAGCGGATGCTCCATGTACCTCTATGGAGCAGCGGATGTCAGCGGAGACATCTCCCCTGACACCCGCTGCTATCCAATCCCATCCTGTCCGTGAAATCCGGATGGATAGATGAACCATTTTTCCATCCGTCTGGAGGATCGGATTGGATGAAAACGGACAGGTGGTTCGTTATCATCCGATCTCCCATAGAAGAGAGCGGGGCTCTGACAGCTCTGTCTCTGCAAAGTAAGCGGAGACGGAGCTGTCATCCGCCTGCTCAGCGGGGATTGGCGGATTGATCCCCGCTGAGAAAAATGGAGTCCGCCGAGCGCACCGCCTGTATAAAAGGACCCTAACCCTGTAAAGCAAAAATCGCTGTACTTACCTTTTCTGCACCCGATCCGGTCAGGTCTCCAGCGATGGAAGCTCTGTGGAGAAGAGGACCGGCAACGGCTGTGAAATGAATGAGAAGTGATGTCACCCACAGACTTAGGCTCCATGTACACGGGACGTTGTTAAAAGTCCCTTTGAATGCTGGAATTTTTAGGACGTTTGAAACGTCCGTTCAGTCGCGTTTGTACCCGCGTTTAGCGGGCGTTTAGCAGCGTTTGCGGGCGTTTGCGTTTAGAAGCGTTCCTAGAGGTCATAAAAATTATTCCCCTTTAAAATGGAAAAACGCGAACGCTAAACGCGGGTCATCGCGTTCAGACGCGTTTGGACGCGTTCAGACGCGTTCGGACGCGTTTGTGCGTTTGAAACGCCGGGAAACACACGTTCGAACGCAAATAATTGCGTTCTAAAAACAGTCCCTGAACGCAACTGCCTGCAAATGACTGTAAACGACCTGGTGTACATGGACAGATAAGATAAAATGTAGATGGGTTCAGGGGCTTCTGAAAAAAACGCCCAACTGCTCCTAAACGGCCATTTCCAGCGTCCCGTGTACATGGAGCCTTACTGTGGGGCTTTTGTTGTCGAGTGCCTCTCTTGCACCCGCCTCCACGCTAAAGCTGCCACTGAAAGCTCAGCGTGGGACTGGACCAAATTGGCTGCAGAATAGGTAAGTACAGTGATTTTTGCTTTACAGGGTTAGATAGATTAGGTTTAGATTGTGGCACAGAGCAGGTTTAGCATTAGTTAGGTTTTGCCTGGACTTATCCCTAAAGCCCCATACACACGGCCGAATGTACGGAGACATTAGCCGGTTAAAAAACAAAAAAAGCTGGCATTCGGCCTGTGTGTATGCAAGTCAGTCTGATAGAAGCCAGCTGGCCGGCTTTTGTTTGACATGCATGCTGGAAAACCAGCAGCAGGAAGAAAAATGCTGACTATGACTAAGAACACCATCCCTACAGTCAAGCACGGAAGTGGAATCATTATGCTTTGGGGCTGTTTCTCTGCTAAAGTTACAGGCTGACTTTGCCACATTGAGGGGCCAATGCCCGGGGCCATATATTGTAAAATCTTGGATGAGAATCTTCTTCCCTCGGCCAGAACACTGAAGATCGGTCATGGATGGGTCTTCCAGCATTACAATGACCCAAAACATACCGCCAAGGCAACAAAGGAGTGGCTCAAGAAGAAGCACATTAAGGTCACGAAGTGGCCTAGCCAGTATCCAGACCTTAATCCTATAGAAAATTAATGGAGAGAGCTGAAACTTTGAGTTACCAAGCAACAGCCAAGAAACCTTAAGGATTTAGAGAAGATCTGTACAGAAGAGTGGACCAAAATCCCTCCTGAGATGTGTGCAAACCTGGTAGCCAACTACAAGAAACGTTTTACCTCTGTGCCAACAAGGATTTCTCCATCAAAGCCATGTTTTGCTTGGGGATTAGTGATTTCACTCACTGAACTGCAACTCAATTTATAACATTTGTATAAATTAAATACATTTAAAAATGGCACTAAAACCGCGGCCAGACATATGTGAACCGACCCTTTAGTGAACCTGGGATCCTGTCAGTTATCCCATAGTCCTAACACTTGCCTAACTTCTCTATAATAAAATAGTGTCTGTTGCCATCTTAGCACTGAAGTACAGTGTGTTTTTAAAAATATGACATGTCTGTTTTTTTTCCAGCATTTTAATGGGTTGGGAGGCCTATAGAAGTCAATGCATGAAAAAGCATTTTGTGTTTTGATGCATTTTCATGCATTGGGAACAGATATTAACAAGGGTTGGTTAATGGCTGTTAACTCTATCCACTCCAAATCCTAAAGTAAAAAACACATTGACGGGTGTCAGTAGGGATTGTCGACACACAAAGGAAACGTGTTGATGCATGACAATGTACCTGCGCCTAATGCTAAGAAAAAAGTACACAATTAGATCTAATGAATCTGGGAGAAAATGGCTCACAAACCATGCAGTAAAGTTTTTTTCCTTTTAAGGTTTTCAAGTACATAGGTGCATTCTTGGGCACCATATCACTGTGCATTCAGCCTTATTTAACACAGGATTAACAGAGCAGGCTGGCTTCCACATAAAAGATTTGATGAAAGCTGTGTTGAGCTCTGCGGTGGCATACTGTATGCAGGAGAGGAAAGTCACAAGTATTTCTTCCCTTTCACTT
Source organism: Pelophylax lessonae (assembly GCF_965119305.1). Taxonomy (NCBI): domain Eukaryota; kingdom Metazoa; phylum Chordata; class Amphibia; order Anura; family Ranidae; genus Pelophylax; species Pelophylax lessonae. Next base: position 559,186,427 of record NC_138769.1, on the reverse strand, counting down.
CCCTTTGAACAAAACCAAAGTGCACAAAGCGATATTAAACCCAAAGCCAAAAATGTAATATATTGCAGCTTACCATTCATTAGATGTGGTGGCTACATTAGTTTTATTTTTTTGGCTTTTTTCCCTTCTTTTTTCACCTGGTGATTTGGGCAATAACACACCTCCTGTATTAGGCTGCATTCACATGTCAGCGTATGATCGCGGGCAGAACCGCCGCGGTTCCGCCCGCAATTTGGAGATTTATTGCAAATCGCGGGATGCCTAGCGTTGCCCGTTGATTTGCAATAGCCCCCCAAACGCCGAGCGATGTTGCCGCGATTTACGCCCGCCGAATCGCGGCAACATCGCGCAAACAAAATCGCGGGACGCAATACGCTCCAAAGAAGCTCTTGTACTTTTTTGGAGCGTATTGCGTCCCGCGATTTTGTTTGCGCGATGTTGCCGCGATTCGGCGGGTGTAAATCGCGGCAACATCGCTCGGCGTTTGGGGGGCTATTGCAAATCAACGGGCAACGCTAGGCGTCCCGCGATTTGCAATAAATCTCCGAATCGCGGGCGGAACCGCGGCGGTTCTGCCCACGATCATACGCTGACATGTGAATGCAGCCTTAGAGTGCCTTCACTCTGTATGAAGGAGCACAGGGGGCACCTATGGACAGCAGCATTGTCATTTTGGGGGAAGGGGAGTGTTAGATGTACTTGCAGATTTACTAACAGCAGTTACAGCAACAGTTCCTTTTGAGATGAAGAATTTATTTACAGTGCCTTGAAAAAGTATTCATACCCCTTAAAAATTTCCACATTTTATGGAATGCCACAAAAGTGTGGCGTGCATTTGTATTCAGCCCCCTCTACTTTGTAGAATGACCTTTGGCTGCAATTACAGCTGTAAGTCTTTTTGGGTATGTCCCTGCCAGCTTTGAGAGTGACATTTTTGCCCATTCTTCTTTGCAAAATAGCTCAAGCTCTGTCAGATTGGATGGAGAGCGTCTGTGAACAGAAGTTTTCAAATCTTGCCACAGATTCTCAATGGGATTTACGTCTGGACTTTAACTGGGCCATTCTAACACATAAATATGCTTTGATTTAAACCTTTCCATTGTAGCTCTGGCTATATGTTTAGGGTCGTTGTCCTGCTGAAAAGTGAACCTCCGCCCCAGTCTCAAGTCTTTTGCAGACTCTAACAGGTTTTCTTCTAAGATTGCCCTGTATTTGGCTCCATCCATCTTCCCATCAACTCTGACCAGCTACCCTGTTCCTGCTGAAGAAAAGCATCTCCCTAACATAATGTTGCCACCAACATGTTTCACGGTGGCAATGGTGTGTTCAGGGTGATGTGCAGTGTTTAGTTTTCTGCCACACATAGCATTTTACTTTTAGGCCAAAGAGTTCAATTTTGGTCTCATCTGACCAGAGCACCTTCTTCCACTCGTTTGCTGTGTCCCCCACATGGCTTCTCACAAACTGAAAATGGGACTTCTTATGGTTTTCTTTCAACAATGGCTTTCTTCTTGCCACTCTTCCATAAAGGCCAGATTTGTGGAGTGCACGACTAATAATTGTCCTGTGGACAGATTCTCCCACCTGAGCTGTGGATCTCTGCAGCTCCTCCAGAGCTACCATGGGCCTCTTGGCTGCTTCTCTGATTAAGACTCTCCTTGCCCAGCCTTAGACAGCCATGTCTTGGTAGGTTTGGAGTTGTGCCATACTCTTTCCATTTTTTTAGATGATGGATTAAACATCTTCATGAGATGTTCAAAGCTTTGGGATATTTTTTTATATTGTAACCCTGCTTTAAACTTCTCCACAACTTTATCCCTGACCTGTATGTCGTGTTCCCTGGCCTTCACGATGCTGTTTGTTCACTAAGGTTCTCTAACAAACCTCTGAGGGCTTCACAGAACAGCTGTATTTATATTGAGATTCAATTACACACAGGTGAATTCTATTTACTAATTAGGTGATTTCTGAAGGCAACTGGTTCCACTAGATTTAAGTTAGAGGTATTAGAGTAAAAGGGGCTGAATACAAATGCACTGGAACTACAACTTTCTACTCTGGGAAGCACAGTGCCCCCCCCCCCGCGGTTGACCCAGGTCCTGACACCCACTATTTTTTTGTGGATGGGGGAGCTGATAGATTCCTTTCTTGGAAATGAGTTCAATCATTAAAGTGGTAGTAAACTTTAGGAAAACGAAAAGAAAAAAAAAATTCCTCCTGCAAGGTAATAACATAATGTGCTAGTATGCTTTGTATGCTTTGCATTATGAAAGAATTACCTTCAAACAAAGCCATCAAGAGGCGCACTGTCACTGCTGACAGGACTTCCATCTTCACCCAGTCTTCCTTCCGGGTTTGTGGGCTCCGGGCACTGGAATAGGCAAGCCATTATGACATCACTCCTGTGCACATGCAGCAGTGGCACAGAGCTCTGAAGGAAAGGCATGAGTATGTTGCACCTTCAGAGCGCATCGCCAGTGACGTCACCGGCTGCCAAACAAGCGAATACCTGTAGATAAAAAAAACACAGAGAGGAGCTTACTACCACTTTTAAGCTATAAAAATGACAGCTTGCATGTTTTCTGAATTGAAGCAGGACTGTGGGGCGCAGTGTGTACTTCCTTTTTATTTCTGGAAACATCTGTGCAGGGATTGAGACTGTGTGTGTGTGTGTGTGTGTGTGTGTGTGTGTGTGGTGGAGGAAGTAGGGCCTGGCTGTCCCTGGTGATGCTTTATTGAGTGATTCCCATACAAAGTTCATTTTCACAGCAATATAAGATGTTAAGCTGTTCACATTGTAATTTCCAGGCAGTAAGCAGGGAACCATTACATGTGTAACAGTGCCGGTATAACAGACGAGCTATAACGAAGACCATTACGAAGCACAGGGTCCTTCATCTTCAACGGCTTTCCACTCTAATGCAAGAGAAACTTTCCATTGCCCTAGCTTAGTTTTAGGACTGTTGCCACCAGAGTTGATTTATGAAAAACGGCCATTAACTACCAGCCATGTTCTGTCCTTTTTTTCCAGTGATTGAGGAAGTGTAAGCATGTGTCTGCTTGTTCTGGGCAATCATCCATTCTTGCTTTCCTCCATTGCCACTGTTATGTAAATTCTCTTGGTCTTCCAATAGATGTATACATGGTTCTTGTCAGAAAAGGAATCCTGTACTAAGAGAAATCCTGGAACCGTCATCTTTTTATCGGATTTATCACTTTCTAATGCCATTAGCACAATTGTTTATATGTATAGTTCTTTATGAGTAAAGTGGCAAGGCAAGCACTGAAAGTGCATCACCATGTCAGGATTCAGGAAGTCTCAGTGTTTGCCAGTTTCCTTCCTGAATAAGTGACAGTCTAACATAGGACATGAAAGAACAAAGGTTTCTGATGAAGAAACTATACAACCTCACACGCTTTTGTGATGAGGAAGACAAACACCCCTTTTTTCCAAAACGTCTTGATAATAGATTGGCCTTGGCACTACCGGCCATATTTCTATTATGTTTTTTTTTTTTGCGGGGCTGCAACATTGCGGCAGACAGATCGGACCCCTGACTTTTGGGGGTACCAGGGACATTACTACAGTAATCAGTGCTATAAATATGCACTGTTACTATAATAATGACACTGGCAGGGAAGGGGTTAACACTGTTGGTGATCAAGGGGTTAAATGTATGCCTCATGCTTACTGACGTGTGTGGGGGGAAGGGGGAAGAGACACAGATCGCAGGTTCAGCTATGCTGAATCCTGTAATCTCTCACTGTCTGTCTGTCACTGTCTGTCACAAAGGAGATCCGCCCACTTGTGTAAACAATTTCCTCACTCTGTCCCCAACGATCGGGGAAGAGCGGCGGTGATCACCGCCTCTCCTCCTCTGGCTCGACTCCCGCTGTGTCTGAATACAGAGAGGGGGAGGGATCCAGCGATGTAGGTCCACGTCGCCAGACCCAAGAGAGCCACTTTGCCGCAGTACTGTGTTTGAGCAGTCGGCAAGTGGTTAATATGTTTTGCGTTTTTTTCCCCCTTTAAAAACACTGTATATGCCCCCCCCTTCGGGTCCGGTATGGATTTGAAGGGGAACCCCACGCCAAAATGTAAAAAAATGATCGTGGAGTGCCCTCCAAAATCCATGGCAGACCCTTATCTGAGCATGCAGCTGGCAGGTCAGGAAAGGAAGGGGATGGGGGGTGCTTTGGAGCATGTTAATGAGGACAAGGGCCTCTTCCCCACAACCCTGGGATGTGGTTGTGGGGGTCTGCGGACGGGGGGCTTATCGGAATCTGGAAGGCCCCTCAGTATGGGGTATTCGTCAAAAAAGTGTAAAAGTGAATAAAGACAGGAGCCAGTATTTGACAATTCCTTTATTAAAAAATAAAAAAACAGTGCCCCCCCATGTAAATCCGTGGACTGCCTGCGCCGCCGTCTGACATTTCTTAAATAGCTATGGGGCAGTGCCACCAGGTGATATTGCCGGGTGGCCCGCCCCATAGGTTTTTAAGAAATGTCCGGCTGCATGCTCGTATAAGGGTCTGGTATGGATTTGGGGAGGACCCCACGCCGTTTTTCTCCCGAATTTTATTTTCAGCTGAAAGCTGATGACTCAACGGTTGTTAAGGAGGCAGCAGCCAGCTTCCCAAGCCTGTTCCTTCAACCAGCCACTGTATATATACAGTTTTTTTTAAAGGGGGAAAAAAATTCATTAAAACTGCTTGCAAAAACGCATTAAAAGCGAGGGTGTAACAACGTAAAAAGCACCGCAAGGTTAACCTAAAACACGCATCAAGCATAGATGTGAACCTAGACTAAATGCATCTAATGGCCTGCCAACTTTCGTTTTGTAGTTAGTGTTTCCAGCGAACCATGCAGACACACAATTGCACTGCAGTCTTCTGTCCTTGTATAGTCACTAGGAGATTCTGTGGGCCCTAAAGCCCCGTACACACGTACCGATTGTCGGCCGCAAATATTCGGCCGCCGAACGATCGGCCGATTGTCGGCTTGTTAGTATGATGCTTCCGACAGCCGACAGCGCATTTTCGGCCGAACAGAATCTGTCCTGCAGGCATTAAAATTTTTGTACGCCGACAACAGAATGGCCGATTGTGCGTCAGTCAGTACAGATTTCGGCTGACAATCAGCAGATTTGCAAGACTGGGCATGCTCAGAGAAGAAAAAAGACACGGAAAGTTAACCATCACATGACATCACTTCTGCAGTCGGCTGTTGTTGGCCGACAAAATTCGTGTGCAGTCTTTTGCACTTTTCAGCGACAGGACAGCCCTGGACAAAAGACGGCCGATCGTTCGGCCGACGATCGGTACGTGTGTACGAGGCATAAGAACAGATATTATGCTTGACAAAACCAAAACACAAGGGTAGCACTTGATCCACTCTCGCAGATAGCAAGGAGGCTCACAGCTGTGATAACACTATCATTAGAGCAGAATTAATTACTGGGGAATCCCTTCTTAATGACTCTAATCAGTCTTCCTGTTCACCTGCTTCTCTTTAATTACAGATTTCCTATTTAGTTGTAATGATTATTCCCTAGACTGTATCCACAAATTACTCTCAGCTTTGGACAATAGGTTTTCTGTACCCTGTTGAATTAAAACGAATAACTATTTTACTATATTTTTATTGTCTGCAATAATTATTTTATTGCATTTTTGTTGTGCTAAATAATAAGTGATGCTAATTTTAGTGCAACAAAATACATTTCCGCATATAAAATAAAGGGCATTGGAGAATTTGGGATGTATGCATTCAAACCAGAGAAAGGGAAGAGAACATGTCCATACCAGAAACACTTAAGTGCTCTCCCTCCCTCCCCGGACACTGTGCCTATCACACTTGACTGAGGAATTTTGTAGTAAGTGTGGGTGGGACAAGATGAAGAACTGAGAGATTAGTTCCCCATCAGGCCTGCCTGGCTGTTGACCACCTCATCCCTTTAAAACCAAACACATATTAATTACCCAGGTTCTGTGGCTGATTAAGGTGTCTCTAGGTTCCCCGATCAGGCTCTGCGCACCCACTGGCACAAGTCATTTCTCAAATATGGGCACCATCATGGGTATTGACATCATCACTATTCCCAGCCCTATTGTTTACATTTAGCTTTCCGAATGAGGCCGGTGATACAGTACTGCGCGGGAAGCGGTCACATTCATGACATCTCCCTGCCCCACTCTGAGTATTGGTGTAACCCTGTATGCCAGCTCGGAGCTAGTCTTAATTATCCCCAGTTTCCTGATCCACAAAATAGCAGTAATTCTTTAAAAATTGCCCTAATGACAGGTTCTTAAAGTAGTGGAACCACCTCAATTTGTTGCCCATGTCTGTAATGTTACAAAAACTGCCAAATAGAATTCCCCTGAATGTGTCACCGAAAGCAGCCAGTGACATTCTAAATGCCATTTATGGTTAATTTTATTCAGATTTTATATATTATTTCAAAATTCTCTCCAAACTGACCGGCTGCATCTTCTACATTTGCTGTATGCATTAAAGGAAATGAGTCCCTTTACTCCAATGTAATACGCCTTTTTTGTTATTTGTAAAAATGTATATACCCTGTTTCCCTGAAAATAAGCCCTACCCTGAAAATAAGACCTAGCGTTAATTTTGGGGATGGCTGCAATATAAGCCCTACCCCAAAAATAAGCCCTAGTTAAAGTCGTTCTAAAAACATTTAATCCATTTTGTAAAAAATGTGCAGTGTGTCTCCTTTTGTAACTTTATTGTGGAAAATAGATTATTTACAGCACGATGGGCGCTCATATGACCTGAGGTAGATCTCCTCTCCTCGCGGTTTACGTCAGTGGCCCCTCACTCTGCAGTGCTGAAAGCGGGGAAGAAGAGCTCCGGTGGGTCATGTGAGCACCCAATGGCACTGTAAAAAAGGTATTTTCTACTATAAAGTTACAAAAAGAGACACACTGCACACTCTATAATCATTTTACAAAACTGATTATATAATTTTATAATGCCTTTAATCAAGGTTTATTTTTGGGATTACTGAATGTCCTAATGCTGACTCCCGAGAAGACAGGGGACACAGGAACTTTTTTAAAAACATTTTATTGTTTCATCCCAGGTTTTTTAGAACAAAGAGAGGGGTAAATGACACATTACAAGCACTGTGCTGTCTATCATGCCTTAAAGAATCAGGTTTTTTTTTTTTGTTAGGGTTACAACCACGTTAAGATCGTCATGGTGACATTACTGTTTTTGAATAAATGTAAATTATTGTACATGCCGAAAATAAATAAGACATCCCCTGAAAATAAGCCCTAGTGTGTTTTTTGTAGCCAAAATTAATATAAGACCCGGTCTTATTTTCGGGGAAACACGGTAGCTCCTGTGTGGTCCAAAATTCTTTGACAGGCTTGTTGTTGAAAGGAGCTGTTTATGGTGGTTAACTGATAGAGGAGAATATGGGCGCTTCCATGGGGCAGAGCCCTAGGTCCAATCAGTGGTTTTAGTCAGCATGCACTCGGGCAGCGCTTAAGAGGAGAAGCAGCTCTGTGGAAATGTAGGAGGAACACAAGGCGCCTCTATGTGCAGTAATGACCATTTATAGAGACATGAAAGGATTAAAAATACTTAAAGGATATTCCATATTTGTGAAGCCTTAAGAGTGCTTGTTTTCAGCTTGCAGCATTGCCTGTATGGATGGAGTGAGACCAGGGAGCCGGCTCGTGTCCAGATGAGTGCTGGCGTGTGTGTGGAGAACAGCAGTGCGACCGGGCCTTCAGAACCACGCTGGAACGCAAGTGGCGGGTATCAGGTGGTGGTGGGCAATAACGCGTTTCGGAGCATGCGCTTCGTCAGACCTACGCCCACTGGGGATTCATTCGTTTATAAGCAGCAATGGGCTGGGGAGAGAGGAGGTGCTGGGTGGCTAGGGGATTAGTGATGCACGGTTTATGAGTAGGCGTGTTACATACGAAAAAAAAAACGTGCATCACTTATCCCCTAGCCACCCAGCACCTCCTTTCACCACCCTGTTGCTGCTTATAAACCAATGAATCCCCAGTGGGTATAGGTCTGACGAAGGAGCCACGTATGCTCCAAAATGCATCACCACCTACCACCACATGACACTGGGCGCATGCTTTCCAGCGTGGTCTCGGAAGCCCGCCTGCGCTACTGTTCTCCGCACGCACGCACGCCAGCACTCACCTGGACACCAGATAGCCGCGAGCCGGCTCCCTGTTGTCACTTCATCCATATAGGCGATGCTGCAAGCTGAGAACAAGCACTCTTAAGGCTTCACAAATATGGAATATCCTGTAAGTGTTTTTAATCCTTTCGTGTCTCTATAAATGGTTATTACTGCACTTAGAGGTGCCTTGTGTTCTTCCTATGGTGGTTAACTACCTTTGGCTCACTGGACGTATTCACAAAGGCAAAAAGCAAAAACCAGTGGCAACCAGTCAAATGCCAATTGGACCTCAGAGAATTTCCATTTGTAGTATTTTCCTTTTTTTTAATGCATCTATATCTAGGTATTGTACATTCAATTCCTGAATATTTCTGGAAACCCATTAAGAATAAACACACTGACAGTGAATTTCCAGTGGACTTTTGGAGACTCGTTATGCTTCATCATTCAGGTATTTGCCTCCATCACTTTCAACTCTGAAAAAGAAAGAAAGTTGTGTGATCTCCATTCAGAGCAGTCGAAGATTCATTTATTGAAGACATGCTTTAATTCACTTACCAACAACTGTTTAAATGACTCAAAGTCTCCCATCATTCTCCATGAGGATCAGATCACACATAAGATTTTCTCAGCTTTCCTCTACACCCTTCTCATGCCATCAGTGTGAACACCTTATTACAGCTGTGCAGATCAACCTCTGCTGTGCCCCTAGAGGATTACTCCTACCTCTAAAACCCTCATATACCATCTTATGTCAACACAGAAGGCCCTACTAAGACTCTGGCAAAGGAATGCTAAGCAATGTGCAAACCAGCTAACTTCATTTATTAGATTCCTCATGCACTGAAAGACGAATTCTTACTGGTCTCTGTGGGTTGATACACAACATAATGATGATAGACCTGCCTTAAAAAAATTAACCCAACTCTTCCTACATTTATGTATTATCTGCTGTAAATATTATATGTTATATATAATATATATATATATACATTTTTATATATATACTATGTTACCAAAAGTATTTTCACGCACATGAACTTTAATGGCATCCCAGTCTTAGTCCATAGGGATCAATATTGAGTTGGCCCACCCTCTGCAGCTCTAACAGCTTCAACTCTTCTGGGAAGGCTGTCCACAAGGTTTAGGAGTGTGTCTATGGGAATGTTTGACCATTCTTCCTATATAATCTTCATATATAATCTTTTATTATGACCATTGATACACTTTAACCACTTTACCACCGGAGGATTTTGCTGTCTTACGTCCAGGCCACTTTTTGCGATTCGGCGCTGTGCGACTTTAACTGACAATTGCGCGGTCGTGCGACGCCATACCCAAACTAAATTTACGTCCTTTTTTTCCCACAAACAGAGCTTTCTTTTGGTGGTATTTGATCACCAGTGCGTTTTTTACTTTTTGTGCTATAAACAAAAAAAGAGCGTTTATTTTGAAAAAATAACAATATCTTTAACATTTTTGTTTTCTGCTACCTGTGTTTGGTAAAAAAAATCATGATAAGTGTATTTTGATTGGTTTGCGCAAAAGTTATTGCGTTTACTAACTACGGGAAAGATTTCTGTCATTTTTGGTGTTTTTTTTTTTAACGCGTAATGGCGGCGATCTGCGATTTTTTTTGCGGGACTGCGACATTGCGGCGGACAGATCGGACCCTTGACTGACATTTTTGACACTTTTGGGGGTACCAGTGACATTACTGCAGTAATCAGTGCTATACATATGCACTGTTACTGTAAAAATGACACTGGCAGGGAAGGGGTTAATTTTATTGGAGAGGGAGGGGTTAATGTATGCCTGGTGCTTACTGACGTGTGGGGGGGGAGGTGACTGAGTGACAGAAGGACAGATCGGATGTTCAGCTATGCTGAACACTCCGATCTGTCAGTCCCTGTCACTTAGGAGATCCGCCTGCTCTGTTTACACAGGCGGGCGGATCTCCTCACTCGATTCCCCGACGATCGGGGCAGAGCAGCGGCGATCGCCGGCGCTCCTCCCCTGGCCCGACTCCCGCTGTGAATGAAAACAGCGGGAGCGCGCCTCCGGCGGTGCGCGAGCGCCGCCTACAGGGGGAGGAGTCCAGCGACGTAGGTCTACGTCGCTGGACGGGAACGAGCCACTTTGCCGCAGTACGCTCCATGTGAGCGGTCGGCAAGTGGTTAAGGCATCCTCTGAACAAAATTGAAATGCTAGCAGGGCTTTTTTTTCAGCAGGAACATGGGGGCATGCAGTTCCAGCACCTCCAGCACTGAATGTATGTAATACCAAGGGGTGTGGGGCAAGTTGGAGGGTCTATTAATGCTGGCTTCTGGGGGAGCTATTGTCACTGGTGGAGATCTGTTTTTGTGTGAGGTTCTATTGTTACTGTGGTGTCCTATGTTTCTGGTAGGAATCCACTATTGAGGGAGAAGCCTATTGTTACTGTATGCTTGAGGGTCTATTGATGCTGGCTGCTGGGAGATCTGTTGTTGCTGCTAGGGGGGGGTCTAATGTGGCTGGGGTGGATCTTTTGTTATTGGGGGTGGTATTTTGTTGTGGGTGGTCCATTGTTGTTGTGTGGAGGAACTATTGTTGCCGAGGTGGGGTCTGATGTTGCTGGGTGGGGTCTATTGTTGTGTGAGGGCTCTATTGTTGGTGGGGTGGGGTCTGTTGTTTCTGAAGAGGATCTATTGTCTCTGGCTCCCTCGGCCCCCCCCCCCCGGAGATCTATTTTACTGCTTCTCTTGTTATTAGACAAGAACAAATTCCATACAAATTATTTAGCACCACAAAATTATATGAGGGGTAGTACTGGGAGGTGGGTAGGTGGTGGAACCAAGGGACGGTGCTCAAAGGAGCATAGGGTGAAGAGACAAGAGGGGACTCATAATGGGAGAGTTCCTGCCCCTATTATCTGAGGAAAAAAACCCTGAATGCTAGTATCCTGGAACAGTGAGAAGCTGTAACATAGTTTAGAGATACGGCTTGGCAAGCAAAGTGCCCCCTAATTCTTTCATAGTTTACTTAAATATTACTACATTATATTTTTTTTAATAAGGAAGTAATTCTTCTGGTTGTTATGTGATGGTAAGGTCTGAGACTGAAGACATTTGTGTCTCTGTATAACTTCAGCATTATATCAAGGAAGAGTCACTGTGATGCCAGTTAAAGGTTAAAGCTGCGGCACATCTTGTTGCACAGCTGTTGGTATCTGTCTTCATGTCAGCATTCCAGCATTGTGTGTCAGGAATGGCTCATTGCCGTGGCATCCATGCCTAATATGCCCCATTATGGTGCACAAAGGTACTGCTGTATATTGGAGGTTTAGTAAGTGGGTGTCAGGCCCGAATGAGTTCAACAATGAGTAATAACCACTAATAATGTTTAACATTCACATGCCCATGCCCATGCCCACAGTTTTTACAACGCTAAGCCCTACCAAAAGCTTTAACTATAAATAATGTCTTATGCTGACACTTCTTGAACATGTGTTGCTCTCAAGAGATTTCTCACCACTGAACCAGCAAAGAGCCAGCTTAATAAAATGTGAGGATGTTAGCATTTCTTAATTTCCTTTTCTTAGAGAACATCTGTATTTAAAGCCCAATTCCAGGTTCACATTTTTTGAACTGCACTATTTACCTTGTGCAGTATCTGTCTGTGAAATGTAGCTCATGGAGTCCTTTTCCCCCTTCTTTTGTGGCTGTGGCCATGAGCATCTCTTGTAGCGGTGGCCATGAGAACTTACCAGGCCTGCAGCTCCTCTACACAGGACCACATGACACCTTATATTATCTGCCCATAAGCAGGCTGGCTGTCATAGACATGCCCCCTCTAGTATTAGCTTTCTAAGGGGGTTTTATCATCATGGCACAAGTGTGTGCTAATGCATCCAAATGACTAAAACTGGCCATAGATAGTTTTTATTTTTCTTTGTTCAAATGAAACATTAATGAACCCCCCCTCCCAGATTCCTCCGTCCACACAAATAAGGTGGCTGCAGTCACTGTTCAGTTGGGAATTTTTCACCTGGCTCTTTCTATGTTTAGATCAAAGTTTGTCAAGCCAGGTGGTGCTGACAGAGCCAACCGTGGCTCGAATTTCAACAGATATCAGCCATAATTTGAACCATGTATGGCCAGCATACTGCCCTCTGCCCTATGTCTTTTTGGTTTTAACAGTTGTTTTGTTATTAAAACACTGGGACTGATTATGTGATTATAAAAACCAGACACTTGCAGTTAGTAAATAGGAAGAAGTAAGAGTGTGGAATGCTGATTTGAGCTTCTACCAAATAGCAGGATATGTAGGTGTGATGGACCGTCAGGCACCCAGCCTGGGTGCCTCCGTCAAGATACAGCTTCCTCCACTCTGGAACAAGGAACCAGGTATTGTAGCTGAGAATTGCACCCAAGAACTTAGACGGCACTAGCTTAGGTGCAAACTGGAACTGACTGTATTGTAAACTCACACAGACACAGAATATATGCCACACAAAGTCAGATAGGAGCTTGATCACATTATCCTAAACAACTCAAACTATAAAAAGTAATATCATTACATCTAATGAACAGCTAATATAAACATAAACACATAAACATCCGACAATGTTTCGGTAACAAGGTAAAGTGGACACAATGTTAGTCACATCTTCAAGATTATTAACAGACAGACATGAACAATAGGTGGCTCAATTAACAGTAGGGATTCACACCTAGGAGACACACAATGGGGAATTATACAATGAGAGAAAGATACCTTAATAAACAGATTACACATAACAGCAGGAGACACAAGCATCAGGTTGTTTTTAGCTGATTATATTAACATCTATTCTGAGTCTCTGAGTCTAGGAGGGGGGTGAAGCAGTCATTGCTGGTTTTGGCACAGAGGCCACAAGTCTGTATGCAGGTCCTAGGTTCCCAGAGTCTGTGTGTTTCAGGGAGATATGGACCCGAATCCCAAGCAAAACCACTCCAAAGGTCCTCCAGGCAAACACCTCTCAAAGAATAGAGCCCCCTAAAAAGCCAGGGCCCATAATCTGTAGGCAAGAGGCTACCCTGCGGTCTCCTCCAAAAGCCCCCAGGTGGGTCTGTCACAGTAGGATCACTAAAGTCTTTGCATTGTATTCATTGCATTGTGAGAATTATCTTTTTTTAATTTAAACTATAAACTGAAAAAAAAAATAGTAGATTGATGTCAGATGTCAAATTTGCAGCTGGGGATTCTGTTAAAAGGATTGCTTAGAGGCTGTTTCATAGGACACATTGGCAGTCTCTTTGGCAATCCTGCCACTGCTGATTTTTCTCTAGCAGCAGAATCAGCCTTATATGTCAGTCAAGCCTTTTACAATTAAAACAAAAAGGCTAAAACAATAGGCTAGGAAAACATTAAGGGCCAGTTCACACCTGAAGTGCACAAGAATGCGGTCCTCATTCCTGTGCAATTCAGCGCAGTGCAATTTTCAGTCCATTCATTTGAATAGGCTGAAATCGCACTGGATCGGACCAAAAGTAGTGCATGTACTACTTTTTAAAAACATACTGCACCAGATCACATGCTACTGCGATCTGATGCAGGCACTCACTGCGTTCAGGGTGTAGTTAGGAATACATTGACGCCCTCAGCATTTCACACACCCGTTTTAAATGTAGTGCGGGATACATGCACAGAATACGGGTTTCCTGGGACCATGTTCTGGTGTGGACAATACGTGCCAAAAATATTTTTTTTTGTAATTTCTTTGTTTATGGCAGTGAGCATACAGCTATTATTAGGCTACAACATTTTATACAATTTAACACACTACATGACACAGTATATCATTGACGACAACGCACAGGTGTCAAAGGACCAGGCAGGCCGATATTTACAATAAGAAACACTTAAATCAGGACTAAAGTCACTATAGACTATAGATACAGGGAAAGAAGTGTGTGCCCTTATTCTGGTCCGATCCTGGACTCGAAAAGGAACAATGGTGCCAGTAGAACCAAGTCTTTTCGAGATCTGTGTTGTTGAGCATGAGTTAAATCCTTCGTTCTCTCAATGTCCTCCACTTTCTTAAGCCAGAGTTGAATAGGGAGAGGACATTTTTCTCTCCAACATATCGGGATGCACACTTTAGCTGGATTCATTAAAAAAATCTTTTGTCCCCATCAGTAAGAGGAAAAGTCTCCAACAGGAACATAGTCAGCAATAATACCTTATAGATGTTCAAACATGTTTTACTCTGTCCAAAAAAAAAAAGAACACAGCTTTGGTGGAGTGTATTTTATTTGTGCTACTTTACTTAGCAGGATCAAAAGGAATCTCGATCAAGTCAAGGTGTAACTATAGCGAAAATGTGTTTTGACTAGAGTGGGAAGGATTAGAACTAGATTTTTTATTCCTGCATGTGTCCCTATTGTTGTCTCTGGAGCAGAAGGTAAAGAAAAATTCCACAAATGGTAAAACTCCTTTTGGTGACACGTCCCCTCATTTTGGTAAGGTTTCCTCTCATTTCCTATGTTATGTCCTGGACCGGAACTGAAGAGGACTTCCATTTTTATTATAAAAGTAATAGAATATTTATTAATTTACATACCATTTACATTCTAGACTTTCTGCTGCTTGTTTGATTGTAGCGGCCTTGTGTGGTTTAGGAGTTGAGTGAGTGTGAAATGTTTAGTGCACAGGAGCTGCTAGATGACATGTTATGTTAAAGAGGACATTCAGTCATTTATACAGTGCATCTGGAAAATATTCACACCACTTTACTTTTTCAAATTCTATAAACAATACCCCATAATGACAACATGAAAGAAGTTTGTTTGAAATATTTGTAAATTTATCAAAAATAAAAAACAAAAAAAATCACATGTACGTAAGTATTCACAGCCTTTGGTCAGTACTTTGTGGAAGCACCTTTGGCACCAATTACAGCTTCAAGTCTTTTTGAGTATGATGCTACAAGCTTGGCACACCTATTTTTGGACAGTTTCTCCCATTGTTCATTGCAGGACCTCTCAAGTGCCATCAGGTTGGATGGGGAGCATTGGTGCACAAACATTTTCAGATCTCTCCAGAGATGTTCAATTGGGTTCAAGTCTGGGCTCTGGCTGGGCCACTCAAGGACATTCACAGAGTTGTCCCATAGGCACTCCTTTGTTATCTTGGTTGTGTGCATAGGATCGTTGTCCTGTTGCAAGATGAACCTTCGCCCCAGTCTGAGGTGCAGAGCGCTCTGCAGCAGGTTTTCATCAAGGATGTCTCTGTACATTGCTGCATTCATCTTTCCCTCAATCCTGACTAGTCTCACAGTTCCTGCTGCTGAAAAACATCCCCACAGCATGATGCTGGCACCGCCATGCGTTACTGTAGGGATGGTATTGGCCAGTTGATGAGTGGTGACCGATTTCCTCCAGACAAGAGTTCAATCTTTGTTTCATCAGACCAGAGAATTATGTTTCTCATGGTCTGAGAGTCCTTCAGTTGCCTTTTGGCAAACTCCAGGCAGGCTGTAATGTGCCTTTTACTGAGGAGTGGCTTCCATCTGGATGCTCTACCACACAGGCCTGATTGGGGGAGTGCTGCAGAGATGGTTGTTCTTCTGGAAGGTTTTACTCTATCCACCAGTGGCGGCTGGTGCTCAAGATTTTTTTTGGGGGGGGGGCGCAAACAGAGAAATGTTATAGGCATTGCTTTGCGGCAAAAAACACTGTAAAAATTGCGTGACTTTGAGGTCACAAAAGTGTGAAAGGGGCCTTCAGTAATCAAGGTATAGTGTGCCCCCTTCAATGCAGAGTGACCAGCGTGCCCCCTTTCAATGCAGAGAGACCAGCATGCTCCCATTCAATGCAGAATGACCAGCGTGCCCCCTTTCAATGCAGAATGACCAGCGTGCCCCCTTTTAATGCAGAATGACCAGCGTGCCCCCTTTCAATGCAGAATGACCAGCGTGCCCCCTCTAAATGCAGAATAACCAGCATGCCCCCTTTCAATGCAGAGTGACCAGCATGCCCCCTTTCAATGCAGAGTGACCAGCGTGCCCCCTTTCAATGCAGAATGACCAGTGTGCCCCCTTTCAATGCAGAATGACCAGTCTGCCCCCTTTCAATGCAGAGAGATCAGTGTGCCCCCTTCAATGCAGAGAGATCATTGTGCCCCCTTCAATGCAGAGAGATCAGTGTGTCCCCATTCAATGCAGAGAGATCAGTGTGCCCCCATTCAATGCAGAGAGATCAGTGTGCCCCCATTCAATGCAGAGAGATCAGTGTGCCCCCTTCAATGCAGAGAGATCATCGTGCCCCCTTCTCATTGGGACCTTCAATGCTGCAGCATATCAAAAATGAGCAAATCTGACTTACGAATAAAAAAGAGCATGAGGATGCATTGGTGAACTTAGGCATGACGACAACATGCTCCCAATGATTCCCACCAATCCCAAAGTAGGGTAACTGATTCTGGGTATGTAATTTAGGAGTTTTTTTTTTTTTCATATCAGCAGTCTTCCTAGATTCAGGAAGAGATATACGTAATATCATAATTAAACTTCTGAGTGGTTCTTCTGTTAGACATTGCAGACAGATTTTGTATAGGAATGTCTTGTTAAATATTTGATATTAAAAACACCTATATTCATGTTTTTCAGGCTTTTGGTAGGGGCACCACAGGCACCAGCATTACCAAATCAGTTCTCAAATCGTACAGGGGGTCTATATGGCTGTCCGTTAACTGCAGAGGCCCAGAAATGTCAAAGGATTGACATTGATGATGGAGGTACAGTACATGATAGTTATTTACTGGTTCACTTGCATTTCATTCTTTAAAGAAAGTCTTAATGATGCATATTTTTAGCATGCTGTAATCAGACTAAGCGTTTAAGGAAAAAGCAAATTACTTTTGACATTGATTGTGCTGTCCTGTACTCCTTTCAGATTCTTTCAATCTAGATCAATCTTTGGTATTTAGCAGTATCTTTATATAGATCTGCCCTATTCCTACCATATATGTATATACATTTCCAGAGGCGTAACTAGAACCTTCAGGGCCCCGGTGCAAGAAACCATGAAGGGTCCCCTGGACCCCTTTACTCTAGTTACCTTTAGTACGGTCCCGCAGCGGGACCCTTTCACAAGTTCTGCAGTGGGCCCCCTTCCTGCCATCTTGGGGCCTACCCACGGTGGTGGAATGCCAGGGCCCTGTCACAAGTGTGACCTTTGCGATCCTGGAAGTTCACCCACTGGTGTCAGTAGGTTTTTTTTTTGGTATTTTAATTGTATTATTTTTATCATTTTATTTATTTTTTTACAATGTCACTGACTATGACTCTGTTCATTCAGAAAAGGAAGGAGCTTGTAAATTACATATTTACTGACCTCTTCCTGGTTCTCTATTGTGACACATCCCCTGCAGCAGCAGGCAGTAGAGGGAAGAGAGCATTCTGAAGGGGGGGGGGGCAGAACAGAAGGGGGGGGGGGACCAGGGGAGCACACAGGGGCCCAGAGACAGCAGAACACAAGTATACTGGATAGGAGAAGTGGCGGGGGGGGGGGCAGCGTACAGAGCAACCAATCTCCTCAATTTTCCTCCTGCAGCTACAGAAGGAAAAAAGGAGGACAGTGATTTCTCTACATGCTGCCCCCGCCGCCCCTCCTAATTCAGGTGTACAGGGGAGCCACATGGGCCCCCTTGAGCATGGGGCCCGGTTGCGATTGCAACCCCTGCAACCCCTGTAGTTACGCCCCTGTACATTTCACAATACCGTTGTTTGTTAGATCCTTATTCTTTCCTTTGCTGTACATATGTGTATGTTGTGGAAATACTCTAAATTATAGAAATGTCATATAAATATACACAAAATAGAACTCCTGGGGGCTCACTTCTTTTTAAAGATCATCTCCAGGCTCATCCCCTTTCACTTTGACCTCCTTCTGCCCCTCCATACCATCCATCTCCAGGCTTGATTTCTTCCCCTCCAACCTCCATTTCAGGGATCCTCAAACTGCGGCCCTCTAGCTGTTGCGAAACTACACGTCCCATGAGGTATTGTAAAACTCTGACATTCACAGACATGACTAGACATGATGGGAATTGTAGTTCCTGAACAACTGGAGGGCCATAGTTTGAAGACCCCTGCTCCATTTGTCTCCCCAAAAAAGTGCCTAATTTGCTTCACCCCTATGTAAACAGTAAGTAATATTCAGTCATGTCACCAGTCAGGGCCATCATATGCGACCACCAGGAGGAGGGTCCATCAGTGAGCCAGGTGGGTAGAGGCACTGGCAATTTGCATATGCATTTCCCAATAAATCAGGTAGGTCTGACTTCATGACATAACCACTGCCTGAACTGAAACTAAAAGTAGCCGAGGAAAATGGACATTGAGCGCACAGATTGCAGACAAGGGTGGTTTCCCTCACAGGAAGTCTTAGGATTTCGCTAGTTGAAAGCAAATTCAAAGAATTGGTGCACATTGGGGGGATTATTTTATTTATTTATTTTAGATACTTATTTAGCACTGACAATTTATGCAGAACTTTACTTATATAGTGTATACAGTATATACAGGTGCATCTCAAAAAATTAGAATATCAAAAATTTCAGTAACTCAATTCAAAAAATGAAACTCATATATTATATATATTCTCTACACACAGAGCGATATATTTCAAGCACTTCTTTCTTTTAATTTTTATTATTTTGGCGTACAGCTAGTGATGAAAACCCAAACTTCAGTATCTCAGAAATTAGAATATTGTGAAAAAGTTCAATATTGTAGACTCATGTCATGGTGTCACATGTTCCCTTAGCTTAGTGAATTCAGTGAAAATAAGCATGCAATAATGTATAACGATGTGGAGCTAATGGAAAGAATGTTTTTTTATTTTGTTTTTTAGCGAGGGATTTAATACTAATTTAACTTTGCCATAGCAAAAAAACTGTATTTAGTACTTCAAATGTACTAACCAGCTCTGTTGATGCTCAGGGGTTCCCTGTTGTAGAATTGCAGCAAAATTATCTTTCATAATTTGAGAGTAGCTCCTGCTTACAATTCAATTGCATTTTTTCACTAGAACCATGGAGGCAACTCTGCCATTGTCTACCATTATTATATCAGTACACAAACGTTTCTTCTTAAATTTTTATTGTCTTGTTTGTTTTTTTTTTTGTTTTGTTTTTTTTATTACAGTATGTGTATTCGTTTTATGGTCATATGTTTAATGTTTACATTTTAATTTTTCGAAGAAGTCACTCTAATTCGAATCCTAAAGATATTTTTTTCACAGGATGAGCAATGGTGTACGTTTTTGGGGGTTAGTTAGAGTTGAGTAGATCCTGTTTCTTCTTTTGGGGGAGGGGGGGGGGGCTCATTCTGGGTTCTCATAGCTCCTGCCTTGTGAACTTTCCAATAATGGGAAGGAGAAGTTGATTAATAGCACCGGCTAACAACAAACAGACAAGCAGATACTATTTGTCATGGATCTGTTATTGTTGCCTAGCAGGGGATCCTGATTACATTTTCCCACTACATATGAGTTTTCAAGGTAATGAAACTCTTTTGTCTTTGATAATGATTGGCCACATTATTGAAATGATGGGGGAGATACAGAGCAGACTAGCACCACTGGTATGCTATTTATACACACAGAATCTGTTCAAGGCCCCATTGAAGTCACAGAATTAGATATGCATTCAGAAACACTTTTCACCCAACACATAGCTCCCAACTGTCCCTGATATTGGGGGACTGTCCCTGATTTGGAACAAAGTCCCTCTGTCCCTCTCTCCTCCTCATTTGACCTTCGTTTTGGTCTGATCTATATCGTTGCATATAAAATACACTTTTTATCTTTCAAAAAGTGTTTCCCAGTGATAAACCTTTCACCCAATTTCTAAATTGCTGTATTTGTAAAATTCAAAAACCAGTATAAAGTGGTTAAAAAAAAAAGCATTTGTGAGTTTAGCTAATAATTTTTTTCTATAATGTTCCTTTAACCACTTAAGCCACCGGAAGATTTTACCCCCTTCCTGACCAGGGGGTATTTTGCGATTCAGCACTGCGTGAATTTAACGGACAATTGCGCAGTCGTGCGACGCTGTACCTAAACGAATTTGACGTCCTTTTTTTCCCACAAACAGAGCTTTCTTTTGGTGGTATTTGATCACCTGTGCGATTTTTTGATTATGCGCTATAAACAAAAAAAGAGCGTCAATTTTGCAAAAATAACAATATTTTTCCCATTTTTTAATATGAAATTCCCCCCCAAAAAAATGTAAAAATCTAAATTTTTTAACATTTTCGGCCAATTTGTTTTATGCTACATATGTTTGGTAAAAAAAATCGCAAAAAGCGTATTTTGATTGGTTTGCGCAAAAGTTATCGTGTTTACTAACAAAGGGAAAGATTTTTGTCATTTTTGTTGTTTTTTTTAACGCGTAATGGCGGCGATCTTGCGATTTTTTTTGCGGTACTGCGACATTGGGGCGGACAGATCGGACCCTTGACTGACATTTTTGACACTTTTGGGGTTACCAGTGACATTTCTGCAGTAATCAGTGCTATACATATGCACTGTTACTGTAAAATGACACTGGTAGTGAAGGGGTTAACTTTTTTTGAGAGGGAGGGGCTGTGTGTGTGTCTAGGGGCGTGATTCTAACTGTGATTGGCTGTGGCTTGAGGTGTAGGAACAATGATCAACGGTCCTACATAGTAGAACCGTGTGATCATTGTTTCTACACAGGGGAGAATGACAGGCGGCTTGTTTACACTAGCCGCCTGCCTTTCTCCCGCTGTCACGGACGATCGTGAGTGAGCGGCGGACATCGAGTCCGCCGCTCACACGCGCGGGGGGGCCGTCACCGCGCCTCCGGCGGCGTGTGCTCACTCCCCGGAGCCTCACAGGCTAGTAACATACCAGTACGTCACTTTGCCTGTGAGGGGCTGACCGCCGCAGTATATGTACTTGCGGCGGTCGGCAAGTGGTTAAGGCGGCGTGACAGGGGGAGTGTCCTATGCCTACATACTTTTGCTAATAGGTGTCACTCGTTCCAATCTCAAAAAGTTGGGAGGTATGCTAACAGCCCCCATTTTCCTGGTAAAGCAGCTATGCAGGAAATCTAAACATGACTGTGCAGCTCAATAGACACCACAGTTAGACCCAGTGCATTCTATACCATAGCTGGTTAGATAGGTGGGAGTGGGAGCTCTGTTGACACAGTGCTCTGCAAGGTGATGGCTGTTGAGAAAGTATTGTAAGGCATTTCCCAGCAAACCTCAGTTGCAAACCATATCATTGGACAGAATTTACACTGGGGAGAGTGTCCCAATGACGTTAGTGGCAACATGAGATTGAGATCTTATGGGCCAACAGTTAGCACAGGGCACCTGACTAGATGCTGGGGAGAAGTTTTTGTGCACAAGGCACCAACTAGTGGCTGCTGTGAGCCTGGTAACACTTTTAGATTCTATTGATCTTTCTTTGAAAGAGGTATAATAATACTGTTTTAGGATATGGGGAAAGTGCTTTGGAAAAAAGAAAGATTAACTAAGCCTTTAAAGTTGAACTAAAGTTAAAAACTTGTTTTCATTGTGGTTAGGGTAAGGGAGGGTTAAATCCCCTGTCTGCTTTTTGCCATTTGTGTCTCATTGGATGCCCCCATTTTATACTCATCTTACCAGTGCTCCCTTGAAGAGTGTAGCCTTTGCTACAACTGGGACTAAAATTCTAAAATTTGACTCCTTCGAGCAAAAGGGATTCCCATTCTGGGAAATTTGGACAATCTACTCCTGTGAGAGCAATCGGAGTTCAAGTCCTTTAAAGCTAATGTGCAACTGAGCAAGACAAAAGCTTCTTCTTTCACCTTTCACTCTGCCCCATTGTCATGCCAGAAATTGCGAATATGGTATCAGGGGGAGAGGCAGTCCGGAGAGAGTTCCAACATGACTGCGCACCAGTGCACAAACACTGTCAAACATAAGGGATGCTCTGGGAACCCTGATTTAAGGGGAAACACTGAGAACTCTGATGTACAGAGTGGAGTCTGATGTAAGAGGGAACACTGTGGCCTCTGGTATAAAGGGAAACTCTGATGTAAGGGGTGCTCTGAGAACCCTGATTTACCTCAGTGTACTCACTCACAGGCAGAGACTTCAATCACAGAGATGGTTGGTGAGCTCACTCAGACCTTGGCAGTCAGCACCTCCCATCCAAATGTATCTGAGGCTGCTGTACTTTTCTGGGCCCTACTTTCCTTTTCTGAGGCACAGCGGTGGGGATTGGAGTGTGAGCAGACACAGAGGGATAGGGGCGGGAGGAAGAGGGGCAGATCAAGCCCTCTCTCCTCTCCCGTCTGTGTGTGTGTGGGGGGGGGGGACTGTTAGTGCTGGCTGTGGGCAGTGGGAAAGAGTGTAACAGACACAACTGCAGCCCGCAACCCTGCTGGGAAGCCATAGTCCAGTCTGAATAATGTGTCCAGGTTTCAGGCGGTCTGAAACCTGGACGCATGATTTCAAAGCCTAACTGTCTGGGTAAATCTCAGACAGGTGGCAACCCTACCATCCACCCCGATTGTGTGGATGGAGAAATCTGTTAGTTTTTTTTAGTTCAGCCCACTGGAAAAAAAAAAAAAGGCCAGTAAAAACAAGAGATAAGGGCACACAACATTATGGGTCCAAAGCAAATTTACCAATGAAAAAATGAAAGGCATCTATCCCTTAGAACTCTCCCACATGTTGTGGTCTGCTGTACCCATAGACAAGCCTTGGAAATACAGCAGCGTAATAACATGTTCTTACAAGGTATGTGAACAATAGCTCTTTTTTCTCTAATCCAGAAGCTGCCAAATCATGTTGCTACCTGAATAAATCAATTTGCAGCCAGACTGGAGAAGCCCATGGGGCTAGCTGCTCTTTGTCTAAAGCCTTACAGGCATTTAATAGATGTCTTCCTACACATGGCTATGGGGTCTGATCTACAGTGAAAAGACAGGCCTCAAAGGTCCCATCTGTCTGGCTGTATAATTATTTGTTCAGGAATCAATAGTCTTTGGCTAATGATTTGAATATAATGAATGTATGTATAGTTCAGGCACACTGACTTTATTAAAGCAGAATTAAACCCCAAAAAAGAAAAAAAACACTGACAGGTAGAATTTTTAGAAGAAACCCTATTAGTCTCTTTTGTCCTAAACCATTCTGCCTGTGAGCATTTATGTACACTAAGTGCCGGTTCACATATGTGCGATGACAGACACCGCATGTGATTCGCAACGCACTGCTCTGCAAATCACATGCTATGTCTGTGCGATGCAAATCCAGACATACAGATTGTATGGCTGAGTTTGCATTGGATTCGCACAGGACCCTTTTTGGGTCTACACCACAATTGGATCGCATGGGTGTTAACACTTATGAGATCTGATTCATGTCCCAACTGACAGTTTGCACATGCGATTTGCGAACTGATCTGGGGGTGTTGTTAACTTTGTATTGACACCCCCAGCAATTTGCACATGACAGTGTGAACTGCCTGCGAGTTTAATGGGATGCGGGAATCCACAGTGGATTCCCAGGGTTCCTGCGTCGCATATGTGTGAACGCGCACTAAGTTGTGCATGCGCAGCTTAGCATACATTTACAGCTTGTCTCTGTGCTGTGGCAATGTGACTCCCATGTGCATGTGTGGGAGTGATGTCATTGTGGCCCAGCCAACCAAATAGCCAAAGAGTTAGAACCCGGAAGGAAGAAAAGGAGCCTGTGACTGATGGGAGTGCTGAAAGCACAGTGCTAGATATCTCCCGGAGCCCAAATTCATTTTTTTTTTTTCGCAGAGGTATAATTCTGCTTTAGCCCTCGTTTACACTGAACGCGGCTTTGAAATTGTGCAACTTAATCTGAAATCGCATGGTTTCAAAGCCGCATTTCAGTGCGACACAGATGAAAGACATCTGTGTGGTTTCATGCACAGATGTCTATTGAAGTCGCACCCAAATAGTAGTGCTGGAACTACTTTTGCAAATCGGTGCGGTGCTGCAAAGTCGGCGTAGCACGGATTGGAACGCTGCCATTGCCGGCAATAGGCTGTGATTTTTCATCCGATTTGACCTGAAATCGCTCTCTAATGGGAATGAGGGCTTAAGGTACTTGCATTTGATGATCTTTTACAACCCTGGTTCTTTTGGTACATTTTAAATGGCCCTCTGGGCCCCTGCAGACAGCTAACTGTCTGTGTTTTGGTGCTTATTTAACCCAGTGAAGGAAGAATATTCTTTACTTTTTTGTGTTGTCCATGCATTTTCCTCTTTATTTGTTTTGTTTTTTCCTCTGATGCCTCTAATGCAGGGGTCTTCAAACTATGGCCCTCCAGTTGTTCAAGAACTACAATTTCCATCATGCCTAGTCATGTCTGTGAATGTCAGAGTTTTACAATGCCTTATGGGATGTGTAGTTCCGCAACAGCTGGAGGGCCGTAGTTTAAGGCAGTGTTTTTCAACCTTTTTTGTGCAAAGGCACACTTTTTTCATGGCACACCACCATTAGAAAATGTTAAAAAAATTTAACTCTGTGCCTATATTGACTATATATATAGTCATTCTCTTGAATAGGAATCAAATAAACATGAATAAATTATTTTATAATTACTTTATTATGAATGCGTGGTGGTGGGGACAAGGTGCCTTCCAATAACCTCCAAAATTGAATAAACACACACAAATCATGAAAAAGTATTTTGCTAAAAATTCCATAAATAAAAAACAATGTCACCTGCTGTACAGTAAATTCATCATCAATTTCCAACTTCAGGGCAGGCAACAATGTAGAGCCAGCCTCAATCCTGAAGACCCAGCGCCACACCACAATGTCCTCCTACCTGATAATGTTGCCCAGGCTGCCTGTCACCACCATGACGTGCTGTCTGACACAGTCTTCTTCTTCTCCAGGTTCTGTGACAGTGAGTCCCACGCTGCGCACTTGCAGACAGTGCAGTGCGCGCTGAAAGTGGGTGGAGGCGGAGCCAAATTGTAAAAGGCGGGGACTGGAAGGCGGCGGGCGGCGGCCTGGAGTAGAAGAGGCTCAGAAGGGGTGACGTCACTGGTTGCTAGATGCTAAGCGGCCTCTAGCCTAGCAACCAGTGCTCTCCGCAGAGAGAGAGCGCCGCCGCCACAGGACACAGGACAGAGGCAGAGAGAGCAGCGCCGCCGCCGCAGCCACAGGACACAGGACAGAGGCAGAGAGAGCAGCGCCGCCGCCGCAGCCACAGGACACAGGACAGAGGCAGAGAGAGCAGCGCTGCCGCCGCAGCCACAGGGCACAAGCGGATGATAGATGGTCAGTAAGGCTGTCTGAATCCCACCACTGCTTAACATGCGCTTCGGATGAAATTGGAATTTTTCCCAAAGCACACCAGGCAATATCTCACGGCACACTAGCGTGCCGCGGCACAGTGGTTGAAAAACACTGGTTTAAGGATCCCTTCTCTAATGGATCTTGCTAAGTGAAATATGAAATGTGGGACAAGTAATTATAAAGAGGTCTGCTAAGAGCATAAACAAGTAAGGATTAATTTGGAAAGGGGCTGTAATAGCAGTGATCTCTAGAAGTCTCATATAAAGTGTCTCCTGAAGCATGTCTTCATTCTCCAATAACTCCTAAAGCATGTTCACAGTCTCTGACCATCTCCTGTTGTATGTCTGCAGTGTCTGACCATCTCTTGTAGCCTTTTGCCCCATACACACGTGCAGATTATCTGCAGACTTTTGTCTGCAGACTTACCTTTTCTATGTAGTGCAAGGGCCTGCCGGATTGCATACATATTGAAAGTGTTTAGGTTTGACCTCATATTATATGGTTTTGGTAAGTCTGCAGACAAAAGTCTGCAGATAATCTGCACGTGTGTATGGGGCATTAGACCACCTCCTGTTGATGTCTGCAGTCCCTGACAGTTTTCTGTAGCATTACATTCACTCAATAATATTTGCAGCTACAAACAATTGTGAAAGCTTGCAAAACTCCAACTCCTAATCTTGCTGAAACTAAACACAGAATAAACCAGGCAATGATTCACGCTAAAATGGAAGCAATTGGCCTGGACATGATTTCACACTTTGAGCAAATCTGGCACCCCTGGGTGACACACTATTTCCCTGCGGACTATGATGAATCCTAACTGCAGCCTTGGTGACTGAGTTTTTATTTTTACATTTTTTGCACTTACAGAACTTGTGAACATTGGGGGCCACGTTGTTTCTCAGGAACCTTCTCTTTTGGTGCTTCCTTACCCTCTTCTACTGACCTATCCCCCCCCCCTATTTTAGCTCCCACTTCTTTTCTTTCTCCTTTCCTATTTACCCTTCTTACCCCTCCTTTTTTCACCCTTTTTTTGTCATCCTTGCCTCTCTCTGCTCAACTAATGATAGCTCATGTGTCCCACCTGGTACCATACCATGTGTTGGTTCTCCCATAACTTGTTTAACCACTTAAGCCCCGGAAGATTTTACCCCCTTCCTGACCAGAGGGTATTTTGCGATTCGGCACTGCGTGACTTTAATGGACAATTGCTCGGTCGTGCAACGCTGTACCTAAACGAATTTGACGTCCTTTTTTCCCCACAAACAGAGCTTTCTTTTGGTGGTATTTGATCACCTGTGTGATTTTTTGATCATGCGGGACTGCGACATTGGGGCGGACAGATCGGACCCTTGACTGACATTTTTGACACATTTGGGGTTACCAGTGACATTACTACAGTAATCAGTGCTATACATATGCACTGTTACTGTAAAATGACACTGGTAGTGAAGGGGTTAACTTTTTTTTTTGAAAGGGAGGGGTGGTGTTTGTCCCTAGGGGCGTGATTCTAACTGTGATTGGCTGTGGCTTGGGGTGTAGGAACAGTGATCGACGGTCCTACATAGTAGAACCGTGTGATCACTGTTCCTACACAGGGGAGAATGACAGGCGGCTTGTTTACATCAGCCCAGGGGAGGACTGGCAGCCTTGGGCCTGGGGGGCAAGTCCAGTCAAGTGGCCCATTGAACCACCGAGCTCACCATCTATGCCCACCTGGTTTATAACGGATATTGATGTAATAAAGCAAGACAAATATGATACAATGTGGTAACATAATTTAATGTTAATAGCAACAAAGGAGGTTTAACAAAAATAATGCATCAATGCAGCCTCACCAGTGCCCATCAGTCCAGCCTCATCAGTGCCCATTAATGCAGCCTCACCAGTGCCCATCAGTCCAGCCTCATCAGTGCCCATTAATGCAGCCTCACCAGTGCCCATCAGTCCAGCCTCATCAGTGCCCATTAATGCAGCCTCACCTGTGCCCATCAAGGCATCCTGATCATTGCCCATCAATGCAACCTGACCAGTGCCCATCAATGCAACCTGACCAGTGCCCATCAATGCAGCCTGATCAGTGCCCATCAATGCAACCTGACCAGTGCCCATCAATTCAGCCTCACCAGTGTCCATCAATGCAGCCTCTCTAGTGCCCATAAATGCAGCCTCACCAGTGCAGCCTTATCAGTTGCCATCAATGCAGCCTGATCAGTACCCATCAATGCAGCCTCACCAGTGCCCATCAATGCAACCTGATCAGTGTCCATCAGCTCAGCCTCATCAGTGAAAGAAGATTATTGGTGAACCCAACAAAAACTGCGCAAAATGAATGTGATGTATAAATAAATAAACACTACTCATATCTATAAATGTGTTTAGGGTGAAATTGCTTCCACTCTGCGAGCTGCAAAATCAACGTGAATAACGTGACAAATGAAAAAGTGAAAAAATGTGGCGCTCAACAGTTTGATAAAACACAAATTAAATTATTCCAATGTGCAAATGTTCGTGCAAAAAAACTGTTTCTAGTGTCCAAAAAAAAAAAAGGGTTAAGCAAACAGCCAATGATGGAAACACAGACTTGATAGGAGTGAATCTCAAAAAAGCCTCCACCTCCACACGATCACCCAGTGAAATGTATAGGTACCGCTTACCAGAACCACTGGACCCCTTAGTTATAGGGGGTCAAACATGCTTATTGATCCATATCAGATCCGACCTTGCACATCCCCCTCTCACACAGGCGAGATAGGAGCCGCCGCTCCACGCCTGCGTTCCTTAGACCCTTAGATTGGGAACGTGAGACTGTAAACTTCCGGGTCTAAGGAACGCAGGCGTGGAGCTGGGTCTCCTATCCACAGCAAACTGAAAATGATCCTTTGATGAGTAATACTGCACCATGAGAGCCTGTTTGTCATTTCTCTCCATCTATGACTTGGTTCTTTAATGCTCCATCGATTTGGCTACACACTGTCGCCTGTGTGAGAGAGGGATGTGCAAGGTCGGATCTGATGTGGATCAATAAGCGTGTTTGACCCCCTATAACTAAGGGGTCCAGTGGTTCTGGTAAGCGGTACCTATACATTTCACTGGGTGATCGTGTGTAGGTGGAGGCTTTTTTGAGATTCACTCCTATCAAGTCTGTGTTTCCATCATTGGCTGTTTGCTTAACCCTTTTTTTTTTTTGGACACTAGAAACTGTTTTTTTGCACGAACGTTTGCACATTGGAATAATTTATTTTGTGTTTTATCAAGCTGTTGAGAGCCACATTTTTTCACTTTTTCAGCCTCATCAGTGTCCACCAGTGCAGCCTCATCAGTTTCCATCCATGCAGCCTCATCAGTCCCCATCAACGCAGCACCACCAGTGTCCATCAGTGCAGCCTCATCAGTGCAGCCTGATCATTGCCCATCAATGCAGCCTCACCAGTGCATATAAGCTCAGCCTCATCAGTGCAGCTTGATCAGTGCCACCTATCAGTGTCCATCATTGCCACCTACTAGTGCTGCATATCAATCCAGCTTATTTATTGCTCCTGATCAGTGCTTACCATTGCAGCCACATTCTCTGCCCTGCTGACCCCGTCCTATGTCCCACTGACCCCCATCCTCTGCCCTCATGTCCCAGGGTCTGATAAGGAAGCCGCAGCCATTCATTGTGAACAGCTGTGGCTTCCTCATCAGACCCTGAGACAAGAACAGTATACTGTGGCTGGGGTGGGATACATTTAGATGGGGGTGCCCGATTTAAATCTTGCCTAGGGTAGCACAAAAATAAAATACACCACTGGACACTGATGCAGTAGTGACTAGTGGCAGTCATTAACCCCTTTGTGCTGCATTAGTTGTACCAGTGTCAGTGTTTATTAACCATTTCATGCTGCACAATACAGGGGTTAATTAACACTGACACTGGTGCCACTGTCACTAATGCAGCACAAAGGGGTTAATTAACTGTCACTGGTCACTAATGCATTAGTGGCCATTGGCAGTACATTAACCCCCTCCATGCTGCATTTTACAAACAGCATTGTAAATTAACTCCTCGCCTCAATGAGTTAATCACTTGAGCCATTTCACACATCTACAACACTGACATAACATTGCCTTATGTAAGGTGTATTATCAGCCTGAGCAGCCTCTGAAAACTCACTATTCCACAGGGCTTCACTGGGCTGGCTCCTCGCAGTTCCTTGCAGAAGCACTCTCCTCCGTCCTTTCTTCCCGCCTCCTGGCCTCTGGATGACATCACACTCGGCCGGGACTAGAAAGCATCTGTCGGGTGGAGATCACTCCGCCTGACAGGGAAGTGACTGGACTCACCAGTCAAAAAGGCCACTCGCTCCGCACCGATTCCACCCCTGCAGACAGGCATGACACCCGCCGGCCGCCGCTACATTATAGTATACTTGCAGAGCTGCAGCAGAGCAGTGATGCTCCGCAAGTATAACACAATGTAGCGGCGGCCGGCGGGTGTCCTGCCTGTCTGCAGGGGTGGAATCGGTGCGGAGCGAGTGGCCTTTTTAGGAAGCATCAGAGCGGCCTGGAGGGCAATCGCCTCCCTGCCTCCCGGCCCAGTCCGCCTCTGCATCAGCCGCCTGCCTTTCTCCCGCTGTCACGGACGATCGTGAGTGAGCGGTGGACATTGGGTCTGCCGCTCACACGCGCGGGGTGTCCGTGACCGCGCGGGAGCGCACCGCCGGCGGCGCGCGCTCGCTCTCCAGAGCCTCACAGGCTAGTGGCGTACTAGTACGTCACTTTGCCTGTGAGGGGCTGACGGCCGCAGTATATGTACTTGCGGCGGTCGGCAAGTGGTTAACACAAAGCTCTTAGAGCCCCTTAGATCTCACATTGCTTGTTCTTATAATGGTTGTATAGCCTTAAGGTTTTCCACCTTAGGGTCATTCTATGCATTAAGGTGAAAAACCGTCTGTGCTCCAGACCCACCCCCCCCCTTTTTTTCTTACCTGATCCTGATTGGATCCAGTGATGTGCACAAGCGCAGCAGCTCCAGCCACTGTCTCTTTGCTCATTGGACAGATTGATAGCAGCAGGAGCCATTGGCTCTTGCTGCTGTCAATCCAAACATGTGAACGCAGGGGGCGGGGCTGAGTCCCACTGTCTGTGTCAATGGACGCAGCAGCAGGACTCACGAGCGAGCCAGCACAGGTGCCCGCTTGGAAATCGGCTTTCTGTGGGGGCACCCAAAGAAGAAGAGGAGCCTGGAGCCAGAAGAGGCTCGGGGCTGTTCTGTGCAAAACCATTGCACAGAGCAGGTATGTATAGGCATGTTTGTTTTTTTAATACAAAAAAACCCCTAAAGATTTACAACCACTTTAATATTGAGGCTTGCTATTATTTCCCATTGCTTACTATGTAGCATTGTTGGTTCTTCTCAAGCTTATGCCTCTGTATATGCAGCTGCAAACCTATCTTTATACAATGGTTGTATATGACTCATGTGACATACCGATATATTTTGATTGTCAGGCATTGGCCTGTTCTGTTATTTCCATGTTGGATGTTGCATCAGACCTTCATTTGACTGTATAGTATATTGCTGATGTCTTTTTTTTTTTCAATAAACAAATTTAAGATTATATATTGCAGCTGCTGATGTAAGGCTGGCCATACACTATACAATTTTCTTGTTCAACTTTCCTTTAGATTTATCAAAACCATGTAATATAGGGTCAAACCTAAACACTTTCAATTTGTATGCAATCAGGCAGGCCCTTTCACTACACAGTTTAAGGTAAATCTAAAGGAAATTGAATAAGAAAATTGTATAGTGTATGGCCAGCCTTAGGGGCTGTACTTGATGCCCCCTATATCAAGTTAATTGACCACTAGTGGTCTACAGGCCACCATCTGTTATACACTACAAGGTCAGCCACTTCTGGAGGTAATTCCTGGGTTGATTGATGGTATCTCTTTGAGATAAGGCTGTTGTAAGGGGTATCTGACCAAGATATAAACATACATGATCAGCAAGTGTGACTTTGTAAAAAAAAAAAAAAGTCTTCTGATCTCTGGGTCGGTTTTAAAAAAAAAACACTTATGCCAGTGCCAGTCTACTGCTTTTGTAGAAAGTACACATACCTTGCCTATATACCCCTATGATCTCAAGTTACCTACCCTTCCCTATTTACCTAAATCTCACAGAGCTGACCTGTGCACAGTTGTCTTCCTGTGGCATGAATCTTCTTCTTATTCCCTTATTCCTATGCCCTGGGTCCTCAAAGACTATGCAACAGTCTCTCAAGTGTCTTCAGCCTACTTACTTCTACCAACCCGTAGCCAGCAAATTACATCTGTCACTGTCGGTACAAATAAATCTGATTTGCTAATTGATTCCTGGCACATTTGATCAAGTGCAAAAAAAAAATGTGAATTTAGTGGTGAAATTATTTTTGTAAAATGTCACAATGTACTGTTATTTATTAGATGCAGGTAAGGGACAATGAAAGATCTACAAATTTTTTAGTGGGATAACCCTGTCTGTCTTTAGGAAACAGCATGCCTAGATATCACCTCAATTCCGCTTTTGAGTAAATCTTTGTTTCTCTGTCAGTTGATAGGAATCGGGAGAGTAAAGAAAATCAATGGCTTGGGGGCACTGTGAAAAGTCAAGGTCCAGGGGGAAAGATTGTGGTAAGTTCAACTGTTTTCCTATATTTTTTCCTATTTTTAAATGAGGATTTAGACCGCATTTACACTGAAGCGGCACGACTTCGGGGGCGACCAGTGAAGTTTTGTGCACCGCGACTTCGCCGTGACTTGCACGCGACTTGCACAGACTTCATATAATGAATGTCTATGCAAGTCGCTCCCAGGTCGCCCCGAAGTAGTACAGGACCCTTTTTCTAAGTCGGAGCGACTTGTGTCGCTCCTATTAGAACGGGTCCTGTAGCACTGCATGGACCACGACAGACCGCGACTTGTCAGGCTGACAAGTCTCCTGACAAGTCGCGGTAGTGTGGATAAGTTCAGGCAAAACCTAACTAACGCTAAACCTGCTCTTTGCCACATTCCAAACCTAATCTATCTAGCCATGTTAAGCAAAAATCGCTGTACTTACCCTTTTCTGCACCCGATCTGTTCAAGCCTCCAGCAATGGAAGCTCAGGAGAGGACCTACAACAGCTGTAAAATGAATGAGAAGTGACGTCACCCATAGACTTACTATGGGGTTTCTGTTGTCAAGTGCCTCTCCTGCACCCGCCTCCACGCTGCAGGATAGGTAAATATTGTGATTTTTGCTTTACAGGGTTGGATAGATTAGGTTTAGAATGTGGCACAGAGCAGGTTTAGCGTTAGTTAGGTTTGGCCTGGACTAATTCTAAAGGATAACCAAACCAAACAAAAATGCAATATATTATAGCTAAAGCCGGCCATAAACGGAGGGAATCCCTCTCTCCTGCAACTGCGGTGGAAGCCGTCCCCGTCAGGAGTAGACAGTGATTATTTCTAGCAGCTTTAAAGCGGAGTTCCACGCATTGATTCCTGGGAGCGATGACGTTCAGCTCCCAGGAATCATTGCAAGCCAGGAAGTGACGAATCGCCGTGGCCGCCGAGGGGAGGAAGAGGAAGTAAGGTGAGTATATTTTCTTCTAAACAAGGTAAGTTAAAAAAAAAAAAAAAAATTGCGATAATCCATTTGTTTTTCAGGTGACCCGGAGCAAGAAGATGGAGGTAAGTATAATTTTAGGGTGGAACTCCGCTTTAACAGCCGAAAATCGCATATAACATCCAGCAGGCTGGTTGTACCCAAATTGATTGATCAATCAACTTGGGGTACATTTAGCAAGCCCATACATAGTTCGAATTTTGGCTGGTTCCTGCTGAACCAGCCAAGATTCGAACCATCATTGGCCAGATTTACAGTCCTTTTTTTTTTTTGTAAGAAAATACCTATTTATCTACATCAAAGAATATTTATCTACCTAGCTATTTTCAATAAACTACCAATTGTCCTTCTCCCCATGTCATGGAGATGAAGAGATAAGAGATGAATGTAGTCCATAACAGGAGATGGCTTCTAGGGTGACAGCAGAGGCTCCCTCCATGGATACAGTGAAGGAGTAATGTAGACACCCAAGGAACAGGAAGTGTGTTATATGCAGGATTACCAGGTGAAAATAAAGTAATAGAAGCTCAAAATGAAAATAAATGCAGCCACAACACCAAGGACTAGTAAGCTGTAATATATTGCATTTTTGATTTTGGGTTTAGATGCACTGCCACTGAAAACAAACTATCCATTATAAAGGATATCCCAAGTCATGACTACACCTTTCTTTTATTTTATTTTTTTTCACAAACTTTATTTATTTTATCTTTATCTTTCATGAGATAACCAAGCCAATCACTACAGTTTGTAGTTAAAAATATAATCTATATATATATATATATATATATATATATATATATATATATATATATATATATAAATATCTTTCCTACCCTCGCTTCACCTGTCTGTTTGCGGTCGATGCCTCCCTCTCACTTTTGCTTTAGATGAACAGCAACAACATTTTTAGGTTTACCTCCTTCTGCATCATAACTCGGAATGTAAAATACATATCCCAGCATGCATCCCTGCCTGTGTTAATGGCCTCGGCATGTCCAAAAAAACATCTAGGGGGAGTGTGGTGAAAAAACAGAACAGAGTGCAATATCAGCAAATATCATTGTAGTTCATGTAGGGAAGGATTTTTTTTTTAGGGTGGCTGTGCTTGTAAAATATTTAAACAGGCTGGCAAAACGTAGCCATCGTGATACAGTAGCTTCCCATAGATCAGCCTTTTTCAACCAGGTTGCCCAAGCACCCTGGAGTGCCTTCAGGTGTCTTCAGGGGTACCTTGGCAAAATGCCCAGAAACTCCCCTAAAATTGTATACAAGTTCAGCAGGTGGATCAAGCCTGCCTATTAGTTACTTAAAGCCACAGCTTTTTTTTGTGCACCATTACAACTTTCTAGCCGCCAGTGTCCCAACAACTGATGACATTATCGGTTGATAAGGAGGACGTTGGGCACCTGCACAGCACCTTCCCCTGCCCCTCTCCATTAACACTGGGGTCATATTTGCAGAGTGAGGGAGAGAAGCCATGGGAGAAGAGAAACATTGGCATACTAGTCAGTACCAGTGTGCAAAGGTGTTTGCTTTGAAAGAATAAATCCTCTCTAATGCTGGGTGTCCTATACATATGGGTGTTGCTGCATTACATTTATTACTATTATTTAGTTTTTTACATTTTAGACTGGGATTCCTCGAGATTGTGCGGAGTTGTAAAGGGTGTCTTGACTGAAAAAAGGTTGAGAAATACTGCTAAAGATATTGCTGTCAGGATTATCAAATACTTGACTGAGGGACCTGCAGAATGCCGAGGCTCCGGTTATCTCTAAAACATTAAATCCTTGACCCATCCCCCCTTCCAAAATGACCAGATGACACATTTTATTTGGAATCGAATGGCCATAGCAGCCTTTTTATAACAAACCATTAACCACTTGCCGTCTGCTCACGTTGAGCCTACTGCGGCAAAGTGGTTAGTTATCGTCTGGCGACGTAGACCTACGTCGCCAGACACTCCCCTTTCTCGGCGGCGCGCGCGCGCCGCCGGAGGCTCACTCCCGCTGTATTCAGTCACAGCGGGAGTCGGGCCAGGGGAGGAGCAGCGGCGATCGCCGCTGCTCTTCCCCGATCGTCAGGGATCGAGTGTGGAGATCCGCCCGCTTGTGTAAACACAAGCGGGCGGATCTCCTAAGTGACAGGCAGGGTCAGATTGCAGGGTTCAGCATAGTTGAACCCTGGAGCTGTCCTTGTGTCACTCAGTCACCTTCCCCCACACACGTTAGTAAGCACCAGGCATACATTAACCCCTCCCTCTCCAATAAAATTAACCCCTTCCCTGCCAGTGTCATTTTTACAGTAACAGTGCATATATATAGCACTGATTACTGCAGTAATGTCACCGGTACCCCCAAAAGTGTCAAAAATGTCAGTCAAGGGTCCGATCTGTCCGCCGCAATGTCGCAGTCCCGCAAAAAAAATCGCAGATCGCCGCCATTACGCGTTAAAAAAAAACACCAAAAATGACAGAAATCTTTCCCTTTGTTAGTAAACGCAATAACTTTTGCGCAAACCAATCAAAATACGCTTATTGTGATTTTTTTTACCAAACATAGGTAGCATAAAACAAATTGGCCAAAAATTTTAAAAAAATTTGATTTTTACATTTTTTTTGGGGGGGGGGGGGAATTTCATATAAAAAAATGTTAAAAATATTATTTTTTCAAAATAAACGCTCTTTTTTTGTTTATAGCGCAAAAAGTGAAAATCGCACAGGTGATCAAATACCATCAAAAGAAAGCTCTGTTTGTGGGAAAAAAAGGACGTAAATTTCGTTTGGGTACGGCGTCGCACGACCGCGCAATTGTCAGTTAAAGTCGCACAGTGCCGAATCCCAAAAAGTGGCCCAGACGTAAGACAGCAAAATCCTCTAGTGGTAAAGTGGTTAAATACAACATTCACAAGAAAACAAGTTCAATGCATATAATACAGTCAGTGGATACCAAATAAACCAACCTCAGCTTATGCCCGGTCTAAGGTCTTTGAAGGCCAATAAACTCACGATTAACCGGTTGTATCTGCCACCCAATCAAAGGCCCCCAGCTGCAATCTACACCGGCTCAGGGACAATTAACTACTTACGTACTACCAGATACAATCTAATTAAAACCCCGATATTAGCACCGTATTGTTAGGAAGGGACACCCATACCTCAGATGGGCCCAATCCACAATTTTCCACAATTATTTAACCAGAACCGCCTTCAAAGACCCAATAGACCCCCTGCCCGCTGCTACGACAAGAAAATAAAAGGACCAAGAAATTGAGGCTAACAACATAAGAACCGAAAACCCACTTACAAATACGCCAGCACCTTGAGACGATAGGAGGCTCCCCCAAACCAAAAACAAACAAGGGAGAGAGGGTGGGAGAAAATGGTCTGATACTGTGCTGAGCTCAGACTGAGCTCTTACAGGATCCCCCCCTCCTCTCTACCCATTACAGGACACAACCTCGAACTCTTCAATCTGGTAAACAGAATCCATCATTCTAAATCACCCCAGTAATACCACGCCTCTTCTGTAGGCCCCATTAATGCTGGTCCTCCTAGTTTCACTCAGCAAAAGGCCAAATACTTGCAATAAACAGAAACAAAATACATTAACTCTAAGTAGTTATTTTACACTATATATGCAATTTTTGCTTTTGACCAGAGATACATTTTAAATACAGTGCCTTGCGAAAGTATTCGGCCCCCTTGAACTTTGCAACCTTTTGCCACATTTTAGGCTTCAAACATAAAGATATAAAACCGTAATTTTTTGTGAAGAATCAACAACAAGTGGGACACAATCATGAAGTGGAACGAAATTTATTGGATATTTCAAACTTTGTTAACAAATAAAAAACTGAAAAATTGAGCGTGCAAAATTATTCCAACTCTGTCCATAGGACAACAATCAGTCATATACTGCACAAATCTGGCCTTTATGAAAGAGTGGCAAGAAGAAAGCCATTTCTTAAAGATATCCATAAAAAGTGTCGTTTAAAGTTTGCCACAAGCCACCTGGGAGACACACCAAACATGTGGAAGAAGGTGCTCTGGTCAGATGAAACCAAAATTGAACTTTTTGGCAACAATGCAAAACGTTATGTTTGGCGTAAAAGCAACACAGCTCATCACCCTGAACACACCATCCCCACTGTCAAACATGGTGGTGGCAGCATCATGGTTTGGGCCTGCTTTTCTTCCGCAGGGACAGGGAAGATGGTTAAAATTGATGGGAAGATGGATGGAGCCAAATGCAGGACCATTCTGGAAGTAAACCTGATGGAGTCTGCAAAGGACCTGAGACTGGGACGGAGATTTGTCTTCCAAAAGACAATGATCCAAAACATAAAGCAAAATCTACAATGGAATGGTTCACAAATAAACATATCCAGGTGTTAGAATGGCCAAGTCAAAGTCCAGACCTGAATCTAATCGAGAATCTGTGGAAAGAACTGAAAACTGCTGTTCAAACGCTCTCCATCCAACCTCACTGAGCTCGAGCTGTTTTGCAAGGAGGCAAAAATTTCAGTCTCTCAATGTGCAAAACTGATAGAGACATACCCCAAGCGACTTACAGCTGTAATCGCAGCAAAAGGTGGCGCTAATAAGTATTAACTTAAGGGGGCTGAATAATTTTGCACGCCCAATTTTTCCGTTTTTAATTTGTTAAAGTTTGAAATATCCAACAAATTTCGTTCCACTTTATGATTGTGTCCCACTTGTTGTTGATTCTTCACAAAAAATTACAGTTTTATATCTTTATGTTTGAAGCCTGAAATGTGGCAAAAGGTTGAAAAGTTCAAGGGGGCCGAATACTTTTGCAAGGCACTGTACCTTGGAAGAACTCACTCTCCAGGTTTTATGGGCTTCAGTTTCTGATGCATTCAAATTTGTTCTGCATCCTAATAAATCATTATAAATCATCATCCTACACGGTCTCCTAAATGTGTAACACCATCTATCATTTGTATTATGTATACGTTTTAGTGCTTTTTAAAGTTTGTAGCGGTGCATTTTAAAATCCGCTTATAGCAATTTATACTTGAGTGTCAGCCAAGCTGCTGGCTGTAGCAGTTTGTATCGTTCAGAGTGATTAATGTGAAAAACTCAGGTAAAAATATTCTCTGATGCTGCTCAGAAATATATTTGTTGTTGTATTAAGAACTTCTAAATGCAAAATGCTACAGATTGTTTTCTGGTGAACTAAAATTAAAATTGTGCTTTTTGCATCTTGACACCCCAAGATACAGGTACGCATGCACTATCCCAACCATAAAGAAAGATGGCGGCCTTTGTCTATAAGGTTGGAATGGATGTATGTTTATTTAATAGAACCCTGGGTTCCAGAGAGGGATAAATACCAGACATAGGACAGCAGTGGGATCTTGGCTCATCTGCATCAAAAGTCTGTATTACCATTGGGAAATTTGATAACGAGGACAGGGAGGGGTGCAAAATACAGACTTCACAATTCACCTGTGCCCTGGCTGTTGACAGTCAAGTGTTTACATATTCCTAACAAGCAATCAAAAGACTTTGAAACAAGTCCCAACTGACCTTTGTAGCTGCAGGTACTATGGGGTAATTCATCCTAAAGGATGACAAGAGAGCTGGGGTTTTAGTGGCTTTTTAGCAGATTACAGTCCCTCTTGTTCGTTTACATTAGAATGCTCCTAGAGAAAATAAAAAGAGCGGAGCTGCAATTTCAGGCCTCTTTTGTACACTTTGAAGACCAATTGCTTTACAGTACCTGCAGCTACAGTGGTATTATAATGTCCTTTGTCTGGGGACAGATGCACTTTATAACTGAACTTTTGGATGACAGATAACTTTTGTAGTGGGGCCTTCTTGCACTGCAAGGGTTAAGTCTGTGTGGTATTTCGAAAAGTCTGTAATACTCACTGTATGCCTCACTCCTCCAGCGTTCTTGACTTCTCTCTGGCATTCTGTGTTGTGGGAGGGCCCGAGACACGAGGTACCTTCCAGGTGTTCAGGCCAAACAACTCTACTGGGATGTGTCGTGAAAAACCAGACCTCCTGTGGTACCGAATGGTGGTTCATTCTCTCATCAATTAATTGATGTCTCCCACTAAACATCAATTTTACATTAAAAGGTTATCTCTTTTTAAACATTATGCAAAAAGTGGGAAGAACACATTATTCCTAGAATCAAATCTAATCTCAGCTTGCAGAAGTGTAATGCAATTAAAGCCACATTAAACCTAAAAACAAAAATGCAATCAGTCCTTAAATGTGCTGTCTGCATTAGTTTTCTTTTATAGTTTTTTTTTCTCCCTTTATATTCACCTGGTGATCCAGCCAGTAACACACTTTCTGTCTTAGGGTGTCTCCAGTCTGGATGAAAGAGCAAGAGAGACTGCCTTGGACAGCAGCATTGTCAATCTGGGGAGAGGATGGTGTTGGCTGCACTCGATTTAGATGGACTTGACTAACTTTAACCGCTTGCCCACCAACCTAAAGAACATTTACTGCTACAGGGCAGTCACACTGCCCAGGATCACGTATATACACGTGATCCTGCACTTCCGCGTATCGGGTGCAAGTGCAAACCGCCTCCGGCTTGCTCCTGCTGTGACTTTTACACAGTGGGGGCTGATAAGCAAGTCCCGCGGACCCAATGTCCGCCGGCGCCCACTGATTATTCGGTACACAGGCAGAACGGCAGTCTGTCTATGTAAACAAGGCAGATTGCCATTCTGTCAGAGATGGATCCTATTTTACTGTCAAACAGGGACATAGATCCATGCCTTTCACTAGTAAAAGCAGTGCTGTATCTAGGGGGGGGGCAGCAAAAAATCTGCACCCTGCACGAAAAAAAAAACAACCTTCTCCCAGCTCCCACATGAAAATGGACCCCGCCGGCTTGCGCTGCACTTTTAGTATAGGGCCAATCTAATTGGGCTGTAGGGCAGGGTCCAGGAGGAAAATCAGTCTGGCACCCCCATAAAGCGGTCACACTGCTACCTGCCTGTAGCAGTGTGACTGCTACAGACAGACCGCAGGCCGCCGACCACACTTAACCACTTTACAACCGGAGGATTTTGCTGTCTTCCGTCCAGGCCACTTTTTGCGATTCGGCGCTGTGCGACTTCAACTGACAATTGCGACGCCGTACCCAAACGAAATTTACGTCCTTTTTTTCCCACAAACAGAGCTTTCTTTTGGTGGTATTTGATCACCTGTGCGATTTTTACTTTTTGCGCTATAAACAAAAAAAGAGCGTTTATTTTGAAAAAATAACAATATTTTTCACATTTTTTTATATGAAATTCCCCCCAAAAAAGATGTAAAAACCAATTTTCTTAAAAGTTTTTGGCCAATTTGTTTTATGCTACATATGTTTGGTAAAAAAAATCGCAATAAGCGTATTTTGATTGGTTTGCGCAAAAGTTATTGCGTTTACTAACAAAGGGAAAGATTTCTGTCATTTTTGGTGGTTTTTTTTAACGCGTAATGGCGGCGATCTGCGATTTTTTTGCGGGACTGCGACATTGCGGCGGACAGACCGGACCCCTGACTGACATTTTTGACACTTTTG
Source organism: Pelophylax lessonae (assembly GCF_965119305.1). Classification (NCBI taxonomy): domain Eukaryota; kingdom Metazoa; phylum Chordata; class Amphibia; order Anura; family Ranidae; genus Pelophylax; species Pelophylax lessonae. The sequence continues at coordinate 559,145,736 of NC_138769.1, read as the reverse complement.
GGGGTACCAGTGACATTACTGCAGTAATCAGTGCTATATATATGCACTGTTACTGTAAAAATGACACTGGCAGGGAAGGGGTTAATTTTATTGGAGAGGGAGGGGTTAATGTATGCCTGGTGCTTACTGACGTGTAGGGGGGGAGGTGACTATGTGATTCATGGACAGATCGGATGTCCAGCTATGCTGAACAGTCCGATCTGTCACTCCCTGTCACTATGGAGATCCGCCCGCTGTGTTTACACACAGCGGGCGGATCTCCAGACTCGATCCCCGACGATCGGGTAAGAGCAGCGGCGATCGCCGCTGCTCCTCCCCTGGCCCGACTCCCGCTGTGAATGAAAACAGCGGGAGCGAGCCTCCGGCGGCGCGCAAGCGCCGCCCAGAAGGGGAGGAGTCCAGTCACGTTAATACTACGTGGCTGGACGATAACGAACCACTCTGCCGCAGTAGTATTACTGTGAGCGGTTGCAGAGTGGTTAATGCAACTAGCCCGACGTCCGTCAATGCAAATAGGTGTGGGACTGCAGCCTAATGCTCTGCCTACACTCCTCGTGAAAATATACAAAGATATAAATAAAATAAAATTTATTGAAGAAGATTTAACATAGAATTAAATTCACATATAGTTGTGTATTGGTTAGTGCTGGGTTATAGACCCAAAGTGAGTAGGTGAAGAAAAGTTATGCAAAGTTTCGTGACAAGTGTAGTATGGTGACTTTATTGGGATATTTGTCTCTGTTTTTCCATGCTTTGAGGCTTGGAATGGTGGTCACAGAGATTCCCAGTGCGTATCCAACGCGTTTCGGTTATATTGTAGCCTTTATCAAGGATTTACATCACCGAGAGAGAGGGAGAAGGAGAGACAGAGGAGGCGCTGCCTGGAACACCTTGAAAATCCCCTAATTACAGATGACAGGGCAGGTCATAAACAGGAAGGGGTGTGGCCTTTACAGGAAGAGGTGGGTCATATTTAAATTAGGGGGTGCACAAGTTTAGTCAGGCCTAGGGCAGCACAAAACCTAAATAAACCACTGAGTAAAAGCACCTCCCCCACTGCACTGAAACACTAGATAGGCACACAATTAACCCTTTGATCACCCTTGATATTAACCCCTTCCCTGCCAGTGTCATTAGTACAGGGACAGTGCACATTTTTAGCACTGATCACTGTAATAATGTCACTGGTCCCCAAAAAAGTGTCACAAGTGTCAGTTAGGTGTCCGATTTGTCTGACGCAATATCGCAGTCCTGCTATAAGTTGCTGATCGATGCCATTACTAGTAAATAAAAATTCCAAAAATACATCCCATAGTTTGTAGACTCTGTAACTTTTGGACAAACCAATCAATACACGCTTATTGGCATTTTTTGTTTTTGCCAAAAATATGTAGCAGAATACATAATGGCCAAAATTTTATGAAGAAATGTGGTTTTTAAAAATGTTTTATTGGATGTGTTTAGAGCAGAAAGTAAAATATATTGTTTTTTTTTTTTTTTAATTGTTTGTCGTTTTTGTATAATGTGCAAAAAATCAAAACTGCAGAGGTGATCAAATACCACCAAACGAAAAGTCTATTTGTGGGAAGAAAAGAACATAAATTTTATTTGGGTACAGTGTTGCACGACTGCGCAATTGTAAGTTAAAGTAACGCAGTGCCGTATCGCAAAAAATGGCCTAGTCAGGAAGGGGGTAAAACCTTCCAGAGCTGAAGTGCTATCTTAGTTTTGGAGTGCAGAAAGGTTAGAGCACCCGTCAGTTTTTATAGCTGTCTGTGCCACCATTAGGGAGATTCGCCCTCTCTATTTGTCCGGGTTACCATTATCATGGAACGTGAAAGTAAAAGAAAATCCCAAATTTTGGGTTATAATAGAGGGGATATCGTCCAAGGGGGACACTAGTTCTGGTGACTTGGGGGGCCTCATGGAATTCCCTTAACCTCTTGCCGACCGCCGCATGACTATTTACGTCGGCAGTCAGCCCCTCACAGGCAAAGCGACGTACTACTACGTCGCTAGCCTGTGAGGCTCTAGGGGGCGAGCGAGCGCCGCTGGAGGTGCGCTCCCACCCCCGCTCATTCACGGACCCCCCCAGCACGTGTGAGCGGCCGTCCGCCGCTCACTCGCGATCGTCCGGTACAGCCGCCTGTCATTCTCCCTTGTGTAAGTGCAGAGATCATACGGTCCTGCTATGCAGGATCGTATTTCTCTGCAGTTACACACACAGCCACATCCAATAACAGTAAGAAGCACGCCCCTAGGGACACACTTAACCCCTCCTTCTCAAATAAAGTTAACCCCTTCCCTGCCAGTGTCATTTTTACAGTAACAGTGCATATGTATAGCACTGATTACTGTAGTAAAAGAAAATGGTCTAGCGCTTGCAATTGTGTACATCTCCATCCCTAAAATTTTTTGTAAAGACAAGAGAACGGTTGCCCAGGCGGGACTTTATATGCGGTTGCCACAATAGTCATGAAGAGTCAAAGTGTAAAATTTATTAGTAGAGTAAAAGCATACAATGGATATAAATGTATAGCCATAAGCATAATTACAAAACATGTACAGCATGTAGGAAACAATTGACAAAATAACAACATAGCAGCAAATTGCGCATGATGACAGCATTGCAGCATCCGTGTAGCATAGTAATGGGTATATCTGTATTGAAAACTCTACGCGTTTCGTGGGTCTAATATGCCCACTCATCAGGAGTATATAAGTAGATCTGTCTAAAAGTAAATAATAAAATATCAATATTTCCTGTGCGTTTATATTGGCCAACAACTGTGAAGTTTCAACAAATGTATGACCCAAGTGGGGAAACAACACTTACATTGGGCCAAATCAGATTGAGAAATGCTGCCATGAGGTGGGGTGCCAACGTCTGATCCGGGAGCTGAAGAGACAAGAGTACCCACAAGAAAATGGGGAGCCAGGCAAGGAATAATGTGTGATGGAGAATGTGATCAATTAAAGATGATATGACACTGGCTGAAAATGCAAGGAATAATATATCAAAGTATTAGAATATGGGCTGTATCACATAGTGAAACGTGAAAGTATTCAATGTACAAGGTATGTTCCAGCAGAAACAGTGTCAACATTAGAGAAAAAAACAAAAAAAAACAAAAGAAAGCACCGGAGAAAAACGCAGATCCCCAGAAAAAGTGCTGATCACAGTGTAACCAATGACCAGGAATAGTGATGAGAAAGCTGTGATGAATAAAATAGAGTGAGGTAGGTGAGCTCATATGGTTTCATAACACTGGTTGAGTAAACATAAATAGTGAAACATAGTATCTCAGGATATTGAAAGTACAAAGTGTTTTCAGACGTTGGCATCCCACCTCATGGCAGCATTTCTCAATCTGATTTGGCCCAATGTAAGTGTTGTTTCCCCACTTGGGTCATACATTTGTTGAAACTTCACAGTTGTTGGCCAATATAAACGCACAGCAAATATTGATATTTTATTATTTACTTTTAGACAGATCTACTTATATACTCCTGATGAGTGGGCATATTAGACCCACGAAACATGTAAAGTTTTCAATACAGATATACCCAATACTATGCTACACAGATGCTGCAATGCTGTCATCATGCGCAATTTGCTGCTATGTTGTTATTTTGTCAATTGTTTCCTACATGCTGTACATGTTTTGTAATTATGCTTATGGCTATACATTTATATCCATTGTATGCTTTTACTCTACTAATAAATTTTACTCTTTGACTCTTCATGACTATTGTGGCAACCTCATATAAAGTCCCGCCTGGGCGACCGTTCTCTTGTGATTACTGTAGTAATGTCACTGGTACCTCCAAAAGTGTCAAAAATGTCAGTCAAGGGTCCGATCTGTCCGCCGCAATGTCGCAGTCCCGCAAAAAAAATTGCAGATCGCCGCCATTACTAGTTAAAAAAAAATAACAAAAATTACAAAAATTTTCCCTTAGTTAGTAAACACAATAACTTTTGCGCAAACCAATCAAAATACGCTTTTTGCGATTTTTTTTTTTTTACCACACATATGTAGCAGAAAACAAATTGGCCTAAAATGTTAAAACATTTTGATTTTTACTTTTTTTTGGGGAATTTCATATAAAAAAATGTGAAAAATATTGTTATTTTTGCAAAATTGTCCCTTTTTTTTGTTTATAGCGCATGATCAAAAAATCACACAGGTGATCAAATACCACCAAATGAAAGCTCTGTGGGGAAAAAAGGACGTCAATTTCATTTGGGTACAGCGTCGCACGACCAGGCAATTGTCCATTTAAATTCACGCAGTGCCGAATCGCAAAATAGGCCCTGGTCAGGAAGGGGGTAAAATCTTCCGGGGCTTAAGTGGTTAATTTGCAGGGATTTCCTCTCACTTCCTATCTTGGCTATGGGACAGAAAGTGAAGGGAAATTTCCCCAATGGGACACAGATAGCAAAAAAAAAAAAACTGAAAGGGGTTGTAACTCTTTCTTACTCTCTGTAATGAAAAAAAAAGTTTTTCCTGTAGTTTTACTTTACGCTGAACTCCAGCTAAGTGGAACTAAATCCTCTCAATCAACATTAACTATTTGTAATCCTCATGCTGCTAGCATTAGTAACTTAATAGGAAGATAGTTGCTTCCTGGTTTCCAGCCTAAGCCAAATGATATCATACATCTCAGAGTCTTCATGGGCATTTCTTTCCTTCCTCTGGAGGAGGGGTTTTCTCAGTTAAGCACACACTCCAACCTGCATATTTGAGCTAAGGGCTGATGGATTCCAGAAAGTAAATGATACATGAATCCTCTGCCCTTAATTAAAGGAAGGTTTTTATCCTAATGCATTCTTTGCATTAAGATAAAAAGCCTTCTGTGTGTAGCAGCCTTCCCAGCACCCCCTAATACTTACCTGAGCCCCCTCTCTGTCCAGCAATGTCCACAAGTCCCTTGGCCGTCCTGGGACTCTCCCTCCTGATTGGCTGAGATTCAGCCGCGGCTCCATTGGCTCCTACAGCTGTCAATGTCTGAATGCACACACAAAGCTGCAGCTTGGCTCCGGTGCCCCCATAGCAAGCTGCTTGCTGTGGGGACACTCAATAGGAGGGAAGGGCCAGGAGCAGCAACGAGGGACCCAAGAAGAGGAGGATCGGGGCTGCTCTGTGCAAAACCAACTGCACAGAGGAGGTAAGAACCGTGTTTCCCCGAAAATAAGCCCGGGTCTTATATTAATTTTGGCACCAAAAGATACAGTAGGGCTTATTTTCGGGGTAGGTCTTATGTGTAATGTGCTGTCTTCTCTCCCTCCCCTGTGTGAACCCTAGTAAAAGTGTTTGTAAAATCCTAGAATCCACTCTATTACTGTTTTATATAATGTCCAATGTGTTTCTGTAATATAATTGTATGAAATACCTTCAGTACAGCACCGCTCAGCGCTCAGCTGATCTCCCGCTCTGCTGTCCTTCTCTTCTCATAGCTGTCAGTGGGGGATCTCAGCCCCTCCTCTCTGCAGTGCTTAGAATGGGTCACAGAAGCGTCGAGTTTGATTCATAGGGTTCCAGCATCGCATATGTGTGAACTGGCACTTATAGCTGACCAATGTAAGCATGCCTGTCAGTGTTAAATAGTTTGTCTCAAACCTCTAAGGCCTCTTGCACATTGCAGCTTAAAAAAGCTCAGTACAGCTTTTTTTTTTGTTTTTCTGAGCTGAAATACAGCCCATTAATTGTAATGTGCCTATGCACACAGGCGCGTAAATGAACGCTGTGTATTCTTCAGTAAGAACAAAATAAAAAAATCTCAATTTTTGGACAGTAATTTACGCCTAATACGCGCAAATGCGCGCAAATACGCGCAATTGCGCACAAATGAACGCACACGAACATACTGTTGATCTGAAAAATGCTAATTTGCATATTTTACAAAAACACGAGAATACATTTGCGCGAAAAGGTGTGAAAAGATGCAAATTTGCGTGAAATTATATGCGCGAAAATGCGCGCATTTCAATAAGATAAATTTACGGCTGAAAAAGGAGATGCTCAAACATTAGTATTGTGTGTAACAGGCCTTCCTATCACTTTTGCTGGACAGCTTGTTCTGTTGAAAAATAACAGACTTACTGGCCAGCGCACCAGGTAAAAAAAAAAAAAAAACGAAAAAAGGAAAAGAACTGGTGAGCTGCAATATATTTCATTTTTGGGATGAAAAGCCCTTTATTCTGGGTAAATACAGTTGTAGACAGCTTGTATCTTATTACACCTTCTCTTATCAGACTGATGCACATGTTTTCTATTTCCTGTGGTGAGGATTACAGTGTCAGTAAAACTGATACTCTTCTCTCATAATACTTGCCTCGGTCATTTGCATGCACGCCTTTCATTTATGGAATCCCGGACACATCTGTGTGCTTTTCTCACATTTACTGTATCCGATACCCAATAGTCTTCAATAAATGTCTCTGAACGGTTACTCCACCTGCATAAAAGATAATTGGTGTAACAGTGAGTCAGTGCAGGCGCCCATAAGTGTATGAGTCAGAGTCCCCGCTAAAGCTGAAATTCCAGGCTGGTTGCACATTCCAGGAGGGAGACTCCAGCTGCCCAGTTTTATGGGAGTGGATGGTACGGCTGTCTAATCAGTACTAACCATACTTCACAAACTGAAATGGTCTGCAAAGGATCCACATTTCACATGAGTCTGGAATAAGGACGTGATTTATCAGCTCGTTACACAAGCAGCGGGTCATAGCTTCTGGTACTGTTCTTTGCCAGCTGAAGGTGCCTAGCAGCGCCAAATCAGTCGTATAAATGATAAATAATGTATTCGAACGATGTTCTCAAATACCTGGAAAACATCCTCGTGCTTTGTTAGGGTAACATCCATCAGTGGTAAGGGAAAGAATTGTGCGGGCCGTGATTTCGTTTATTAAATGTATGCATATCACTTACATCCTCGCCATCTCCATGGCAACCACGTATAAATAAAGCGTACAGTGTATAGAGCGAGGGGTGAGATGGAAAGTGTTAGGGCCCTGGTTGCTGTGGAGATGTTGTGACCTTTTCATTGTCAGCTCAGCGCGATACTGTTGGATGCTGTTAGAATTTCTATATTCTCCTAATGTGGTGGTGCATGGTGATATCAGGCTGTCTGCTTGGTGACCTGGAAAGCTGCATTCATTTACACACCAGGGTGTGATCCTTTATTTTTATTTTGTGATGGTATTCAATATTTTGTGAAAGCACTGAAAAGAATGTGGGGGGGGGGAAGGGGGAAGCCTTTATTAGGCCCCCCTTTGCCTCATGGGAGCGTAGCGTCAGTGTTTTAGAATAAAATTAGGGGGTTTTATTATAAGAGTGACCCTATTGGTCAGAATTGGTCAGGTGACAGGTGAAGGTTTTGGAAGGTCAGAAGGTCAAGGGTGGATTGGTCGCCTAAGGTCAGGTGGCCATTCAGATTTTCTAGAAACCTTTTGGGGCTTATTTACTGACAGGATTTTTGGCCAGTTGCCAGAGAGAAGACGTCGTAAGGAGCTCCCTTCCCTTACTCCTCCCCCAGTCGCGGACGGTTTATGTGGCGGATCCCTTTAGTGGAATTAACTAAAGGGGATATGTAAGAAAATGGTTAAAATAAATGTGGAGTCAGCTCGAGTCTTGGTGGCTGGGCTGAGAGTTGCTTAATTCTGAGTATTTTGATTGATTAAGGCTGGCCATACATTTTACAAATCTCTTACAATTTTCTGTACTATTTTCTTTAAATTTACCTTAAACTATGTAGTATAAAGGCCTGCCTTATAGGATGCAATTGAAAGTGTTGTTTTGTATTGACCTCATATTATACGGAGTTTGGTAAATCGAGCAGAAAATTGTATGTAGCAGATTTTCCAGGTATTGGGCCTGATGTGGGTCTGCCATTGTTACCGGTAACACCTTCAGCCCATTTAAGCTGAATACCCAAGTGTGAGAGTTGAGACAATGACCATTCCGGCATTTTTGGTTTGTTTTATTTATTTTATATGAGGATGGGAGAAAGGAATGAGTGAGATACTCCTCTGGCTCAACTAGGTACAATTGGGGCACTTTGCGGAAAAAAATGCCTGTTAGCACTGTCTTGATGCCAGCTGGATGCCGACCAATGCTTACTGGCGCTTGAAAAATGCTTTATTACTTAACTGTGCTAGAACTTGACTCGTAACCCTCTGGTTAAGCTCAAACGTCCGGTGAACATCTCCCTCCAGCCCTTCACTGACTGAGGTAGCTCCTTGTAACTGCTTGTGCTGCTGCAACTCTCAACGCTGGCGCCCACTTTACGCTTTCAGGGTCCTCTCCCTAGGCACCCCCTCTGACACTTCAGGGTCCTCTCACTAGGCACCCCCTCTGACACTTCAGGGTCCTCTCACTAGGTACCCCCTCTAATGCTTCGGGCTCCTCTCACTAGGCACCTCATCTGATACTTCGGGCTCCTCTCACTAGGCACCCCCTCTGACACTTCAGGGTCCTCTCACTAGGTACCCCCTCTAATGCTTCGGGCTCCTCTCACTAGGTACCCCCTCTGATACTTCGGGCTCCTCTCACTAGGCACCTCATCTGACACTTCAGGGTCCTCTCGCTAGGCACCCCCTCTGACACTTCAGGGTCCTCTCACTAGGCACCCCCTCTGACACTTCAGGGTCCTCTCACTAGGCACCCCCTCTGACACTTCAGGGTCCTCTCCCTAGGCACCCCCTCTGACACTTCAGGGTCCTCTCACTAGGTACCCCCTCTGACACTTCAGGGTCCTCTCGCTAGGCACCCCCTCTACACTTCAGGGTCCTCTCACTAGGCACCCCCTCTGACACTTCAGGGTCCTCTCACTAGGTACCCTCTCTGATACTTCAGGGTCCTCTCCCTAGGCACCCCCTCTGATACTTCAGGGTCCTCTCACTAGGCACCCCCTCTGATACTTCAGGGTCCTCTCACTAGGCACCCCCTCTGACACTTCAGGGTCCTCTGGCACCCCCTTTACCGCTAGCTAGCTCCTGGATCCCAGGGACCTTCACCTGAGTAGTCCCCTCTCAGCTAGGCAGACCCCCAGGGGCAGTTACAGTGCTCACGAACTTGGAATGCTTTCCTGAAACTTGGCCCCCTCAACTCCTTGGCACACCGGATCCTCTCTGCAGCTTAGCTCAGCTCTCTCTGTACCCCCAGGCAAGCCGCCCGAGACACCCGATCCTTCTGACAGGAGGAGAGACAGCCGTATTCTCCTTCCTGGGTCTCTGCTTCACTCCAAAGATGCTGTGTCATGTGCTCCCCTCAAACTTATACCCACTCCCAGAATGCTGTGCAGCAGAATCTGCCTTCCTGGGGTAGATACAAGCCTGAATGTGCCACTGATTGGGTTTCCTCCACTGCCCAATGAGAACCCTCTCATGCAGCCAGTTGGGAGACTTCCCTGTCAATGGCAACACCTGGGAGACATGACAGTCCAGTTGAAAATCAGGGCCCTGCTGTTAGGCAGCCAAGGCCCACTATACTTTTGCCTAGCACCTACCTTGTAGGGTGCTACATTTACAAGAAAATTGAACATGTATGGCCAGCCTTAGTTATTGAAGATGAATAAAGTTTATGTTATTATTTTAATAATTTGTTTAAGCCAATATACTGGGCAGTGGCCTAATTTGATCCAGTTCTGGTGTTGGTGTTTTTATTTACTATGCATGTCTGCTTGTCTGCCTGGCGCCTGCGGCAGCAGTATATTTAGGTCTTGTGCTGCCCTAGGCCTAACTAAACTTGGGCACCCCTAATTTAAATATGACCCACCCCTTCCTGTAAATGCCACACCCTTTCCTGTTTGACCCGCCTTGTCATCTGTAAACCACAGACCACAACCACAGTCTATCAGTGCCCATCAGTGCAGCCTTATCAGTGCTCATTAGTGCATCCTTATTACTGCCCATCAGTGCAGCATATCAGTGCGGCCTCATCAGTGGCCATCAGTACAGCCCCATCACTGGCAACCAGTGCAGCCTCTCAGTGCCCAGCCTATCAGTTCATCATATCAGTTCCCATCAGTGCTGCCTTATCAGTGCAGCCCTGTCAGTGCAGCTTATCAGTCCTGCCTCATCAGTGGCCATCAGTGCAGTCTATTAGTGCCCATCAGTGCAACATATCAGTGCCCATCAGGGCAGCATATCAGTGCTGCCCCCCTGAAAAGTGCTGCCCTAGGCCTGGGCCTTGTTGGCCTAGGCCAAGATACAGCACTGGCCTGCAGTCCCCTGAAGAATGGTCTATTACTTTACTAGGCCTCATGCACACTGGGCATAAAAAATGCTGCTCATACAGGCGTTTGGCATTTTTCTTTCAGCCTGTAGAAGCAGCACTACGGGGTTGATTTACTAAAGGCAACTAGACTGTGCGCTTAGCAAAGTGCAATTGTACTCTGCAAGAGCAGTTGCTCCAGAGCTTAGTAAATGAGGTAAAGAGCCATTTTGCAAAGAAAACTCAATCACATGCAAGGAAAATAAAAAAATCAGCTTTTTTGCTTGCACATGATGTTCTTGGATGATAAAAGTCAGCAGAGCTTCTGCTCGATTACTAACCTCTGGAGCAACTGCATATACAGAGTGCAACTGCACTTTGCAAAGTGCACAGTCTATTTGCCTTCAGTAAACCAATCGCTATGTTAGCCTGTGTGTCCATGCACATTTGGGTGTTTACAGGCATATTCCTAGTGGACAATTTACAGGCCGAAAAGAAAACCCATCACAAGTGCATTTTTTGAGAGGAGCTTTTGGGCAAAAAAGAAACCTTGACAAACCTAAATGTGCCCTTTAGGTACATCAACCATTTTTAATTGTAAATTTTTCCAGTGTTTTGGTGAAAACGCTTAAAAAAAGCAAATGCTCGTAAACATTCCTAATACAATATGCTCCATAGACACGTTTTTATGCTGCTTTTTCTGCCAACAGTTCTAGAATTTCTGCTGCCTAGTGTGAATGGACCCTAAATGAGTTATTATATAATGGCATAGAACCGTATTTGCTGGGTGCTCTTTTGTAGTTTTTTTTTTTTTTTACTACTTTTTCATTTCGTTTTAAGAGGCTGCTGTTTTTGGTGCCAGACGTTTTTTTTCTGCAGCTAGTAAACTCCCCAGCATGTTATCCTTTGTGTCAATGCACACATAGGCTGTTATCAGCAGTTTTGGCAGGGGCGTTTTCGGGCTGGAAAAAACCCCCAGAACTAGCGGGTTTTAAGAGGCGTTTTTCAGCTGTAAAAACGCTCCAACCCTGATAATAGCTTAAAAACGCAAAAAAATCAGCAAGAAAGCACTGCTATTCGGTGTTTAGTAATGTTTTTAAGCTATAAGATTATGTGGGAATATAGTTTTGTTAAAAAAATGCTACAGCTGTGAAAACTTTGGAAAACGCTGAAAAACGCTACGGCAAAAAAGCTGAAAAACTCCTTCTACAGCGACAGCTTTTTACTGACGTTTTGATAACATCCAGTGTGCATGAGGCCTAAAATGTTTATTGTAGTACCATGAGTATGCTAGGTTCTGCAATTGTTTAATAGCTTTTCCTATTGTCATTTGTCATTGGGAAGCCACCAGGTAAATAACAAACACAAGACCATATTAATTATTTAAATACATTTTTCAACATATACATACATTATATGTATTGGGACGCCTGCCTTTACACGCACATTATTATTATTATTATTTCAGGTACTTATATAGCGCTGTCAATTTACGTAGCACTTTACATATACATTGCACATTCACATCAGTTACTGCCCTCAAGGAGCGTACAATCTAAGGTCCCTAACTCACATTCATACATACACAGTAGGGCCAATTTTATAAAGGATCCAATTAACCTACCAGCGTCTTTGGAGTGAACTTTATTGCCATCCCAGTCTTAGTCCATAGGGTTTAATATTGGGTCCCCCCCCCCCCCTTTGTACTATAACAGCTTCAGCTCTTCTGGGAAGGCTGTCCACAAGGTTTAGGAGTGTGTCTATGGGAATGTTTGAACATTCTTCCAGAAGCGCATTTGTGAGGTCAGACACTGACGTGAACGAGAAGGCCTGGCTCGCAGTTTCCGTTCTAATTTATCCCAAAGGTGTTCTATTCGTTTGAGGTCAGGACTCTGTGCAGGCCAGTTAAGTTGCTCCACCCGATACTCACTCAGCCATGTCTTTATGAACCTTGCATTGTGCACTGCTCCAAATCATTTGGTGGAGGAGGGATTATGGTTTGGGGTTGTTTTTCAGGGGTTGGGCTTGGCCCCTTAGTTCCAGTGAAATTTCATGCTCGCAACTTTGTGGGAACAGTTTGGGGTTGGGCCCTTCCTGTTCCAACATGACTGCGCACCAGTGCACAAAGCAAGGTCCATAAAGACATGGATGAGCGAGTTTGGGGTGGAGGAACATGACTTGCCTGCACAGAGTCCTGACCTCAACCTGATAGAACACTTTTGAGATGAATTATAGCGGAGACATGCGAGCCAGGCCTTCTCTCCAATATCAGTGCCTGATCTTACAGAGGCAGAAGAATGGTCAAACATTCCCATAGACACACTCCTAAACCTCGTGGACAGCCTTCCCAGAAGAGTTGAAGCTGTTATCACTTCAATGGGTGGGCCAACTCAATTTTGAACCCTATGGACTACGACTGAGATGCCAATAAAGTTCATGTGCGTGTAAAGGCAGGTGTCCCAATACATTTGGTAATAAAGTGTCTATGCTCCTTTAGTAAGATGAAGAGCAGTTTTTACAGAACAGTTCTGTTTCTTCATTCATCCAATAAAGCTGAACTCCAGGCAGATATAAAAGACATAAATGAATGCAGATGTGTAATCATTAAAGCCTAAAGCTGGCCATACACTAGCCAAAATATCGGGCAAACTCATTTTCGAAAAACGAAAAATCGGCCGTGAGAGCAGACGATCGTGCCATCGTGTAATGACCGAATTTCAATCGATAAATCATTCAATGGACATAAATGAGTCCGTCTTTCGTTCAGTTTGTCACATATGCCCAGTGCAAACAGGTCTGCCAAGAAACACATTAACCTTTCAATTTATCGTTCATTTATTGTTTGATCGGCGGATTTTCAAAACTTTTCCTTGGATTTTTCGGCTCTGAAAAGTTAAAAACGATTTTCTATTTGTGCCCATTAACTGGACGAAAAACGAACGATTGGACCAAATGACAGATTTTCGAACAATCTTTCAGCTAGTGTATAGCCAGCCTAAGTTTTGTTTATTTATTTTTTTAAATTGGCACAGGAGACAGTACTTAGGTTTATTGACTAAATGTAAATTAACATTTAGTGCCGGTTCGGCGATCGCATGTAATATCGGAGCGCACTGCTCCTTCATTACATGCGATCGGCTGTGCGGTGCGAATTCAGCCATACAATTTATATGGCTAAATTCGCACTGCACCCGCAGCAAAGTCGCACATGACCCTTTTTTTTAGCCGCATCAGGATTGGATCGCACAGTGGTTCACACTTGTGCGATCCATCCTGTGCAAACTGTAAAGATCGCACTGCGATATGCGATCAAACTGGGGGTGTCGTTAACATTTCATTGACACCCCCAGCGTATCGCATATGGCAGTGTGAACTGCCAAGGGTGCGTTTGTGATGCGGGAACAGGCTGCGAATTCGCAGCCTTCCCGCATCGCATAAGTGTGAACCGGCACTAAGAGCCGGTTCACACTAATCCGACTCAAAGTCGCCCCGACTTCTGGCGACTCTGAAGTCGCCCATGCAGGGCGACTTCATCGCGGCTTGCAAACGACTTCTCATAATAGAAGTCAATGCAAGTCGCTCCGACTTTGCCCAAAAAATAGTGCAGGAACCTTTTTCTAAGTCGAAGCGACTTGAGTCGCTCCGATTAGAATGGTTCCATTGCACAGCATTGGGAGCTACTTGTCAGGCGACCAAGTCGCCTGACAAGTCGGATTAGTGTGAGCCAGCTCTAAATGTTCATACTGCTCCTTGTGCTAATTTTTAAAAAAATAATAATTTAGGCTTTAGTAGTTCTACAATTGTTTTTTAAAAACAATAAAAACCAGCATATAGAAATTCTCTAGCTGCTGACTTTAAATAAAGAAACACTCACCTGTCCAATGACCAGGTCCTGTTCTCACCTGGGGTGGTTCTTCACCAGTCTTCATGCCCCTTGCACTGTGCTCTGTAAATGGTCCAGCAGTTCTCTGGGACCTGTGACGTGTCCCAGGATGCTGTGGTCGGTGAGGGATGACTTTCGCCGGGAGTACCTAGGTGATACTAGGGGAAGTGGGAGCAGGTACCTGCTGGAAATAGTTACCTGCCCCCCCCCCCCTCCACAAAAAAAGGATAATATTTTGCTTCAATCAGCACTTGACTACATTGAGTCTGGTATGTGTATGTATGCATGCCCAGTAGGGACCTCAGATTGTAAAGGATGAAAGCCGCTATGCATAGGGTCGCAAGACATGCATATGCAAAGAGGACTTTAGCCAACCTCCCCACATCAGATATAATAGAACACAAATAAACAGTGGGAATCACAGCATTTCATTCGTGTTAGATGTATCTACCCATACTTTGTGAAATTTAGCAGGGCAACCATGAGAGATATAAGTGGCTTTATGCAGTGATATAGAGGAGTTTACAAGGGATATCCAAAAGTAAAGGGAGAGTGCTTTAGCTAACTTCCATAATAAAACTGTGGCCTTTCTGGCATACTGTAGAACAAAAGCAAACTGAGGAGAGTCTTGGTCGTTCGGTGGAAGGCTAGCAAGCCCACCAGGCCCAGCAAACAGACATCTATAGCCAGTGGGATAGGTGTTGAAGTCAAGGTAGAAATAAAATGGACAAACTCATCCCAAAAACTTTGGATTTTAGGGCATGTCCAGAACATATGGTGAAAGTCTGCTATAGCACTAGAACATCTCCAGCAATGAGGATAAGCTCGAGGGTAAATTGTGTTAAACCGTCGGGGTGTCAGGTAGACCCTATGCAACAATATAAACTGGATCAAGCAGTGTAAATAACACTAGCCTTATGAATTTGAATTTGACCTTGAGTCAGCCTCTTGCAGATCCCTGTACAGTGGAGCTCAGATTGGAGGAGGGAGAAGCAGAACAAGGAGTCTGCCACTTGTGTTGCAATGATCTGTACTAACAAGTATTATGCTGATAGGAGGAGAAAGCAGAGTGACATAGGAATAAGGTTATCAGTGTGCTGCTCCTGTCACTGTCCAGTCACAGGCTGGGGGCAAAAGGCCATCTGTAGGCGTTACTTAACTACAGCAAAGAAAAATCAGGTCTCCTGTCCTATCAGATAGGGCTGAGTCGTGTGCCAAGGCTGTGTATATCTCTGAACTGGATAGACAGAAATATTAATCCTTTGGCAAGAAAACATCCCCCGTATACATATTTTATCTGCAAATGTACCTATTTGACAAGAGTTTAGCCTTGGGATTTAAAAATGTTAGTTGTTGACACTGGATACATTATCATCATTAATTTGATAATGTTTTTTTATTTCTTTATTTACAGTTTTACAATATAAAGAAATGTAGATTATTAGGGCTGTGCATCTTCACTTACCTCACGATTCGATACGATTCGATTCCGCGATGCATCACGATGCATCACGATTACTGCCCAATGCCCATGCCCAGCCCACTGCCCAATGGTTTTCAAAACTTTATAAAAAAAAACAAACAATCAAGCAGTCACAAATAAAAGAATCCTTTTTATTTTCATTTGCTTCAAAGGACACTTTCCTGGACCCTGTCATGGCCTGCAAGCCCTGCATACTTTAGTGCACTTGCACTGCAAACATATAGGAAGGTCTGAAAATGCAAACAGCATAGCAGAGACAGACAACAACACTAGTATCAACCAAGCAACATCTTTCATAAAATATGACTGTCTGTCTGTCTGTCAGACTCCCTTCCTTGCATGCACTGAGCCAAAACCCCCGGGGCCCCCCCTTACCCCACAGCTGCCTGTGACAGTGACAGTGACACTGACAGAGACCCCCCTCCCCCCACAGCTGAGCTGACTGCAGCCTGACACACTGACAGAGACCTGGGTGGATGTCCCACACCTTCCCCAATCCCCCACAGCACTGACAAACACTGAGAGTGAGTGAGTCCCCCCCCCCTTGCCCAGACCCCCACACTGACAGAGACCTGGAAGTCCCACACCTTCACCAATCCCCCACAGCACTGACAAACACTTGAGTGAGAGTGAGTCCCCCCCCTTGCCCAGACCCCCACACTGACAGAGACCTGGATGTCCCCCACACCTTCCCCAATCCCCCACAGCACTGACAAACACTGAGTGAGTCCCCCCCTTGCCCAGACCCCCATAGCTGACTGACACTGACAGAGACCCCCAGGCCCCCACTGACACTGACTGACCCCCCTGGCTGCCAGACTGCCACAGCATAACAGTACCCCCGGGCCCCGACCGACCGTCCCCTGTCCCAGGCCCCCCCCCCATCACAGACATCCCCCAGAGATACAGACGAGAGACCCCCATGAATGATTACACAATTATTTGTTCGGACATACCTGCTGTGTGACTGTGTGGGTTGTTGTGCACTGCATTGCAGAGGAGGACAGGTGCTGTGCTGCTCTCTGGGCTCTGTGGCGGGCGGCTGGCGTCACTGGCAGTGGCGTGGCGGCTTGGCCTCCAGGGCCTGTCGGCTACGGTGAGGTGAGGCTGGTGGGGACGCACTTGGGGCTCCTCGCTCCTGTGTGTGGACTCACTGGACTGGCGGCTTCTGGCTTGGATGGCTGGCTGGCTGGCTTCTAGGCCGCAGGTGGGACGCCGATACACGCAGGGGATGTCTTGCTGCGCCTCGGCCCGGGTCAAAGAGGCGGAAGGGGAGGGGCGGAGCCTTTTTATTAAGCTCCCGCCACTAACCCACCAATCAGCTGCCGATCCTGCGATCTTGTGATTTTTTTTTTCCCTTGCGCGATAGGGCGTGGCCGCGGCTGATGACGTCATTTCGTATAATCGATTATGCCGGCAGCCCGCATCGATGCAGAATCACGAAGGGTCGAATCGCGATGCGTCGATCTTTCGATTAAATTCCCCAGCCCTATAGATTATGTGCAACAAAGCATATTTTTGCAAGAAGTAAATACATTGCTAAACTAGATGGTACAAGACTATGTTACAGGATCATTATCGGTAGATACCCAGAGATTCATTATGAGCCTAAAGCCTTGTACACACGCACAGATTGTTGGCCGACCAATCGGCCGTCTTTTGCCCAGTGTTGTTTGTTGGTTGAAATGTGCTCTAGACTTGCACTGGACTTTTGTTGGCCAACAAAAACCAACTTCAGAAGTGATGTCATGTGATGGTTGACTTTCCGTGTGTTTTTTCTTTGAGCATGCCCAGTCTTGCTCATCTGATTTTTGTCTGCCGAAATCTGTACTGACTGAGGAACAATCGGCCGTTCTGTTGTTGGCCAACAAAAATTTTATAGCATGCACACCAGATTTTTTTCGGCCGAAAAGTCGCAGTTGGTTGTCAGAAGCATCATACTAACAAGCCTACAATCGGCCGATCAGACGTTGGCCGGCAATTTACGGCCAACAATCTGTGCGTGTGTACGGGGCTTAGTAGTGTTTTTATCCATCCTAAATTACTATATTTGATTTGATGAAAACCAGGCTAGATGATAGATGTCCCTTACTATCGGAATGTAACATTTGATGACTGTTAAAGCGTATCTTAATCCAAAAATAAAAATGTAATGTTGCAGTTTAACAGCCTTTAGATTTGTTTTCTTTTTTATTTCCACATGATAATCCTGCAAATAAACTGGCTATTCTCACACACTTCACTGTCTATGGAAGCAGCTATGGTTGACACTAGTCTACTTTCCTGATTTGGATTACATACATGTCTCCATCTTTTCATCTCCATTTTATAGAGGAGGGGGTATTTCCAATTTAACAGCCTTTAGATTTGTTTTCTTTTTTATTTCCACATGATAATCCTGCAAATAAACTGGCTATTCTCACACACTTCACTGTCTATGGAAGCAGCTATGGTTGACACTAGTCTACTTTCCTGATTTGGATTACATACATGTCTCCATCTTTTCATCTCCATTTTATAGAGGAGGGGGTATTTCCAATTTAACAGCCTTTAGATTTGTTTTCTTTTTTATTTCCACATGATAATCCTGCAAATAAACTGGCTACTCTCACACACCTCACTGTCTATGGAAGCAGCTATGGTTGACACTAGTCTACTTTCCTGATTTGGATTACATACATTTCTCCACCTTTTCACTTCCATTTTATAGGGGAGGGGGTATTTCCAATTAACAGAAGGCAACTTGAAAGATAACATTGTTTTAGTTGCAAGAAGTTGCAAGAACGCTGCATTTCTGCCAAAATCAACCAATATTTTTCTGTAGTTGTGAGTAAATAAATAACATTGACCATAATTTCTAAAAAAAAATAAAAATCCCTCTTGATTTCAAAGTATGGCAGAAAAGGCCAACACTGGTCTGTATGTATTATCTTAGGATAAAATAAATGGTAATTCAAAGGTCCAGTTCACAAGAGAACCCAGTAAATTCAGTTTTGGGTACATGCATGTTAGCTACCAGCTTCTTATTGGTCTTTGGGACTCCAACAACAAGCTCTTGGAGTTCCATCTGCCGAAGCCATTACAAATCATTATTTATGTGTTGGACTTTTTTATTCATGTACATGAAATCAAACGTCTTTTGATTTTTTTTGTATAAAGGGAACTGTAAGGATTTATTTGCTGCTTCTGTCTGTGCCAGGGAGAGCTTATGGGATTTCTATACTGCCGCCCTACTGAAAAGCCGTCTGCGGTGAAGGCAATAGATTGCCTCCTCACCACTTTCTACAACCCTCAAAATGCCAACCTGTCTGGCCACCAGTGTTAATTTCGTCAATGAAAATATTTTCGTCACTGGCATTTTTACAGTGATGAAAACTAAACAAAAAGTACAGCACATTTTTGTCCACTAACAAAAACGATGACGAAAATCAAATTGTTAAAGAAAATGGGACGAAAATGTGAGGCAGGGACATTTACCAACTTCCGGTTTTCACTGAGCTTCACCTGCTTCCGCTCCCAGCAAGCAAGCGAGTTGAAGCGACTGTGTGTACCATCCGTGAGAGACCAGAGCAGCACTGTGCATTACAGGCCATCCATTAGACCTAAGACCACCATCTAGCACTGTGCAGCATTACAGGCCTCCTCTGACCAGTGACCACCGGCATGGTAGCATCCAGAACACTGTTCATTACAGGCCATCCCTCAGACTTGAGACCACCATCCAGCAATGTGCAGCATTACAGGCCTCCTCAAACCACTGCCCAGAGCACTCTGCAGCATTACAGGCCTCCTCAGACCACCGTCCAGAGCATTGTGCAGCAGTACAGGCCTCCTCAGACCACCGTCCAGAGCACTGTGCAGCAGTACAGGCCTCCTCAGACCACCGTCCAGAGCACTGTGCAGCAGTACAGGCCTCCTCAGACCACTGTCCAGAGCACTGTGCAGCAGTACAGGCCTCCTCAGACCACAGTCCAGAGCACTCTGCAGCATTACAGGCCTCTTCAGACCACTGTCCAGAGCACTCTGTAGCATTACAGGCCTCCTCAGATCACCGTCCAGAGCACTGTGCAGCAGTACAGGCCTCCCCAGACCACCGTCCAGAGCACTCTGCAGCATTACAGGCCTCCTCAGACCACTGTCCAGAGTGGCTAAATCTATATTTGTGAGTTTGTTCAAACCATAAATAATAACATGATATTGTTTTTTTTACTCCAGGAGTAAATAATGAGTTTGGAAATTCTATAGAAATACTTAAAAATGCATTAAAATGTAACTAAAGGCATTCGATTTTAGTTGACTAAAATTATTTTAGTCAACTAAAATGTACTGGAGAGATTAGTTGACTAAAATACGATGACTAAAATGGGACTAAAACTAAAATGGCATTTTAGTCAAAGACAATGACTAAAACTAAATCAATTGCAGATGACTTAAATGGGACTAAAACTAAATTGGCATTTTAACTGCAATAACTAAAACTAAATCAAATTTCAAAGCCAAAATAACACTGCTGACCACAACACATTGCACGTGGTTGCAGGGCTGTTGCGCCATGGCCTCATTCACTTGGTACCGGTAGCAGAATGGGACATGCCATTTCATTTTTGCTGCAGATAAAAAGCAAAGCATTGCAGCCGCAGCTTATGCACAGCCTTGAGTGACTGCATTTTATCACTTCTAACCCCCACAGTTATAAACCTTTTTACCACTAGCCCCACCCTCTTAGGTTGTAAGCTCTTGTGAGCAGGGCCCTCTTAACCCTCTTGTATTTTATTGTATTGTAACTGTACTGTCTCCCTTTCTATGTTGTAAAGCACTGCGTAAAGTGTTGGAGCTATATAAATCCTGTATAATAATCATAATAATAATAATAATCATCAGGGACAGCTCTTATCTGTCAGTGCAGGAGGAGGGCAAGCAAGCAGATGGCTCTACCATAAGGTGCAAGTGTGCTGGAACTACTGTTCCTCTTGAATTACATGTTCTTATTGCTCTCTGGAGGCATTTACCCTTACTTACCTGCAGGGCCGGTGCTTCCACTAGGCAAACTAGGAAGCCGCCTAGGGCGCATTGCCACCTAGGGGCGCAGCCACGAGTCAGAATTCTCTCTTCATCATGAATGATCCTTGGGAGCTGAGGGGAGGTGCGGCAGTGGGGGATGAAGAAGGGACAGAGGAAGATGCCAGGTGTCTGGGGCAAGGGCAGAACTACCAGGCCCTGGATTTCCACCATTGTTGGGGGGGGGGCCCAAGAGGCTGGAAGGGAGCCCAACAGAGTGCTGCCTGCATAATGATCCTCCTTATCTGGAGCTGAGCGGCCTAAACCCTGGGCAGGACGTGACTCTCTACACTGAGCTGGTGGGCAGCTGTTCATTTCCCTGGGTCAGTATTAAGCAGGTAGCGGAGGAGAGCTGAACCTGAGCCGGAGCTCGGCACCTTTACTGGAGGGCAGCACCTTTACTGGAGCAGAAGCGATGAGGTACCAGAATGGTCTGAGGAGGTTGGTGATGAAGGATGTGCGGCGCTCTCTGACTGCTGCTTTTCCCTCCACCAGGAGCCAGTTGGAGCTGTGGTGAGCACTGTGGTCTAGGAGAGGAGCGTCCTGGGAGAAGGAATTTAGCAGGATCACAGTGAAGAAGGGCAGAGTGCGGGCCACTCTCTTCATACTGCCCAGTGAGTGTCCCCAGAACAGGGGATCAGGGTCCCTGGGTGTGACATGGAGGATCCCTGGTGTGAAATAGAATTGGGGTCACCAGGTGTGCCATGGGGAATCGGAGTCATAAAGGTATGACATGGGGGATAGGGGTCACGAGTGTAACAGGGGTTCGGGGTCACCAGGGGTGCAATGAGGAATTGTGACCCCTTGGTATGCCATGGGGGATTGAGGTCCCCAGGTGTGACATGGAGGAACATCATGGTCCCCAGGTGTGACATGGAGGAACATCAGGGTCCCCAGGTGTGACATGGAAAAACATCAGGGTCTCCGGGTATGACATGGAGGAGCATCAGGGGCCCCTGGTGTGACATAGAGGAACATTGGGGTCACTGGGTATAACAGCACGACATGGAGGAACACAGGGTTCCCTGGGTGTGACATGGAGGAACATCGGGGTCAGTGGGTATGACAGCACAACGTGGAGGAATATTGGGGTCCCAGAATGTGACATGGGGAAACATTAGAGTCCCTGGGTGTGACATAGGGGGACATCAGGGTCCCCGGGTGTGACATGGAGGAATATGGGGGTCACTGGGTATGAAAGAATTACATGAAGGAACCATCAGATCAGCAGGGTCACTGAATATGACATAGAGGAGTTTTTAAACCCTTCCCTTTTTGTTTTATTTTTTTTTTTTTTGGGGGGGGGGGGGTAGCTGGTCTTGCCTAGGGCGTAAAATAGTCTAGCACCGGCCCTGCTTAACTGACACTTTGGGGAAATCAATCATCCGGAACTGGAAAAGAGGGTAAAATTACCCCCACGGGGAAATAAAAATAAAAACCTAGCAGCGTTTTGGGTAGACTGACACTTTGCCAAATAGCTACCATGAACCATCATGTATGAGCAATTTCCTTGAGGATCTCCATCCATCACACGAGACTATGCAGTAATCAAACACAGTCTCATTAATCCTTATTCTTTAGTGAAGCCAGCGACATGTTATTATTAAGAATTCCAGAACCAAAGTAAAAATTAATAAATGTAAACATTTGTCCCTGCTGCATGCCTGAAATAAGAGAAAAGTAGTGAGCATTTATGACTGTATACACATTTGGCATTTTATTATGGTATTATATTATTTATGGAAAGAAAGGGAAGCTAAACTAGTCTGAGATTTAAAGCACATATTTCCATTCTCGTCAGTCAAACAGTTTTTCTCCATCTGAAGTCATATTCCGGGCTGAGCAGGGTTATTTTTAGACAGACCTAGTGTAATACATAGTTTACAAGTACTGTCAGGTTTCAGCCCCCTTTTAACTAAGTTTATATGACCTGGATGAACAACCTCCTGAGTTAACGGCTGATAATCTCGTTACTGGGGCTCCTGCCCAATATTTTATAATTACACTTGATTTAATAGAATGCTGTGTTTTATGTGTCTGTTGTGACAGCTTCTAAATATGATTTGGAAAAATAAATCATCATGGTTACTAGAAAGTCATAAAGCAGATTAAATCTTGCAGCGTTTATTGGAAAGCTGAATATAGCAAAGTCCCAGCCATCTAATCCACCAGCTTCTTATGTCTGGATGGGAACAGTTTTGTCTACTGTGGAGCATTCCATCCAACTGGGTGGGAATCTTTGTTATTCTAATTGTGTCCATAGACAACTGCAAATTATTATTATTATTATTGTTTCTGCGCTAAATAAATTGAAAAATAAAATTATGATAAATGTGAAAAGCAGCTAACACAAAATCAACCAACAGTGATTCATAGAAAACAATAATAATAAAGTGTAGCGCTAAGAATATGAATAACTAGTGAAGAAGTTAATCCACAAACAATAATGTGAATAGCTAACGAAAAAATAAATCCACAAACAATGATATAAGAATAGTGTCCAGGATAAATTATGGTGCATAAGATCCCAGAAAGTGATACAAGTCCAAATAAATCCAGGTGCAGAATATTGTGAAAGACGTTCCTTCCAAGAACACCCAGGGAAAGTGTAGGATGGGGACACCTCAGTGTACAAATAATCAAAGCAGCTTACCAGAGCGCCATGGCTACTCAAATAAATGAGAAAGCCTCTCCCAGCATGTAGATAAACAACCATACATCGGTGAGTCCAAGAAGGTGGGTGATACTTCTTAATCTCTCTTAATCACTCCGTTTGGTCAGATAAACATATGATGGGAAATGAAGACAAAGGATCATAGTGTAATCCCGTAAACCACATGATGACGAAACGTTGGCGACTCCAGACGTAACGTCCACACGCCCCCTTACGGAGCCGGCCTCCTTTACTGCTGTAAATGCTGTTTGGATATACGCGGGACGCCGCGACTGAACCCTTCAGCTGTTTGCTTTATGTGCCTGCATTTATCGTCTACATCAGGGATCCTCAAACTATGGCCCTCCAGCTGTTACGGAACTACACATCCCATGAGGCATTGTAAAACTCTGAAATTCACGAACATGACTAGGCATGATGGGAATTGTAGTTCCTGAACAGCTGGAGGGCCAAAGTTTGAAGACTCTTGGTCTACATTGTGAGTAGTGCTTTTAAATAAATATACTTAATGTGGGTTACGGGATTACACTATGGTCCTTTGTCTTCATTTTCCCTCATATGTTTATCTGACCAAACGGAGTGATTAAGAGAGATTAAGAGGTATCACCTACCTTCTTGGACTCACCGATGTATGGTTGTTTATCTATATGCTGGGAGAGGCTTTCTCAAATTATTATTATACAATATTATATTTGCAGACAACAGTGGTCATTTTACAGAATTTAATGACAGGTTTTGATAAATTGTGCCCGATAACTGTAGCTTGGGTGATGGGTCGCATAAAGGACATGTAATCTTCTACCATTAAAGCCCAACCCTGGGAAATCTGAAATTCCTACTTGCGCCCACACTGCAAGGATTAACTTGGTCTAGGGGTAAGTAAAGGGTATTAGACAGATGGCACTCCCTCATGCTCCGGTGGTGGACTGTCCTGGTTGTCATCACATTCAATGCAGAGCTACCTGCATTGGTCTTGGTGACATTAGGAACTTGGACCGTTGAAGCATGGGGCAAGAGACACCTTGGGCACTGGTCTAGCAGCACAAAGGATGGAGGATCGGGGAAGTAAACCTTACTTTCTATGCCCCATAAACCTAAACAGTTAATAAATGCAGAAACAGACCCACTCAAAGGAGGAATTTAAAAGGTTCCTCGATTTGTGCTTTAACGGAGCTGGGGTACACATTTATTATAGTGACACTAAAATTTTTTTTTTTAAATAAAGTAAATGCAATCAAATATTATAAGCAGAATGTACCTTCTATCTCATTCTCAGGCTTCCTGTTCTAGGATGGCTTATTCCCCCCCCCCCCCCCATATCTATGTGTAGATGCATTCAGCTCTATAGGGATTTGTAGCATGCATAGAGTGGAGCATGTGGGCAGTACAGTGGCTAAGTGGTTATAGCAGCACTAAGGCGGGCCATATACGGTTCAAATCTCAGCTGGTTTGGCAGGAACTGGCCGGGATTCAACCAGTGTATGGGCAGGCTGAATGTGCCCAAGTTAATCGATCAACTTGGGTACAACCAGCATGCTGGGTTTTACCTGTAATTATCACTAGCGGCTGGACCTGTAGTTGCAGGAAAGAAATTAGCTCCATATATGGCTGACCTAAGGTCATTGGTTCAAATCCCAACCATGGCACTACCTACTTGGAGTTTGCATTTTCTCCTTGTGCCTGCGTGGGTTTCCTCCCACACTGCAAAGACATTTTGTTAGGTTAATTGGTGCCTGTCTAAACTGGCCCTAGTATGTGTATGTATGAGTGTGAGTTAAGGAACTTAGATTTAAGCTCCTTGAGGGCAGTGACCGATGTGAACATACAATATAAATGTAAAGCGCTGTGTAAATTGACAGTGCTATATAGGATTAGGTACATGAAATATATATACTGTATATATATTTTTAAGTAATGGCACTGCGTGCTGTACACTAACAGTGGATAGGGAGTGTGCGCAGGACAAAAAAAGGGCCTGAAAAAAACCATAAGTGACTTAAAAAAAATATATAAATTAAATAAAAACAGAACAAGGTATACTTCAAATATTAAAACAATTGATGTAAAAAAACTGAATTCATTTTAAGGCTAGATTTAAACTGAATTCCAAGCAAACAGATAGGTAGATAAGTACACACTACAAAAGAAGGACCCTCACCTTGCCAACATCCAAAATTTTATATAGAAGGAAAAAGAAAATAGAACCCTATTTTCTCAAAAAACATGGCAATCTTTGTAGGCACAATATGAGGCAATTTGTTTAAAATATATCAAAACTTTATTACAAAATTGGTTAAAAATGAAAATTTACATAAAACCATGGTAGCACCCTCTACATTAGGTAGGTTAACGCGTTTCACAAGATAAACTTGCTTCCTCAGGACTGATTGGGTAGGTGATGTTATCAAATTCAAAAACATAAAAAATATTACATAAGTATCATGTCTTATTGAGCAATGAACTTTTCATTTCTTAGATTTATATATTTTTGTGCATATATTTGTGAAACCTATTCATATAAAAATCACTGAATTATGCTTGCCTGGTCAACTTAAAATTTTTTATTTATTTTTTTTACAATGTCACTGACTCTGTCCATTCAGAAAAGGAAGGAGCTGGTAAATTACATATTTACCGACCTCTTCCTGGTTCTCTATTGTGACACATCCCCTGCAGCATCCGGCAGGAGAAGGGAGGGAGGAAGCCGGCAGCACAGTGGGGGGGATGGGGACTAGGGGAGCACACAGGGGTCCAGAGACAGCAGAACACAAGTGAACTGGATAGGAGGAGCGGCGGGGTCAGCATACAGAGGAACCAATCTCCTCCATTTTCATCCTGCAGCTACAGGAGGAAAAAGGAGGACAGTGATTTCTTTACATGCTGCCCCCGCCACCCCTCCTATCCAGGTGTACATGGGAGCCACACAGGCCCCCTAGAACATGGAGCCCAGTTGCAATTGCGACCCCTGCAACCCCTGTAGTTACGCCCCTGGTTTGTATATTACATTACTTAATGAGACCTAAAACACCTAAAGGGCACCT
Source organism: Pelophylax lessonae (assembly GCF_965119305.1). NCBI lineage: Eukaryota > Metazoa > Chordata > Amphibia > Anura > Ranidae > Pelophylax > Pelophylax lessonae. Next base: position 559,119,380 of record NC_138769.1, on the reverse strand, counting down.
GTAATGATATCTTGCGTTGGCACTCTGGTTTGTCAAGCCGCCATTTCGTTCAGGCGCTGTCACAGGCATCCATCTTGTGTTACAAGCTTAGTTGACAGTGTTAAAGCCAAATGGGTCATTCTTACCAGCTCCTTCCTCCAGCCTTTTGGCAGTTTAATGACCCCCTGGGTCACTATAGGCCAGATTCCTGCTAAGCTGACATTTTTCACACCTTTACTATACACAAGCAGAGTGACCAAGCAGGAGTTGTGTCTCCGCGGACAGCAGGGGGTCAGATTAGATGTCCAGTGAAATCGCTTTGTACATTCCCAAAGCCAAACTGTTAAGTTACATCTCACAATCTGTGCTCAAATCATATCTTTTTACCCAAACATAACATATTAACAAAAAGTAGATATTTGAATGCCGCATGGCACGCTGATCGTGACGAGACCGCACATGGTCATCCTGTAGTACAGGAAAGTGAAACGATCGATAAGATACCCCTTCTGTGATAAAATATATTCATGTTTGATATTGTTTGAAAGCAAATGACATGCTTAGTTATAAAATATCAGGTTCCAGAATCTAACCCTTACATACGTCGAGATATTAAGAGTGGTATGACTCTGTCCACAAAGTACATTTGAAAGAGTCATAAACCACAGGACAGCCCTTTTTGCCACTCTGAATATAATTGGTCAGGGCTGCCCGTCACCACCCCTTTTGAACTCAGAGAAAAGGACAGGAACTGATAGAGAGGTCAGTTCTCATCCTAAGATCGATGGCATAACACCGCCCCAAGGAGAACCAAACATACCTGTTCAACTCTGAAACTTAAGGTAATACTAGGACTGTTTTAATGCAAGTATTTTCATTCTTTTATTCTCCTATTTCTAAATTGCTGTATTTTGTCTCCATTTCTTTGTAACCCATGTTTCTGTAAATATTTTTATTCGCACCAATTTTTTAACCTTTCTTATAATTAAACCTTATTTTGAAAGTGTTAAACTTTGTCTCTAAGCTCTTAAACGCAACTTGACCCAAACGAATCTGCCTCCTGAAGTGCGCTATTGTGTGTTATAGACAGTTATTTTAAAGTCATAATTGATATTTGTACTGTTTAGGCTAACCTATCTGAAACATTCTTGTCAGGTGACAGTGTGTGTTACAGACGGTTATTCTAAAGTCATAATTGATATTTGTGAAATCAGGAGCGTCCGCTAAGCTCAAAACGTAGCGGTGGTGGCAGTGAAAGGGTTAATCGTTTAATTAACCCGGTGACAATCGCTCTCAGTCTGCTGGCATCTAGATTGTGGTCCCGCAAGCTGGACAATCTGTGTGCTGGGTGCAGCTGAGAGTGGCATTGTTACGCAAGTGACGGCAGGGTGTGAGATTGCTTGGTCTTTGGTCACGAGGTGGATGAGAAGGCCAGGGGTCTGATACCTGTATTCGTCACAGCACCCATGTAATAATATCACATATTTAGTATATCTTACCCCAAAGGTGGAAGATGGAAACCCAGAAACAAAAGGCCCTTGAGTAAAGTAGAATCAATCCGGTCACTAATTTAAAAGAGCACAGATATAATGGCAATATTTGGTATCTTGTGTCATAGGGATCTCAACGTAAGTCCAAAGGATGCAGGGATGGAGTAAAGCACCGGGCTGGTACCCCCAATATATCATAGAAAAAGATAGGTGTCCACAATCAAAAAATACACCCCAAGGTTTTGGAGTTTCACCTACAAAAGAAGGGGGACAGGGGATATGCATACATATATATCATTATTGTAAACCTAGAATCACTGAAATGATTTTACTTGTCCCATAAAGAGATAAAGTAGTAAAGTACCCACCTTGACACAACAAACAGACCCCAAATCATGGATATCTCCCAACAAGCACCTACAGTGCCCCAGTTAAAAGAGTGGGCCTAGAAATGGAGGAGTAACAGCATGGAGTAAGAAACGCCAGTGGCATTCAAAGTTTGTAAGCCGGTATGTGACACAGACAGTATTTTGTTCCAAAGAAAGCCTCATCTTAGAGTGGATATCTTGTAGCAGAATTGGATGGTCTCTCTCCAGGAGCCCCAAAATCCTCCGCCTAAATACCCCCACGGCATCACTCAGAAATACTGCCAGGCGGGGTCCACCTAGCCAGTGACGTCATGGCACTGCATGTACGTTATCAGCGTGCATGTGCGCATCGCTGTCCAACGTTCCGTACATGAGCGATAGCATGCAATGGCTCCCAATGGGATACTGTGCTGTTATTCACACCACCCTGTCCCACGGGTAATAATACTTATGTAACATTTTGTATGCTTTTGAATTTGATAATAGCCCCCACCCTATCAGTCCTGAAGAAATGTATCTTGTGAAACGCATTGACCCACTTAATGTAGAGGGTGATATCATGGATTTATATACATTTCCTTTTTAACCAATTTTGTAATGATATATTTTATACAAATTGCCTCATATTGTGCCTACAAAGTCAGCCATGTTTTTTGAGAAAATTGGGTCCTATTTTCTCTTTCCTTCTATAGATAAGTATATAGTTGCAATACTTGCATGATTACTATCTTACCTTCCAATTAATTTGTATTTTGTCCATCCAGCCCTGGAATGTACATTAGCAGCCCTTCCAAACACAGCAGCATCCTGATTACCTGCCTTTTTGCAGTTGCAATAAAGCAATGCGGCCTGGTCACCTCCCTGCCCCCAGCATGTGACTGTGCAAGTGAAAGCAAGATATCTGATTGACTCCAAGTATTTTCTTTTACAGTCTAAGGCATAATCATGTATTTAAATTAGTTGCATTGAAATTTTAGATTTTTGTAGTTGCAATTTTTGGTCTTTTAGTACTATCTTCCTGGAGTTTAGCTTTGGGTAGTCTTGCACAGTTTGCATATTCAGATATACAGATGGATGTCTTTTCTCATGGTCTGACAGTCATCAGTAAGGAGAATGCGACGTCCATCCACATGGTATATACTGTAAAGGTTGTCACGCATACACAAGTGCAGCACAAGACTTCAAACAGATGCATCCTTGCACCTATTAAAGAACAATGCAAATATGGCTTGGTGGTTTTGTGTATGATAACCTCTATTATTGTGTTAGATTACAAGTACAGTATGTACCTGTATGCCTGTATCTCTGATATGTCATCCTAATTGGAAAATTCACCAGATATGGAGATAAGTTAGATTAGGTTGTAACCATAGAAGATATTTTTCTTGCGTCTACTGATTTTCCTTTAGATATTGGCTAGCTACCAAGAAAACTGGCTGTTGGCTGGTGCAAGGAAGATATTAACCTTTCATTACAAGGATCAGTGGTTAATAAATGACTCTAAGGTTAAAAAGCTTTGGGATTCAGCATCCTTCATCTGAGGAGGTCAGCTTTTTGTAGCTTTGGACTGAGTGGGAATTTGTCAAGATTTCTTTGCTATCTATGTCCCTGCTGGGAAGATTCACCCTAATTAACCATTTCCCCAGTGACCTTTGTTTCCATAACTGAAAGTAGGGAAAAATCCAAAATTTTGAGTTGTCACTGGAACAGGAGGGGAAATGATCCAATGATGACAATAATCTGAGAGAGCGTTTCTTTTTCTTTGGAAAATCTCCCCAAATGGGACACAGGCAAACTGTTCCCACAAAGATGGGAGCATTAAAATTGTCCAAAATGTTTTGGTATGCTGACGCCTTAAGAGTTTCCTTCTCTGGAACTAAGGGGCCAAGCCCAACCCCTGAAAAACACCCCACACCATAATCCCCCCCTACCAAATGAGTTGGAGGGGTGGCCCAATACTTTTGGCAATATAGTGTGGATGAGCGAGTTTGAGGTGGAGGAACTGGACTGGCATGCATACCAAGACGTTTTGGACAATTTCAAGGTCCCAACTTTGTGGGAACATTTTGGGGATGGCCCTTTCTTGTTCCAACATGACTGGGCACCAGTGCACAAAGCAAAGTCCGTAAAGACATGGATGAGCGAGTTTGGGGTGAAGGAACTTGACTGGCTTGCACAAAGTCTTGAGCTCAACCCCATAGAACACCTTTGGGATGAATTAGAGCAGAGACTGCAAGCCATGCCTTCTTGTCCAACATCAGTGCCTGACCTCAGAAAATGCACTTCTGGAAGAATGATCAAACATTCCCATAGACAGCTTCCTAAACCTTGTGGACAGCCTTCTCAGAAGAGTTGAAGCCGTTATAGCTGCAAAGGGTGGGCCAACTCAATATTGAACCCTACAGACTAAGACTGGGGTGCCATAAAAGTTCATGTGTGTTTAAAGGCAGGCGCCCCAATACTTTTGGTAATATAGTTTACCGCTGTGGCCAAAGTTTTAAGAATGACACAAATATTAATTTTCACAAAGTTTGCTGCTGCAGTGTTTTTAGATCTTTTTGTCAGATGTTACTATGGTATACTGAAGTATAATTAAAGCATTTCATCAGTGTCAAAGGCTTTTATTGACAATTACATGCAGTTTATGCAAAGAGTCAATATTTGCAGTGTTGACCTTTCTTTTTCAAGACCTCTGCAATTCACCCTGGCATGCTGTCAATCAACTTCTGGGCCACATTCTGACTGATGGCAGCCATTCTTACATAATCAATGTAGCACTACCCCCGCAGGAGCTGCTGATTATATTATTGGGTCTACACCCTGCCTAACAACCCAATCAAATTGGCTCGATCCCTCCTCAGGCACAACTGACCCAGAATAGGACTGGACTATCAAATGGATACACAGATTGGAATACAATACTTCAATATGCAACAATACCTTGTTACCTTCTTGAATGGTAGTCCTTCTGGGTGACACAATGGAACAGCACACAGGATTGTAATTAACCAAACTTAGTTTACTATATATCAAATTGAATAGGGGAGATACAATACAATACAATTCAAGTCCATAAAAGGTTATTTAAAACAGCTTTAAAAAGGATAAAAGAATACCCCCACACTCCTCCTTCTCTAAGGCTAGACACAGTACCAGATAGGTAGGCCTATCTGAGTCCCTCCCCCAGAGTTCTCTTCTTTCTTGTTGATCTTCGCTAGCAAGGTTATTGAATAGAGCTCATTTGTAATCCAAATTTAGGAATGAAGATCAAGAGAGAGAAAAACAACGAGCTGTTAGTTGTCACCGCAGGGTGTCTGCGTAACTGAGCAATAACTTCTGCAAAGGTAGATAAGCCTCTGGCGACTCCTTTTCAGACCTTATTGTTTGTCTATGAGTCTCCTGAGAGAGTATGCTGATAAACCCCGGGGTTTTATCACCTCCTGTTGCGCTACCGCTATCTGTAGATAAAACTATCTCTTCGGCAGATAAAGTCAGTTATTGGGCATGTGCCCTCTCGCCAACAGAAGTTTCCCCTTCGCGCGCTTCCACTGCGGTCTCAGTCCTTTGGCTATGTGCCAGCCGCGCGAGGTCCTTCTGGCGGATGACTTCCGGTCTCTGCAAACAGCAGTATGACCTCCAGGAATGTGCCTCGTGCTTGAGATGGGACGGTTCCACGTCGTCCCTCCAGGCTAAGAGGCTTTGGCCCAATATCCAGCACCAGTCCTTCACTCTCGCTCGCTGGTTCCTCAGAGTCCAGCGCAGAAAAGCGCCCCCCTCGCGCGCTTCTCTCTTCCTTTAAATAACTTCCCCCATAGTGCCGTGCGGTGCAGCCGTGCACCCTGGATCTTGCAAAGCAGCCTGGGAGATGTAGTTTCTTCATCTTGTGAAAAGGAAGTCACAGCCCGGGAAATTCCATGCAGCTACCACTAGAGGGAGCCTAGTTCCTTCCCACATATCAAACAGTGTCTTTAGGCATTTTTAACCCCGCTACACACTCCCCCCACTTGAGAAACTTTGGTCCCCAAAGAGGTCAACAGTATGTACCCTAGTGCATAGGTTGGCATTATACAACAAAAACATTAATATTTTGCTGAAATAAGTCAATCTGAATATATCCAATTTTGTATTCTGATAGCAGTGCAACAGTAAAACGATAAAGTGCAATTAATAAGCAAATAAGTGATTTCTACAGTGTTAATATAGTGCTAATTTCTAGTGCTTTTATATAGTGCTCCTTTAAAAAGCACATGTGCATTTGCAATTTCTTAAACACTTACATCTTAAAGTTTGTGTTATAAAAAAAAAAACATCAAAAGGTGAGAAAGAGAAAAAAACATAGTGGGGTCAGAGCAGCAAAATGTGCGCAAACATTAACTCACAAAGTAAACCAAATTGTGAACATCAAAAACTGTGCTTATTATAATGGCCAAACCCAATATCCTTATGTACAAACTTAAATGCAAACGTTTTCTACTTCAATACTTTGTTCTCATGATCTCTCACAGACCCCCCGAAACTTGGGTGGCTTGTACTGTTGTGCCTGGGGGTGAGCTAGGGTTGTCCCCCACCAAATCTACAGTGGGAGAGCTAGGCTGGTCAGGAGATCTTTTGGAGGTAAAAACAGCTTCTTCCGAACATTCACCCAATTGATCATAGGTCAGTCTCTTAGGTGGGTGAATGACTCTCCTTTCCCTCTGTTCCCGTGGAGGCATGCTCTCAGAGGTACTAGGATCAGGCACTTCTGAGAATTCTTCAATATCCACCTCCTCATGTTCCAACACAGAGGAACCTGATGGTTCAAGAGCGGTCAGTTCTTCTTCAGAGAAAGGTGCAACCTCCTCCTCAGGATCTTCATCCTCAGCTGCTTCTTCTGGAAGCATATGAAAGGGTATGAATTCAGGGGCTTCTGCCCGAAGGGCTCCTCTATCAGCCAAATCAGATGAAGACAGGGAGATAGGTGTGGGTTCTGGCAACTGAGATGACCACAACCAGTCGGGTACCTCCTCTTCATCTTCCAAATCTTGAGATAGAGAACTTCCCTCTCCCTCATCTGGGAGCGTCGTCTGAGATCTGGTAACTGGTCTGGACCGGCGAGAAGTCGAAGGGGCCTCTGACAAGTCTTCCACAGGGGGCATACGAACCGCTTCAGAGAGAGGCAGGAAATGGTTCCGATGCCAAGCCTTCAATGGACCCACACTTCCCTCAGGCCGAATTTGGTACACAGGAAGGTTTGGCAGTTGCTTACAGATAACATAAGGTTGGGACTTCCAGCGGTCTGCCAATTTGTGTTTTCCTGGGACACCCAAGTTTCTCAACAAGACCCTGTCCCCTGGCTGCAGGTCATGGATCCGAACTTTTAGGTCGAAACTTTTTTTATTCCGCAGTCCACGTTGATCAGCCTGGGCCTTGTCATAGGCCGCTTTCAGACTCTTCCGCAGTCGGTCCACATATCCTCTATGCGATGCTGAAGAGGTATGATCAGGCGAAATGCCAAAGGCCAAATCCACTGGTAACCGAGCCTCCCTTCCAAACATCAGCCAATAAGGGGAATATCCAGTAGCATCATTGACAGTGCTGTTGTAGGCATGCACGATAGCAGCTACATGCTTGCCCCAATGCTGTTTCTTCTCTGAGCTCAAAGTCCCCAACATATCCAAGAGAGTCCTGTTAAATCGTTCAGGCTGGGCATCCCCTTGTGGATGGTAGGGAGTGGTTCTAGTCTTTTGAATGCCCAACATATCCAACAGTCTCTTGATCAGTCTACTTTCGAAATCCCTTCCCTGATCAGAATGGAAGCGTTGTGGTAACCCATAATGTACAAAAAACTTCTCTACAAGAACTTTGGCTACCGTTGAGGCCTTCTGATCCCTTGTTGGGAATGCTTGAGCGTATCTGGTAAAATGGTCTGTTACCACAAGAACATTCCCCTGGCCACTCAAATCAGGCTCTAAGCAAAGGAAATCAATGCACACCAGCTCCATGGGTCCCTGGCTTTGTAGATGGCCCATTGGGGCTGCTTGACGTGGCAGAGTCTTCCTCTGTATACACCGGACACAAGAATGACAGTATCCTTCAACTTCGGCCCTCATACAAGGCCAGTAGAACCTGTCCCTGACAAGCTGAAAGGTTCTTTCGGGCCCCAGATGGCCATGATTATCATGAAGAGCGGCCAGAACTCCCTCTCTGTATTTAGCTGGTAAGAACAGTTGCCACTTCTCCTCCAGATCTTCAGATGGACCTCTCCGGTAGGCCACTCCTTCTCTGATCTGTAACCGGGTCCACTCTCTATGTAACAGACGGGCCCCCTGAGAGGAGTCAGTTAGAAGCAACTCAGGGCTCTGGATCTCCAAGGCTTCCAAGAGAAGTTTTCCCAAAGGGTCTTCCAACTGCTCCTTCCGCAAGTCCCTTTTGGACAGCCGGGGCAAATCCTCCCCTTCAACCTGGGTCACCTGGCAGTAGCATTTGGGTACTCCGATAGCCGAAACCCCAATCTCTTCTGCTCTTGACCCTCCTCGGGATCGAAATTCAGTTCCCTGATATAGGGCACGCACCCCTTCTGGAGCCAAATGAGTCCATTCTTCCGCAGGTTCCTGTGGAGCATGCAACCTTCTGGACAGGGCATCTGCATCCCTATTTCCGATTCCTGGCCGATACTTCAGAATAAAATTAAAGCTAGAGAGGGCAGCCAACCATCGGTGTCCTGTTGCATCCAGCTTGGCCGTAGTCAACAGATAGGTGAGGGGATTATTATCTGTCTTGACAACGAATTCAGCTCCGTATAGGTAGTCTTTCAATTTGTCAACCACTGCCCACTTCAAGGCCAAGAATTCAAGTTTGTGGGTAGGATAATTCCTTTCAGCAGGCAGTAGGCTTCTGCTCACATAGGCAACAGGTCGCAGATAACCCTCATGCTCCTGATAAAGAACCCCCCCCAGCCCATCTCGGCTGGCATCAACATGCAGTTCATAGGGTTTTGTGGGGTCCGCATAGGCCAACACAGGGGCAGTGGTTAGGGTTTTCTTCAGCTGGACAAAGGCCCCTTCGCATTCCGGGGTCCACTGATCCTGGATGGATTCCTTAGCCCTCCGGGGTCCCATGGTGGACTTCACCAGCTTTACCAACTCAGGGACATCATCTTCTTCATTCTTCAGGAGCTCATTTAGGGGTCGGGCAATCTGGGCGAACCCCTCTACAAACCTCCTGTAATAGGAGCAAAAGCCCAGGAATGACCGGAGTTCGGTCACATTTGTGGGTCTCGGCCAAGAAGCAACAGCATCCAGCTTGTCCGGGTCAGTGGCCACCCCTTCTCCAGACACGATATGGCCCAAGTAATGGACCGAGGACTGATAGAATTGGCACTTCTCAGGAGAAAGTTTCAGACCTTCTTCATGTAGCCTCTTCAAGACCTTTTCCAACCTCTCCTCGTGTTCTTCCAAAGTTCTGCCAAACACGATAACATCATCCAAGTATACCAGTACCTCTATCAAATTCATATCTCCAACGGTCCTTTCCATCAGTCTTTGGAAGGTAGCAGGGGCCCCGGACAACCCCTGAGGCATGCGATTGAACTCAAAGAACCCCACAGGGGTGATGAAGGCTGTTTTCTCCCGATCTTCAGGGTGCATGGGGATCTGATAATACCCACTCTTTAAGTCCATCACACTGAACCACTTCGCCCCTGACAGACTCTGTAGGGCATCTTCGATTCGAGGAGTGGTATACTGGTCTGGGATGGTTCTTCTGTTCAGCGTTCGGTAGTCGATACAAAGCCTCAAAGATCCATTTTTCTTCCGGACTACCACTATCGGGGAAGCATACAGGCTCCTGGATTCTCGGATAATCCCGATCTTTTTGAGCTCTGCCAGCTGTTGACGTAGATCTTCTAAGTCACCTAAGGGGACTCGCCGGACTCTCTCCCTGAAGGGCTTGTCCTCACTCAGGCGGATCTTATGAGTGGCGCTCCTGGCACATCCCACGTCAAACTCGTCCTTAGAGAATATTTCCCTCCATCGAGCAAGTTGTGCCTTGGCCCTCTTCACCCATTCCGGCGGGAGGGCAGCGTTTCCAGAGCAGAGCTCCTCTATAACCGCTTCACCCTGTTCCTTTTCTTTGAAATCAATGGGGGCAACTGGGGTAGCCGGGTTGACTTGGCCCAGGAGCACTCTGGCCGGTACCTTCACCGGTGTAATAGAGGTGTTTCTGACACTCACTAAAACCCTTCCACGGTTTTCCTGTAACACCTTCAAAGGGATCACCTCAGGGATCACTTCTATCCCTCTCTGTCTCTCCTTTTGACCTGATTCAAAGATAATGAAAGGACCCGGCTGTTGCCATGTGAGTTTAACAGAAGCCTTAAAACAGGCCACCTCTCCTGGCTGTAAGACCTTTTCCGCTCTGTCCAGCTTCCAGAGTCGTCCAACTCCTTCTGCGGGGGTCTCTTGCTCCAACACTAATTGTTGGTAGGCCTGCCGTAGCATGGGATGGATCCTTGGCGCCTGAGCATCTTGTCCCTGGACCAGTTGTATCAGAAGGCGCCTTACCAGGTCAGTGTTTGTTCCTACGATGAGAGAGCTTTTGTTGGCCCCTGGTGGACGAGGACAGACCACCGCTAAGGTGTCGAAGGTTTCCGCTTCACCAGCCACTGATGGATCAAAGGTCAACTTGATTGGCAGATACCCGTCATAGGGAAAACTTTGGGTCCCAATACCCCATATCTCCAGATCTTCCAACTTCTGCAAAGGTAGATGGGTAAGATATTTATCATAGAAGTCTCTATACAAAAGAGTCACCTGGGCCCCTGTGTCAAGGAGGGCTCTTGCGTAAATTCCTTCTACCTGAACCGAGACCACTGGGGAGGGCCCGACCAAGTTAGTTGGGAATTCTCTTGATGTAGCCTTGTTGTCTGATTCAGCCCTCTGTACCCTGGCCCTCTTCTCCTTTTTCTTCCTTGATCTGGGCCCCCGCTGAACCCGGTGTGCATTGATTTTCCTTCCCTCAGTAACCCGGAGTCTAGAACTGGGGATGTTGTATTTGGGCCTGACCCCCTGACTCGGTTTCCCTGATCCTGCACCACTCCTGGAGTCCCTTAAAACTGGTGGACACCCGGTTGACTCCTTCACCGGTGTCCTCTGAAGTTTCCCGCTGGCTCGCGAGGTTTCGTGGCAACCTTTCCTGAGCTGGGACATACCCTTCTAACATGCCCAACTCCCCCGCAGTTGAAACAAGTTAACAATCTTACAGGCCGTGGCTCTGGATCTGTGCTGAGACTAACAGGTTCATCTGGCCTCTCCGATATACTCCCCTTGGGTAGAGTGGATACCTGACCAGTCAGGATGGACACCATTTCTATCAACTGAGACACTTGGGTCTTTAGGAGTTCAACTTGAGAGTCACCCTCTTCCACACTTATCACTCCAACCCGGGCAGTTGAGTCAAACTGCCGACTTTTCTTCTTGTTGTCCAACATGACCTCTTCCTCTCTGACCATTCGAATCAGGTCGGGGTATTCTAGAATGCCGCCATCTCGACGAGTTCGTAACAGTATGGCAATGGGATCTAAAGGTTGAGCCCCTTTCAGAACCTGTCGTGCACGAGTCTCATCTATTTTCCGGGGGTCTATTCCTTTCTTTAACAGAATCTGGTGGATAATCCTATCCAGACGTTTAATGAATTCGGACAACTTCTCCCCCTCTTCTTGATAACAGTGGTCCAACTGGTAGAGAAGTTCAGCCGCGTTCTCCGTCCGACCAAACACATCTTGCAGAATGTCCAAATAATCCTGTGCAGTGCAGTTCTTCTTGCTAAGCTTTAGATTACGTACAGCCTCTAATGCAGGTCCCCTTAAACTCTCTGTGATTCTCTGCTTCTTGTGCTGTTCTGGTACCTCCCATTCCTCCAAAGCCTGAGTGGCGGTATCTAACCACTCTTCGAACCCATCTTCTGCTGAAGGCACAGGCTGTTTCCCAGAGAATGTCCGGAGCTTCCTATATCCAGTCATCAGATAGCTCGAGGAGTCCCTACTACATTTTGCCACAATCTCCCCAAGAACAGCACACAGTTCTGAGCTAAAAGTCGACAAAGGTGATGACTCAGGATGCCCTTCTTGGACACCTTTTTCTTGGCTGGATACCCCAGGGGTGGTGGATGAGGGACCCGCAATAGGAACTCCTGGATGTATCAGGAAAAGTTCTGTTTGGTCAGTAGTTTTTACACTGTTTCCGTTGAAATAATCAGGGACCCCCTTCCTCCACTCACACAGTGCATACCTGTGTGGGACAGTGGTGTCAGTTTTCATGTCAATCACCCGGAATTTCCTGTCTGTGGATAGTGCCCTCAAAACAGGGAGGAGCTTTTCTTCAGTCCAGGCTTCTCCCTTGATTTCAACCACCAGGCCATTTTCCACTATGACATTCTCTTCCTTGCACCACTCAGCAGCAGCGACAGGATCCATTTCTGCGTGGGAGGGGATTCTATGGCTGAGAGGGTTGTGTTGCAGGACTGTAGAAATCCCGGACGAGCCCCCACGTGTAGCACCACCCCCGCAGGAGCTGCTGATTATATTATTGGGTCTACACCCTGCCTAACAACCCAATCAAATTGGCTCGATCCCTCCTCAGGCACAACTGACCCAGAATAGGACTGGACTATCAAATGGATACACAGATTGGAATACAATACTTCAATATGCAACAATAAGAATGACACAAATATTAATTTTCACAAAGTTTGCTGCTGCAGTGTTTTTCAGATCTTTTTGTCAGATGTTACTATGGTATACTGAAGTATAATTAAAGCATTTCATCAGTGTCAAAGGCTTTTATTGACAATTACATGCAGTTTATGCAAAGAGTCAATATTTGCAGTGTTGACCTTTCTTTTTCAAGACCTCTGCAATTCACCCTGGCATGCTGTCAATCAACTTCTGGGCCACATTCTGACTGATGGCAGCCATTCTTACATAATCAATGTAGCACCACCCCCGCAGGAGCTGCTGATTATATTATTGGGTCTACACCCTGCCTAACAACCCAATCAAATTGGCTCGATCCCTCCTCAGGCACAACTGACCCAGAATAGGACTGGACTATCAAATGGATACACAGATTGGAATACAATACTTCAATATGCAACAATACCTTGTTACCTTCTTGAATGGTAGTCCTTCTGGGTGACACAATGGAACAGCACACAGGATTGTAATTAACCAAACTTAGTTTACTATATATCAAATTGAATAGGGGAGATACAATACAATACAATACAAGTCCATAAAAGGTTATTTAAAACAGCTTTAAAAAGGATAAAAGAATACCCCCACACTCCTCCTTCTCTAAGGCTAGACACAGTACCAGATAGGTAGGCCTATCTGAGTCCCTCCCCCAGAGTTCTCTTCTTTCTTGTTGATCTTCGCTAGCAAGGTTATTGAATAGAGCTCATTTGTAATCCAAATTTAGGAATGAAGATCAAGAGAGAGAAAAACAACGAGCTGTTAGTTGTCACCGCAGGGTGTCTGCGTAACTGAGCAATAACTTCTGCAAAGGTAGATAAGCCTCTGGCGACTCCTTTTCAGACCTTATTGTTTGTCTATGAGTCTCCTGAGAGAGTATGCTGATAAACCCCGGGGTTTTATCACCTCCTGTTGCGCTACCGCTATCTGTAGATAAAACTATCTCTTCGGCAGATAAAGTCAGTTATTGGGCATGTGCCCTCTCACCAACAGAAGTTTCCCCTTCGCGCGCTTCCACTGCGGTCTCAGTCCTTTGGCTATGTGCCAGCCGCGCGAGGTCCTTCTGGCGGATGACTTCCGGTCTCTGCAAACAGCAGTATGACCTCCAGGAATGTGCCTCGTGCTTGAGATGGGACGGTTCCACGTCGTCCCTCCAGGCTAAGAGGCTTTGGCCCAATATCCAGCACCAGTCCTTCACTCTCGCTCGCTGGTTCCTCAGAGTCCAGCGCAGAAAAGCGCCCCCCTCGCACGCTTCTCTCTTCCTTTAAATAACTTCCCCCATAGTGCCGTGCGGTGCAGCCGTGCACCCTGGATCTTGCAAAGCAGCCTGGGAGATGTAGTTTCTTCATCTTGTGAAAAGGAAGTCACAGCCCGGGAAATTCCATGCAGCTACCACTAGAGGGAGCCTAGTTCCTTCCCACATATCAAACAGTGTCTTTAGGCATTTTTAACCCCGCTACATCAATAATTGGAGTTTGTCAGTAAGAGAGTTTTTTTTTTTTTTTTTTTGCTCACCCGCCTCTTGAGGATTGACCACAAGTTCCTAATGGGATTAAGGTCTGGGGAGTTTCCTGGCCATGGACCCAAAATTTTGATGTTTTGTTCCCCAAGCCACTTAGTTATCAATTTTGCCTTATGGCAAGGTGCTCCATCATGCTGGAAAGGCATTGTTCATCACCAAACTGTTCTTGGATGGCTGAGATAAGTTACTCTTGGAGGGTGTTTTTGTACCATTCTTTATTCATGGTTGTGTTCTTGGGCAAAATTGTGCGTGACCCACTCCCTTGGCTGAGAAGCAACCCAATATATGAATGGTCTCAGGATGTTTTACTGTTGGCATGACACAGAACTGATAGTAGTGCTCACCTTTTGTTCTCCGGACAAGGTTTTTTGTTCCGAATGCCCCAAACAATTGGAAAGAGGATTCATCAGAGAAAATGACTTTACCCCAGTCCTCAGCAGTCCAATCCCTGTATCTATTGCAGAATATCAGTCTGTCCCTGATGTTTTTCCTGGAGAGAAGTTGCTTTTTTTTGCCCTTCATAACACCAGGTTATCCTCCAAAAGTCTTTGCGTCACTGTGCATGCAGATGCACTCACACCTACCTGCTGCCATTCCTGAGCAAGCTCTGCACTGGTGGTGCCCTGATCTATCAGTTCAATCAACTGTAGGAGACAGACCTGGCGCTTGCTAGACTTTTTGGGCACCTCAAAGCCTTCTTCACTAATGCAGTGAAAAGTTTTTTTTATTGGATTAAGTTAATTTTCATGCCAAAGAGGGACTTTGCAGTTCATTGTAATTCGTCTGATCATTCTTCATAACATTGTGGAGTATATCCAAATTGCCATGAAAAAAACTGAGGCAGCAGACTTTGTGAAAATTAAAATTTGTGTAATTCTCAAAACCACCATGGCTCTATATACTGTATATGTATATATATATACACACACACACACACGCACACACACACACACACACACACACACACACACACACACAGGGCTTTTTTTCATCCTCAGTGAATGTAAAGAAAAAGGGGTTTGAATAAGCCCCTTTTTCTAGATGGGATGGTGACAGGCTAGTTTAAACTTTAAAGAAGCCACCTTAAGGGGTTTAGGTGGGCATAGCTGTTGCTAGGGCAGATTAGACAAGCAATGTTACGTTTGGTTAGAATAAGCCCCAATCGGAGTAAGAATTCCATGTAGCTAGGGAGTTTAGGCTGTTAACCAGTTTTGACCTGTTTCCTTCCCGCCTCCAGAGCCTGCCTGTGGGTTATTTAAGGGGGCTCAGTTTGAGAAGTTTTCACTCACCTCAGGAAAGAACTTCGTGTCAAGATACCAGCTTTCTGTTTCCCTCCCCCCCCCCCTCCCCTTTTGTTTGTCGCGGTCAGTTTTTGCTTGTATGGTCACCTATGCGTAGTGCAAAGGGGGACGATATTGGTGATATTGTTCTTTGTTACAAGATATTAATGTTGTGGATAATTCTTGGATGTTATTATATATTGGTTTGACTCCCCTGGCCCGACTCCCGCTGTGAATGAAAACAGCGGGAGCGCGCCTACAGGGGGAGGAGTCTACAGGTCTACGTCGCTGGACGATAACGAGCCACTGTGCCGCAGTAGAGGCACAGCGAGCGGGGGTAAAGTGGATAAAAGCTAACAGCATTAACATTTGTTTTTCTCACTTGTCTTGCTTATTTCAGGGTAGAAAAATAATCTATGTAAGCACAATAGCTGTATAGCTAAAATGTTAAGTTCCTCATAATAAAAGTGAATTGTGAAATCCTATACAGGGGTACACTGACTCATGCAGTGGTTGGGGTGTGTACAGTTTATTTTCTTTGGTAGCTTAGGGTTCCAGTTTAATTATGGAACAGTAATGAAGGACAGTCAACACTTTTTTTTTGGGTTTTCAAAAAGCTCTGCATTTTTTAGTATTGTTTCAACACAGCACGTGCGGTTACAAAATCACAAAGGATAATCCTCTTAATGATCTTTCACCCCATGGTGATATAAGTGTTTACAGTTACAGCAATATTTGCCAAATGCTGAAGATACTTTTAGCAAGAGTTATATTATATGGAAGGACATAATTCTATTCAGACAAGTATATTTTATCAGTGTTGTCCATGAAAGTAAAATACATTTTATGTTGTAGGTTTTTTAGTTGTTTTTTTATATTAACAGTTTTAAAATTTGCGTTGAAAGCTTGGTATTTTATAGTATTTGTTTTTATCAATTTTTTAAAAGCAGTGGATCATTCTTTCAGTCTCTCGCCCATTGAAGCCATCAGTTGAATATCCCTAAATCTGTTTGTAGCACCCTGCAGGGAGGTGGTAGGTTAATGTATAGTGGGCCTTGTCTGCTTAACAGCAAGGCTGTGATTTATTTGGCTAGGGTGTCATAGTTTCCAGGTCACAGGTCGTGAGTACTGAGGATTGCCCCTGGGGGTCTGCCTAGAGTTAGAAGGGGACCACTGCGGAAAAGGTTCTGGGATCCATAGTCAGCAAGTTACAAAGTGGGTACATAGTCAGTGGACTCTGAAGAGTTCGAGTTACAAAGGGGGTACATAGTCAGTGGACCCTGAAGAGTTCAAGTTACAAAGGGGGGCACCTGCAGCTGGGCCTTGGATGTATACAGGTGTCAGTGCCAGGACAGCTATACAGAAGTTCTACTTCATACTACCTCAAGCTGGCCAAAGCGGGGGACAGTATTCAGTGACTTATACAGCACAACAGTGTCAGGAGTTCTACAGTTTTCAGTCCTGAATCTTCTGGATTAAAAGTCGAGGATTCAACACTTCTGTGTTCTACAAAGTTTCTCAGCGTTAGTGGGCGCCGGTTGGCGTCAAGGAAGCGCCAACGGGCATTTTCAGGAGTAAAAGTCCCAAGTGTAATTAGTTCAAGCCTAAAGGAGTATCCCACTCATTCCCTTCTCCCATCCCCTTTAAATCAAATAAAAACCACAAAACAAAGATGCCGGAGTTGTCGCTGCTTCAGTTATCACACCCAGGGTCACAGCTCACATGGGCTGAAGAGACTACTGGTACTAATGGTAGACCCACATCAGGCCACAGGCCTGGAAATCTTGCTACATGTTGAACGCAGTTTAGAGCCTATTTTGCTAGAAGACAATCTACCTAAAAAAAAAACAAGGGCTGTATGTGTAATTCTGATCTATTGTTTATGAGAGCTTTTGACTGTCAATGATAACGGCACACTCAAGTCCAAACAGAAAATTAAATCAAACGCAAACTAAAACGCAAGGAGAACAGAACAATGCACACACTCAGGACCCTAGTTCTGCAATTATACTGTACTAACCACTGATCTATTGTACTTTTCATAGATATGTTTATTTTCTTTTTTTTTTTTTTTGATCACATTTTTTTTTTCTTTTTATTTATTACACATATTATTTATGGTTTTATAGCAATGTCTATTGAAAGAACGAGCAGGATTGATAGAATCCATTTTACTTTTTTTTAGACATGTGCTCACCTTTATGAGTCTCGGCAAAGAGTAAAACAGCCGTCAGAAACAAGAGATGTCATTGGTCGTTGCTTTGTTCTGAGTCAAGATCTGACTACCAGTGAAGAACTGGATGGAGGAGATTGGAAATTCTGCGAAGGTCGGCCTCAAGGACACGAGATGTTTGGGTTCTGCCAACAAGGAATGTCAGCTGGATTTACCTCAGATAATCATTACATCATGTTTGGGGCCCCTGGGACCTACAACTGGAAAGGTAACTATTATAATGGTATTTATCATTTCTCTGGAAGTCATATCTCATTTGGATATTCAGCTTTTTATAAGGGATGATTAAATACTAAAGCTGGTTATATCAGCCAGTGTCATTGGGTT
This sequence comes from Pelophylax lessonae, assembly GCF_965119305.1. Classification (NCBI taxonomy): domain Eukaryota; kingdom Metazoa; phylum Chordata; class Amphibia; order Anura; family Ranidae; genus Pelophylax; species Pelophylax lessonae. Next base: position 559,101,455 of record NC_138769.1, on the reverse strand, counting down.
TTCCTTTTTTTGAAGAGATAAAAAAGTGCTAAAACTTACATTTCATCGAGGCCTCGTTTACACTTAAAGTAGAATTCTGGGCTATACCTAACTACTCTTAAAAAATATCCCGTTCCTCCTCCTAACGCCTATTCTAACCACAAGAAACAGAAAAAAGAAGGGCCCAAACGCCTTAAATTGTTGAATAAAAACGCCCAAAAGCATACTCACAAACCTACATCATTACATAGTTACATAGTAGTTGAGGTTGAAAAAAGACAACAGTTCAAACAGTTCAACCTGTGCAGGTGTGTGTGGACATATTCATTTCCCATAACCCTGAATGTTGTGATCTTTGAGGTGCACAACCAAGAGTCTTTTAAAGTAGTTATATTCCCAGCAGTTACCAATTGTGGAACAGACTTCCACAATCTTATCGCCCTTACAGTAAAAAACCGCTTACGTAGCTTAAGGTTTAACCGCCTTTCCTCTAATCTCATTGTGTGGCCTCGTGTCCTCTTACACTCCTTGAGACTAAATAGGTGTTTTACTATGCTGAGATTACCATTGAGGTATTTTTAAATCGCTATCATGTCCCCTCTCAGGCGTCTCTTCACCAGGGAGAATAGATCAAGCGCTTGCAAACGCTCCTCAAAATTAAGGCCCTCCAATCCTAAAACGATAAAGCGCATGTCACATACAACTTCAGTATCGTGGATGACACATCCCTACAGTTGCAAAGCTGACACGTTTTGGGAGACAAGCTCCCTTCCTCAGAGCTAATCCAACATGCTGAGAGCACCATTGTAATATACTGTTGGTAAGCATAAACCCCTTCCCTCCACCGTCAACTGGGGAGAACTGTACGCAAACGTGGTCCATAGCAACAGACGAGTACCTTAAAAACAGAGCCCCGCCTCTCGACGTTACCCATGGCGAGCAGAACGTCGTGTTTCAAATATCGGATGCCCAGCTTAAGAATATAAAGAGTGGAGATAGCGTGCGTTCCAATCACTGGGCGCACGCTTCAAAATACAGCGAAGATGATTTGGATTAAAACAAGCACAGGAGCACTCGAATGGCTAAAAGTAAACAACATTCGTAATATTGTTGCTTTGGCAAGAAATTAACCAATTAAATGCACACATCTTATAATAATAATAATAATAATAACTAGGAAAAAAAGTTTGTCGAGACAAACTTTAAGTTGGCTTGAGAAAGCCTGACCAGAAAGTTTGAAAAGTTTAGAAAGTTTAGAAAGTTTGAAAAGTTTGAAAATGTGAAAAGTTTAAAAAGTTTAAAAAGATTTAAAAGTTTAAGAAGTTTAAAACATATTGCATTGCTAGCATTACAAGCAAGTGACTACCATCATTAGTATGATTAGCAAAGTTGCTAGCATGTTGCTAGCATGATTAGCAAGTGACTAGCATGTACTTAGCATGATTAGCAAGGTATCTAGCATGTCACTAGCATAATTAGCAAGTGACTAGCCATGTCGCTAGCATGATTAGCAAGTTACTAGCATTTCTCTAGCATGTTTCTAACATGATTATCATGCGGCTAACATGTTGCTAGCATGATTAGCATGTGACTAGCATGTTTCTAGCATGATTAGCATGTTGCTAGCATGCCGCTAGCATAATTAGCAAGTGACTAGCCATGTCGCTAGCATGATTATCAAAGTTACTAGCATGTTGATTGAGTCTAATGGGATTTGGAGCTTGGGTCATCTGAACATCCTGTCAATGAAAGTCTATGGGCATTTTTATGATTTTTTAATATTAATTTTTAAGAAAACCGTAACTCAAACCAGTCTGAAAAGATATAGCACACCGAGTCAGAACAGTATGAAGTTCTGACCCGAGTTTGGAGTATGTAGCTTGAACGGTCTAGGAGGAGTTAGTGTCCAAAAATTTTGCGGCCAGAAAAATAAGAAGAAGAAGAAGAAGAAGAAGAAGAAGTTTAAATAGGATTTCAGTAAGTTGGCTTTCTCAAGCCAACTTAATAATAATAATAATAACATGTTAGCTGCATATGTAGCAAGGTTTATAGCAACATGATTTAGGATCAAAAGACTCTCTTTTCCTTTGGTGTTCATAGACACAGGTCTCCCCATGACCACTTTTGTGTATAGTCCCGCCCAGTGTAGATGGTGGAGGGGAGGGGTTTATTCTTACCAACAGTATATAACAATGGTGCCCTCAGCATGTTGGATTAACTCTGAGGAAGGGAGCTTGTCTCCTGAAACACGTCAGTTTTACAAATGTAGAGATGTGTCATCCGCGATACTGGAGTTGTATATGACATGTGTTTTATCCTTGTATATTTGTGAGTTTGCTTTTGGCGTTTTCATTAACCATTTTAAGGTGTCTAAGGTAATGCTCTAGGTGTGTGCGCCCTCCTTTTTTCTGTTTATAGTATTTTGGATTTTTCTCGCTCAAGGAGAGCATTATCTCTATTATACCTTCTTCAACAGAGTGAACGATGAGGTCTGACAGTCTTTTGCCTATTCTAACCAACCTATCAGGCATAGGTGTGTGCAGCCTATTGCATTAGGGTGTGCACCCCAAAGCTAAAACGCACGTGTGTGTGTATATATATATATATATATATATATATATATATATATATATATATATATATATATACATATACACACACACACACTTTTAGAAATAAATGTAAACAAACATTTTAAAATCTATTGAAACATGAAAACATGGATGGTGTCAGTAGGGCACATCCATCACACCCTGTGCGCATGCTAATGCTGTCAGATAAGAAAGATCAGCATACTTACCTATTTCCAAGCTGCTCTGGTCAAGTCATGTTGTCTATCTTGTGTCAGCCAGCACCAGCTGCAGGAGAAAGAGTGCACAACAACGGATGGCAATGCCTGGGAGCAGTGATGTCACCTACAAGCTTGCTATAGCCCATCTGCGCTCTTTCTTCTCCCCAGCAGCTGTCTCTGGCTGACACAGGGGAGCGGGATCATGTTATGGGATCAGAGCAGCCTGAAAATAGGCAAGTATACAGATCCTGCTGATGTTGGGTATACACATATCGAAATTCCCCCAGTTTAGCAGGAACTGGACAAATTTTGATCCACATGTACCCCTGTTCAACAGTTGTCCTCTGCATCTGCGTGCAGACAGTCCCATTCATGTCAATTAGGATGCAGCGGCTGCACAGATACAGCTGTTTCTCCCAATATGACATCCATGTGGATGTAGGTGTATGTGGGTGCCCTGCGCCCACAGTCTGTGTCCCAATTGGCATGAATGGCACTGCCTGCATGCAGATGCACGAAACACCTGTGCATCCCAAACAGGCAAAGCATGGCCCTCACAAGGGTGTACACTGAAGTACGCCTGTGTAGACTAGGCTTTAATTAAATATTAAAGTTGATGTAAGCTACTAGATAACATCTAGTTTTCTAAAGCACAGACTATTATAAATTTTACCCCCAAAAATGTTTTTTTACATAAATTTTCTATCACAGTGCTGCTTATCTCCTGTAGCCTTTTTCAGTAACTTGTCTACATGCACCCGCTCCAGCTTGGGTGGCAGGACATTGCTTTGGACCAGTTTCCTGATAGTGACAATCGTGGACTATGCCTGTGAATTGTGTGTCTGCTAGGCCACATTTAGTCTACAGACTAAACCAAGGGTGCATGTGAAAAGGTGACAGCTACCTGAACAAAGGACCTTCATGGTAGGATTTCACAGTATTCTTTAAAAAAAAAATCTGCATATTTAAAAAGACTGAAAACAACTTTTGAAATAATGTCAACGTGTTTAAATGAGTGTTTAGTGATTAGATTTAGATCTTTCGTAAGACAAAGGTTCGCCTAAAGATGGAACCAAAGGCAAACAGCTAAAATATACCTATGCAACTATCTATCTAATATTTGAAGTTCAGTAGATGGCTAGACATCATCTACAGCTCTACATTTTCCAGTAATGTTGTACCTGATGATGCCTGATGAGTTACCCTTTCTGCTCTATCTAAAAAGACAACAGCATGGGCAGTTAGGAATGTGGGTGCAACCTTCTTTTTATAGTATACTTGGGGAAGCAGCCCTTTCTTAGAGATTGGCTTATTGCAATTATATGTTAAGAATTATGTGAGATATGAATAAAGTAGAATTTTTTAAATATGCATGTTTCTTTATAAATACATAACTAAATTAAATTTTTTTTTTCTACATGCCAGCAATTCTACTTCTATGAAAATTAGAACTGTTTTTTTTTATCAGATTGGACTGTTTGGCTTCTGAAGTGAGGCTACATTCACACCTGAGCGTAGCGTTTTTCGCGCGTTTTTTACCGCGATTTTACCGCGATTTTTGCGGCGTTTTTTACCGCGATTTTACCGCGATTTTTACCGCGATTTTTGTGCAGGCGTTTTCAGATTGAATAGAGATCAATGGAAAACGCCTGTAATCTGCCCAAAAAGAAGCTCATGTACTTTTTTGAGCGTTGGGCGTTTTGTATACAGCGTCAAAACGCTCAGATGTGAACAGGGGCCATTGAAATGAATAGGATTTGTCTTGTTGGGCGTTTTGAGAGCTGATCCTAGAGCAGAAAAACGCCCCAAAAACGCCCCAAAACGCCTAGATGTGAACGGAGCCTCAATGATGATCTGTTTATCCCATCTGTTTATAAACATGTATTACTGTAAGAACTATACTGGTAGGAATGTGTGGCTTTCATTGGTGTAGTCCGTTTCAAAATTTGCATACTGGTATATAAAATTTTACATAAATTAAAAGTACATTTTCCTATTTTTGAGGGTCTCCTGCAGTGCCACCTTAGTGCTGCTGCTGCTTCTTTATTTATCCTTTTTTCAGATACTCATTGTAGTCTTTGGTGTGTGTGCTTTCCATCCAAACAGGAATACTGTATATGTTTAAGACCTGAGCTTCCATCTCATGCTTACTTTGCCTCCCAGGTGAGCTGCGTGTGGAGCTCTTTAATCAGAGTGCTCTGGATATTGGTACTTACGATGACGGTCCATATGAAGTTGCTGGAGAAAACAGCCAGAAACCCGAACTGATCCCACTGCCATACAACAGCTATCTTGGTATGAGGTTGTGGCTGGTTGCCGAAGAGAGCCTGAAAGTGAAAGAGAACTGCCTCAGAATAATACTGACTGCTGCCCTATTAAGGCTAGCAATAATCATAAACTATACATAAATATATACAATTACTGCAGCAATATATAGAACATTACAGATCAGCATATGTCTCAATTTTTTTTAAATCATGAATACTTATTAAATTATAGTCATGGGCGTAACTATAGATCATGGTCCCATAGCATCATTTTGATGGCCTCTCAGGCAACCCATATTTGTGGCACCCAGTGGAGACTGGGCTGGGGGCATTCTCCCCAGGCCAGTAATATTATGATATGTTGTTGTGGGGGCCCTGTGTGGAGGCACTTCTCTTTAAGGAGATTAGTAAGGTAGAACCCTAATAGCTCCTCTTGCAGACTTGTTTCAGCATCTTGCAAAGGGAGGTCTTCCAGCTCCATGCGCTTTTGAGATGTCATGTGATCAAACAATGAGAGCGACAAAGGAAGATGTGAAAAGGTGTGCCACAGTAAACATATATTCTATAAGAACATCCATTTTTGCCATGCCCACCAATCATTGTGATACAATGATATGAATTTTATTTAGCCCACCTAAATTGGTACCTGTCATGGAAAAGCCTGTTGGTTGTTTGCCTCTCCCGGGCTAAAAGTTATTAGTTCTCTCCCAATGCAGAGGGAGGGCATGGTTTTAAATGTCTCCCTTATTAATTCATAAGGAGGGGAAAATAGAGGCCCATACATGCGATACAATTTCAATGCTGGGTTCAGTCTTATGCTCTAGCACCCCCCTTTAGCCAATCCTAGACGGAAGCTTTATTGTTATGGCTCTGTGAGCAGAACTTTCTAGTAAAGCTCATCTCATTGTCTCCTGTAGTAGATTCCCTATAGCAGAGTGGGGATTATGTACTTTTTAAATTGAAATTAGGAGTTTAGCTCTGGCTGTTCAATCAGGATTGGGTTTTGGGCAGATCTCCTCCTGGGGTCACAGAAAAATAGCCAAAGCAAGAGTGAATCCAGCCATATGCCTGCAAAAACTAAAAAAGTTTTTCTTAGCCTAAATCAGAAATACTTTTTGTAGTGCCTATTAAAATCGTGACGGGAAATGCTGCTGTAATGTATAATTTGCTCACTAATGGGAATCAAGTGAATATGACAATCAGAAGATTGCTAATGAGACAATATCTGCCAAAGTCTCTTTCTCGATCACACTCTCTTTCAGCTTCCTAAGCCACGACACACACTTCTTTTCTACTTTCTAACTCGTGTTCCCTTCTTTTTCTCTCTCCCCCTCTACCTGTCTTCCTGGGGGATTCATGATCATGGCACAGGAATCTTGTTTGTCACAAACATTGATAGTTCAAACCCGGATCAGCTGATCTATAGATCACCGGAGCACAAGGAAGAGGGATTCAGACTGGGCCCTGATGTGGCTCCCAATAGCTATTTAGGTTTGTAATTTGCATACGTGTGTGCGTGGGCCGGGTTCAGCTCCTTCCTCCTGCATGTTTCTGTCCCCCCATGAGTGCCTGTCTATGGCTCTGGTGACCTGCATTTTATTCGCTTTGCATGTGCTTTATGAGCACACATGAGCTGACGGTGATGTAGACATTTTTTTTCTTTATTTTGCATGATGTTTTGCTGTGTGTACATTTTCACATATCTGCTCTAAGCTATACAGTACTATGGCCTTTATTTAATAATATAGTACTAGGACAACAGTGCAAGGAAACCAAAGAAACTATTCAGAGATCAGCTTATGGCAGGTTACAGTAGGATGAAAGCTGAAACGTATTGGTTGGTAAGGTTAATAGCATGTTGTGGCCCTGTCACTATTTTACTAAATACACTTTAAAATGAAACATTTATTGCATTTTTTGATCGGAGTTAGAAAAGTGGAGGGATCTCATTATTTTTGGCTGTTGGTCATGGTACCTTGTCCCCATGCTCTATAAATAAAAAAAGTCAATGCATCACTCAAATGACACCCAAAAAGAACATTATTTGCAGTGAATACTGTATACCTTTTTTTGTGATAATGATATAGATCTCTACAATAATTACTATGACACAGTACAGAAAAGAATAAATACAAATGTGATAATAAATTAGCGGATAATTGGAATGAAATTCATTTAGCTAACCCTGATGCATTACATTTCACTATTTGCATATGCTTTGTGGTTCGCTATGCAGTGCATATGACATTTGAGCTACTTGCCATGTGACTTGTCAGAAATGAAATATGAACAAAGCACATCCTTCTATAATATGTACTTGTCTCAATTAAAAGCACTAAGAGTCATTTCTGTCTGCTGCTTTGTTCCTCTGCTATCAGCATGAATCACTTCTGACAAGTTTTCCTGACACAAAGAGAAAAATGGTGACAGGGGAGGGAGCTGCATCTAATTGACAGCCTCAGCTCTGTTCTTGTGTGCAGTGTGAAGGGGGTGACCTCTCCTCACTGAGCTCTGCAGAGTAAAACTTCAGCTTTCTACCCCCTTTTTTGTGAACTCTCAGCAAATCTTATAAATTCCACACTTTGAACGGATTTACAGAAGAAAAGACTGCAGATAGACAAATACAACTTATGTAGGAGGATTTGTTTAATCTCTGTGTATCACCTGAGGATAGTCCCTTCACTGGGTATATGTAAGGATTTACAACCACTTTAAGTTATACCTCTTGCCAGACATTGACCATGGGTATCTCTTGTATGTTTGCATTGATTCAATATTGTGCTTTTCAGGTTACTTTCTCCTGTTAGCTAGAGATATTCAATTGTTAGATATTTTTATAAACATATCAAAACGAAAATCCAAGTTTTAAAAATCCAAAATGAATTTATAGAGTTTGGTAGGGTTGAGTACCCCTAGAGGTTTCTATAGGTATTCAGGATCTCTTCCCACACCTGTCATGGCTGTAACAGGATGAGCTTTGCTCTTCAGGCAAGCCTGCAGTGTCATCACTTGATCATAATTCTCTATACAGAATATTTACTAGAGAGTGAAGTATTTATGAATGCCATATCACTCGCTCTGGTGCAGGGATCTCAAAACTACAGCCCTCCAGCTGTTGCAGAACTACACGTCCCATTAGGCATTGTAAAACTCTGACATTCACAGACATGACTAGGCCGGATAGAAACTGTAGTTCCTGAACAAATGGAGGGCCATAGTTTGGAGACCCCTGCTCTACAGAATTTTCAACAGGATTATATCCAGAGTGGTGGTAGAGAGCTGTAAACGTCCAGAAAGGGATTGATCCCTGTCCCATTTCACTGAAAATATAAAGATTTGTTATTGCTACAGCTATAAAATCATTACTATTAATCCAAAATATATGACCTAAGGATTGGTCTTCTCATTGTAGTAATACAGAGAAGCTCCCGTCTCCAAAGCTACCCTGTTCCCATTGATTTGGGCCCTCAGTTTAAATTTTCACCTGCAGTATTGCTTGGCAGATTGGTCTGACCATTTAGATAAAACAATGCTCTTTAAGTGCCATCAAATCTAAACTTCATACTCTGGCCTGCCAAGGATATCTTGACAATATTGGGTTATATGCCCCACCATTGTATACAAGAAGGTTGCAGGAAGCATCAATTACTTATTTCACTGCACAAAGGAGTCAGAACCAGGAAGCATCAATTACTTATTTCACTGCACAAAGGAGTCAGAACCAGCAAAAAACACATAATAGCCAAATATACTCAGTAGCCACTTTATTAGGTAAACCTTTATGGTATTTAAAAAGGGTTGCCCATAGACAACCAATATTGTGAATACCCAAGTGCTGAATTTAACATCTACATCACATAGCAGAAATGGAGATTTGTCACAGTAGATAACATTTTTCTAATCTTTACCCATCCTGTCTTGATAATACTGTACCCACCCTAGCCTAATTTTACTGCCCTGCACTGGGCTTACAGCAGTGGGATTCCTTCTGCATCCAACCCTTGTAAAGAGCGATTACCTATGTGGTTGTAGACATGTCATCTTGAACAATTCCCTCTCTATTCTCCAGTGACCACTCTTATTAGTAGAGTATTCAATCCTATAGATTGTAGAGTGTGAAAGGCCCAAGAGGCCAGCGGTTTCTAAGATTCTATAGCCTTCACCATCTGATACCAGGAATCATTCCACAGTCAAAGCCAATTAAGTTGTGTATCTTTCCCATTTTAATGTGTGGCTGAGCCTCTTGACAATGTATGCATGCTTTATACATATTGGCTTGTACCACCTGATATACCATTTGGCTATTTTTACAAACAGGCATACATAATAAAGTGACCGCTGAGTGTAGAGAAGAACTGTAATGCACATTCTCTTGAGAGACACCTGTTCATGCTGTGATATATGGTTACACAGAATACAAGAAAGAATGATACACTTTTCAGGGACTGCAGTTCTGCAGGGACACTGCCTGATTTAAGATGGGTGCATGGCATCTCAGTAGACACACACTATAAGGTACTATGCATTTCAGTGGAGTTGTTCCTTAATTCCATGTGAACTTAATTTGGTGCCGTAAACTTCAAAACGTCAAGTCTCTGAATATGTGATTGGACTACAGACTAAGAATTTGGTCCAGGAGTGTAATTACACTACAATAAAATGTACAAACCACCTGTGTCTGCTGTTTATAGCATGGGGGACAAGTTGAACTGGTAACGGCAGTGGTAAACCATGCACGAGACAGGGAAACCCAGAAACACTTTAAGCAGGTATATTCAGCAAGGCAGCAAATTGCTATTGCAGAGAGGCAACAGTAAAAATATCTGGCATAAACAAATAAAATGTCTGCTTGACCAAGCAACTAACTAGCTCAAGTAACAGGATGCCCGCTGCTAGGTTCCCCAAGACAAACAGGCAGCTTTTGTACCTTTTTAGTGCTCTGTCAGCATTCAGCTTTTCACCCAACAGCAGGCTGAGTCGCAAAGGCCTGTAGACAGCTGAGACTAATAATGAGGTCTGGCTGCCAGGTTAGATGTGGACCCAGGAATTCAGGTTTTATCCCACCCATAGTTCTACAAAGTCTCCAGACTCCAGGATCAAGAACAAGACTTCTGAGAAAACAGTAAATTAATTTTCTCTATATCAGTCATCAACCCTGGAGCTCCTCATCAAGCATAGTTGAAAAACCCAGTTGACAAATATACTCTGATGATAATATAATATAAGAAAATATTTATTTCATTACTCGTGAGTTTCACAGACTGGCATAAAGGCTGCAAGTTGCAATATAAATATAACTGTGCACATCGCTTCTGCTACATCTTGCTTTCCTTTACACTGAGTTGTTAATGCTGTTCAAATTGCATTGTTTTGCTGCTTCATTGATCATGCTGGTTGGCTGTGGCTATGTGAAATAACATCCTACATATGATTTAATAAGCATCATCCACCTTTACAATATATCTCTTGGATTTGCATTGTGTGATAGAAGTATCGATAGAATAACGTACATTTATTTTTTGGTAGGTAGAAAGCAAACATATATAGAATATACAGTTATAAGTCACAGAAGCTGTTCTGATAAATGTATTTTTTTAATGAAAATTAGTATGTTGTAATGTAGGCTGGTGCAGGGGTAAATTTAATAAATTGGGCCACAGTTTATTTAGTACAAGAACAACCTATGTTTTTCATATGCACAGTCATGATTTATACACCTTACCCATAAACAATTATTGGATCAATTCATGTTGCTATTTCACCATACCTTCCAGATTACAATTACACAGAAATAACTCCAAACCGTATATTTTTGTAGCCGAATTCCCAGATTGTCATATAAATGAATCTTCTGTTTAAAGAGTTTTAAAACAAACTATCCCTAATCTCTTTAGCTGCTTGTAATGCAAAGTAACCAATTCTCAAAAATCCTTAAAAATCACAACAAAGACTATAAAGTTCAGTTTTATTGGGTTTCTAATTACTTAGAAACAGCCGTTGTTTGTTTGCATTAGAGGGCTAACAGGCTACCAAAAATTCTGGTTCAACAGATAATAATAGAAAAAAAAAACTATTTTAGTACCTCTGTTGTGAACTTTTAAGACTAATTTCTCCACAATACCTATAACTAGAGAGGGGAATGAAGGCTTGTTTCAAAGTATTTCTAGGCAAAACTTTTTTTTTAGTTTCGGAAAGATGTAGACCTCCCAGTCAAGTTTTTATTTGCTGTTTGTGTCCCTATTGAGGATACTGACTATTATCACCAAGACAGGAAGTAAGGGGAAATCCAAAAATGTAGAATTGTACCCTAAAGAAATTAGAAAATGGAAAAGGAAGAAATATGGACTTTATTGGCACCGGTATTAAAAAAGTATATATTTTATTGAAAAAATCACAAAGAAGTATATTTGAAAAGAGACATGACAGAAATATACAAAAATTCACGTATATTTAACATACAGTAAAATAACATACAATAAAATGTATGGCGGTATCCCCATCCCGGGGGGGTGTACATGTGGTCGTGGGACCTGGAGCATACCTGTGCCTATACCTACCAGGGTCTCAGGCATACGAGGTGTACCCACCTCGCTCTGCCTTGCTTGGATTAGAAGGCAGTGGGTCTTCCTCCCTTTGGCCCCTCCATTACTATTAGGTGTTAATGGTGCCCATTACAAGGTGGCCTGAACCCTATTGGGACTTATGTAATTGCTCCAACCACAGCTTACTGACCCCCTCGTTACTTTTTATAGCCTACCTGGCACAGCTTACTACAAAGTTCCACAACCTGAATTTCCTTTCAGATGTTTGCTTATACCACGTGCTCCAGAAGAAGCTTACTATGTTAAGCGAAACATGTAGGGCAACTGGGATTTAATTCAACATCTGATCACTCATACTGTATAGACGACCTTTGGAGACGGCTATCATCCCTCTCTTTGGCCGTCCTATGAATACAGGTTACTCTGTGATATATGCGATTGTTGTTATAACCCTATATACCTAGTAGGTTGTGCGATCTCATTTGCACATGGTTTTGAGGCTTTACCGCCAAATTTTATTGTATGTTATTTTACTGTATGTTAAATATACGTGAATTTTTGTATATTTCTGTCATGTCTCTTTTCAAATATACTTCTTTGTGATTTTTTCAATAAAATATATACTTTTTTAATACCGGTGCCAATAAAGTCCATATTTCTTCCTTTTCCACTTTCTAATTCCATTATCAAGGATGTGGCACCTTTAATTATCTTTGTGAGCCTAGGTATCCTGTGACCTAAGTGCGCACATAAAAACTTTTCTGTACCCTAAAGAAAGCTAAGGGGAAATGTTCCAAAAAGGACACCTGTTTTAAGGACAACAGTATACGTGGGAAATTTACCTCACTTTGGTAAATTTCATCAAGGTTTCTGTTGCATCTCTGGGACAGCAAGTGAAGTGAAGTTTCCCCAATGGTAGACAAACAGCAAAAATAAACTGTCAGGGGTTTTAAAACGGAATTCCAGGTATTAATTATATGGCTAAGTTACATTGGTCCAACTTGGACCAATGAAAGTATGCATATGCCATAGCCATGGGATTTGTGTGGAAGCTGGAAATCATTGTAGTAATCAGCTACTACAGTGATCACCGCTATCTTCAAAGTCCCATGCTGAGCAGTCATGGTGAATACAGGGGGTCACTCTCTTGACCGAGCCCATTTTTTTACCTGATTGTTTAACAATTTAACAAAATTAATAGGAGGTAAGGTGCACCCAGGAAAGAATTTAGTAGATTCCCACAGGTCCTGTTAGTTGCTCTCCAGATAATGCAAATTAGGGTAACCTCCAATATTCAACACTCCAATTCATTATTCAAGTGTGTTACACCATGTACCTCCTGATATAGGTATACTGTCAAAAGAAGAAAAACAATGAACAGCGCAAATAACGTTTGGGCTATAATACAGGGCCTTGAAAAGGTATTCATACCCCTTGACATTTTCCACATCTTGTCATGTTACAACCAAAAACGTAAATGTATTTTATTGGGATTTTCACTTTCAAAAGTTTTTTATTTTTAACAAACACAAAGTACAAAATTAAGTAGCATGTGAAAAGGGCATCAAGCAACTTACATGGTACAATCTACTCTAGTTTCAGATCGCAGGACATCATTAATCCCAGAATGTTGAGGTACAGGGTAATTATGGACATGTATATGAGGATATGCATGAACAAACTCCAGGAAGTCCTGTATCGAGATTGTTCAGTCCCCCCTTAAACTGAGGGACCGTATGTTATGTCAGAAATAACTGTAACATGTACCCTTCTATGAGGGTAAAGAAAAGAAGAAAAAAAATCAAGATACCCAAAAATTAACCTTTCCTAGGTTGACAAACTAGGGAACCAGGAGAGGAAAAGAAGAAATGAAGAGATAGGAGGGACAGGGGTGAGCGAGATAGGAGAAGGGTTGGAGTAGAGCAGCCAGGCTCCAGGGTGACTCGCCTGCTCCACAGGACTTCATACTAGACCCGGGATAAAGGACGTACCCAAGTAGTTAGCCCAAGGTTCCCATATCTTTTCAAACTCAGAAACTGAGTTGGTCAGAGTGCTTACCATTTTTACCGTGTCATGATCCAGGTAATTTTGTTTCTGATTCTCCGTATTGAGACTGATTGCTTTTTCCAGGCTGCGGCTATTGTCATCTTAGTACCGAGCAAAACAAAGAATATTAGCTGTTGTGTGTGTTTGGGCACGTTAGGCACTTTGGAGTTTAAAAGAGCGATTGCCGCCTGTATGGGGACTCTGACAGCCGTAACTTTAAAGAGCATGTGGAAGACTCTATTCCATGTGCTTCTCAACTTTGGGCATTCTCACCAAATGTGAAGCATAGAACCAAGACGGTGGCATCCGCGGAAACAGAGAGGAGAGGAGGAGGGATACATTTTATGAATGCGCATGGGCACCAAATACCAACGGGTGGCCACCTTCAAGTTAGCCTCAATCAGGGACATGTTTTTAATACCTTTAAAGGAACAGAAAAACATATCACCCCACTCCTCTTCCTCCCATGACTCAGCTAGATCTGTTTCTCAGGCTTGCATGTAAGATAATTTGGATCCGTCAGACACCAGTGATAAATATATCAGTGATATTCCTCACCATACCTCATAAGCTGTGAAGGAGAAAGGGGGGGTCTCAGTAACAGATATAGATTGTAGGAAATGGGAAATTTGTAGAAACCGGAATGTTTCCGCTTTAGGCATTTTAAGTTTGTCATAGCAATGTTTCAAAGTGAAGGGACCCTTATTGGTGAAGAATTGTCCTATACGATAAAGGCCCTTATCGAGCCATCACTGAAAGGCCTTGATGTCTACACCTGGGGGAAAATTCGGGTTATTGAATATGTGTGCTAACGGTTGAGTTGTGGACGTTAAGGTTGGTAAAGCTTTTAGGGTATCCCATAGTGCAAAAGACGCCAAAAGCGCGGGGGCCAAAATAGATGGGTTATGTTTGGGAGGACTCCAGAGGAGGAAATCCAGGGTATACGCAGATACTGCCTGTCTTTCCATTTGGAACCAGACTGGTTTTTCATACCGTGAGTACACCACCGAGAGCTGGACAAGCCTTGCTGCTTGGTAATAAGCCCAAAAGTTCGGGACTCCCAACCCCCCTTGCTTTCTGGGTTTGAACAGCTCCTTGCGGTTTAGTCTGTGACCCGATTTGCCCCATATAAATTTAACAACTGAGTTTTGGAATTTTCTTAGTTGATCCCTCTGTAACGTGATTGGCAGAGCTCTAAAAAGATATAAAAGTCTAGGGAGTATATTCATCTTAATGGAGTTAATCCTACCCAGCCAAGAAAGTTGATGCGAGGACCAGTCCGTTAATTCCTTCCCCAGGGATTGATAGATTGCTGTGTAGTTCAATTTGTGCAAATTTTCTATTTTGGAGGACAAATTTATACCCAGGTATTTAATGTGAGACTCACTCCACGTGAATTTGAAAGACGATTGCAGGCGAAGTGCTTCCTGGGAGTTAACTGAAACATTTAGAATGGAGGATTTAGAGAGGTTAACCTTTAGGCCGAAGCCTTGGCGAATTTGTCCAAAAGAGAGCAGATATTCGGGAGGGAAGTGGTGGGGGACGTGACAAACAGTAGCACGTCGTCTGCAAAGAAAGCACATTTGTGCTCAGAGAGGCCACAAGATACTCCTTTGATGTTGGGATCCGAGCGGATTGCCAGCGCCAGAGTTTCTATTGCTTTTTTTGGGATTTTATGTGATAGACCAACACAAAGTGGCACATAATTGTGAAGTAGAAGGACCATTATAAATGGTATTCTAAATGTTTTACAAATAAGTATCTGAAATGTGTGGCGTGCATTTGTATTCAGCCCCCTTTACTCTGATTCCATCCGTCCAGGCTTGACGGATCGGATCGGGTCGGATGTCAGCGGACATGTCTCCGCTGCTATCCGATGCCCCATAGGAATGCATGGGGGGACCGTTCAGATCCGCCAAAAAAACGAACAGGCGGATCTGAACGGTCCGCCTGTGTGAAAGGGGCCTAAGTCCTGCACTCCACAAATCTGGCCTTTATAGAAAAGTAGCAAGAAGAAAGCCATTGTTGAAAGAAAGACATAAGAAGTCCCGTTTGCAGTTTGCGAGAAGCCATGTGGAGGACACAGCAAACACGAGGAAGGTGCCCTGTTCAGATGAGACCAAAATTGAACTTTTTGGCCTAAAAGCAAAACGCTATGTGTGGCACAAAACTATCACTGTACATCACCCTAAACACACCATTGCCACTGTGAAACATGGTGGTGGCAGCATCATGTTGTCGGGATGCTTTTCTACAGCAGTGACAGGGAAGCTGGTTAGAGTTGATGGGAAGATGGATGGAGTCAAATAGAGGGCAATCTTAGAAGAAAAACTGTTAGAGTCTGCAAAAGACTTGAGACTGGGGCAGAGGTTCACCTTCCAGCAGGACAACGGCCCTAAACATACAGCCAGAGCTACAATGAAATGGTTTAGATCAATGCATATTCATGTGCTATAATGGCTCAGTCAACGTCCAGACCTAAATCCAATTGAGAATCTGTGGCAAGACTTGAAAATTCCTGTTCACGGTCGCTCTCCATCCAATCTGACTTTACTTGAGCTATTTTGCAAAGAAGAATGGGCAAAAATGTCACTCTCTAGATGTGTGTAGCTGGTAGAGACATACCCAAAAAGACTACAGCTGTAATTGCAGCAAAAGGTGGTTCTACAAAGTATTGAGTCAGGGGGGCTGAATACAAATGCATGCCACATTCAGATATTTATTTGTAAAAAAATTTTGAAAACCATTTATTTTTTTCTTTCCACTTCACAATTATGTGCCACTTTGTGTTGGTCTGTCCAATAAAATACACTTACATTTTTGGTTGTAACATGACAAAATGTGGAAAATTTAAGAGGGTATGAATACTCTTTCAAGGCACTGTAAATCAAAAATAATTTTCATGAGGTTTGACTGTTGTTGCCTAGTACCCTCTGCATGGTTTATGCAAGGTCTGTTTTTTTTGTTCTGTTGACCATTGCCTTATTTTACATTTAGAATCAATGATAAATATCCCTTATCGGTGGCTACCTTTAATTGTTAAAATCATGCTAAGTCAAAGGAGTTTACTAGGTCATAGCTAAACAATGGACACCAGTAACAGGAAATCCTTCTTTTGGATGACTTATTCACTATAAATAACAGGATGCATGGGAATAAGTTCCTATAACTTCTACTGTATTTGACACAAAGGAGCATGAAATAAGCAAGTTGCTTGCTCGCCTGGTCTCATATTTTTTTCACAGTTATGTGATCTCAGTGCTTGATCACTGTTTTCAAACAGTTCAAAAGCCCTTCAAGATTTGATGTTCCTATACTATACAGTGCATCCGGAAAATATTTACAGCGCTTCACTTTTTCCACATTTCTTTATGTTACAGCTTTATTCCAAAATCAATTAAATTTATTATTTTTCTCAAAATTCTACAAACAATACCCTATAATGTCAACGTGAAAGAAGTTTGTTTGAAATCTTTGCATACTTATAAAAAAAAAAAAATGAAAAAAAAAAAAAAACAATTACATAAGTTTTCACTTGCCATGACACTCACAATTGAGCTCAGGTACATCCTGTTTCCACTGATCATCCTTGAGATGTTTATGCAACTTGATTGTAGTCCACTTGTGGTAAATTCAGTTGATTGGACAGGATTTGCAAAGGCACACACCTGTCTATATAAGATCCCGCAGTTAAGAGTGCATGTCAGAGCATAAACTAAGACATGAAGTTCAAGAAATTGTCTGTAGACCTACGAGACAGGATTGTATCAAGGCACAGATCTGGGAAAGGGTACAGAAAAATTTCTACAGCATTGAAGGTCCCAGTGAGCACAGTGCCCTCCATCATCCGTAAATTGAAGAGGTTTGGAATCACCAGGACTCTTCCTAGAGCTGGCTGCCTGGCCAAACTTCTCAGGGGAGAAGGGCCTTGGTCAGGGAAGTGACCAAGAACACAATAGTCACTCTGACAGAGCTCCAGTGTTTCTCTGTGAAGAGAGGAGAACCTTCCAGAAGAAAAATAATCTCTGCAGCACTCCATCAATCAGACCTGTATGGTAGAGTGGGCAGACGGAAGCCCCTTTGCAGTAAAAGGCACATGACAGCCTGCCTGGAGTTTGCCAAAAGGCACCTAAAGGTCTCTCAGACCATGAGAAACAAAATATTCTGATCTGATGAAACAAAGACTGAACTCTTTGGCCTGAATGGCAAGCGTCATGTCTGGAGGAAACCAGGCATTGCTTATTACCTGGCCAATACCATTCCTACAGTGAAGCATTTTGGTGGTAGCATCCTGCTGTGGGCATGTTTTTCAGCTGGAGGAACTGGGAGACTAGTCAGGATCGAGATTGAAAGATGAATGCAGTGATGTACAGAGACATCCTTGATGAAAACCTGCTCCAGAGCACTCTGAACCTCAGACTGGGGTGCAGTTTAATCTTCCAACAGGACAATGACCCTAAGCACACAGCCAAGATAACAAAGGAGTGGCTATGGGACAACTGTGAATTTCCTTATGTGGCCCAGCCAAAGCGCAGACTTGAACGTCTCTGGAGAGATCTGAAAATGGCTGTGCACCGACACTCTGCATCCAACCTGATAGAGCCTGAGAGGTTCTGCAAAGAAAAATGAGAGAAACTACCCAAAAATAGGTGTTCTAAGCTTATAGCATCATACTCGAAAAGACATGAGGCTGAAATTGGTGCCAAAGGTTCTTCAACAAAGTATTAAGCAAAAGCTGTGAATACTTATGTACATGTGATTTTTTTTTTTTTTTTCATTTTTTAAATAAATTTGGAAAGATTTCAAACAAACTTCTTTCACGGTGTCATTATGGAGTATTGTTTGTAGAGTTTTGAGGAAAAAATTAATTAAATCCATTTTGAATAAGGCTGTAATATAACAAAATGTAGAAAAAGTGAAGTGTTGTGAATACTTTCCTGGTACACTCTATTTATTCTGTGGTGGTTGGAAACTGCTGCCCATTGTATTGGAGCTATGTTTAACCAGTGACAGGCATATTCCAAGTAAAGAATTCTGTTTCAATCATTTTTATTGAGTTTTCAATTAAAAATGGTAAACAATATGAAATAGTAATATCACACACAGTAAGACATCGTCAGTATATACAGTGGGGAAAATAATTATTTGATCCCCTGCAGATTTTGTAAGTTTGCCCACTTACAAAGACATTAAGGGTCTATAATTGTTATCATAGGAGTATTTTAAATGATAGAGACAGAATATCAACCACAAATCCAGAAAACACACATGATACAAACGTTATGAATTTAATTGCAGTTCAGTGAATAAAATAAGTACCTGTTCCCCTACCAACAACAATAATTCTGGCTCCCAGCTCCCACAGACTGGCTACAGTATGTGCTCATGTGGTAAACAGGGTAGTCCTGTCAATTGTCAAGGTGCTCCTAACGACAACTCATTATGTGTATAAAAGACACCTGTCCATAGAATCTCTTTCTTCCATTCAAACCCACCATCATGGGCAAGACGAAAGAGCTGACAAAGGACGTCAGGGACAAGATATTAGACCATGACAAGGCTGGAATGTAGCCCATCAGCAAGAAGTTTGGTTAGAAGGAGACAACTGTTGGAGCGATTAATCACAAATGGAAGAAATACAAAATAACCATTAATCGCCCTCTGCTGTAGCTCCATGCAAGAGGGGTAAGGATGATCATGGAAAAGTGAAGGATCAGCCCAGAAGCACGGGAGGAGCTTGTGAATGATCTCAAAGTAGTTGGGACCACAGTCACCAAACAAACCATTGGTAACACAATACGCTGCCATGGATTGAAATCCTGCAGAGCCCGCAAGGTCCCCCTCATCAAAAAGGCACATGTACATGCCCCTCTGAAGTTAGCCAATGAACATCTAAATTATCCAAAGAAGGATTGAGGGAAAGTGCTATGGTCAGATGAGACCCAAATTAGGCTATTTGGCAATAACTTAACTGTTTGGAGGAAAAAAAATGCTGACTATGTCCCTACAGGCCGACTTTGCTGTGTTGAGGGGCCAATGGACTGGGCCATGTATTTTAAAATTGTAAAATCTTGGATGAGAACCTATTTCCCCCCCGTCAGAACACTAAAGATGGGTCATGGATGGGTCTTCCAGCATGACAATGACCCAAAACATACCGCTAAGGCAACAAAGACGTGGCTCAAGAAGAAGCACATTAGGGTCATGGAATGGCTTAGTCAGTCTCCAGACCCTAATCCTATAGAAAGTTTATGAAGGGAGCTAAAACTTTGAGTTGCCAAGCTACAGCCAAGAAACCTGAGGGATTTAGAGAAGATCTCTAAAGAAGAGTGGACCAAAATACCTCCTGAGGTGTGTGCAAACCTTGTAGCCAATTACAAGAAACGTCTTACCTTTGTGCTTCCCAACAACGGTTGTCCACCAAGTACTAAGTCATGTTTTGCTTAGGAATCAAATACTTATTTTACTCACTAAACTGCAACTCAATTTATAAGATTTGTATCATGTGTATTTTTCTGGATTTTTGATTGACATTCTATCTCTATCATTTAAATTACACCTATGATGATGACCTATGACTTCAAAGACCCTTGGTTTCTTTGTAAGTGGGCAAACTTACAATATCTGCAAGGGATCAAATAATTATTTTCCCCACTGTATAGGAGTGGTGAGATCGAAAGGGGGGGTTAATCAAAGTCCCTTAAAAATTCCTATAATAATAATTATAGAAAACAATGTTGGGCTGGTCAACAACTAAGAGTCCATTGTTGTGGTGTAGAGCAGGCCATATTCTACGGTAAGGCCAATCAACCAAGTAAAGAATTCTATTGTGTTTCCCAGCATGGTGATTGTAAATATAGCAATTAATCATATCTTAGCCAATGGGATTTTATAGTTAGAATATTGAAACAAGAGGTTATAAAAGGTGTTTTAATCACAAAAATTTTACAACACTATTTACATGCTGTATTTAGCTGTCAAGCACTGGGCAGACATCCTTAATACATACAGAAATATACTGTAAAACGATCAGAGAGTAGAGGAAGGAGGTTGCAGGAAGACAGTTTAGGGTTGATTTATTAAGGGCACTTTGCGAGGGAAGTTGCATTTTGCAAGGAAATTTATTTCCAAGAGCTTAGCAAATATTATGAAATTTCACTTTGTAAAAGGAAAATAAAAAACAGCATTCTTTCTTTCAAATGATTGGATGACAGAAGCCATTAGAGCTTCACCTCATTCACTCTAGCTCTGGGGAGAATAATGCAAAATGAATAATCTGTTTGCCTTTAGTAAATCATCCTCTCTGTGTAGATAAATGAGCCAAACAGAGGGCAGTAGTGATTTTCTTCAGGATCAGATTACATGCAGCCTGTTCATTCTGACTGTCATCTCTCCATCAGAGCAGTACAATGGACCAGAGCAGTGATGGCGAACCTTAGCACCCCAGTTGTTTTGGAACTAAGTTTTCCATGATGCTTATGCACTCTGCAGTGTAGTTGGGCTTCATGGGTAATGTAGTTCCAAAACATCTGGGATGCCAAGGTTAGCCATCACTGGACTAAACTGTGGTATGTAGAAAAACCAGTTCTTTTTTGTGTTAGGATGCTTACATTCATTGATAAATGACCCAAGTTAAAACAAAAATGAATGTAAGGCTGGCCATACATGTTCAATTGTCTTGCACAATTTGCCTTTACATTTACCCTAAACTATGTAGTGCAAGGGCCTGCCTAATTGGATACAATTGAAAGCTGTTCAGTTTTGACCTCGTATTTTATGGTTTTTGGTCTATCTAAAGAGATATTATACAAGACAATTGAACATGTATGGCCAGCCTTAGACTTTTGTTAACTGTTTATCAGGATATAGTCAGTTTATGGTATTATTATTGTTTCATTTGGAGTAGTTCATTTGGCCACTACCTGTGTAGTTTTGTGGTGGTAAATATTATATCTTTATGATACACCAAATATCACAGTGCTAAGAAAGGTGGATGAAGTAATTAATATTCTCATCTCTGTCATCTCATTTTAACTATTTTGACAGGCTCAACCTGTACTGATTACACATAATCCATCATGTGGTGGGTAAAAAGAACCAGGACGAGTGGAGCCTGTTGACTGTGGACCAATATCAGGGGCCAGTCTAACATTTAATTCATTATCTCCATCCATCGTTGTGATTGCTGCTTCACCTGCATTCTAGTCATTGTGCCATTTAGTGACGGGGAGCTGATTCATGCCTCACACTCCAAAAGTCCTTTACTGACCTGTTACAAAAGTAAAAGGCCACTAAATCTAAACTTCAGTATTTTAATATAAATAATAAAAATAAGTTCAGGTATGTGCATATAGGAAACTTGTGATGATTGAAGTTGGGTAGCTGCTACTGCTGACTTATTTAGTGTATGCTCCAGGTCTGCCTCCTTTATTACCACTCACCCAGAAAATGTTTGCAGATCGGGTTCAGTAACTTGTTAAGTAGTGAAGCAAAGATGAAGATGACTCCCCCTCTATTTCTGGAGTTTTCACCTTTTTTACTCCGCAATGGCAGTGTCCATATTTCTGCCCTTTAAAATATTTTACATTATCTGAAAAAGAGATATTTTCCCACACAGGTGACAAAACAATTAAGATGCATCAGATTGATTCTCTGACTAAGAATCTTGGCTGCATACCAGTTCTGGGACAGTAATGTCAATTGAAATGAAGATAATCAGTGTCACTACTGCTGATCTACTTTATTGCCCAGAAGATAGAGACCAGCAGCATCCATGCAGAAAATCTCACTCCTATGTTTTGCTTTGGGATTAACGTTTATTATACTCCAGTTTTCAACTAAAAACCCCCATCTTAACACAATATAAAATATCCCATCTTCTGTATGGCCATTGGAATGTTTATATAATTGTCACTATTTGAAAATAACAGATATTTGATAACCAATAGCTAGAATTTAGGTTTTTCGCCCTCTAATTCAGGGCTTCCCCTTCTGGATTTATTTCATTAAGATACAAAGTTTTAGACATTTACAGAAATAAGTTTTAATAATTACAACTAAACTATAATCACTGTGCACAATTGTTTCTCAGCCCTTCAGTAATGTACTAACCGAATGTTTCGCAGCACAAAAACCTGTTGGCTTTAATTCCAATTCTGTGCTCCTATTGCAGTAAGTATTGTTGCCTTTCAGAGTATTGGAGCTTGGGAAGCTGAATACGTGGGTAAAGCTTGCAGCAGCCAGAATTGTTTGGGGTTTTTGGTACATGGATTATGCTAAAACGAAACCCTAGTTTATTTATTTATTTTGTTTTGGGTAGAACAGAGAATAGTTTTATCTTTTTTTTATGGCAGTTTATGTCTCTGTTCCATCTATTCCACCCTATGCATTACATCACTCATACGTCATCAGGGGCTCCTAAAATGATGGCGCACACCATACTAGGTTGAACAGTCACCTACTTTAGAACTGAAAATGCAGTGTTTTTTAAATGTTGTAAATCAGCCACCAGGTTTTTGTGTCCCTGACGGACTCCGTCTCTACTGTGGAGTCCTCAGGTCTGAACACTAATGGCATTAATTACATTGTCTCTATTGGATGGTGAAAAGATCTTGCAATGGAGTCTGATGAGCTATAAAAAGCCCTAGATGACTCACTCACCACACTGTGTGTAACTGAAATAACTTTTTTGGGTCTACTGATGCTATAATATATATATATATATATATATATATATATTATTGGAAGGGGCTGAAAAACTTTAGTGTACTTTGACATTTACAGCATATTCACATATACAGAATTAAGATATCTTAGAGCCAATAGATGTGCCAGTGACAAAACCACAATGCCTTTTACTGCAGCCTTTAATGCTCTCCATCTGTACCATGGCTTCTTACTTTAAATGGGTCTCCCAGTAATCTGTAACCTTCAGTGCTTTCTCCTATTTCTAACATCTCCTGTGTGACATGTTCCCTCTAGTTTATAAGTGTTGATTATCAAATGTTGCTGATTCTTGCCCTGATTCCTCCAGGTTTCTCAGTGGACTCAGGGTGGGGGGTGACGGGGAAGAACAAGCTGAGCTTTGTAAGCGGTGCCCCCCGGGCAAATCACACAGGGGCTGTGGTTATTCTGCGCCGAGAGAGTGGAAGTCAACTGGTCCCAGAGCTAACGCTTTGGGGAGAGACTCTGGCCTCATCCTTTGGTTACTCTGTAGCACTTGAGGACCTCAATGGTGATGGGTAAGTAAGGCTAAACCAACTCTTCAAAACATTTTATTACACTGTGATTAGGAATAGAAATGCTTAGATGCTCCTTAAGAGCTTTTGGTTATCGTTTTATTTTTTAGGCTTTTTTCCCTTTATTCTTACCTGGTGAGCCAGCCAGTAACACACTTCCTGTCTTAGGGTGTTTCCAGGAGGAGCAACAGAGACACCCTTGGACAGCAACACCGTCAACCTGGGGAGAGGGTAGTGTTAGATGCAATTGCAGATTTAGATGAACTTGACTAAGGAATTAAAGCTGAACTCCAGCTAACACTTTTAAACAACTACAGCAACTTTTTTTTTAAATTTGTGAATAAAGGTTTTACATAATAGAATACAAGCTGACCATTGTAAGTACCCTTGTCTATATTAAACGGCTTGTCTCAAACTTCTATCTGACAATTTTGTTGGACAGCTTCATCTGTTAAAAAAAAGTTGAAAAATAACAGACTTACTGGCCAGATCAACATATGAAAGCAATGGAAAAAAGCTTTAGAAAAAAACAAAAAAAAACAAATGCAGCCACCACATCTATGAATTGGTAAGCTGCAAAATATATCATATTTGTGTTTGCGTTTAATACCTCTTTATTGTATGTAAATTATAAGCACATGTAGACAAAGGAACCAGTGAACCGAATATACAATCTTATGTATATAAACAGACATAAGTTGCAAAGATGTACTACAAGTTTTCTAAGTAAATAGGTGGAAATGTATGACAGTTTTAGTATTTGCAAACGTTAGTCTCTGTTAGCTATCTTAGGTTAAAAGAGGCTATAAATGACTTGGGCAGCTTTATCTAGGTAACTGTTATCCAAGTGTAGGAAAACATTTGGCACTATAAATTGCTTCAGTACTGGCATATTTTTAAAGCATTTATAGATTTTCTTCCTGAATGCTTTCTATAAAACTTATATATTATATTATATTTATTTTATGAAAGTCACATTTGCTTAGTTACGTCTACTATTTATAATGTTGTGTTGTACCTTTGTCACTTTGTCCTTTTTTTTGCTTTCTTACTTTTTATATTTTGTGAAATATTCATCCTTTTTTGCAATCATCTGTTTTATTTAGCTGGACCGAACTAGTGGTAGGTGCTCCCAATTTCTTCTCCCGGAAGGAGGAAATTGGTGGTGCCGTCTATGTGTACACAAATAAAGAAGGGAAACTGGACAGCTCTCCTCCTATACGGCTGAACGGAACAGATGGTTCCATGTTTGGGATAACAGTGGGCAGCTTGGGAGATATCAACCAGGATGGATTCAAAGGTAAACATAATGTCTTACGATCACACACCATGTACGATATTTATACTTGTATAACTGGTAACTTTAAAAATGCTGTTTTACAATAATGTATGTTAATCCCCTAATACTAGTCTAGAGTTTAGAGATCATGGCCGCTGTGCAGAATATCTGTGCTCTAATTCCCAGGTCCTCCTGCCAGCTGCGGCCATTACAAGGAGTTTTAACGCTCCTTGTTGGATGTTTCAGTTCTCCTACAATATGGATTATCCATGTTATGGAGAATAGGCACATTTTAAAGCCTACGTTTGGTCAAAGGGACAGTACTTACATTTAAAGTGTCCCTTGTGCTGCTGGCTGGTCTGTTAATTTAGATCTGAATCCGAAGTCCTCTGACCCACCCCCTAGATCCCATATACCCTGGTAGCCGTAGCCATAATATTCAATCTTTCTGTGGGGTTAATATGAGCGGTTAGACCTGTGACAGGCACTCATCATGAGTGCTGGCTATGCCTCCCCTTTTTCATTGATATAAGCTATAGTACAGTTTCTATGAATAGAGGAAATAGGGCAAAAAGGGCGGGCATAGTCAGCATTTTTGATGAATGCCTGTCACAGGTCCAGCACTCCTATTAACCCCCTGAAGCACTGAAAGAGTGTGGCTGCAAGGTATAAGGGGTGGAGGAGGACTTTGCATTTCAACTAGCAGACCAGCCAGCAGCATAAGGGACACTTTGCTTTGAATGTAAGTACTGACCCTTATGCTGATTTAAAAAAAAATTACTAAACTTAGGCTTTAATGCTCAATTATATTTATATATAAAATGCTACAATCAATCCTGCTGTATACAGCCAAAGAGCAGGGAGACTTCCCCACTGTCAGAATACACTGATCTTCTATAGCCAGCAGCAGTGATCAATTGAGAAATAACTGACAGAGTAGTTGTACAGAAGTTGATTGGTAGATGTATGGCCAGCTTAAGCCCCCTTGAATGACATTTCAGTAAGACCGTCCTCAGCCTCTCTCCAACCTGAAACTGTTAGTAACTGTTAGTAACCTAAAATGTGTTTACTTCTGTCTACAGATATTGCTGTTGGGGCACCATTTGACGGCAGTGGAAAACTGTTCATATATCATGGAAGCCGGACAGGACTGGTGACCAAACCAGCACAGGTAATACAAAAGATAAATCACGGGTATTATTCTTTTAAAAAGCACAGGAAACAGAAAATCTCCAGATGAATTTTCAGTGTATGCTTTGCTTAGTTCTGTGTACATGTGTGTATACAGTTCTTTGCGTATACATTCACATCCTTAGAATGTTACCATATACTGTAGTGTTACAAAATAATATTAAAAAAAGTTTTACTGGGATGTCAGTAATCAAAACCTCCATTATTGTGGGAGTGGAAATACAAAGTGTATTCAGTTTACTTAGGGTCCTTTCACACAAGGCGGGCCGTATGTCCGTTTTTCCTCCATCCCAATGTATGTCTATAGGATTGCGGACGTTAGCGAAAGAGCATCCGCTGACATCCGTTTTGCGTCCATTCCTTCAGTTCCGTTTTTTGAGACGAAAGAGAACCCTATTTTTCTTCCGTTTAAAAATACGGAACGGACGCAAAAACGGATGTCAGCGAATGTCATCCGCTAATGTCCGCAATCCCATAGACATACATTATGTCCGTTTTTCATCCACAAATGGATGGATGAAAAACTGACATACGGAACGGACCCTACTTATGTGTCATCCGTGTCCATTAAAAAAAAAAAAGTCACTGAGCGGAACAAAAAACGTGGCTGACCGTGTGAAAGGACCCTAACAGATTATTTAGATATTCACCTCTTTGCTGTGAAATACCTAATTGGGCTCTGAAATCTTCGTTAGGGTCCTTTCACACGGGCGTTCCGTATGTCCGTTTTTCCTCCCACCCGTTTGCGGATGAAAAACTGACATAATGTATGCCTATGGGATTGCGGACGTTAGCGGATGACCATCTGCTGACATCTGTTTTGCGTCCATTATGTTCAGTTCCATTTTTTGAGACGGAAGAGAACCCTATTTTTCTTCCGTTTAAAAAACGGAATGGACGCAAAAACGGATGTCAGCGGATGTCATCCGCTAACCTCCGCAATCCATATGTCCGTTTTTCATCCGCAAACGGATGGATGAAAAATGAACATACGGAACGGACCCTACTGAAGTGTCATCCGTGTCTGTTTAAAAAAAAAAAAAGTAACTGAGTGGAACAAAAAAAGTAGCTGACCGTGTGAAAGGACCCTAATTCTCATAAAGAATTATTTGGGGTCCACGTGTGTGCAATTAGGGGTGCATGACCTTCGAAGAAATGCACCTACTTTTGGAGTCCCTGAAGTTGCATAAGAACATACCTAAACAAACAGAAAATCCATTATGTGTAAATGAAAAGTATTTGGCCTCACTAAATGACAGTTAACAAAGGCGTTAGTCATTGAAACAACCAAAAGGCAAATGGTAATTGTTTTGCAGAGAAGAATTGACACAAACTGCATGATTTTGATGTATAAATCTGATGCACAGCAAAAAGCTTGCACCTGTAATTGCAGTCAAAAAAGGTCTTAGAAACTATGCACGTTATGGAAATCAAATGAATTTAATTGAGATCTATTTTTGGTTGTAACTGTACAAAGTGGGGAAAAGTGAACTTTATTAATTCTTTATATGCATTTGAAAAACTAAAATAACCCTTTTTAGACTTAAATTCTGAGCTACTTTTTCTTTCATTCCAAGATTTTGGATGGAGTGAGTGTGGGGATAACTACCTTCGGTTATTCGTTTTCTGGTGGCCTTGATATTGATGGAAACGCATATCCAGACCTGCTAGTGGGATCTTTATCTGACACAGTGGTCCTCTACAGGTGAGCTCCTTCAATACTTATTTTCCAATAAGGTTTCAGAAATACAACAACCCTCACTGTGGAAAAACACAATGCTCCATGCCTCTAACACTCAGACTAAGATGAATTCCAGAAATGTATTACCTGTGTGTCCACTGCTTCATTTTAGCATTCAGCAGCTGAATCAGTAACTGCTTTTAACAGTTCATAATAAACTGTATAATTTAACACTACACTAGAGTTTACCTTTAAATAAATCAATAACTTATTTACACAATTAATAAATCAGGTTACCAATTATAACTTTCATTTGTTCTGCATCTCAGATCTCGCACTGTTATTCGTGTTAATAAAGATGTCACTGTAACTCCCCAAAACATTGATCTGGAGCAGCAAAGCTGCAAGAATGGCCCTGGGATCTGGTAAGAATGGATTTTAATTGCTGAAAGGTTTGGCATCAAGCAACACCAACATCATATTATGGGTACTGTACTACACAATATACTTTTACATGTGTTCGAAAGTCATAGTTTTGCTAATCTGTACAGCACACCTGCATCAAATTTCATCAATTAAGTCAAGTGCACAAAAATAGTATCAGTTCATGCAAAGAGCTTTGTTCTGTACATGAAATTGCGCTATTCATCATGTTTTGTTCTGATGTCTTTTATTACAATTGTACAGTAGTTTTGCAATATATATATATATATATATAAAAATAGCACAATCTATGTTCAGCTGTAGTCATTTACTTTTTTCGGAAAAGATTTTTACAAACAAGATCAAAAACACTGTCTGGCTTTGAGTTCAGTGTTGAGCGTCATGCCTTGTTTAAATATTGTTGAGGCTCTTCTTTCTCGTTTCAGTGTGGAATTTAGAGTATGTTTCAGCTATAGCGCCTTCCCTGCAACCTACAATCCAAAGATCAGTGAGTAGCTTCTACCTCTGCCTTGTAAGACAGATTTATTTACTGTAAGCTTTTTAGAAGTTGACTTCATAAGTATTGATTTTGTTTATTAGAAATAGTTTTATGGAAATACGTAACTGAGAAGCAGCCAGTAGGTTACACAATGGAGATGCAGCTAATCAGCTTGCATGGCAAGCATCTGGATCTGTTAGGGCCTACATAGTTTTAGTTAAATATTAAACACATGCTGTGTCATACTGCCCTCGTACATAAGTGGCATAAATTGTACTGCAAGGAATGGGGCTTACTGTGCATGAGCATCTACAAATTTCAGCAAAGCACCTGCACAGCACTCTTAAGCCCCGTACACATGATAAGAAATTCGGAAGGGAAATTTCGTCCGACGACCGATCTGCCGATTTTTGGATTGTTAGTATGGGGCTTTCGACAGCCAACTCCGACTTTTCGGCTGACAAAATCCTGATGTGCAGGCTATAAAATTTTTGTTGTCCGTAATACAACGTCCGATTTTCATCTCATTAGTACAGATTTAGACGGAAAAAAATCTTAAGTGCAAGACTAGGGATGCTCAGAAACGAAAGAACACATACAAAGCAATCCAACACATGACATCACTTCTGAAGTAGAATTCTGTCGTACGGGAAAATTCGTATGAAAAAAACCTCTTCACTTTCCACATCAGACTAGCATGCCACAAAAAACGGACGACAGATCGTTCGATAATCTGATCGCGTGTACGGGGCTTAAGTAATAGTTTCATTTGAAATAGTTTGCATTATATCTGCCTGGGTAGAATAACTTATTGACCTTAACATGTAGATGCAACAGGATTATTTGAACATGGCTGGAATCATTTTCTTTTGTCACTGCAAAGACCTGCCCAATAAGCTTGGGATTGGGCCACGGACCTAGTGGCACCTTCGCAAGTCACCATGGAAGGAACAATGAGCAGTGAGCATTTCCCTCTCTGGGTTGGTGGATTAAAGGGTTGAGCCTACACACCACCTGTACATCTCTAAGCATGGCAGACAGCTGCAAGCTTCAGGGGCATTAAGCAAGAGTTTAGGCACTTGTCCACATTGTAGATGGGATAGTGGGCAGTAGACTGGGAGAGGCTGAATTGTCTGAGCTGTGTGTGGGTGTCATGGTATTTTTCATGTATGAATGTCTTATGCTGGGTACACACGGCTGAATATTGACCAAAATCAGCCAGTACAGTAGAAACCAGCCGACATTTGGCCTTTGTGTACAGCTTCCTGTCCAACAGATGCTGGTATTTTGACTAGCTTCTGTTGAATGCTTATGCTGAAAAACCAGCGTCCGAACAGTGCTCGCAGCCAATAGCTGAAAGCACTTACCAGTATATTGTGGTCGGGTGGGGGCGGTCCCCCTGTCACAACACAATAGCACAGCAGGGGAGATCGTTGCACTAACGTCGCTTGTGTTAGTACAGCAAACTCTCGGTTTGTTTTTGTTCAGCCCACTGGGTTGAATAAAAAAAAGACTTAGAGTGTACAACAGGCTTCAAGTTTTAAACCTTGTCCTTATTTTGTGAGTTGAGGCAGACATAGTCGCACATGCCACCTTCATATACATATAGTATAAGAAATGGCATTGTAGACACCTAAAGATAGAATCTCCAGGTAATAAATGGCTTCTACTGTAGCCTTCAGATCAAATGCTCACCATTTTGAGTACCTTCATACAATTTCGTCCAAGTTCTAAAATAATATTTTCATGATACTTTGTAAGTAGGCAGCTTTGGATATTTCCATTATCTTCTTATATGATGATAAAATAAACAAAAGCATTTTAATTGATATATTTATGTATCTTTTTGTATCATTTTTTTTCTTTTAGTTCTGAGATGTATATTTGAGGCTGAGGCAACTAGGAGGCAACAAGGGAAGTCCAGTCGTGTTTTTTTCATAACCCGACAACCAAATGATTTAGAACACCAGTTTAGTGCCACAGTAGAACTCCCCCGACAGGCCTCCAGCCGCTGTACTACTGCCATCTTCCAACTTCAGGTGACCTATACTATACATTTTCTTCATTCAGTGATGTGGATTTTTTTAAATCAAGTTTTTCATGCATGACTGTGTATATATAGTTAACACAGGTTCACCTATTTCCATTCATATTTGTTCACTTTGCAAAATTTCTATTTACTTAGAAAAGTGAACAATCAAACAAGTTTACATGGAATGAGGCTGTACTCATTTAATAAATGAACCCTAGTGCCTGTGTTTATAGTAGGTTTTAGGTTATATAAAAATGGCGTGGATTTTTCAGGGTTTACAGACAGGAAGTGAAGGGAAATTCTACAGAAAGGAAAGAGACAACAAAGAAAAGCTGACCGAAGCTCCAGCATTCCCTACTTACGTAGTGCCCATTTACGCTGGTGCATTATAAACTGCAATATGTGTTTTTTTTTTAAAACCCATATCATGTTTTTAGCACATTTTAATATATTATGTTAAAATTGAGCGCAATGCATGATGTGTTTTACATGCGTTTTCATCTCTTTCACCTGGAAAAAAATGTACATGTTTCCCACAATCGTGCAGTATGTTTTTGGTGCATTTTTGATGTGTTTCCTTTGACTATAATGGAAGGTGTGTTTTGGTGTGTTTTTCAAACAAGGCACCAAAGATATAAGCAGTAAACAGGACTTTTTGACGCAGGCCAAATATGCGAACAGATAGCATTTAAAGGGAACTATTTTTCATTTGCTTTTGTTGTACTGGAAAGCTTTAAATGGCAAAAGCGCACCAGTGTGAACAGGTCTCTAACTGAACAAAAGCATTTTAACTTCTGTGTGTGCTGCTGTTAGATTTCCCCTCACCTGTTCTGGGGTCAACCTTTTTACCAAACATTAAGTGAAGGGTTTAGAAACACTAGACTGGACTAGTATACGCTACCCTTGTAAAAGTATTCTTGTAAAAAGTAAAAGTAGAAAATGATTGTGAGGGTATCGTGAACATCCACATTATTTGACTGCATAAATATTTTAATTATTCTCCATAAAGTGTTACTAAACCCACAATAGTAAAATCAATGTGTGTATGCAGTAAAGCATGCTTTTTATACTCACTGTGGAACCTGAGGGGTTAATTCTCTGCATTGTGTAAAAAGGCTGTTTTATCCTGTCTTCTCTGTTCCTCCCCTTCTTCCACTGTCCCCAATCCATCTCCTGACAGTGACTTGGGAACACTCTGCACATGCTCAGTTTTGTGTGTATTGCTAGAGAGTTTTTTTTTTCTTGGTAGAGTGCATGTGATCAGCACAGGTCAAATCAACACTGTCCACACAGAGGGTCAGGGGTCCTGCAGCCTCATAGGACAGTTAGAGTAGAATGAAAATTCCTCCTACAAGCTTTAACCAGACACTGATAGAAGTCATATTGCTGATGAGAAAAGGTATTTAGCAGTTTACTAAAATAATTGCATTTCCATGTTCTGTGTACTGTGGGGGACTAGATATAATGAATGCAGGGTCCTGGGTTTAGAAACACTTGAGAAGTCAATGATTCATTAACCGCTTGCCGACCGCCGCAAGTACATTTACTGCGGCAGTCAGCCCCTCCTGGCTGGGCAAAGTGAAGTAGTACTATGTCGCTCGCCCAGAAGCCTGTAGGGGACGAGCGCGCCGCCGGAGGTGCGCTCCCGCCCCCGCTCGTTCCCTGACATCCCCGCGCGAGTGACTGGCAGGTCCGATGTCCGCCGGCAACTCGCATTCTCCCGCTGGAGAGGGAGAAAAGCAGGTGGCTGATGTAAACAAAGCTGTCAGTCATTCTCCCTGATGTAACTGCAGAGACTACATGATCCTGCTATGTAGGATCGTATGTCTCTGTGGTTAAATCAAAAGCCACGCCCCTTGACAGTTAGAAGCACGCCTCTAGGGACACACTTAACCCCTGGATCTCTAATGAAGTTAACCCCTTCCCTGCCAGTGTCATTTTTACAGTAACAATGCATATGTATAGCACTGATCACTGTTGTAATGTCACTGGTACCCCCAAAAGTGTCAAAAATGTCAGTCAGGGTTCCGATCTGTCCGCCGCCATGTCGCAGTCCCGCAAAAAAAAAAAAAAAACGCAGATCGCCGCCATTACTAGTTAAAAAAAAAAACAATAAAAATTACATAAATCTTTCCCGTAGTTAGTAGACGCAAAGACTTTTGCGCAAACCAATCAAAATACGCTTATTGCGATTTTTTTTTAACAAAAATATGTAGCAGAAAACAAATTGGCCTAAAATGTTAAAAAATTTTTGGGGAATTTCATATAAAAAAATGTGAAAAATATTGTTATTTTTTCAAAATTGTCGCTCTTTTTTGTTTATAGCGCAAAAAATAAAAATCACACAGGTGGTCAAATACCACCAAAAGAAAGCCCTGTTTGTGGGAAAAAAAGGACGTCAATTTAATTTGGGTACAGCGTTGCACGACTGCGCAATTGTCCGTTAAAGTCACGCAGTGCCAAATCGCAAAATAGGCCCTGGTCTTTGAGCAGCCAAATCCTCCGGGGCTTAAGTGGTTAAGTAAGGAAATTAGCTTGGTATAGATGGGTGAAGTCCAGGGAAATGAGCATCAATAGGAGATCTCGGTGCAGTCACTCACACAGCTGGCTGTGCAGGGAGGTGACGAGACCGATTTCTTCTTTGGTTGGATACCTGACACATGCTCCAGTCTGCCAATGTTTAAACATATAGTTGTATAAATAGGTTCCTTTTTCTTTTATGCTCATGTGTCTGCTTTGTTGAAAGCCTTTTTTTTTTAGGGTGGCTTCTCCTATATTTGGATTTTGAATGCTTTTCTGTAAACTTTTGGAAACATTTTTTTGGTTTTGACAATGATGCAAAAAAAAGTAAGAAAATTAGAAATGATTGAAATCTGTTTATTTTTTTATTAGACCGACAACATATGAATCTTTATTATCGGTGCTGCAGTACATAGACAAGTTAGTTTTCAGTTTTTGAAAGCAGTAATGTCACTTCTACTTAGAATTCTTTATTTACTACTTTAAAGTATCATATTCCTATGTATATCTGACATGTGTAACTTGTGTTGATGTTTGATACTTGTCCTATTTACTGATCTACTTACTCACTAACAGGAGGAGATTAGTGACAAGCTTCGATCGATCCCAGTGACTCTGACATACAATATCCTAGAAGCAAGACACAAGCGTCAGTCTACAGAAGACTCGCTGCCCCCTCTCATGCCTATTCTCAGTGAAGAAGAGCCCAATGTCTACAACACGGAGGTGAGATATAAATGGCATTATGAGGGCTAAGTGTGAGGATGATGTTTGATCACCCTCACTCAAAAGATAGATTTACAGTCGGGAAAATAATTATTTGATCCCCTGCAGAATTTGTAAATTTGCCCACTTAAAAAGAAGTGAAGGGTCTGTAATTTTTATCATAGGTGTGTTTTAAATGATAGAGATTAAAAATCCAGAAAAAAACACACGATACAAATGTTATAAACTGAGATGCAGTTTGGTGAGTAAAGTAAGTATTCGATCCCCAAGAAAAACATGACTTAGTACTTGGTGGAGAACCCATTGTTGGAAAGCACAGAGGTAAGACGTTACTTGTAGTTAGTGATCACGTTTGCACACATTTTAGCAGGGATTTTGGTCCATTCTTCTTTACAGATCTTCTCTAAATCCTTAAGGTTTCTTGGCTGTGGCTTGGCAACTTGAAGTTTCAGCTCTCTCCATTAATTTTCTTTTGGATTAAGGTCTAGAGACTGGCTAGGTCACTTCATGACCTCAACATGCTTCTTCTTAAGCCACTCAGTTGTTGCTTTAGCTGTATGTTTTGAGTCATTGTCATGTTGGAAAACCCATCCATGATCCATCTTTAGTGTTTTTGATGAAGGAAGAAGGTTCTCATCCAAGATTTTACAACCCATCCATCCATTGGCCCCTCAATGCGGCAAAGTTGGTCTGTACCTTTAGCAAAGAAACAGCCCCAAAGCATAATGTTTCCACCTCCATGCTTGACTGTAGGGATGGTTTTCTTTCGGGTCAGCATTTTTCTTCCTCCAAACACGGTGAGTCCCCCTCCTCAAAAAGGCACCTGGATAGTCATGCCAATGACCATCTAAATGATTCAGAGAAGGATTGGGAGAAAGTGCTGTGGTCAGAAAAGACCAAAATTTACCTATTTGGCATTAACTCGACTTTCCCTGTTTGGAAGAAAAAAAATGCTGACTATGACCCTATAAACACCATGCCTACATTCATAGACGGAGGTGAAAAAATTATGCTTTGGGGCTATTTCTCTGCTAAAGGTACAGGCCGTCTTTGCTGTATTGAGGGACCAATGTATGATGTATAGTAAAATCTTAAATGAGAACCTTCTTCCCTCTGTGCTTGCAAACAAGAGTTTCTCCACCAAGTACTCAGTCATGTTTTGCTTGGGGATCAAATACTTATTTTACTCACTGAACTGCAACCTAATTTATAGCATTTGTTTTATGTGTTTTTTTCTCTTGAATTTTGGTTAATATTCTGTCTATATCATTTAAAATACACCTTTAATGAAAATATAGAACCTTCCTTTCTTTGTAAGTGGGCAAAATTACAAAATCTGCAGGGGATCAAATAATTATTTTCCCCACTGTATGTTCAATTCGATTATTTGTATTGTTCTACATACTGTTTTAGGCTGGGCACACACAACCAGTGGGTTGAGCGAAAAAAAATGACATATCCCTGCATCAATACAAGCAATGGTAATGCAGGAACCTCTCCCACTGAGACACTGTGGGGTTGATTTACTAAAACTGGAGTATGCAAAATATGTTGCAGCTGTGCATGCATGGTAGCCAATCAGCTTCTATCTTCAGCTTGTTTAATTAAGCTTCAACAAAAAAAAAAACCTGGAAGCTGATTGTTTTCTGTCCAGAGCTGCACCTGATTTTATACTCTCCTGTTTAAGGCCCCTTTCACACATACGGTCCGTTCAGTTCATCAGTTCAGTCACGTCAAAATGTATCAGTTTTCCATTCGTTTTTCATCCCTTTTTCGCCAGTTGTCATCCGTTTTTTTGTCAGTTGTTATCCGTTTTTCATCCGTTTTTCGTCAGTTGTCATCCGTTTTTCGTCAGTTGTTATCCGTTTTTCATCCGTTTTTCGTCAGTTGTCATCCGTTTTTTGTCAGTTGTTATCCGTTTTTCATCCGTTTTTCGTCAGTTGTTATCTGTTTTTCATCCGTTGTCATCCGCTTTTCATCCGTTGTCATCCGTTTTCATCCGTTGTCATCCATTTTTCATCAGTTGTCATCCGTTTGTCGTCCGATCCGTTTTTTTGATGGATGAAAAATAGGGCATTCATCCGTTCAAAAAAAACGGACATTGAAGGAAGCGGATGAAACGGATGTTAACTGATGATCATCCGTTGTCATCCGTTTTTACATAGAGATACATTGATGTCCGTTTTTCATCCATCAACGGATGGATGAAAAACGGACAAACGGACAGCATGTGTGAAAGGGGCCTTAGTAAATCAGCCCCTGTATTCTGACCAGGGGACGGCTCCAGCCACCTCTCCCACCCACCAGAATCCTTGTTCGACAGAAGCTGCACTCACGACTGGCTTCTGTTCAACAGAGAGCTGTACACACAGACCAAAAGTTGGCCAGTACCTGTTGAACTGGACAATTTTCTTTTTATTTTAAGCTTGTTCAGTCATCTATTGTCTTGAAGTGCAAATACGTGCAACCCAGAATTTCACTGTTTAGAGCACTACTAAAAGTATATATATATATATGGGAAGTATGGCCCACTCTTTCATTTTGGCTATACCCAGTTGGAGGTTGTGTCGGTTGTGTGTTGGTGCCGGATGACATTCCTCCATAACAAACATAAGGGAGTAAAGAAATGTAGAGAGATGGGAGTGAGGTGTTAACCCAGATCCTTAACCTGTAACAAGGAAACATTAGTTATGGTTAATGGCTTGGCTTCAGCAACTCTCCACAAAGCAGAGAGACTGCCCAGGAATATGTGTCACTTAAACTGAGAAGTTCAAAAAGAAAGCACCAGGAGCCCATTGTCCTGTATTGTAATCACAAATAGCAAAAGGAAGGCAAAAGCCAATGTGTTTAGGGGGGCAAAAATCCCCCTTCATAAGGGCTATAAAAAAATTCATATAAAGCAAATAATTGTACAGAATGTTAAAACAACTAAAACAAGACCAGTAGAAGTCATTCATATAGAAGCATTTGTAAAGGTTTTGCAAAATGACCACTAGAGAGCAAAAAAACAAAAAATTTGATCCAATTGAAGAATAAAATGGTACATATGAACTAACTTTGTAATATAATAATCCTCGTCCTGTGTAAAAAAAAACAGTATAGTCTGAAAGTCATTGAGTAATATAGTGTATCAATGTATTATGTTTAAATGTTTTTTTTTTATAAATGCATTGGGATTTAACCCTTTAACTCCTTCCTACCTATCACCCCTTATGGATATTTTTCTGCTGATCTTTATTTATTTTTTCATTTTATTATCACTTATCATTAATATTTAAATTTTTCTTTCATTTAATTAATCGTGGCTTTTTTTCAGTGTTCCTAAACTGAAAAAAAAATGCCTTTTTTTCCCGTTTACGAAGATTACGTCATGCTTTGTACTAGAAACAATAATTTTGCCAGGCAATATTGGCAAAAGAAAGCCTGGTTTGCCCCCCAAAAAACATGCATGTTCTACTTACCTTAAAGTGGTTGTAAAGGCAGAAGGGTATATACCTTACTGCATTCTATGCAGTAAGGTAAAAAACCTTCTGCATGCAGCTTCCCCCCCAACTCCCCCTAAATACACACCTGAGTCTCATTTCGATCCAGTGATGTACATGAGAGCTGTGGCTTCTGCGGCTCTCTTGCACATTGGCTCAGACTTAGACTGTCAATCAGAGCCAGTCATGAGGGAGCAGGGGACGGGGCCGAGCCCTGCTTTGTGTGTCTTATGGACACACAGAGCAGGGCTCAGAAGCAAGTACAAACGAGTGCCCACCATAGCAAGCGGCTTGCTATTGGTGGCACCTGGCTGGGGGGGTGGAGCTAGGATCGCTGGTGGCGGACCCAAAAGGAGGAGGATTGGGACTGCTCTGTGCAAAACCATTGCACAGAGCAGGTAAGTATGACATGTTTCTTATTTTAAAACAAAAAAAACAACCCAGCCTTTAATATTAAAGTTATATTTAAATTATCAGTGAGTAAACCGGCCTATAATGGATATGTAAAAATTCCTTAGGTCCATAAGGCCTGGTTCACACCTATGCATATTTAAGTGCATTTTCAGTTTTGAAGAAACACACTTCAGTCCATTTAATATGGTTGCCTATGGGTCACGTTCACATCTGTGCATTTTATGGAAAGGGCCAGGGACCAGCAGGTTGTGTTTTTGGTTCCATAGACTTCAATGGTTTAAAAATGTGTATTGAAAAAAGCAAAATGCACCCGGAATATGCATCAATTGCAACCTGCATAGGTGTGATCCAGGTCTAAAGGGGCATAAAGGTACAAGAGCTGAAGTGGTTCAACACAGTGCTTTAATTATACTTATAAGTCACTGTAAATCTAGTATAATATGGATATTTGCATTATTTATATGGAATGCAGAACCAGAAGTAGTGTTATGCATTAATAAAGCATTAGTTTTCTGTACCTGATTGACTACACTTATCTGAATTCAGATGACTTTGCTTTTTAAAATGGAGTCAGAAAGTCTAGTTTAGTCACATTAGGTCTTAAAAAAT
Source organism: Pelophylax lessonae (assembly GCF_965119305.1). Taxonomy (NCBI): domain Eukaryota; kingdom Metazoa; phylum Chordata; class Amphibia; order Anura; family Ranidae; genus Pelophylax; species Pelophylax lessonae. Next base: position 559,062,736 of record NC_138769.1, on the reverse strand, counting down.
ATATTTCGTCCTGAAGGTTGAAAACTCTTTTAGCATTTTTCTCAATATATCAGGATGCAAACATTTTATATGTTCTTTAAGCTGTCTTTATTTCTGTCTATATCCTCCAAAGTGTCCCTATGTAACATTTTTGAGAGACTGATGTTAAAGCGGAGTTCCGGGCACAAAAACGACCTAATCGATTTTGTGCCCATCCGCTTGCTCTGCTTCACCTGAAAAGGAATTGGATAGTTAGGATTATTTTTTTTTTTTACTTACCTTGTAATTGTAGAAAGAAATACTCTCCTTTCGTCACTTCCTCCCTCTGTGGCCTCTCTTCCGGTTTGCAATGATTCCGGGGGGGAGCTGAACGTCATCGCTCCCAGGAATCAATGCGACGGCACCGGGCCCGCTCGTCGCTTCCGGTGCGACGCCGCATTCCCTGCTAAACAGCTTCTGGGCATGCCCAGAAGCTGTGTAGGAATGCGGCGCCGCGCCGGAAGTGACGAGAGGGGCCGGTGAAGGCGCATTCTGGGAGAAGAAGACGCGGAAGAGTACGCAGAAGAGTATCGCGCTGGCTTCAGCTGCCCACAACAGAGATGGCAACGCTGGAGAAGAAATTTTATAAGTGAGTATTTCTTCTTGCAGGTAAGTGCGAACCGGGACAGATCAGAGGCTAGCCATTGTGGAATGTACTAGCCCTGACTGTCCCTGGGGTATGTTTATTGAAAAACTGTTTTTCTGCCTGGAATTCCGCTTTAACTCAGTAAAAATATATTAAATTGAGTTGATTCCTTACAAGTCTTCTTTTTGGCTCATTGATGTTTCATGATCATGTTATGTAATCCTTAAGTCAAGTCTGACTCTTGGACCTAATGGACTTTGGCACACCAAACTTGAGCAGTTCTCTAAAATTTCTCTGGTAATGTTTATTGTTGCATAAAACATTAGCATTTCTTGGGTTTACTCTTTGCGCTGATTGTTTTTTATGTATATTTATTAATATTTATTGTTGCACTATTGCTACCTAGCCACCTTAACCTCTATGTCCCTGATTACCTTTAGATCTTTCCATCATAAGTGTTTTCTCCTGTGAATCCCACCTTCACAGAATTTAACCTCAATATCTGGGATTTAGCATGAATTCTAGTTCTTCATTTACTCTTTTCAGCATTTGGTTTAGATATTTTTATATCTGTTGTAGGTGTATACTGTACACATTCATTTATGAGTTTCCTTGCATAATTTAAACAATCCTCATTATGCCATATATTATATACATATTATTACTTTATACTACACATCTTTGTGGTTGTTCTTTATTATTAATTGTGCTGTAGCAGCTAAATGATGTACAAAAAGCACATACAGTGCTGTAAAAAAGTATTTGCCTCTTCCTGTTTTTTTTTTTTTTTTTTTGCATATTTATCACACTTACATGATTCAGATAATCTAACATATTTAATATTACACAAGGATAACCCGAGTAAATACAAAATGCAGTTTTTAAATGATGATTTAATTTATTAAGGGAAAAAAAGCTTTCCAAACCTGCCAGGCCTTATACGAAAAAGTCATTGTTCCTTAAACCTAATAACTGGTTGTGCCTCCTTTGGTGGCAACAACTGCAATCAAGGATTTGCAATAACTGGCAATGAAACTGGCAATGAGGGAATTTTGGCAACTTCAAAACCTTAATTTTTTTTTTTGTAGCCATTCAGAGGTGGATTTGCTTGTGTGTTTTTTGAATAATTGTCCTACTGTATAACCCAAGTGCGCTTGAGCCTGAGGTCACAAACTGATGGCTGGACACATGCTCCTTCAGGGTTTTTTGGTAGAGCGCAGAATTCATGGTTCTATCAATTATGGCAAGTCGTCCAGGTCCTGAAGTTGCAAAGCAGCCCCAGACCATCACACTACCCCCACCATGTGTGACTGTTGGTATGATGTTCTTTTTTATGAAATGCTATGTTATTTTTTTGGCAGATATAACGGTATGCACACCTTTCAAAAAGTTCAACTTTTGCCTCATCAGTCCACAGAATATTTCCCCAAAAGTCTTGGGGCCAATCAAGATGTTTTTTTGCAAATATGAGACAAGCCTTTGTGTTCTTTTTGGCCAGCAGTGGCTTTCGCCTTGGAACTCTCCCTTGGATACCATTTTCTTTCTTATAGTTGAATCATGAACACTGATTTTAACTGAGGCAAGTAAGGCCTGCAGTTCTTTAGCTGTCGTTCTGGGTTCTTTTATGACCTCCTGGATGAGTCGTTGTTGTGCTGTTGGAGTAATTTTGGTAGGCTGGCCACTCCTGGGAAGGTTCACCACTGTTCAAAGTTTTCTCCATTTGTTGATGATGGCTTTCACTGTGGTTCGCTGGAGTCCCAAAGCCTTGTAACCCTTTCCAGACTCACGCATGTCAATTACTTTGTTTCTCATCTGTTCTTGGATTTCTTTAGATCAAGGCATGATGTGTTGCTTTTTGATATCTTTTAGTGTGCTTCATACAGCTTCTATTTAATTAATTTCTTGATACAACAGGCCTGGCAGTTATCAGGCCTGGGTGTGCCGAATGAAATCTAACTCTTAGGCTGTGTTCACACTGAATTCGGATGCGGCTCACACCAGGGGTCCAGTGCATCCCTGTTCTCTGTTTGGGGGACAAATCAGGCCCGAATTTTTGCCTGCATTAGGACTTGAAACAAAGCCAAAGATGCACAGGACCCTTGTGCAATCCACTCCGTAGCCATCCCGGAGATGTGTGAACCGGCTCCATTTAGAGCTGGTCACAGTCTCCTGTCATGCAAATTGGATGCGGGGAAATGCGCATCCACTTTGCATACATTTGAAGCCAGCCTTAAGCTTTCCGCAAAATGTGGTTAATCACAGTTTATTCATGATTTAGTTAGAACGGGCAACTACTTTTTTACATAAGGGCAGGCAGGTTTGGACAGCTTTTTTTTCATTAAATTAAATCATCATTTAAAAACTGCATTTTGTATTTTCTCGGGTTATCTTTGTGTAATATTAAAATATTTTTGATGATCTGAATCATTTAAAGCAGTTGTATACCCAACTTTCTTATTTTTACCTACAGGAAAGCCTATTATAAGGCTTACCTGTAGGTAAAATGAATATCTCGTAAACCTGCACAGTTTAGGAGATATTCACCCTGCATGTAGCCGCTGACGTCAGGTCCGGCATTCTGTGCCGCAAATACAGAGCTTCTTTCCAGAGCCGAGGGCTCCCACGCACGTGACTTCATTGTGGCTCCGGCAAAACTCACAGCGCTGGAGCCCGCGATTCCGGAAGAAAGGACAGGAGAAGATGTCTGTCCTCTTAGCAGTGACCGGGCGCCACTGAGAGGGCTTCATTCAAAGGTATTTCATAATGTGCTAGTATGCGATGCATATTTGCACATTATGTCTTTATCTTCCAGTTTTTTTTTTTTTTTTTTTCCAGTGGGTTTACAACCGCTTTAGGTGTGACAAATATACAAAAAAAAAAAAAAAAAAAATCAGGAAGAGGCAAATACGTTTTTACAGCACTGTATATCTGTATGTTGGACAAGGTTAAAGTTCACCAGTTGCTTGTGCATTTCTGCCCCAAGTTGATATATAGTATGAAAAATTGAATGTGATTCACACAAAATGTGTTTTTTTTTTCTGATCAGGTAAACTTTTTGAAAGAAGGCTGCGGAGAGGACAAAATATGTCAAAGTAACCTTAAGTTGAACTATAGTTTCTACTCTCGTGTTGGCAACACGGAACAGTTTGTTGCATTGCCCATGTAAGTGCAAAAAAATAAAATGTGAAGACTGAATGATAATTTTAGCAGCTGAGTCATTACAACACAAATGTGGTTGTTGTCCATAGAGACCATGTAGAATGAATTGTTCCATAAAATGAAACATGATACCTGATTATTACTGACCTGAGTTCCACTTCTAGGCTCATTTTCTTTTCTCTGTTTTAAATTTGGGGTTGATTTTATGCTTTTAATATAGTTATGTTGACACGTATGTTAACATAACTATATTAAAAGCATAAAATCAACCCCAAATTTGTATATCCCACTCATAATAAAAAAGCAGTAGTATTGAACAGAGCACCTCGAATCTCACCCTCCCCCAATAAGTTGTCAGCATATGATGGAACCCCCAATATTTACATAGAATTACTTGGCAGAGCCCATACTAAGTGTAATATAATATTGATTGGGTTATGCCATTGGAGGATGGGGATTTCATCTCAACGTGTTTCGCAATGGTTCCAGTCTGCCAATAGGCATATCACTATTTTCCTATCTGGCTATTAATAGGCAAATCACGTGACTATCATTTAATATCTATAGGTAAAACTTTTTTAAAAAAAACCTGCGCTAGAAACTAGCTGCAAACATACAATATAAAATAAAAGAGAGAAGTGTAGTGCTACTAGATAAAATTACACCAAGGTGAGTAAAAAGTCCATTCCTTATTCAAATGAGCTGAATGATGAGCTCAAAATGAGGGATCCACCACCTCCTACAGTGACACACACAGCCTCTTACCAGATGGAATGGACCTATATTACAGGTGGTCAAAACACGCAGACTAAAGCCCAATGTAAACAGAGGATCTGATCCATCAATTGGTAGGCTCAGTTAAACCTCCTTCCAGCAGGAATGACCACAAAGAATCTTCCAAAAGATGTAACATCACCTTGGTGTATTTGATCTAGTAGCATTACACATCTCTGTTTTATTTAATATCTCTGGGTAGTTGTAAACCTGCCATACATAGTTTGAATATTAAGCCAGTGAGCCTCCTGGGTCCGTCCAACATAGTACTGTATGTAGTCACGCAGGAGGGAAGAGACCCAGAGGTCAAGGCCACAGCAGGCTAATTAGCATCTAATTACTGAGCCTTTTATATTTTGGGGATCACATGTTACAATGCTTCCTGGATGGTTTATCTACATGTCTAAAGAGGTTCCTCGGATGATGTAAAGGCCCTGACTGGGTTTAAGCCACAAGTGTCTAACAACTTTGTCTATGGTGGCGGTGATAGTTGAATAATTACACACTATAAGGTAGTGGACGGTGCCACACTGATAAAGAGTATTTTCCATCAAGCTTGAGCTTTACTAAAACACCAGTGTTTGGAGTATTGAATTGAATCCTATTACCAGCGCAACTCTGTATAAGAATACATGATATGGGACTGTGTTATATCTCACAGAAGAGTTGCTGCTTTAATGTTCTGTATATAATTTAGGTTTTTAGTGCAGTTTCTATCCTGTTTGACAGTTTGAATATCATCAGATTGTTGCTGAATTAGCAATTAGCTATAATTTAAGACTTAGGTCACCCTGTCGCCACCACCCTGTTCGAAAAAAGTCAGATTTTCAATAGATTTTTGTCAAAGGAGCTGGTTGGAAAATTGTTGACTAAACCATAACTGCATCCTATCGTGGCGCAGATGTTGAATGTCAGAATACCTGTATGGGAGATTCCCTTATCTATGTTGTATGCTGGGGGTGAAGGATGCTATTAGATTTCTTTTGTTTAGCCCATTGGCTGAGCAAGAGAAATCTTTACGTGTATGGCTAGCCTTAAGGGCCGTACACACTTGACGAAAATCGGACGAAATATCCTCCGATTTTTCTCTGTCTTCTCAGCGTTCATTACCGTTTTTAGTTGACAGTGCATAAATGTTCACAAAATTTCTCGTCCGATTTTTCTTTTTTTTTTGGCACATTTGTTCCTAGACTTCCGGGTTGTCAGCAACTTCAGATCATGCGCGGTCTTTCGTATCCGATTTTTCACGGACGTACTGCATACACATTAAACGAAAATCGGTCATCTGAAGACGGACAAAAAAAATTTTGGTGTTTGTCCCTCCGTTTTTTTTTGTTGAAAATGTCGGCATCGGCTGCTGAAAGTTGTGTACACACTAGGCGAAAATCGGACGATTTCACCTCGGGCGGGAATTTTCGGCAGATTTTCTACTAGTGTGTACCCCACTTAAGTCAGGTCTATCACAGAGTAATAATGTGACTCAAGCCTGTCTCCCAGCTTTGTAATCCGTGGATGTGCATCATCATCCAAGATTTAAATACATGACTGAAGTCTTCAGAAGGGTTGCAATTAAACAAGCAAATACAGGAAGGTATATAAGGGAATGCATTTTTTGAAAACTATTAAAACCATATGCTTTTCAGACGGCAACTCTTTTGGTATACTGTAAAACTGTACAGCTAAAGGATTGTTGTAATTGCTTGGTTTTACTTCTAGTTTTCAAGAAACAAGCACCTTTTATTTTAAGGCTTATACACACACTATAAAAAATCGGGTGAAAATTTTAATCCAAAGAACTTTCGTATGATTTTTATATAGTGTGTACACAACCTTCTACAGCCTATTCCAACCTTCTGAATGAAAGTTTACGAAGGGTCAAGCCCCCAAATTTTTCTTGTATGGGAACAGAACAAACAATTTTCACTTAATGTCTGCTGTTTTTCGTACACTTTTCATATGAGAAAAATCAGAAACGAAAGACTGCACATGATCAGAAACAATAAAACACAAGAAAAAAAAGCTTTTGTCGTACGAGAATTTTGGTACGAATTTTCTTTCATTGGTTCAGATTTGCTGTGAAACAACCAGGAAAATCAGGAAATTGTTCATCCAGATTTTCTTATAGTGCGTACCCCACTTGAAACTGTGTTGGACATTTTAGGCCTCATGCAAACTGGATGTGTTTTCGCCTTTCCTCCTAGCAGCAGTGTTTTGGCAGAATGTCTGTAAACTTGTGTTAACCCGTTTAGACACATCAAGTGCTTGGGTGTAAATTCATTTAATTGGCTAAAATAATCATTTATTCTGGCCATTGAAATAAATTAACACTCAAACACTAAATGTGCCTAGCATTGACATGCATTTAGGCGCATTAACACATGTCGAGCATCTGCCAATACGCCACCGCTCCTGGACAAACTGGCAGTGGGGGGGGGAGGGATTTGGATGCTCCTGCCTCTAAATGCCTTTGTGTGCATTAACACATAGACTAGCAAGTAGGGGGATGTGGAGGCAGAAAAAAAATATGTCAGGGTGCCTTCTGGGATCTTTAGGGGTACCTTGGCAAAATGCAAAAACATTGCCTCAAATTGCCCAAAATTGTCAGCAAGCTGGCATGTGAATCTCGCCTGCATTTTTTTGTTACACAAAGCCATGTGTTTAATTTTGTGCAGCATTACAACCTTGGGCACTAAAAGAAGTGGCACCGTGCAAGCTAGCTGCTGGGATTCTAATAAATGATGAGCTCATAAATTGACAAGACATTGAGAACCTGAGGATGTCCTTGTTTGCCCTTCTCTGTCTGCACTGGGGTCACATTAGCTGAATGAGGGAGGGAAACTGAGGGAGAGGAGAAACACTGGAATACTAGTCAGTACCAGTGTGCAAAGGTGTATAAAATAAATCATCTCAAATGTTGGGTGTCCTACGTGTGTCGATGCGTCTACATTATGTAAAACTATTCGTTTCTTTTACATTTTAGAATGGGGTGCCTCGAGATTGTGCATAATTTTAAAGGGTGCCTTGACTGAAAAAAGGTTGAGAAACACCGTGCTAGACTTTCATACAATAGCTTGCTATCAAATATAATCTTCAAATGTTTTTACATTGAACATATTGCCAGTGACAAGACAAGCTTTGTTGTTTCCTGGTATAGTCTAGCAAATGTATTCTCTATATTCTACAAATAATTTTTTTTCATAAAAATAGCTCTCCCATGGTTATTAACCAGCAAAAAAAAAAAAAAAAAAACTGATTGTATTACTAGTGCATGAGAAAGTAGTGACTGAAGGATTAGAGGCACGGATTATTAAAACCACATGGTTTCCCTTTCCCATGAATTGCTACTGTACTCTGCAATTATAGTACATTATTATTACAAAATCAATTCAGCAATTGGAGGAGAGCAGGTGAATCTGACTTTTTAATCATATCCATCCCCAGTTCCGGCTGTTCTGCATGAGGTCAGAGATGTTTTTAGATCTTTATGGGTTTGACAATGCAGTGCAGTCATAGAGGCCGAATCAGACAGACCCTACCTGAATGTGTCCTGTTTTGGGCATTTATATGGATTGAGGAACGTTGTCTTTTATCACCTGGAGAAGTTGATTGCTTTGGACCTGTGAACCACATGTTTACACCACTGCCCAATGTGGAGTTAAAGGCCTGTTTCATATGTGCTTCAGCTTGTATAAGAGCAGTGTGAACAGCCAGCTTTGATAAAGCATTTGCGGAGCTTTCAGCAAGCTTTTTTGAAGCTTTTAAAGTACCATTCAGCTCCACTTTGTAAATGATGATCAAAGATCTTAATAGGAGTGCTGATTGCCATTTTAATCAAGCTTCTAGCAGGCTTCAGCCTTTTTTTAAAAACCACTTAAGCCCCGGAAGATTTTACCCCCTTCCTGACCAGGCCCTATTTTGCGATTCTGCACTGCGTGACTTTAATGGACAATTGCGCGGTCTTGTGACGCTGTACCCAAATGAAATTTATGTCCTTTTTTTCCCACAGAGCTTTCTATTGGTGGTATTTAATCACCTGTGCGATTTTTACTTTTTGCGCTGTAAACAAAAAAAGAGCAACAATTTTGAAAAAATAACAATATTTTTCACATTTTTTATATAAAATGTCCCCTAAAAAAATGTAAAAATCAAAATTTTTTAACATTTTAGGCCAATTTGTTTTCTGCTACATATGTTTGGTAAAACATTGGTTTGTGCAAAAGTTATTGCATTTACTAACTAAGTGTTTTTTTTTTTTAACGAGTAATGGCGGCGATCTGTGATTTTTTTTGCGGGACTGCGACATTGCGGCGGACAGATCGGACCCTTGACTGACATTTTTGACACTTTTGGGGGTACCAGTGACATTACTACAGTAATCAGTGCTATACATATGCACTGTTACTGTAAAAATGGCACTGGCAGGGAAGGGGGTTAACTTTATTGGTGATGCAGGGGTTAAGTGTTTCCCTAGGGGCATGCTTCTTACTGTAAAGGGGTGTGGCTAGTGATGTAACCACAGAGACATACGATCCTACATAGCAGGATCGTATGATCTCTGCAGTTAGATCAGGGAGAATGACAGGCGGCTTTGTTTACATCAGCTGCCTGCCTTTCTCCCTCTCCACGGGGAGATCGCGAGTGACCGGCGGACATCGGGTCCGCCGGTCACACGCGCTGACTTGTTAGGGAATGAGCGGGGGTGCGCGCTCGCCCCCTAGAGGCTCTCAGGCTAGCGACGTAGCCCTACGTCACTTTGCCTGTACGGGGCTGACTGCCGCAGTAAATAGTCGTGCGGGGTTCGGCAAGTGGTTAAGCTTGTTGAAAGCCTGCTGAAGCCTGCTAGCAGCCTCCTTAAAATGGCAATCAGCACTTCCATTGGGACCTGTGTTCAACATTTACAAACTGGAGTTGAATGGTACTTTAAAAGCTTCAACAAAGCTTGCTGAAAGCTCTGCAAATGCTTTGTAAAAGCTTGTTCATGCTGATCTTATAGAAGCCGAAGCCCATGTGAAACAGACCTGTTAAATTTGAACTTTATGATTATATATTGCACTGTATACAAACACGTGGCTGAAAAGCTGAACAGATGGACATTTGTTCCATTTTCTTGCAGTGCTCCACCATGTAGTACTTCATTGCTAGGGTCTTAGTAACCAGTAAAGGCTTTAGCTTTCAACTGGTAAACAAGAGAATGGTGCTTATCTCCAAAGCTGGCATACATCAAGGCTTTTGTATATAATGGCAAACAGAACTAAATGTGAGGATTAAAGTGGCACTAAATTCAAGTTAAATGTAAAAAAATGTATTCAAGTATGTATTCCAAACAAAAAAAATACCTTATATTGCTTTCAACCTTCTCAAAATCTCCAAATTTATTTTTTGCTTTGTGATCCAACTTCCTGTTAGACTCCTGGTGCCCAACTTGCAGCCCCTTGGTATAATGTGCAGCCCTCAGACCTCAGTAGTCTGTAGTGGGAACATTGATTAGGGTAATAGCATTGATCTCTACCAGCCTCGTGTAACGTTCCAGGTTTCATATTGTCATCTGCAGCATATCTCAATGCCAAAAATGTAGCATGTTCACAGTCTCTGACCCTCATTTTCTCAATTAGGTGATGGTTCTGACAGTCCTCCAAAGCATTACAAATATTGTACATCACCCTTTGGTAATGTCAAGAGCCACATTTTTTTTATACCCCCTTTAGCATATAAGTTGACAACCCCGGTATTAGAGAGTGGTTATATTTGTTCTCCATGGTCCCACTGTATGAAGGAACATAGCCACCCTCTTGCTCCAGAGATGGGCTAAGACTATGGAAGATGCATAGAACAGTGCATATGACTCTAACTATCATGCACTGCTCAGAACTGTACAAGTAGAGAGAAAAACACAGAAAGAAATTATTTTATGAAAAAATGATTACAGGGTGATTAAGTAGTAGATGTGTATGGATTGTTTTTAGAAAAAAAAGACATTGTTTAATGTCACTTTAACAAAGGTTTTGTTGTCAATACTTTCTGTACCTGACATGGTCACTACCATAAATATATGCAAATGTATACAGAAGATAAAAATGTAATAATTACATTATAATAGTCTAGTCCAGCGGTCACCAACCAGTGGTCCATGGACCACTGATGGTCCACGAGAAAATTTTAGTGGTTCCCAGGGGTTCTGCCACAAATCAACATTGTGGCGGATGTATACCACCCAATGCTGTTTCCAGTGTTGTTCTCAATGTGTGCTGATAGTCAATAAATACTGTCAGCGCGCATTCCCACCCAATGCCTCTTCTGTAGTTCCAGCTCTTGTGAACTCAGAGGGAGGCGCCAGGAGTAATGCAGAGAGCAGGAGGTGAAGGAGGGGACTTCCAATGGCAGCGCTGATCACAGACTAAGGGAGGGAGCATGAAGTTCGAGCATATGGCTGCATAAGGAGGTGAGATCCAATGATTAGTCCGTGTAAGGCAGCAGTGTGATGCAGAGTGCAGGGGGGGGGGGTGAGATAAAGAGCATTGTGTGTATAAGGCTGCAGTGTAATGCAGAGTGAGGGGGGAGGGGCAGAGAGCCAGAGCATTGTGTGTATAAGGCAGCAGTATGATCCAGGGGGAGGAGAGCAGAGAGCCAGAGTATTGTGTGTGTAACAACCCAAAAAATTTGGTACAAAGCACCTATCTCCTGCGTCTTAGTGGTGTGATCCTCTATCCACCTTAGCCACAGACATGCAGCTGATAGGAACTAGCGACTCGGCATCACTGGATAACTTCGGCCTTGCAGCCCCTCACAAGACCAGGGTAGTCTGATACCACTGAAAAGAAAAACAAACACAAGGGCGCACCGGCCTAGTGCATTATCCTCTAAAAAGTTTATGAGGCTCTGAGGAAGAGGCTAAACCTTGAAACGCGTAAGCCTTCTCAGCTTTAGGGGACGGTTCAGCCTTTGATCTTGATGCTGATGACTACGTACCTATTTGATATGCTTTTATCAAGAACTCGTTTGTGAGTAATTTTATACATGTTATTTTGAATAAAATTTTTAGAGGATAATACACTAGGCTGGTGTGCCCTTGTGTTTGTTTTTCATTTTATTGTGTGTTTAAGGCATGTAATATTTACGTTAATGGTCCATTGGGATTCAAAATTGTGAGTTTTGTGGTCCATAAGTTCTAAAAGGTTGGCGACCACTGGTCTAGTCAAAGTTCACTGTGTCCAAAAACTAGCCTTAGCGGTTAAGGGATCCCGGTAGGTTCTAAAATACTATTCAGCATTTTAAAATGTTCATTATTTTTACTTTCATAACTCCCCCAGAAGCCTGGCTGAAAAACCCCCAGTTAGCAATTCACATTTCCCATTTTTGCTAGAGTGTTATTTTTGTTTTTTGCACCTGTAATGCTGGGAGAGAGCATCTACTGGTTTTCACATCCTAGCAACAAGACTGGGCGTGGGGATTGCTAACTGGGAGTTTTTCAGCCAGGCTTCCAGAGGGGCCAAATGGCCTCCAGGTATGATGTTAAAATTATTGAACATTTTATGTAGCTGGAAATTGAGAACTTGGCCTTTAAGTTAGGACCAGCAAACCAATGACTTGCTTGTAAAAGATGTGAGCAAAGCAGAGGACAGACATAGCACCAAAGGCTTTGTACCTCCAGGCTGCAGGAATTGAATTTGGCTGTGCTTATATAATTACAGGATGTCTTAATGCTCATATTGTTCTCATAAAGGATGAGTCTGTGCCAATTAAGTACATTTACTCTGTACCACTGTCTCGTGCCATGCAGCACTTTCCCAAGGTTGGTGAAAGTCAATGCTTTGGAAGCTTCCCAGCCACTGCATTATATGTATGTCAAAGGAAATTACAGTAAGATCATTTATAGCTCAGGAAATGTCTGTTTAATAGTTGTTCGAAGTGTGCCCTCTAGTGTTAACAAAACAAACTGCATTGGATTCCTCTTCTCTTCTTTTTCTAGTGAGAACAAAGTTCCTGTGTTCGCACTCACTGACCAGAAAGACATTGTGCTCAAGATTACAGTAAATAATTTTCCTTCTGACCTACAAAATCCCCACCTTGATGGAGATGATGCCCATGAGGCCCAGCTAATAGCAAGTTTTCCTGACACTATGTCCTACTCAGCTGTCCGTACAGGAGATGCATACAGGGTATGATGAATGTTTTAACTAATTTTGATCATCTTTAAAAATCAAGTGATGCGTAAGGCCGGCCATAGATGGAGCCAAATCGATCCAGTCACCTATCAACACAGTCAAGGAGGAATCCCTCCCACTGAGCCATTGTGTTCTCCCAGCAATAACAGCCACTAGCAAAAATTGCATGTAAAATCCGGCAGGCTGGTTGTACCCAAGTTGATCAATCAAACAACTGGGTACATTCAGCCTTACCATACATGGTTTCGAATCTCAGCCGGTTCCTGCTATACTGGCTGAGATTCGAACCGCCTATAGCCGGCTGAATTGTTTGCAGGGAATTAGAGACATTTATAAAACAAGCAGCAGGTATTTCCAGCTTACTTTTGCAATTCACATAATATTCATAGAACATTTTTAGAACATTTTTCAAGTTTGCATACGTTTTTTTTTTTTTTTACATCACACTCATGGTTGTTTTGTTAGGATCTTATAATTCATTAGAATTTATATCCTATGTCTTAGTCCCATAAAAGCAGTGCAGAACATTATTTTATCCAAATAATCATGCATAGATGATATAAGGTATTTATAATTGAAAAGAAGAAATGGTATATTGGTGGAAAATTACAGTTGTATATGTCAGAAAAAAGAACACTCTACCAGGTTCAAGTGACTTTTAATTAGGACTTGACAGCATATATAATTATTATTATTATTATTAGAGTATAATTAGAGTATAAAATATGCCACAAACAATATTCAACAATGCTGCTGCAGGGTCTGGAGCATTGAACACATAGCTCTGCAGACATTTCCTCTTCTTATACATAGCTTTTTTAAAAGATAGAATTTGAATAATCTGTGTTTCAAGTGCAAAATACATGACATGGAGGAGAGAGATTTATGCAATACATATTTAATGTACATCTAGATCCAAGGACACAACTTATATTTATTTATAAATAAATATATATATATATATATATATATATATATATATATATATATAGTATATACAGTATATATATATATATATAGAGTGTATATATATATATATATATATATATATATAGAGTATATACAGTATATATATATATATATATATATATATACTGTATATATATATATATATATATATATATAAAACTAAAATATATTACAGTTTACCGCCCATTGGATGTGGTGGCTGGCTGCATGACTTTTCGACTTTTCTTATTTTTCAGGCTAAGTACACTTATTGCAAGTACAAAATACAAAAAAATATCAGGTGATCCTGATAAAAATCCTGTATCCTTGTAACTTCATGTGCCAAAAATAAAAAACAGATATCTAAAACAAGGTTTTTAGCCTTTGCAGTTTCCTTTGTGGACTACACAGCTTCTCCTCCCTATATAATGGAGTCAAGGTTAGGGGGAGGTGTTTGTAGTCCAAAATGAGCAAAGGTGGGGTGGCAACACTGCTGCTCTGCAAAGAGAGTGAGCATTGTCACTCTAGGACAGTTACTGGCAGGATCACCAATTTAAAAAAAAAGAGAAAGAAAACCAATAAAACTACCAAATCTAAAGACTGGTAAGCTGCAATATATTACGGTTTTGTTTTTAGGTTTAGATACACTGTATTTACATCTATTCAAAGTGTATGAGATAAATTGTGTTTCTTATGAGTCAATCTGTGCTTGTTCATCCCAGGACAAGTTGGTGGTGTGTCTTTCCAATAAAAATGCATCCCAGGCTGTATGTGAACTTGGCAACCCAATGAAAAGGAATGGTGAGGTAAGAGTGTCATTTCCATCATCTTTTATGTCTGAGAGAATGGGTAATAAATGTGTATTTTGTTTCATTTGGTTAAATAATAAAAAGGTTAATTTTAATTACAGTCAGTAACAGATTCTCATCACTGCAGCCTGTAGAAAAAACATTTTGGTGGCCTGAAAAACTTTTTAATTTTTACCATTCAGTTGGCCCCAACTTGGCTTAGAATACTGGAGCTGATTTACTAAAACTGGAGCGAGCAAAATCTGGTGTAGCTGTACATGGTAGCCAATCAGCTACTGGATGGTTGTCAAAGCTTAATTGAACAAGTTGAAGTTAGAAGCTGATTGGTTTCTATCTGGTAATCTGGTAATTTAGTAAATCAACCCCATTGTGACAATGTGAAAAAAGGGTCCTGTGAGATAACTATTTCTAATGATAACATGAAAAATGTGTGGCTGGACTTGTCCTAAGGACAAGCAATTTTGGAGACCAGGTTGTTAACTCTAGTTACATTCAGTAACTTTTATCAGTGTACCAAAGAATGCTAAAACAGAGATTTTGAATGAACCAATTACAAATATTCCAGACACGCCCAAACTCTCACTTTCCATAATTTCTTAGATTCAAAATGTCCATACTGAAAGCATGTAAATTGTCTGTCATTATAGCAATGACAAGGAATAAAATCTCCATTAAAAACTCCATTAGACGCAGGCAAGCAATCTTTGAGACAAAAACCAGATATGAAAAGATATGGAATTCCTGGGTATGATACTCTATATAAAGTCACCTGCATAGGACTAGGGTTAAGGCGGGAGGTGGGGGAGCGGAACCTGGGCCGAAGGGGGGCAACTTTACGTATCTCAGTCTCTTCTTTTCACTTTTTCTCCATCTTTTTCTTTTCTTTCTTTTTCTTCCCCACTTTATAGTTGGGATTATCGGTCAATCAGTCATCCCTTTATTGTTATGGTTCATCTGAGAATGCTCTATATTGGTTATTGGTTAGATCAGTGGTCCTCAACTCCAGTTCTCGGGGCCCACCAACAGGCCAGATTTTAAGTATTACCTTGGGGAGATGCAGACTAGAATACTGCAATCACTGAGCAGCAAATGATATCACCTGTGATGTTGCTTACTCTGCCTAATGGTAAATAGAGAGGAGGACCCTCACTTTGCTGACATCCAAAATATAAGTATACAAAAAAGAGAAGCCAAACTAGCTTCTCAAAAAGGCGGACTTCATAGGCACAGCATGTGGCTGCGTGTTTTAAGATCAAGATGTCAAGATCACATATAAGAAAAATTATATATTGTTAACTATTACTTGCATCTTTACATATTAACAGCATATATTATTTTGTGCAAACATATATTACAATAAAACATATATTGTGCTCGCCTGATCGACTTCAGATGCAGGGAGAGGGCAAAAATTGATCAGGGGGGTGGGCATAAGGGCCATCCCAAAGGAAGGAAAGGGAGGCAGAACTTCCGGAGGGGGGGGGTCAGTGTTGCCAGTACCGTAGCCAGCCAGGCGTAGGAAAATAAGACTGGTGAAGGATGCCTAGGTGTACTAAGGAGTAAAAAATATATACTATTTTTCCAAGATGGAGCAAAAATCATTAATGATATATACAATGTATATACATAGGCTAAAGCAGGCATGTCCAACCTGCGGCCCGGGGGCCACATTGGGCCCGGAACTGTAGGCAATGTGGCCCACTACCACCTGACAATTTTTTTTTTTTTCGCTGGGGAGGAAGGAAGTCGGGTCGGGGGCATGGCCACAGTGGCTTCCAACTAATAGTAGGCAGAGGCTGCCTCGGAGGGGGGGGGGGGAGGCAAGCATGTGCAGTGTTTCTGACTCCTACCACCAGGACCACTTTAAATCACTGTAGTGGTCATGGTGGTTAGAGTGTTCCTTTAATATCTCTCAGAAGAAGTAGACCTCTGTATACTGATTCCATTTCATTTGATCATCCTCTAGTTGTGTTAAATTAGGGGGGCACGGCGGCGCGGCGGGAAGGGCGCGGCAGTGTATTATTACTTATATACCTTAACTATAGTATATATTTTATATGCGGCCCGAGAAAATTTCTCTACACTCAATGTGGCCCAGAGAAGCCAAAAGGTTTGACACCCATGGGCTAAAGGTTGGCTGGAAATGAACCAGATATCCATAGCAGGGGAGGAAGATATATTATGAATACGTGAAGTCACATGGCTGCATCAAAGGGTACCACAAAGCTTGCAAGTGTGCAGGTTATTTGCCTCTATTAGAGATAAGGATATAAAGATAGACTGGCTCATCCCTAATAATGCACCAGTGTGCCACCAAACAGGGAATAATTCAATAAATCAATAATGCACCAGTGTGCCACCAAACAGGGAATATTCCTGTTGTGGCATCACTATATGTAGAATTACTAATAAACAAGCAATCACCCACCTGCCTCTAGCAAACGGACGTATGTAATAGGGATAGACCAATATGGTTATTAAGGGACGATACTGATACGGATATTTTGGTCACAACGTATCGGTATCGGCCGATATGGACCCATATTTTGTACATTTAAAGTTTTGAAAAATAAAGACAATTTTTGACACAAATCTGGTACTGAACATGTTAATTTTTGTTTAATGCTTAATGGCTGGCTTGCTGGCACCCTGTGGTGGGTGGCTGGCTGTCTGGCACCCTGTGGTGGGTGGCTGGCTTGCTGGCACCCTGTGGTGGATGGCTGACTGGCTGGCTGGCACCCTGTGGTGGGTGGCTGGCTGGCACCCTGTGGTGGGTGGCTGGCTGGCAGGCACCCTGTGGTGGGTGGCTGACTGGCACCCTGTAGTGGATGGCTGGCTGTCTGGCACCCGATGGTGGATGGCTGGCTGTCTGGCACCCTGTGGTGGATGGCTGGCTGGCTGGCACCCTGTGGTAGGTGGGTGGCTGGCACAGGGGCTGTGGGTGGCTTGCTGGTACAGTGCCTGTGGCTGGCTGGTACAGGGCCTGTGGGTGACTGGCTGTCTGGCACCCTGTCTGTGGGTGGCTGGCTGTCTGGCACCCTCTAGTGGATGGCTGGCTGGTTGGCACCCTATGCTAGGTGGCTGGCTGGCTGGCACCCTGTGGTGGGTGGGTGGCTGGCTGGTACAGGGCCTGTGGGGGGCTGGCTGGCTGGTAAATTGCCTGTGGCTGGCAGGTACAGGGCCTGTGGGTGGCTGGCTGATACAGGGCCTGTGGGTGGCTGGCTGGTACAGGGCCTGTGTATGTGGGTGGCTGGCTGGCACTGGGCTGCTGTGGGTGGGTGTATGGCTGTGATACACTCCTGTGAGACTAGTCCCGACTCCAGACGAGGCTGTCCAAGGCAAGGGAGGCGGCCTAAGAAGGCAGAATGACATCACAAAAATAACGACAATATCGGCCAGCTCCAGGGCCGATACCAATATATCAGGGAAAGTGAATATCAGCCACCGATATATCATCCTTACCGATAATCGGTCTATCCCTAGTATGTAACCCCCTGTGCCTGATATGTAGAATTGCTCGTATCAGAGGTAAGGTTTCCCAAAAATAGGCTAACATGCCAAACCCAAATGGGCCTAGGAATAAAAGAAATACATATTGGGGGCTATGAGAGATAGATCAAATGTACAGGTGCAGTCAAGGCTAGTATCTATCAAAGACATAGGGAGCCAAATATGAGTACCTCACCTTGCAACCAAATGACAAAAGGCAAACTGGCTGAATCCTGATCCTGAAGCTCTCCCAAACCCACCTCCTAAATTCCCCCCCACAGCACCAAAAAAAAAAACTGCCGCCCGGCAGGTTACGCCTGTCCGGTAGCATTAGCACACCGCGTGTGCGTCATCATCGTGCATGTGCACGTCATAGCCAAAAGGCCGTCCACAAAAAATTGTGACGATTCCAGGAAAGGAGGCCAGATGCTCCACCACTTGGTCCCTTCCAAGTATAAGAGGGACCAGGGCAGGAGCGCACAACAGCCTTGGAGGCAGGGAGATGCTCCCGGAAGGGGATGAAAGAGTGGCATAGGAGCACAGCCTTCAATGGATGAGGGCTGTATGACACACATGCCCACCCATTCGATCGGATTGCCCCCAGCTCCACCTAACGAAGTTGATCAGTCAGAGGCAAAAGATGTTAAGGTTAGAGCAGTTGTAACAAAACAAAAACATTGCAAAGCAAATATACAGCATGAGACTTCAGGTAGCACGTTGGGACACTATATACAGACGATCATTATATACATGAGAAAGCCCATAAAGGAGAAGGAGGACAGGCATCAAGTGTTGGTTACTTAAAAGCACACCAGACATTGACAGGTCATGAATGAGGACCTATTAATTAACCATAACCATAACCCCAAGGGATGGGGGAGGGGAATTAAAAAAGAGACCCCTCTATATAACAGAAGAAAGGGAAAAAAGAGAGAGTGGAACATTGGAAAAGGGGACCAAAGGGGAAAATGAAATGTCCCACACCGCAAGTAATATAGATATCGCACAAACATATACCTGTAGGACTAGCTAGATATACATAAAATTGGAGCAATATATATATATATATATATATATATATATATATATACAGCGCCTTGCGAAAGTATTCGGCCCCCTTTAACTTTTCGATCTTTTGCCACATTTCAGGCTTCGAACATAAAGATATAAAACTGTAATTTTTTGTGAAGAATCAACAACAAGTGGGACACAATCATGAAGTGGAACGAAATTTATTGGATATTTCAAACTTTTTTAACAAATAAAAAACGGAAAAATTGGGCATGCAAAATTATTCAGCCTCTTTACTTTCAGTGCAGCAAACTCTCTCCAGAAGTTCAGTGAGGATCTCTGAATGATCCAATGTTGACCTAAATGACTAATGATGATAAATAGAATCCACCTGTGTGTAATCAAGTCTCTGTATCAATGCACCTGCACTGTGATAGTCTCAGAGGTCCGTTTACAGCGCAGAGAGCATCATGAAGAACAAAGAACACACCAGGCAGATCCGAGATACTGTTGTGGAGAAGTTTAAAGCCGGATTTGGATACAAAAAGATTTCCCAAGCTTTAAACATCCCAAGGAGCACTGTGCAAGCGATAATATTGAAATGGAAGGAGTATCAGACCACTGCAAATCTACGAAGACCTGGCCGTCCCTCTAAACTTTCAGCTCATACAAGGAGAAGACTGATCAGAGATGCAGCCAAGAGGCCCATGATCACTCTGGATGAACTGCAGAGATCTACAGCTGAGGTGGGAGACTCTGTCCATAGGACAACAATCAGTCGTATACTGCACAAATCTGGCCTTTATGGAAAAGTGGCAAGAAGACAGCCATTGCTTAAAGATATCCATAAAAAGTGTCTTTTAAAGTTTGCCACAAGCCACCTGGTAGACACACCAAACATGTGGAAGAAGGTGCTCTGGTCAGATGAAACCAAAATCAAACTTTTTGGCAACAATGCAAAACGTTATGTTTGGCGTAAAAGCAATACAACTCATCACCCTGAACACACCATCCCCACTGTCAAACATGGTGGTGGCAGCATCATGGTTTGGGCCTGCTTTTCTTCAGCAGGGACAGGGAAGAGGGTTAAAATTGATGGGAAGATGGATGGAGCCAAATACAGGACCACTCTGGAAGAAAACCTGATGGAGTCTGCGAAAGACCTGAGACTGGGACGGAGATTTGTCTTCCAACAAGACAATGATCCAAAACATAAAGCAAAATCTACAATGGAATGGTTCACAAATAAACATATCCAGGTGTTAGAATGGCCAAGTCAAAGTCCAGACCTGAATCCAATCGAGAATCTGTGGAAAGAACTGAAAACTGCTGTTCACAAACGCTCTCCATCCAACCTCACTGAGCTCGAGCTGTATTGCAAGGGGGAATGGGCAAAAATTTCAGTCTCTCGATGTGCAAAACTGATAGAGACATACCCCAAGCGACTTACAGCTGTAATCGCAGCAAAAGGGGGCGCTACAAAGTATTAACCTAAGGGGGCTGAATCATTTTGCACGCCCAATTTTTCAGTTTTTTATTTGTTAAAAAAGTTTGAAATATCCAATAAATTTCGTTCCACTTCATGATTGTGTCCCACTTGTTGTTGATTCTTCACAAAAAAAATTACAGTTTTATACCTTTATGTTTGAAGTCTGAAATGTGGCAAAAGGTGGAAAAGTTCAAGGGGGCCAAATACTTTTGCAAGGCACTATATATATATATATATGCGCAGGAGCCCTGCGAGCTACAAACACAGATACTCACACTTGTGTTTGCACATATGTGTATGGAGTCAGTCTGTTACATGGGCTATTACTTGCTAGTGATAACCTTTTTTTACTGCTACTGACCAGAATAGCATATTAAGTCTACTTATATAGGAAGACTCTACTTCATATATCTGTGCACATGTGTGTGTGAGCTCTGCTTGCTAGTGATCAATTATTTTGCTGCTACTGGCCAAAACAGTATAGTAAATCTATTTTTGTAGGAGAACTACCTCTATACTGAGGATGGATACGGGTTAGGGACAAAGAGGCTGTAGTTCGCCTGTGTATCCAAAAGAAGGAAGGGAAATAAAGTAAGAGATATCATAACTGTACCATATAAGCCTCATTTTCATAGTGAGCAAAGCAGGTCCGAGTTTTAGAAGAATGGTTTATAGCTAATGGTGTTATTTAAACCTGGTGGGGAGGTGGCTTTCAGAATATGAATCCACCGCATCTCTCTTTGGAGGACCCTTTTATCAAAGTCTCCTCCTCTGGGATTCATCAGTATCCATTTCAGTAGAGAAAATTCGATGACTGAAACATTGCTTGAATGGTGAAAACCTAGGTGGCATCCCATCGGTTAGGATAGCATGATGGCGGTAGCATAATATACGTGATCATTAATTCTAAGCCAAAAAGGGAAATTCCCAACCTAAAAGCTACCACACTCACAAAACATAATATATACCATACCGATGGTTTGGCAATTAGCATGATATGGAAGCGACTACAACTTGCCATTTGGCAGGTACATAGTATGATTCTCAAAAATCCAATGGCAGAAATCGCACAAGTTACATTTCCACGTGCCCCTTTGTGTAGAGTCCTTTTCCACTTCAGTAGTGAAGTGGCTCGTGGTTAATCTATCCCTTAGGGAATCTATCTTCATACAATAGGATTGGGTATCTGGTGACTCCTTTTTAGGCAGAGGGTTTTTTAATGCTTTTTGATGTTTGTTGTATTTTAATGTATTCCTAATAAAACTTGTTAACTTTTTGATACACACTGCCTCATGCTGTGCCTATAAAGTCCTCCATTTTGAGAAGCTAGTTTGGCCTAATGGTAAATTCCACCCTGGATATAGTAACTGCATATGTTTATGATTCAAACATAATTCTAACTCTAACCAAAACTTTTTATCTTGCATAGAATAGAGCAGAGATGGGTCCTTTTGTGTCTCATAACCTTAGTGGCATTTTCATATCAGTATGTAGAAATTCAACCAACACCTGTCACCACCCCCTGTATCTTGGCCTGTTAGCAGATGCAGCAGGATGGACCTCTGCGTGTAGGTATCCCTTGTAATAAAGCAGTGGGTTTGTGTATATATATATATTTAGCAAATATGACCCACTTTATAGCAGGCCAGGATCCCCATAGATCCCCTTTAGAGCAGACAAGGGTCACCAATAAATTCCCCTTTAGAGCAGAGTCCCCAAAGATCCCCCTTTAGAACAGGCCAGGCCAGGGTCCCCTATAGATGCCCTTTAGAGCAGGGTCCCCATAGATTCTCCTTTTAGAGTAGGCCAGGAAATTTACAGGTGGGGGGGACTTGCCCCCCTTGCGGACGCCCATGTCCCTGTTTGTCAGGTAAGTGAATCTGAATGATCTCATTAGATACTAAAAGAATGTTACCAGCTTTGGACTTTATTTTCTATCTGTGCAGCTGATTCAAAGTCATTTATTTTTATATTTCAGATAACATTCTATATGGTTATCAATACTCTTGGAATCACTATAGAAACTACGGAATTGGAGGTGAAACTTGAACTGGCCACGTAAGAGTTTAGATAGCCCCTATGTCATTTTGTGTATTTAAATCTGGTATACCAATGTAATGGTTGTAGTGACATATTCAGTAGGACTCTTTACACTTTCACACTGCTTTTAGTGCACCGTACACATAAATGTGAATAGTCCTTTACTGGCTTGTTACAGATATTGACATATGTTAATTTTTTTAATTTACTAATGCTCTGTAAAATGTACATTACACAGGTGACAATTAGATTCCAGTGTACTGTAGTAATATAAGTGGAAGTTGATTTTGGATTTGTTTATACTGAACTTTACATATAATAATTATTAATCTTTACCCTGCTTTAGCGAATGTGCTAAAGTTTTCTAAGATAAACTAAACATTCAATATTTTAAAAAATGCAAACAAATAGGGTTACTACGGAACCTGACCCGCAATGAATTGTCATATGCTCTTTATTCACTGAATGTACCATATCGCTGAGGATTGCTGGATGCTAAATGTATAAGGTCATTCACTTGAACATACACAAATTGATCTGCTGGCAACTAATTAATTTAGGAACCATTGGGCTATATTAACATGCACATTTTGCATCTGACAGCAGATAAACAACAGTAATCTGCATTTGAAATATTTCCAGCAGCTAGTTGTAGGTTGTAAATGGGATTATATGCATTTAGCTGCTTTGGAATGTGTCACCTGTTTTTTGTATTCACTTGTATATTTAATGTTTTTGTTCTATATGCACTGGCACTTTAGCCCCGGTTCACATTAGTGCGATCGCTGAGATCGCATGTAATTCGGAGCGCACTGCTCCTAAATTACATGCGATCTCTGTGCGGTGCAAATTTCAGCCATACAGTTTGTATGGCTGAATTCGCACCGCATCTGCACTAAACTCGCACATGAGGCTTTTTTTTTATCCGCAGCAGAATTGGATAGCATGGTGGTTCACACTTGTGCGATCCGATTCTGTGCGAACTTGCAGATCGCACTGCGATATGCGATCGCAACTGGGGGTGTCGTTAACTTTTATTTGACACCCCCAGCATATTGCATATGGCAGTGTGAACTGCCAGAGGTGCGGATGTGATGCGGGATCACGCTGCATATTCGCAGCGTTCCCGCATCGCACAAATGTGAACCGGGACTTAGAAGTGGTTTTTACACATATATTTTTTCACTGCATGTTGTGCTTTTATGTGCTGAATATTATTAATATGTACAGTGTATTGTGTTTAACGGCACCTATGGTCTGTACATTCTAATTTTTCAGACACAGTTGTTGAATGTGATTTATCTTAAAGGGTAGCAACGCTAAGGTTGATTTTTTTGGATTGGGTTTTTTCTTTTTTTTTGATTTCTGATTCAACTTTCAGGGCACGGTGGTTTTTCAACATTCAGTATGCTTATACTTACCTATTCTAAGAGCTCTCAAGTCTGGTCACCTGATTGCGTACCTCCCAACTTGAGATTGAGGGACACTTGAGGAAAGAAGTAACCTTGCAACCCCAAGCCACTTAGTTATCACTTTTGCCTTATGGCAAGGTACTCCATCATGCTGGAAAAGGCATTGTTTATCACCAAACTGTTCTTGGATGAGCTATGAGCAGAGTGCAGGGTTCTGGGGTGAGTTACGTACAGAGTGCAGGGTTCTGGGATGAGCTACTGTACATACAGAGTGCAGGGTTCTAGGATGAGCTACATGCAGAGTGCAGGGTTCTGGGATGAGCTATGAACAGAGGGCAGGGTTCTGGGACTAGCTACATACAGAATGCAGGGTTCTGGGATGAGTTACATACAGAGTACAGGGTTCTGGGAAGAGCTACATGCAGAATGCAGGGTTCTGTGATGAGCTACATGCAGAGTGCAGGGTTCTGGGATGAGCTACTGTACATACAGAGTGCAGGGTTCTAGGATGAGCTACATGCAGAGTGCAGGGTTCTGGGATGAGCAATGAACAGAGGGCAGGGTTCTGGGACTAGCTACATACAGAATGCAGGGTTCTGGGATGAGTTACATACAGAGTGCAGGGTTCTGGGAAGAGCTACATACAGAATGCAGGGTTCTGTGATGAGCTACATGCAGAGTGCAGGGTTCTGGGATGAGCTACTGTACATACAGAGTGCAGGGCACTGGGATGAGCTTCGTGCAGAGTGCAGGGTTCTGGGACTAGCTACATATGGAGTGCAGGGTTCTGGGATGAGCTACGTACAGAATGCAGAGTTCTGGTATGAGCTGCGTACAGAGAGCAGGGTTCTGGGGTGGGCTATGCACAGGGTACAGTTTTCAAGAGAGCACTAGGTACAGAGTCCCTCCATCCACATCTTATTACTACACTCCTCCACAACAACAAAACCTCTGCACCACCCCCCCTCCAACACAACCCCTTTCCTCTGCCCTAATTTTTAGCCCCCCCCCTCCCACCCATCCCAAAGCATCTACCTACTTCCACATGGTTACCTTTCTGGCTCTTCTTTCATCCACTGCAGCAAAATCTTCCTTTTAGGTGCTCTAAGTGCACACTTATTGTCGGCTCCAGAACTTCCCCTACCAGGTAGGAGAATGGGATCATGCTGCAGCTCTCCAAGCGCTTCCCTCCCCACCTCCAGTTCTTGAACATGCTGCACTCTGCCAGACCAACACTTGTCCCAAGTGCAATGCAGGCAAGCTGTTGTAGGAGCCACTGGAGAGGTCTTACTTTCACTTTAAAACCCAGAAGCTGGGCTTCTGGGTTTTAAAGTCAAAGTGCTGAGCTGTGAGCACAGAGCTAACCCAGGCTGCAAAACAATGATGCGGGACAAACTTCCTACACAGCGGGACTGTTGGGATGTATTCAATTGACTCCCAGCTATGGCTTTGTGGGAGAAGAGGAACAGCTGACAACAGATGCCCCTAGTAAGCCTATGGGTGACGTCACCTCGCAGGAATTCCATCTGTTGTCGGTGCTCTTCTCTCTCCCCAGCCGGCTGCTGCGGAGAGCACATGACCGGACAGAGGCACCCTGAGAATAGGGAAGTATAAGCATCTTCCTTTCCCAGAGTAGTTAGAATAGGATTTAGAAGGGGGTGGGAGCCATTTTAGGCTAAGTTAGTTAGAGCCTGCAATTCCACTTTAAAACTGCTCTCTCTTCCTTTCTAACTGCTATACTAACTACTCTGTAGAAGGAAGGTGCATATACTTACCTATTCTCAAGATTCTGCAGTCCAGTCACGTGATTTCCCCAGAGGCTGGCTTCAGGGGTAGAGGAGAGAGTGCCAACAACGGACAGAATGCCTGTGCAGTGACATCATCCATAGGCTTACTATGGGGCATCCGTTGTCGGCTGCCCCTCCTCTTCTCTGAAGTCAGCCACTGAGAGCCGATCACATGACTGGAACGAAAGTGCCTGAAAATAGGTAAGTATAAGCATCTTCCTTCAACAGGCTAGTTTGTATAAGTATTAGAAAGTGTTGTTGGGAGCAGTTTTAAGCTTAGTTAGTTCTAACCTTAAATTACACTTAAGTTTTAGTTATGTAAACCCTTTTTATATACTGGCCCTTTAATTACTAAACACATGACAGAATTAATTATATTTGTGTTTGTAGGATAAGCGAGCAAGTGAATCTGCCAGTTGTACTGGCCAAAGTCAATGTGATCATTGAACTGCCGCTGTCTGTCTCCGGGTAAGTGAATATTTAATAGATTTTACTCTGATTTATTGGACCTGTCTCATTTACATGCACAGGTACAATGTGCCTGTTACTCTTTATATTATACCACCCAAAAAAAAATTATACTGCGCCTCAAAATGCAAAAACCCAAATAATGTCCAAATGTGTTACATCCAAAAAGGGGCGTAAGTAGCTCCCATACACAATATTACTTTTCAACAAAAAACATTAAAAATTTAAATGAAATATTGCTCTCTATAAAATATTGACCTCCAAATTATAATGAGGTTGAAATTGCCCTAAGAATATCAATCCATAGCATCCAAGAATCATTCTTCTTCTCCTCCTTCTTAGAAGGGCTTCATAGACTGATTTCATTTTGGTGCTCCAAAGAGACCAAAGTCCTCACAATAGTAAAATATAAAAAAATAATAAAATAAAAATGTTCAAAGGCTTCAAATATATGTTGAATTGTGACAAAATAGCAACGCAACCAACAAGATTCAGAGAGTGCAGGGACCTATTACTATTTATGGCTCAGGAAAAAAACGTTTTTTTATAAAATATAGAAAAGGCCAGAGCATATTTATAAGGATTCACCGTGACATTTGGTGAGTAACAGTCTCCCTATGTGTTAAAGCACATTCACTGACAGTGGTTAAAAAAAAATTCAGAAAATCAAAAATATCTTCATTGGCAAAAGATGGACAGTATATAATTTCCTTATTTGCAACAAAATAAATGTTACAGTATATTCCACATATGTTAGCTCGAACCTTTCAAAAATTACATTTGGCAGGCTGAAATGGAAATTCATTACTTTTTCGAATGCCCTTCAGTTTTGAGGGTTCCCATTCACGATCGGTTAGGCTGTATGGCATTCAAGAGATGCAAGAGTGCAAGAAAGGTGAGGGCTTATGTGACATTCACTGATGTCTGAATCTATCCATACCAAGATCCCTAAACAGGGAGCAAAATCTTCCCCTTTCTCTCCTCTTAACATTCAGTTGAAAAAATGAGAAGGGATCTCAGGAGCATAATAGTTTTCATATATTAGGCAGTTTTATCACTATAAACCCCCCTCCTCTTTATTGGCCTCTTTCCTTGGCACCAGGGGCTTTAAAGAGACCAGGCCTGCCAGTATCAGGCTTAATGCTGTTGGAGGAGTACATCTCCCAACGCACCATCTGATGCCGAATACAGGCTGTATTCACTTATGCTAAGGTGACCAGATTTTAAAAATGAAATCCGGGGACATATTTTTAATTTTTTTTTTTTTTTGGCAAATGGTAAATTATTTTATAATCATATTTTCCTGAAATGATATATGCAGTGTATGTGGAATGTGTTTATGGAATGATTATTTGATATATGTACATTATTTCTCACATTTCGCCCATGAGATAAAAAAAAATTATACATCTTAGAATTTTTTGGGGATATGATTACCAAATGTTAGAAAGATAAGATAGAGAAAAACTTTTCAATACATATCTCTATATACTGTATTTCCCTCTCTCTATATACAGTATCTCTCTTTCTCTATACACTGTATCTCTCTCTGTATATACTGTATCTTCCTCTCTCTATATGCTGTATCTCCCTCTCTATATATACTATATTTCCCTTTCTCTATATACTGTATTTCCCTCTCTCTTTATACTGTATCTCCCTCTCTATATATACTGTATCTCCCTCTCTCTATATACTGTATTTCCCTCTCTCTTTATACTGTATCTCCCTCTCGCTATATATACTGTATCTCCCTCTCTCTTTATACTGTATCTCCCTCTCTCTATATACTGTATTTCCCTCTCTCTTTATACTGTATCTCCCTCTCGCTATATATACTGTATCTCCCTCTCTCTATATACTGTATCTCCCGATCTCTGTATACTATATCTCCCTCTCTCTATATATACTGTATCTCCCTTTCTCTAAACACAGTATTTCCCTCTCTATATACTGTATCTCCCTTTATCTATACTGTATCTCCCTCTCTCTTTATACTGTATCTCCCTCTCTCTATATACCGTATCTCCCTCTCTATATATATATACTCTATTTTCCTCTCTCTATACTGTATCTCTTTCTCTCTCTATACTGTATCTCTTTCTCTCTAAATACTGTATCTCCCTCTATATATATATATACTGTATCTCCTTCTTTCTATATACTGTATTGCCCTCTCTCTGTATACTGTATTTCCCTCTCTCTAAATACTGTATCTCCTTCTATATATATATATACTGTATCTCCCTCTCTCTTTATACTGTATCTCCCTCTCTCTGTATACTATATCTCCCTCCCTCTATATACTGTATCTCCCTTTCTCTATAGACTGTATTTCCCTCTCTATATACTGTATCTCCCTCTATATATACTGTATCTCCCTCTCTCTTTTTACTGTATCCCCCTCTCTCTATATACTGTATCTCCCTCTCGATATATATATATATATATACTGTATTTCCCTCTCTCTATATACTGTATCTCCCTCTCTCTATATACTGTATTTCCCTCTCTCCATATACCGTATCTCACTCTTTCTCTATATACTGTATTTCCCTCTCTATGTATAGTAGATATTTCTCTTTCTCTCTCGGGACCCCCTGGGGCTCTCTCTGTACCTTAACAATGTGGTTCTGGCTCCCTGCCAGTCAGGTGTAGTCTTTCTGCAGGCTGCAGCCAATGGTCAGTCATAGTGAGGCTCCTGAACGCTCCTCCCCAAGTGTCAGTCGGGGCCCCGCCCCCTCCCTGCTACAGAGTGACCAGTAAAGCCGTGTGTGTGCAATCACTGTGCACTGATCGTGGCTGGTTCGGCACTGAAGGGGGAGAAAAGCAGTGAATGTAGCCCAGAATTGAACCCAGGGGCCCCAGCCCACAGGGCAAACGCCTGGTGCGCCCTATGGTCAGTCCGGGCCTGCAATCCAGGGACAAAACCAAGGTCAGACTTGGTCCAGGGACAGTGTCCTCAGTCCAGGGATTGTCCCCAGAAACCAGGGACGTCTGGTCACCCTAACTTATGCTGCCTCCTTGCCAAGGGAATACCCAGGCTGTCTCCCTCCCTGGTGTTCCACATAATAGTTAATAAACACAAGATTTAAAAATAGATTTTATTCTGCTAAAACTCTGTGAAAACACAATTTTCAGCACTGTAGGGTGAATTTATGTTACATTCACCAGGTGCACATTAACTTTATTATAAATACAGCAAATATCAGCTAAAACAGGAAATATGCTGCAAAACATTTGCCATGAATGTTTTTAAAGTGTGCCCCACTTCTGGACCACCCGCTGTGTATATATATATATATACTTCATTAGTTTGATGTTAAATACAGCGGGTATGGCAGCAGTTAGCTGCCATAATCCTGGTATTTTTTTATACAGTGGGCAATTCTTTTTGACATAAAAATGATTCTAACGGCAGATTTGCCACGGGATCACTTTTAGAGGCGATGGGAGAGGAGCCCCCTCCCCTGCTTCCCGGTCATCTCTGGGCTTTCCAGACTGATTGGTAAGCCCAGAGCCATTCCGATCCTCTCCATGGCAAGATAGCCCCCACTCGGCTCCATGGCCTTGGAGGATTGGAGGAACGTCCAATGTCACTTTGGCTTAAAAGTAAAATTACTTTTCTTTTCAAAGCAGAACTCCACCCAAAAGGTGACCCCTCTTGCAAAATTGGCACTTTTGAGGAGCAGTGTGGGGGGGGGGAGCAGGTACCCAATTTTAACACTGACGGGTCCCGGATTGCACCATTCCAGTATGCTCCACGTGACTCGTGCATGCGCAGTGGGCACCCGGCTGTGAAGCTGCAAGCTGTCACAGCCGGGTGCCCATAGTGAAGATGCTGGTGCCACCGAGGGAGGACGGAGGATAAAGACGGTTGGGGTGAGCTCACCGCTGGACCGTGGGACAGGTGAGTAACTGTTTTTTTTAAAGTCTGCACCTACACTTTTTGTAGCTGCGGACTTTTATTTATTTTTTTTTTTTACGGTGGCTGGGGCTCTTGTTTAGGTTGTTTATACTTTTCCCCTAAGGTCTTTTGTTCCTAAAGAATGATTCAAGCCATAGTTTTGCATTTTATGTTTTAGGTTTACCTTTCGTTCATTTATGTATACAGTGTTACTGTCAGGACTGCCTAACCAGTATGGCGGAGCGGTGACATCATACTGAGAAGGATGTTTATGGTTCTCTTTCAGAGAGGCTGCACCAAACAGACTGTTTTATAGTGGGCAGGTAAAGGGAGAGTCAGCCATGAAGAATGAAGATGATGTGGGCAGTTCTGTGGATGTGAAAGTCACAGTATGTCATTTATTGTTTTAGTAGCTGTAACATAATACAGTACATTACATAGTACAGTGCTTACATACAACAGAAAGACTAAGATCCTTATACAGTAAAACCTTGGATTGCGAGCATAATTCGTTCTGGAAACATGCTTGTAATCCAAAGCACTCTTATATCAAAGCGAATTTCCCCATAGGAAATAATGGAAACTCAGATAATTCGTTCCACAACCATTTATTCATAAGTCCTTCAGTTTATAGTCCATATAAAAAGATTATAGCATTGCGACAGGTTATATAACCATAAAATGTCCATCCACAAATAGCCGCTTCCACAAGGGGATTAGAAGCAAAATCCAGCAGGAGCTACAGGGTATAAAAGATAAGAGAGGCGCCTCTAAGAGTAGCAATATGGTTCCATTTAATGAAGGTTCAACATTTAGCAACTCACATGGTTGATGATTAAAACAGGCACATCTAAGTATGCAGGCATCCGGGGTAAAGCTGTCCACATAGACTGTCTTCTGCACCGCCGACTGCCATTCTGTAATCCTGACCGGGAAGACCACCCTGCAGTAAAGCGATCTGAAAGCGAGGGGCAGCATGGAAGGGATGACGTAGATGGCTGTGCGGAGGATGGTCCTATGTAGACAGCTTTAGCCTGGATGCCTGCATCCTTAGATCTGCCTGTTCCAATCATCAACCATGTGAGTTGCTAAATGTTGTACCTTCATTAAATGTAACCATATTGCTATACTTAGAGGCGCCTCTCTTCTCTTTTATACTCAGCTGTGACTTGAGGCTACTTGTATATCAAGACATCGCTTGTATATCAAGTCAAAATTTATTTGAAAATTTTGCTTGTCTTGCAAAGCGCTCTTAAACCAAGTTACTCTCAAACCAAGGTTTTACTGTATTTCAGAATGAGTAACCACACTAATTAATATTATTATGGGTTACATCTTAATAATGCTGTCATTGCATTAAAGTATATTTACAATCAAAACCTCTTTTTCATTTTGGAAAGAGTAGAGGGCTAAAACCGCAGTCCTTTTTTTTTCCAATCTGTGTCGCAGTGGTTCTAACCTCTCACCCTCTATCCAAATCTTAAAAAAAATTGCCTTTAGGTATACTTTTTTCAGTTCTCCATGATACACCTATCAAATTATATACAGTGGGGAAAATAATTATTTGATCCCCTGCAGATTTTGTACATTTGCCCACTTACAAAGAAATGAAGGATCTATAAATTTTTTTATCATAGGTGTATTTCCAATGATAGAGACAGAATTCCCACCAGAAATCCAGAAAAACATTTAAAACAAATGCTATATATAAAGTTGCAGTTCAGTGAGTAAAATAATATTTGATCTCCAAGCAAAACATGACTTAATACTTGGTGGAGAAACCCTTGTTGGCAAGCACAGAGGTAAGACGTTTCTTGTAGTAAGTGACCAGCTTTGCACACATCTAGTAAGGAGGGATTTTAGTCCACTCTTCTCTGCCATGGGTCTCGCTGGGTCCATTGGACCCAGGCGGAACTTTGAGACGGGCAGCAAATTGACGCTCAAGATTTTTTTCCCAGCAGTTTTGTGTGTCATCAGTTTGTGGCGCGTTACGACCCCCCACAAAGCAGCCACTTAACCCCCCGACAATGCAGCCACCTACCCCCCACCCCCCCCCACAATGCTGTCCCTAAAATATCTTGTATATAAACAAGGTGCTGTTGCGTGTAAATCTGACTTCCTGATAAATTTAATTTTAGTTTTAATTATCATGATATAGATTAATGGATGTGAGGGCCTTTTGGTTGGCGTGATTTTTTTTTTTTTCTTCATTTTATTCTTGGAGCACAATGTCTTGGGCTAACCCTGACTCTTTTACAAATCTCTAAATCCTTAAGGTTTCTTGGCTGTAGATTGGCAATCTGAAGTTTCAGCTCCCTCCAAAAAATTTCTATAGGCTTAAGGTCTGGAGACTGACTAGACCACTCCATGTCCTTTAGGCTACGTTCACATCTAGGCGTTGCTATTTTTACAGGCGTTTTACTGAGGTTTTTTAAGGCATTTATTCTGGCATTTGTTCAGGGGTTTTACAAGCATTTTACAGGCGTTTTTGCAGCGTTTTTCTGCAGGCGTTTTTAGGTTGACAAGTGACCAATGAAAAAAAAAAAAAACGCCTGTAATCTTCCAAAAAAGAAGCTCATGTACTTTTTTGAGAGACGGGCGTTTTGTTTAAGGCGACAGGAAGCTCAGATGTGAACAGGGGCCATTGAAATTAATGGGATTTTCCTTGTTGGGTGTTTTTTGAGCTGAGGCTTAGAGCAGAATATAGCCCAAAAACACCTAGATGTGAACGGAGCCTAATGTGCTTCTTCTTGAGCCACTCCTTTGTTGCCATGGCGGTATGTTTTGGTCATTGTCATGCTGAAAGTCCCATCCATGACCCATCATCAGTGTTCAGGCTGAGAGAAGAAGTTTCTCATCCAAGATTTTACAATATATGGTCCCGTCCTTGACCCCTCAATGTGGCAAAGTCAGCCTGTACCATAGTCCTCATTTTTCTTCCTCCAAGCGCGACAAGTCCTCCTCCTCAAGAAGGCACATGTACAATCATGCCAATGAACATCTAAATGATTCAGAGAAGAATTGGGAGAAAGGGCTGTGGTCAGATGAGGCATTAACTCGACTCGCTGTGTTTGGAGGAAGAAAAATGCTGACTATGATCCTAAGAACACCATCCCTACAGGCAAGCACGTAGATGGAAACATTTTTTTTTGGCCTGTTTCTCTGCTAAAGGTACAGGTGGACTTTGCTGCATTCAGGGGCCAATAGACGGGTCCATGTATTGTAAAATCTTGGAAGAGAACCTTCTTCTCTCAGCCAGAACACTGAAGATGGGTCGTGGATGGGTCTTCCAGCATGACAATGACACAAAACATATCGTCAAGGCAACAAAGGAGTGGCTCAAGGAGAAGCACATTAAGGTAATAGAGTGGCCTAGTCATTCTCCAGACCTTAATTGAATAGAAAATATTATTCATTTTCTGGCTAGCTGCTTGTCTAGCTTAGAAAGTCTTATCCAAGCTAGAGAATCAGCTTCTTCCTGTTCTTCACCAACAACGCTTTCTCCCTTTATCTGAATTTGCTAAGCTGTCTTTCCCTTTCTGAAAAGGTTGTCGGCCTTTCTTAGACAGGCATGGCTAGATATGCCCAGCCCCACCCTGCCCCCATCCCTCCTATTCTTCACAGAACATGATCTCCTCCTGTCTTCATAGTCTCATTTAGGCTAGCAGCAGAGGGGGATCATGTGACCAGCACAATATATGAAAGAAATAAGGTACAAATTAACATTTTTGACAGTTTAGAAGGATACAGATCAATTTCTATTGCTCATTACATGTGAATAATGAGT
Organism: Pelophylax lessonae; assembly: GCF_965119305.1. Taxonomy (NCBI): domain Eukaryota; kingdom Metazoa; phylum Chordata; class Amphibia; order Anura; family Ranidae; genus Pelophylax; species Pelophylax lessonae. The sequence continues at coordinate 559,028,890 of NC_138769.1, read as the reverse complement.
TTCAGGCTCTGTTTCCACTGCTGCGACTTGTCATGCAACTTTGGACACATAAAGTTGCATGACAAGTCACAGCCCCTTGATTTCAATGGCACCTGTTCCCATCTATGCTACTTTGAAAATCAGCAACTTTGAAAAGGTGCCTGGATTACTTTGATGCGACTTTGATCCAGAGAGTGTAAAGTTGGATCAAAGCTACACTCTAAATCGCACAACTTAAGAGTCGCACTAGTGGAAACATGTCCACTAGGCTAGAGTGTGACTATTTGTGTCCAAAGTCGCATGACAAGTCACACTAGTGGAAACGTAGACCTAGTGTGATTGCCTATACTATAATAATTTTAGACTGTGAGCTGAGACCCCAAAGCACTTCCAGCTACACTGACAGCCCCCCCTGTGTCCAGCTTCCTTCTCCTATGGTAGTCTTCATTCCTTCATTCAAAGCCCAGCACAGCTACTCTGTATATATGTGCACTGCAGTTTCTCCCCCTCCTGTGTGGATTATTTCTTCATTTTCTCATTAGGATGTACAACGCATCCTTACTTATGAGAGAACACTGGGTGGGAACCTATTATCAGCTCCTCCCATTCTGTACATGCCCACTGACTACACAGGAACAGTGCCCCTCCCTGGAAGTGATGTCACTAGTTTTCAGTAACCACACCCACTTTCTGCTCTTGGACTCAGCAGGAACAGGAATTAAAGTCATGTCATAGGAACTGAATACTGCAAAATAAAGGTAGAAAAACTGGGATTTTTTCATTTTTGACACATAAGGCTGAACTCAGCTCACAATAATGATTGCAGGGGAGAATTTAAGGTATTAGGTTGTACTTCCGCTTTAAGGATTTACAGAAGATCTGTAAAGTAGAGTGGACGAAAATCCCTCCTGAGATGTGTGCAAACCTGGTAACCAACTACAACGAACATCTGACCTCTGTGCTTGCCAACAAGGGTTTCTACACCAAGTACTAAGTTTTGCTTGGGGATACTTATTTTACTCACTGAACTGCAACTTAATTTATAGCATTTGTTTTATGTGTTTTGTTGTTGATATTCTGTCTCTATCATTTAAAATACACCTATAATAAAAATTACAGACCCTTTATTTCTTTGTTTGTGGGCAAACTTACAAAATCTGCAAGGGATCAAATAATTATTTTCCCCACTGTATGTATACTTGGTGACTCAGAGGACACAAATATAATGTCTCCATTTTTCTTGCCCCCCCCCCCCCCCTTCAGAAGGCTAGCCCCATCTTTATTCTAGCATCACCAGGGTCACATCCAAAGAATGTGTTCCCCTGTCTGCAGCACACTGATAAGACATCATCTTCCCTGCATGTTCTTCTAAGGCAGACTTTGAGATACTGTACCTAGGCATAGCCACTTGAGTGGAGCTGATGGACTGCTTTAAATGATAAACATTTTTTGGAAAGTTGAATGTTCCTATGTATGTAACACTTCAGGAATATATTCAGTTCATGCAGGCTGTTGGGAAGTCTTGGATCAGTCCACTTTACGCTACTTCCTTCAGTGATGTGACATGCTTATATCTAATAACATGTATGATCTGTTGATCAGGTATCAAACCGGGGACAATCATTGCGAACGCTAGGTTCTGCCTACCTAAACCTGATGTGGCCACATGAAATGGCAAATGGAAAATGGCTCCTGTACCCAATGAAGATCCAGCTGAAGGAACAGGTGCAATCTGGCCGTAGCATGGAGTGCAGTCCCGTAGATGCAGTCAACCCCCTCAAACTGGTGTGTGAGCTCTCTACATGTCAATGATCCTACTCTCCTTCCCACCCCCATACATACAACGTAAATATTCTCTAATACTTTGAATTATCTCACAGAATACAGTGAGAGAAGACACAAAAACTCTTGGGCTAAGTCAAAGCTCAACAAGTCGGTGGGCAATCTCATATCCAGCAAAGAAGAAGGACGTTGTTTTGGTAATTATCACAGCAGTGCTTGTTTTACTAATTATACGTTCTGTAGTGTTGCACTCACTTTATACTAAATCATATGGTATATCACCACAAAAGCTAGCCATGATATGAAACGATCATTGCCATGATTGGATGAAAGTTTAGTATCTAAGGTAAGGCGCTCAACCTGACGGACACCCACAATGACTTTAGTTTATTTGGTAACAAGCATTTAAAGCACGGGTGTCCAACCTGCAGCCCTCCAGCTGTTGCAGAACTACAAATCCCATCATGCCTCTGCCTTTGGGAGTCATGCTTGCAACTGTCAGCCTTGCAATGCCTCATGGGACTTGTAGTTCCGCAACAGCTGGAGGACCACAGGATGGACACCCATGATTTAAAGCATAACTAAACATAAGGAAAAAACTCGTAAAATATCACAGCTTACCAGTCTAGACCTTAATATAGAAAAGCAAAGCAAATGCAGCAGCGGCAGCTGCATTCGTTTTAATTTTTTAGGACAAAGGTATTTTGTACAGAAAATACCTGTTGATCTTCAAAACTTCATGTGAAATGAAGTTAAGAAGATCTTTATTGTGCAGACTACAATTGCCATCATCCCCCCATGTAATTGAGATGAGTAAATGCGCTCACGTGCGGCCTGTACAGTCCAGCCTGGGTGGCTCCTTCCACAGATACAATCGAGAAGCAAGTGTTGCCACCTACCAGTGTGTTATTCACAGGGTTACCAGGTGAAAATAAAGGGGTAAAAGCCTAAAAAAATTTAAACAAATGTAACAATCTCATCTAATGACTAGTAAGGTGAAATATATTAAACTTTTGTTTTTGGGTTTAAATACATTTTAAAGCATTAGTAAACTCTGCATTTTGATTTTTACCTACAGGTAAGCCTACCTGTAGGTAAAACTAATATCTCCTAAACGTGCACTGTTTAGGAAATATTCTAGTGAGCAGCAGCCAGGTGACGTCACCGGCGCATGCACTCTGAAGGAAGCCCACAAGCTCAGAAGGAAAACCGGGTGAAAATTGAAACCTCTGCAGCGGTGACAGCACGCCACTGGAGGGCTTAGTTTAAAGGTAAGTTTTTTAATGTTTAACTCCCTTAGCGGTAACCCCGAGCGTGACTCGGGGTGGTTTTTTCATGCTACGATGGGTATCCCCGAGTAACGCTCGGGGTAGATGTGCAGAGCCTGCAGCGGGGTTCCTTACCTGCTCCTGGCGATCCAGCGATCATCTCCCATTGCTGTGATCGCCGCCGAGATCCCTCCCGCGCCGTCCGTCGCTCTGATGACTTCCTGGTTCCGTTCCCTACATCAGCAATGGTGCATGGGAGCGGAACTGGGAGGGAAATTCAAATGTTGCACAAAACACAAACACATAAAAAGGAGGTGATACAGTGTAATCTGAGAGGATTACACTGTATCACTTTAGTATTAGAAAAATATCAAATATTATAAATTGTAAATTATAAATTATATTATTAATATATATTATATATATTATATATATATATTATATATATTATATTATTTATATTTTATAATATATTTTATACTTTATCATATATTTATTATTAATATAATATTTATATTTTATAATATATTTATATTTTATAATATATACAGTATATATATATTATAAATTATAAATATCAAAAAATTGTACCGCTTTTGGTACATAATTCCTTACATAATCATACCGCCAGGGAGGTTAAAGCGATTATAAAGTCTCTGCTTTTTTTTCTATAAAAGTAACCTCCTCTGTGCAGTGGTTTTGTACAGGACAGCTCCTCTTCTCGGGTCTCTGGCTGGAGCTCCTGGCCCCTCCTTCCTGTTGAGTGCTCCCACAGTAAGCAGCTTGCTATGGGGGCACCTGAGCCAAGCTGCAGCTCCGTGTGTCCATCCAGAAACGGAGCTGCAGTTCAACCACGCCCCCTCTCTCTGCTGATTGGATAACTGAGTTTGATTGACAGTAGTGGGAGCCAATGGGGTGGCTGCTGTGGCTCAGCCAATCAGTAGAGAGAGTCCTGGACAGCTGAGGCATCCGTTGACATTGCTGGATAGAGAGGGTGCTCAGGTAAGTATGAGGGGGGCTGCTGCACACAGAAGGTTTTTATCTTAATGCATAGAATGCATTAAAATTAAAAAACCTTTTGACTTTACAACCCCTTTAAAAGTTTACTACTGCTTTAAGTTGTAAAATACTTCCTAATGCTTGTAAATGAACCCATACATGACTTGATCACTCCAACTAATGCTTTTATGTCTGATATCACATTTGAATATCGGCCAATGTATTCCAATCATTACAGTGGACAGTGCTGACTCATGTACACTTCCAGAAATAATTGCAGTTAATGTACACCCTATTGGCAAACATATAATAGGCATACAAATAAACAAACATCATTACGATGTTCTTATTCACTTTGTTCTGCTGTCAAAGTACTGGGGATCTGTTGATCAAATGTGCCTCAAACAAAAACTTGCCAATAGCATAGGAAAATAAAAAGGAGAAACTGATTGGCTATCTTAAGCAGTATAAAAAATGCAGACAGTTTTGATAATCAGTTCTACTTTTGTTGTAAGTATAACAAATCTGTCTATTTTTCAGGATTGCGAACGTGGCACTGCTCACTGTACGATATTTCAATGTCCTCTATACAGTTTTGACCAGCAGGTGGCGATCAATGTCCATGGACGGCTTTGGAATAGCACATTTTTAGAGGTAAAATGCCCTTGTGAACCCAACTATTATTATTCTACTACAAATTAAAATGTATTTTCCTTTTGCAATGTTATAATGTTTTTTTCCCTTTAGGACTATCCATCTGGAAGTGCCCTAGAGGTGGTCATTAGAGCAAATATCACTGTGAAGTCAAGTATTAAGAATCTAGTACTGAGAGATGCTACAACACAGGTACACTAATAATACCTCTTTGTGATTGGCCGCGTCCATAATTTAAAAATGTTCCTTTGTATACTAAAGTCATGCCTGCCATTCTCACAATATACTGCATGTATATGTGTGATATGTATAAACTGTATAATATGAAACACCTTACTGAGCAGGGGTTTTGCTTAGGCTCTGTTCACATGTAGGCATCCCGGATCGCGGGCATAATCAAAGTCTTCTTTTGAGGGTTAGGCATCCTGCGATTTTGTTTGCACGATTTTACTGCGATTCCTTGGGCAACAATCGCAGCAAAATCTCGCCGCGATCAGGGTGCCACTGGAAGTAACCGGGGTCACAAGCGCGTCCCATGAATTGCAGCGATTTGGGATAGTGAGCAGATTTTTACTGAGATTCATTGGGCGACAATCGCAGCATAATCATACTGCGATCGGGGTGCCATTGAAAGTAACGGGGATCACAAACGTGTCCCGCGAATTGTGGCGATTTGGGATCGTGGGCAGAATTGCGGCGATTCTGCCCGTGATCCAGGATGCCTAGATGTGAACAGAGCCTTAGTGTATGTATAGCAAAAACATTTCTATTTAGTTTTTACTAGGTTAGAGAGAGTAGAGAAGGTATAAACCGCTATCATATTGTGTTTATCAATACTTTACAGTTGTCACTGGAACAAGTGTCACCATTGGAAGGTTTCCTAACACTTCTTGTTCTAGTGATAACTGTAACATTTTGGATATTCTCTCTTTTTCTATCTCAGTGACAATGGTTACCAGGACAAATGGAGAAAATGAATCTACCCAGAGAAGACACATAATAACAGCATATAACAAATATAATATTTTGGCGAATTTCAGTCTGTGTCTTTTTGCCATGTGCTTTCGTTTCAATGTTTTTGTTGGAATTTTTCACAAAGAATGAATTGATTCCAGCAAACAGTATTGAATTTCCACATATTAAAAAAGTACAATAATTCAAACAAAGGAGAAAAAAAAAAGTTAAGAGGCGTGTAGCTCAGCGAAGCTAGCCCTACAATCAGCACAAAAGAACTCACACTCAAGTGTGTTTCTTTAGTGCTATGTTTGTGCTGTTTTGTGCTGTAAAAATTTACATTTTGTGCTGCTTTTATTTTTAAGATATTAGCAGTTGTTTTTTCCAGACTATGACATCATCTAGCCCCACCCCCACCCACAACAGCCAAAGGACATGAAACTGGGTTGGTTGGTTAGTGCTGCGTTTGTGCTGATTTGTGCCGTTTAAATTTCCGTTCTATCTTTTATCCTTTTTGCATTATTATTGAATTATTACGGGTCACCAAAGGTCACTCAGCCCCCTACAACACCCAAAAGACATGAAACCAGGCTGGTTGGCTAGTGCTACGTTTGTGCTGGTTTGTGCTGTTTAAATTCCCATTCTATCTTTGATCATTTTTTGCATTATTAATGATTTATTAAACCAAAGGTCACTCAGCCCCCTTACATGTTATTAAATTTTAAAAACAATTATACCATTTGTTAGGGCTATGTTTGTAGCAATTGTTTTTTTTACATCACCCAGCCCCCCCTACAACAGCAAAAAGAAATTAAACCGAGCTGGTTGGTTAGTGCCACCTTTGTGCTGGTTTGTGCCGTTTTCATTCTATCTCCTTCTGTTTTCCAGTCATTATTGATTTATTGACGGTCACCAAAGCTCACCCAGCCCCCCTACAAGAGACAGATGACACAAAACTGGGCTGGTTGGCGACGCCTTTGTGCTGGTTTGTGCTGTTTAAAACTTTGTTATACTGCTTTTTGTTTTTCAGTTATTTATTGTTTAATAAAAGTTACCCCCCTATAGCATCCAAAAAACATGAAAACCAAGCTGGTTGGTTAGTGCTGTTTTTGTACCAGTTGAGGTGTTAATATATATATTATATTATATATAATATAATATATAATATTTTATTATTATTATTATATATTAAGATTATTTGTGGTGCTTTATTTTTTTAATAATAGTTTTTTCTTTAACCCAGTACCCAATTTGACTCTGATTTCCCCCAAATCTGACTGGTTCTCTAAGGCCTTGGATGCATCTGTTTGTGTTGTTTATGTATGTGTCCACTAGAGTTCCTCTCTACATCATATGTGCCCATCAGAGAGCACCTATAAATCTCATACAAGTGAACAGCATACCTACATACTGTATGTCTAGTAAGGCAGGGCACAGGTGGGAGTTCGGAGAAGGCAGGGGCTGCAGGGGGTGGGAGCTGGCAGAAGGAACGAGCTGCAGGGTCAAGAGCTGGGCGGAGAAACTTGCTACAGGGGGCTGGCTGGACTGGTTGCTGGAACACCGACGGCCCTAGCAATGAATGACTGCTGAGCAGTAGGGATTGCGCACTGCAGACTGGTGAGCTGATGGTCTGGACACGGGAATCACTCGATCCGTGTCTAGACGGCGGTCTGCCATTTATTGAAGGCTGCTCTAAACATTTCCAACCAGCACATGCACAGTACAGCTACTTGGAGATTTCGATAAGTTGGAGATCTAGACAGAACAATGATTTAATTTTAGAGAAATTGCACATTATATTTTACATTGTATCACCTCAAGTCCTGCCCACTTTGCACCCAATGTTATTAAATGTTCTTTTTAACAGAAACAAAGGTTTATTAGAGTTAACATCCACTACAATTCAAAGAACAATAGGTGGTACATGCACCACTCTCCAAATGTATGCATACAAGATAAAACAGAAAATAGGACAAAGCAATTAGCATTTACAGTGTACAATCCCACCATCCTAACAGGGCCAACAGAACGTCTAAGGCATGTCTGGGTATTGGGAGCAATGTCGGATACAACCAGGTAGACTAGTGGAACCTCCCACCCACATAACAGCAAGGATCACCCACCTGTAAACCTTCCTAGGTTGACAGAATACGGTTCAAAACTAGATCCGTCTGAGACAGACCCGGGGTATCCAACCAAGGGTGCCATAATTTCTCAAATTTGGCTGAACAGCCTCGGTGTTGCCAAACATGTTTTTCTAACCGCAGGGTGTCTCCCATCTGGGCAATCCATTCTCCCACCGTGGGGGGGGGGGGGGGGCAAGGGGAAGTCCAGTGTCTCAGGATCAGTTTACGGGCCTGAAACATTGCCCTTCCTATGGCTTGCCCTGTAATGTCATCCACTGAGAGGTTACCCAAGATCCAGAGAATAGATTGCTTGAGGTCTTCCGTGAAAGAGACACCTGGAAAACCATTTAAAAAAAATATTGGTTCCTATAACTGCCTGCCAGTATATATGTAGCTTCGGGCCTCTCCATACCATGTGGATGAGGTCCCTGTGATCCTGGCAACACCTAGAGCCCTTATGCCCATCTTAAACAGTTTGGCCAGGGTGTAGTGTACTCTCAGGAGCAGATACAGTTGGGACAAGCGCTGCGCCACATTAAGCGAGCAGCGCTGGACAGTCAACAGGGCCTCCTCCCACTGTTCATCCTCAAAGGAACCCACATCCCTCTCCCACTTGGTGGCGGAAGTGTCCGGATGACCCCCAAGGAATACCTGTTATAGCATGCGATAGCATTGGGAGATAAAGCCTTTGTATGAAGTAACCTCACTGACATAGTTAAAGATGGGAGTAGGAGTAAAGTTCCACAGGTCTGTCCCCTGTTGTGCTCTCTCTGCATGTTGTAGTTGATAATAGTAAAATTTCATGGAGTCTGGCAGGCGGAACAACAAACTAAGCTCCGAGAAGGGGCGAAGTAGGCCCCCAGAGAAAATCTGCTTCAGGTAAATCACACCCCTCCTTTCCCTCCTAACCCCACATGTTATTTAACAAGTTCCGGGTAATGGGCGTTGCCCCAGATCGAGCTAGGGGCTGTAAAACCGTGACATTTTGCAACTGCCTGGTCTTATTCCACACCTTCTGCATGAGGACATATGTAGGGTATAGCTTATTAGATTTGGCGAAGGCCAAAACTTCCAAGCCTCGAAAGACACCCCCCCCCACTGATCATCAACAGTAATAGCTATGTAATAGGGTCTTGAGTCACAATATCCGCACCATCGCGTGGGCGAGCCACTCGGGCTATCTGCTGCAGTTGGGACGCGAGGTAGTATAACCACGGGTTGGGCAGGGCCAGACCACCAGCATCTTTGGGTTTTTGGAATTGTTCCAATTTCACTCTAGGGTGGCTGGTACGCCAAAGAAGGGATCTAAATATGGTGTTGATAATGCAGAATATTTTAAGGCGGATCACAACGGGGGAATTATGAAGGACGTACAGGAGCTGGGGCATAAGTATCACCTTATAAGGTACGCACGTCCTGCAAGGGACATTCTAAGCCTGTACCATAGCTTAACCTTGGTCCAGAAGCGAGTTAAGAGGGGAGTCATGTTGAGTTTAAGAAAGTCTAATGAGCGAGGGGTAATCTGAATGCCCAGATACTTGAAGGAGGTGTAGACATGGATATCGTGGGTAATGAAGGAGAGCCTTCCGCAGGTGTATCTAGTAGCATTAGGGATGACTTACTCCAATTTATCACCAGACCCAAGTAGGTACCAAACTGAGTTATGACCCTCATCGCCTCCTCAAGAGAGGTGCCACCATCACTCAACAACAGTAAGGTGTCGTCCGCATAAAGCATTATTTTTTCCTGAAAGTGACCATATTGAAAGCCAGCAATCTGCGGGTCCGCCCGGATCAGTGCAGCCAAAGGCTCCATGGCCAGAGCAAATAGGAGAGGGGACAACCCTGCCTGGTTCCTCTATACAACTAATAACTCCCAGATACTCTTCCTGCCTCCCTAATGACCACGCACGGATTAATATACAGGAGCTGGACCCAGGAGATGAAACTCTCCCCAAATCCGAAGCGTTTCATCGTACACAACAGGAAAGACCATTCGACACTGTCAAACGCTTTATGGGTGTCTAGAGATAGCAAGGCTTTGGTTTCCCCACTTGTAGTCATAAAATGAGAAGGATGAATGGAGGACAACAGGTCTCTCCTGCCAGCCACGCGGCACCTCTTCCAGAACACAGAGAGGTTTCATCCCTAACTGCATGAAAAGTTATTGCTGTAGTTGTCGATACAAAGAACATCACAAACTCTTCAAAGTAGGGGATGGAGTATGTACCTCCAGTCATCCTCACCATGGACACAGGAATCCTCCAGGCACCAGAGTAAACATCCTAACCAAAGACGAAGCACTCATCAAAGGTAAACATTAGTCCTCCTCCACCTTTTGAAAACATCACAGGAAGTGACGAAACGCGTCAAGGTTGTGGAAGCACGTTAGCACGCTACGCACCACGTGGAACACAAGCCGGAACACTCCGCTCGCCACTCTGCTAGGAGGTGTTTGTAAGCGGTTTCTTTGCCTGCAAACTTGGAGTTTGAGTCTTTCTTCGCTCCGATTTTTATGAATATTTGATGAATAAACTTTTAAAACGATAATACACTATCTGGAGCCTTTCTTTTAACCCCATATTCTGAGGATCGAGATCGGGTAAGGAGGAACCTAACCTGTATCCCACCAGGATCATCCACAAAGGGGATCCCCAATCCGGCCTGAACGGCCTCCAAGCGCTGTAGGTCCTAGTGCTGTACAGCACATAGGACCCAACAATTCTGGTAAGTCATTTATTTCTACCACAAGCCACAGGAAAAGAGGAATCCACATCATGAAAGTCACAAACTTTTATTTATTGAGCACGAAGCACTTTGCACCTGATCGCTACTTGAAAAGACTTTATTTATTGAATTTTACATTTATTTTATTCACATATATTGATCACCACCGGAAAAGACTTATTTATCTATTTATCAATTCCTTGGAACTTTTTTTTTTTAATTTTCATGTGTTTAATTGATCTGTATTTTCACTTATACTGTAAAGATACGTTTTCAACATTGTTCACATACATTAAGTTAATTGTTTTTCTGCGATAAGCGCTGTATATAGCCTAGGCTATTTTTCTATTAGTCCTCCTCCGCTCTTTCCCGTCCAGCCGGACGCAGAAAGTGCTCATTGTGGTCAAGCCAGGATGAGGCCTCCCCTGCAGTTTCAAAGAAATGGGCCTGGCCCAGGCAGTAATCCGCAGCTTGGCTGGATAAAGCATGGCATAGGTAGCCCCGATGCGCTGGAGCCGTTACTTCACCAACGAAAATCATGCCCTGTTCTTCTGGACCTTGGCCGAGAAGTCCGGGTAGAGGGAGACACGTGCACCGTTAAACTGTATATTTTGCCTCTCCCTGGCCATGCAAAGTATGGCTTCCTTGTCTCTAAAGTTCAAGAGGCGGGCCAGCATAGTGCGAGGTGGGCGACCCGGTTGCAGGAGTCTGGGGGGGACTCTGTGTGCCCTCTCCACCGCCTAGAGTGACGAGAAGAAGGTGGCCCCAAAAATATCTAGGAGCGATTGCCCTCCACCTTTTCTGGCAGGCCCACGATGTGCACGTTATTGCGCCGTAGTCGATTCTCAATATCCTCAGCTCTACGGTCCGTGGCCTTTGCCAGTCTGGAAGTATTTTGAACATCCCAGGAGGGGGGGAGCTGGTCCTCCAAGTCACTGACTCTGCTTTCAACCGCTATAGTGCTTTCATTGACCTTCTGGAGGTCTTGCCGGATTAGGGACACAGTCTCTTTAAGTCCCCCAAATTGTTCTTTTAGCAGGTCCACTGAGGCTGTGCATTTGTGGACTGCATGTAGGATGTCAGCGAGGGTAGGTTGAGCCGCAGGGTCGGCTGAGCTGGCTACATTCATGGGCTGCACAGAATCAAGGCCCTGCAGTACAGGGGAGGAAGGATTCATCCCATCCAGCGTATGGTCAGCTCGGTGTGTACACTGAGAGTGCCCCGCATTACCCCCCTCGGTCTCCCCCAGCAGCGAAGGCACCTTCTGTGTGTAAAAGCGTATGTCCCTGGTGCTGTCTTCAGTGGCTTTTTTGGATGGTTTAGGGAGCTTTCTCGCAGCGTCCTTACTCACTGTGCTCCCACGCTGTTCCCGCTGCGGGAGGGCCTCCACGGCGCCATTTTGACAGCATGGCTGTGTCTAACTTGTTCTGACAGGAGCCCATAGAAGGAAGATGGGCCAGAGATACACCGGAGGTAAGTGCAGATGATACAGGGCTCAGGGCGTCCGAAAATGCAGTGGATGAGAGGCTGGAGAAGGATCAAAGCCGGGTAAATGTACAAACCGGCACAAACACAGCACGAAAATACGGTAAAAGATAGAACAGAGGTTTAAAAGACACAAAAGCGCCACTAACCAACCAGCCCAGTTTCATGTCTTTTGGCTGTTGTAGGGGGGCTGAGTGACCTTTAATAAATCGGTAATAATAAAAAAACTATAAAAAATAGAACAGAGATTTAAATGGTGCAAACCAGCACAAATGTGGCACTAACCAACCAGCCCAGTTTAATTTCTTTTGGCTTTTATGGGGGGGGGGGTGCCTGGGTGATGTCATCATCTAGAAAAAAACTATTGCTAATATCTTAAAAATAAAATGACAAAAAAAAAAAAAAACAGCACAAACGTAGAACTAAAAAAACATGCTTGAGTTTTTATTTGTGCTGACTGTAGGGGGGCAAAGTGGATGGGGTTTGATAAAAAAAGAAAAAAAGCTATTATAACTAAAAAACCATATCAGCAAAAATAAAATTGTTAGCAGCACAAGCATGGCACTAACTAACCAACCCGGTCTCATGTCTTTTTGGTGTTGAAGGGGGGCTGAGTGACGTTTGGTGACCTTTCATAAATCATTAATAACGCAAAAACGATAAAAGTTAGAATGGAGAGTTAAACACAAATCAGCACAAACGTGGCACTAACCAACCAACCTGGTTTGTGTCTTTTTGTGTTGTAGGGGGGCTGGGTGATGTCATTGTTTAGAAAAAACAATTGCTAATATCTTAAAAATAAAAGCAGCACAAATGTAAATTATTACAGCACAAACATAGCACAAAAGAAACACACTTGAGTTTTTATTTGCGCTGATTGTAGGGGGTCAGCTTCGCTGAGCTGAGGCGTGTGCCCCTAAATTCCACATTTACAACAGGTTTAGTTGTCAGTTAAGACTACCCTTATCACATACCCTAAACCCATGTCAGCACACTTTTATTATATTCCCGAGCCTCTGCAGTCTAGGGATTGTTGCCTATTCAGAGGCGCTATAATACAATCATCATATTGAGTCTTCCTGTCTCCGGGAGACACGGGTTGATTCAGGATATGCCCTGCACACTCGGAAGTGTGAGCCTTCTCCTCTAAGGGGAGAGGGACCCACTGACTTTCACTTTTGTAAAACTGTGCATTCTGAGTTTAACACTGGAATAGAAGGACAAAGTGAGAAAATAAAAAGAGGGGTCAAGGATGAATAGGAGAAGTGTAAGGAAAAGGAGGGGGGGGGGGGGAGGCTCCATGCTCCGGTACACATCCCCCAGGTGGCGCTTTAATCAGGTATAGCCCGGGGATCATTTGTCAGATATCTGATTTACGGACCCCAGGATTTTCCAAACACCTTCATTTGGTCATTTAAGATTGCAGATAACTGTTCATTTATCATGAGCCAGGAAAGCTTGTTCTTGAGCTGGTCAAATGATATTATAGCCTTCTTCCAATTTCTGGCTATGCTACTTTTAGCAGATACAAATATGAAAATGAGGAGTCGTCTGATTTTTCGAGGCTTCCTCCACCTAACATCCTAGCAGAGCATGTTTTGGGGACTTGGTCAGATTAAGTTGGGTGAGAGTATAAATAAAATTATAAACTTTCCGAAAGCGCCTCACCTTTGGGTACTGGCACCATATGTGGTACGCTGTCCCTTCCTTACCGCAGCCTCGGAAACACTTTGAAGAAGCTTCTGGGACATAAGTAGCCAGTCTGGATGCTACCATATATCATCTTATTGCCATGTGCTTTAAGCGATAATTTGTATATCCCAGATTGAATACTGTTTGGTTGTGGTCTTCGACACACAGACACATAGGGAGTAAGTATAGTTCTGTCTTTGTAAAACCCTCCTCTTTTTTATTACTTTTAAATTTAAAAAAATGTAATGACAACTCCACCTAATACTTATTCTCCATTTAGGCCTTAGTAGGGCAGGAATGGATCTTTCTTTACATCTTTACTACAGTCTGGAAACTCAATGTGGGGGGGGGGGGGGCTCTCTTACTGCTCTCATTGCTGTGACAAAACAAGCAAATGCTCTTAGTCCATTGCTAATGCTAATGGCTTTAGAGAAATGTTTTATGTCAATATTATGGAGGGTCTGTTAGAGGAAGTAGCACACAGATCTTTTGTATTGGCTGCTCTTCGGGGCTGCTTCACAAGAATATATGGTGAATTAAAGTGGTTGTAAGGTCAGAAGGTTTTTTTTTTATCTTATGCATTAAGATAAAAAGCCTTCAATGTGCAGCAGCCCCCCTCTGCCCCCCTAATACTTACCTGATCCAATATCTACCCAGTGATGTTGAAGGATGTCTCGGCTGCCCAATACTCTCCCTCCTCATTGGCTTAGATAGCAGTGCAGCAACATTGACTCCCACAGCTGTCAATCAAATTCAGTGAGCCAATGTGGAGAGAGAGGGAGCAGGGATGGGTCGCCTCTCCATGTCTGAAAGGACACACAGAGCAGCGACTCAGCTCGGGTTCCCCCATAGTAATCTGCTTGATGTGGAGGCACTCGTCAGGAGGTAGGGGCCAAGAGTGACGAAGAGGGACCCGAGAAGAGGAGGATCATGGCCACTCTGTGCAAAACCACTGCATAGAGCAGGTTAGTATAACATGTTTGCTATTTTTAACCAAAAAAATATGAGACTTTACAGTCACTTTAAATGAAATTGGTAACAGCAAAAAGTCTGATTGGTAAAGGCTTGGGGAGCCATACAATGGTGACATAAATGTCAAGCATTGGATCGAATCAAGCCCCTTTATCTTAAAATGGAAAATAATTATCAATATAAACCTATTGTTTAATCATATGGCAGAAGAGTTACAAAGATCCCTGGAGAAATGGGTGATGTTTTATCATACTAAACATTTTTTAGTCATGGCTGCAGCCATCTGCACCAGAAATATTTCTGACTTATATTTCAGTTTTAACCATTTTGCTCACACCTATAGATCTCTGTCATGCTGTACTCTGATCTCGATATTGTGGCACATGGAGGAGTTCCTTGGTGGATCATTCTTATTGCAATTCTGGCGGGCTTATTACTGCTATTACTCCTTGTATCTATCCTTTGGAAGGTAAGAAGCATGAATCACCAGTTTTGTTGTATTAAAATGTGAACCAATGTGCTATATTTACTCTATTATTAAATGTGCATCTTGTGAGTAACTTTCTTCTGTGCACAAGCAGAACTGCACTTATTATAATGGGAATTATAGGCCAGTGCCTGGGACAGAAGAGTAAAGGGGGGGGGGGGGAGGCAGCATTAGGCTTCAATACAGCAAACTTTCTCCTTATTTTGTTTCCCTCGTCTGGACGCCTCTGGATATTCGTGGCTAATTTTAACGAGAGAACCACAGAGAAAAGCAGGTGCAGGGGATATTAAGAGGAGTCCAAAGGATCTTTATAGTTCAGGAAACATGAAATCATCTGTCCTTCTTTTTGTTTGGTGATCTGTTCAGTGAAAAAGTAGCTTTGTGTGAAACCCAGATATTATGCTTTCTCCAACAGTTCATTCAAGCTGTAAAATGTCTACTAAATTAATCACATGACACAAGGAGCGGAAAAAGGACCGAAAATCAAATAATCACTTAGATCTGCTGACTGCTGGTAGACACCTGCTGGTGGCCATTGTGCCATTCCTACTCATGAATTAGGCTGCAGGGTGCAGAGTGCCTTTCAGGTGTTTTTATTTGACGGTTCTTGAGTGTTTTTAGAAGTGTTTACAAGCATTTTACAGCTTAAAAGTGGTTTTTGTTTAGCCAATAGAAAACACTAGGAGTAGGAGAGCTGAAGGAGATTAGGGCTGGAGAGCTGCTGTTTCAGCAGAAAACAAGCGACAAAACGCTCATGTTGCACATTTTCAGGCATTCCCATTAAACTCTATGGGGCCCAATCTGCCAAAAAAAAGCTCATGTACTTTTTTGAGAGACAGACATTTTGCTTCAGACGACAGAACGGTCAGATGTGAACAGGGGCCATTGAAATAAATGGGATTTGGCTTGTTGAGGGTTTTATAGCTACAAACTTCAAGCAGAAAATTGCTAAGGTGTGAAAAGGGCCACCAACAAATGTTTTGACTGCCTAGGGCAGCATGCTATTTAAATTAGGTCCTATATTGTAAGGATCTGTGAATCTCTGAACAACCACTGATGATTCACCCTACGTTCATATCTGTTTTTCAGAAACGCACTACAGTACATTTAACATGGTTTCCTATGTTTACATCTAAGGGTTTTTCAGCCGGGGTGTTTTTGGAAAGGGTTGGGGACTTTTATCCCGCAGCAGATTGTGTTTTGCATATAATAGACTTCAATGGGGTCACACCAGAAATGCAAGTGTTGCCTTTTTGATGCATTTTTTAATGCGTCTTGTGTATTTTTTTATTTTCCCTTTAAAAACACTGTATATAGCTGGTTGCTAAGGCACAGGCTGGAAAGCCGGCTACCACATCCTTCACAACCGATGAGTCATCAGCTGTCAGCAGGAGCCCTGCCCCCCCCCCACCCTGAAGCACCTTGTCCCCATGTTAATGGCCAGTGATTGTGGGGGTCTGGGGGCAGGAGAGTCATTGGAATATGGAAGCCCCCTTTAAGAAAGGGGGCCCCAGATCCCAGCATTCCCATCCCTCATGTGAATGAGTATTGTACCCCTACCCATTCACCAAAATAAAGCAGTGTAGTGTTACAAAAAGAGCCAGTTTTTGACAGATCCTTTGTTAAAAATGAAGAATGTCCCCTGTCGTAGTTTCAACGTCACTCACAATGTCTTCTTTCTCCACCGCCGCTGACCCGCTGAAAATTAAAAAAAACGCTTCTCCTTGAGTGCTGGCTCCCACCATTCTGTCAGCTCCAGGTGTCTGACAGTTCTTATATAGCTTTGGGGCGTGGCCATGTGGTGACGTTACTCTCAGACCCACTCAGACCCATGCCTCCTTGTAAAGTCCCAGACCCGGGCATGATGAATCTGAATCGCAAAGGGGCAGGATCTCCGCCTGCCCCAAAACATCCTCCCATGTTGAGGGAATGTGGCCTGGTATGGTTTAGGAGGGGGGGAGCGCTCGCTTATCCCCTCCCTTTCCTGACCTGCCGGGCTGCATGCTCAGATAAGGGTATGGTATAGATTTGGAGGGGAAGGGGGAGCCCACACCTTTTTTGTTTTTTTTTTTGATGTGGGGGTCCCTTTCAAATCCATACCAGACCCCCCTGAAGGGCCTTGTATATATTTGGGAGGCGGGAAAACCCCACCCCCTTCTTATTTTTTAGCTGGCAGTTCTATTTTTTACATTCAGCTGTCAGCAGGCAATCCCGCTGACAGCTAATGACTCATCAGAGGTGGTGGCCGGCTTCCTGGCTTGCTCCTTAGCAACTAGCTATATACACTGTTTTTAAAGGGACATAAAAAAACACACACACACAAAATGAAAAATGCATAAAAATGCATCAGAAACGCAGGTTTAAAAGCACAAAATGTGCCTGAAAAACGCATCAACTGCACCCACATTGATGTGAAGCTAAACTTAAAGTAGAATCATCAGTGTTATCCAGCACCTGACATGATATCACTGAATAAAACATTCAGCTTAAGTGCTTCCATTTAAGTAATGGAGATACCCAACGCTAAGTCAGTACATGTTTTGCTTTGTTTCTCACTTAAAAGAATTTTGCTCATCTCCTAATTACATCACTTGCATTAGTTTTATTTCACATCACTTTACAAAATGGAATCAGCACGCACTACCGTTAAAGTACAATCCTCTGGTGTCCTAGCATTGTTTGCCAATCTACAGTATTAAGAAAGGTTCACAGAAAAAGGAATAGAGTCGATAATGTTATCATCTAGCACTCTCCAAGAGATTTCATTAATGTTTGCAAATCTAAGTTTAAATAAAAATAACTTAGTAGGGTGCCCCAAGTAAGAACTTGCAATCCCACTAGGGAAAAACTGAAAAATTAAGTTGCTGTTAGTAGCAAAAGAAGGACTGGGGTGTTTGATGAAACTTTGCAAGAACAAAACAAAAGTATGAGTAATGCCACCTTTAAATGTGGCACATAAAGCATGGCTGCATTCAGATATCCCAAGACAGTGGTCGCCAATCTTTAGGACCTCATGGACCGCTAAACTCACAATTTTGAATCCCGCGGACCACTACCATGAATTTTACATGCCTTATACACACAATGCTCAGGAAAAAGTCTAAGTACTGAAAAAAGGGCCTTCTGTGTGTACTTTGCCATACAGGTGCAAGTATGGCAACGTTCAACAGCTTTGACTGTTACTAGACCTATTACTTTGCTGTGTTAGGGGCCTTCAAAGCAGAATTACAGACAACACATACAAAGCATTAGTGGTCATTCAACGCATATCTTAATACCAGAGGGCTGATAAGCTGCAATATACTATATTTTTGTTCTTGAGTAAAAGGAAAAACCCCCTTGGCAGTGGGGACTGCCCCTGCACTGCAAGGGTTAAACACAGAAGAAAAAATGAAGCAATCAACTCTCTCAAAACCACCTAAATAAATGATGCATCTCAATTGGAATGACAGATAAGAGCTATATAATGTAGAGCTGTAATCACCTCCGGGCATTCATGAGTAGAAATGCTCATTAACCAAAATAAATTATATAAATCTATGAAGGTACTATCAAATTTTAATGAATAAATACAAGCACAGGTACCCCCTAGCAGCAAACAATGATAGTAATCAGCTAGAGTCCAAGAGTCTATCTGATGCAGCTCTGTCAGCTGAACGGGCGCAGTAGGTAACCGGCTGTTCACTGCCAGGTTCCCTTAGTCGAGATGGCGGCGGCAGCACCCGAGAGCTGATTGAAAAACCGGATTTGTGGACAGCTAAGTTCCTATTATTAAAAGTCAGCAGCTACAGAATTTGTAGCTGCTTACTTTTATTTTTTTTCTGAAGGAGCGAGCCTGGAGTTCCTCTTTAACAAAGCATCTTTTTAAAAGATTTATCTCTTTTTACTCGCCATGAATACATTGTACCCGCACAGTTGGTTCTTTTATTATTGCTGTCAGTTGGCAGTAGGACTTTTTTTTGTTTGCTGCTACTATTAGGCCTACACAGCATAGCCTCTGACTGCTTTTTAAGGGCCCAGGTAACCCCACAGTAGGCCGATGAAAATGCGTCCCTATGAGCACCAGACTGATGTGACATCACTCACCTGTTTGGACCAGACTGACAGCGGCTGGGAGCTATTTATTTCTGAGACATCAATGCCTTCACTGCATGGAGGATTACATAGCTTACCATAGCCCCGTTTCCAGAGATTACATGCTTAGACTCAGGCCTTGTACAGTCTTCCTAACGGGACCCTCCAACCTACACCCCACCTATCCTCCTGGAGTGCAATGAAAAAAACAGCACTGATTTTATCCTCCTACGCCCTGAAAATGAAAAAAAGTCCGACCTCCTGGGCCCCTCCGTTAACCTGATGGGGCCCAGGAAAAAGTAATTTAAGCCCTGTTAAGCAAGTAGGAGCTGGGGTGTGGTCTAGTAAAACCATTTATTAATTTAGGCAAACATGGACAATAAAGTTGCTCTGCCCCCCCCCCCTGTTTTACTGATGAGGCCTGGGCCCAGTACAACAGGACCAGTTGTACTGCCTTATCAGCAGCCCTGCTTAAACTGCCTGAAGTTCATTCTATTCCCTGTATGTGAATGCAATATTATAGAGATTTTTTTTCTTTAACAATAAATTATTGTTTTTACTCTATTACTACACTTTTCTTTATGCAATTTGTCTTCTTCCTTTTTTTATGCACTGCAAGGGTTAAATGCTTCTTTATGTCTAAGGGACTGCAAAAAGCAGTTTTACTTAACCGATCCACATCTCCGTCCAGGCTGTAAGTTTGATCCCCACAGCCTCCTTTCCCCTATGCTCCGATAGTCACAGGTCCTCTGACATCATCAAGTCCAATGTAAAGCCCAATAGCCCTGCATTGGATGTGGGAAAGCCAAGGGACAGTCCACTCCCATAATGTAGAGAAGAAGAGGAGAGTGTCAGCAGCTGGGGGAGGATCGGGTAAGTAACACTGCAGTCTCCAGTCCCTTAGACCTAAATAAGCATTTAACCCTTACAATGCAGGAGCAGTCCAATTACAAGAGAGGATTTTTCCTTTTCTTGAAGATGAGCTTTAAAGGTTAAAGTGTTTGTTACCCTAAAAAAAAAAAAAAAAAAATATATATATATATATATAGAGAGAGAGAGATCCTGTTTCCTTATAGCAGGTTAAACAGCACAGTGCTTGTGCTGTCTAACCTGCCCCTCTGGAAACTGTAAACAAAACCCGGCTGATCCTGCCACTTCCTGTGTCCCCCTCTGTGTGCTGACCACTGTAATCATGGCTAATAAGCCCTTATCACTGTGGTCTGCCCGTGTGCCTCCGTCATCCGCTGTGTCTCCTCTCTGCTCTCCCCCCTCCCCTTCCTGCCTGTCAGCTTGGGAGTCGTGTCTCTGTCTACACGGGCTGCTGTTAATAAAAAAGTAAAATGTCACTGCTAGCCCCTCTCTTTTAAGCTCCCATCCTGCACTGTATAAGTGTTTGTGAGAAACAAATACTCTAAATACCATTTTGTATAGTAGCTTCAGGCCAGTTACGTGACTCCCGGCCGCTGTAACACTACAATCCAGGGCTACAGCGGGAGGGGCCAAGCGGCAGCTCTGCGGTCACGTGACTCCTGGCTGATGGCAAAGGGAGAGGTCGGCTCCTCCTGCTGTAGCCCTGGATAGTAGTAGTATCAGAGCGGCCGGGAGTCATGTGACCGGCCTGAAGATACTTCACAAAAAGGTATTTAGAGGCTTCATTTCTTACACTTATACAGTGCAGGATGGGAGCTTGAAATAGAGGGGCCGGCAGCAAGGCATAATTTAGGGCTACAAACCCTTTAACCCTACCTATTGTACCTAACCCATGTTACCCCCGTATTGAGGTTGTAATATGTAACATGGTGCAAATGTAAACACCCCCCATGGTGGATTTAATGATTTGAAAGTCTCCTATGGAAAAAATTATTAAATACACTTTTTTTCCTGCAGGTATATGCAATTATTTTTTTTTCTAAAAAATGAACTTAGCCTTGAAGACTTCTTTGTTGCTTTAGGTAGATGTATGGATCCAAGGGGTTAGTCTAATCAGCAGCCTCACAGCTCATATGTAGTAGGGTCAAACACATCTCCACATGCGATAAAAATCTTATATCCATCCTGTTCTAATTTTCTTTGGTATTCTATGTTTCTGTTCAGCATATCACACTGTATCCTCATGCTAAGTGATACAGATAAACACATAACTTAGGCAACAAAACTTTAGCTCATTGCTGTCTTCACCTATTACTTCCAGTGCGGTTTCTTCAAGAGAGAGTCTGCAGAGTCCAAGTATAGAACAAACTACTATCGGGCACATTTGGGGGTACAGCCCTCCGAGGCACAGAGGCAGGCCGAGGAGGATTTCTAGCTGGTAACATCCAGCACGAGTGTGTTATGAAATGCTGCATAATATTCTTTATATCCTAATCACATGCTGCTGTTTAAAACTAACCTAGTTATAATGCTGCAGTGTGATTTGCTTGAAAATATTATTCAGAGTGGAGATGATTCTTTTCAACAGACATTTATTAATATTTATTATTTAGTAATGGATCTCTTGGTTTTTTAATGCGTTTGCTGAATTAATGCATGCTGTATGCCAGCCAAAATGCAAAGTATAAGCCTTCTCACAGAGATCCTTATATAAACAGTTGGATGCAGTGTTCAGTGGCAGTGATACTAGTGTATTATGTTTTAGTAACCACTGTCTTGCATGTTTCTCCCATGTACTAGTATAGGCATGCTAAGGTACTGTCCACTTTTCGTATATGGCTCATCTCTTTATCATAAAAGCATCACTACAAGAAGTAAGCTTCCAGTTGTAAAGAGTGTACACCTAGGGAACATTTGTAATAGAGAGTGGATATCAACTGTATACCCCAAGATTACTCCACATCCCAGCATATTCATAAAATGCAAGTTGCGTTAGCCCAGGAGAGGCGAGTCTCATGACTTTGGAACGCCTTGACAAGGCTTATCCCAGTTTTTTTTTTTTTTATTCTTCTCTTCCATTCAGAAGATTGTACTCAGCGTTCTGCTGGCTTCAGGTCTTTAAAGTCAGTGGAGTGCTAATCACATATATAAAGCACATTTTAGTGCTTTATAAGCATGTATATACCGCTGCTTTAAAAATGGCTCCTTTAGGGTTGCAACTAGAGATACACCAAAATTTCGGTGGCTGAAACAAATCGGGCGAAAATGGTATTTTGGGCATTTTGCCAAAAGAAGAAAAAAAGGTGTCGATAAAGCGCTGATAAGGGCTGTGGGTTGCGGAGGGGTGGAGGCACGGCTACGTAGTGAGGATGCCTGTGTTGCGCATGCCCAGTGGTAGTGGCCGTGCTGCCGGGTGACGTCACTCGCTGGATGTCTCGGCATGCACGTTCCCCACAGTTGGGAGTCAGGAGCATACAGGGCTTCAATGGCGAGCGGGCTCCGTCTCTCCTGGATGGATGTGGCTACTAAATTCATTTGGTGAGCATTGCCGCTGGAGATCTTTCTAACTGCTCTCTAAGTTAACTGTACAGGATTGACATCCAAACTGAAGCTACTTGAAATATAAAATACAATACAACATTGATTGATTGCATGCTATTTAGAAGGATATAGCATTTAGTAGTATGCGATTACTACTACTATACTAACAACAGTTGTTTAAAATGCACTACCCTTTTGTTAGTATAGTACAGTGAAGGCGAACCTTGGCACTCCAGATGTTTTGGAACTACATTTCCCATGATGCTCATGCACTTTGCAGTATAGTTGAGCATCATGGGAACTGTAGTTCCAAAACATCCGGGGTGCCAAGGTTCACCATCACTGGTATAGTATAACATACGACAGAATGATATCTTTTTATAAATAGCATGCAGCAATCATAGCAATCAATGTTGTATTTTTTTTTTTTTATTCTTTGGTACAAGATGCACTGCGGTGCAGACATAACTTGCATGGCAAGGGAGCTGCACTGTTTTACAAAGCTGATTAGTTCGGTTTAGATTTATTTTATTTTCTGTGTCCAATTTTTGTGTTACTTTATTAAAGTACTTATTTTACGTTACTGGATTGTATTTTTTAAATTCAAATTTATTTAAATTAATTATATTAATTAAAAAGTTGAATATAATACGATTACGATTATAATAATATCATATAATATATAATAATATATTTAAAAATATATACGGTATATCCTTTGAAACTGTCATTTTTGGTTTCGGCCAAGTGCATCCTGAATTTTCGGTTTCAGCACTAACATTACCATTTCGGTGAATCTCTAGTTGCAACATATGGTGTTCTGTTACAAAGCCTGTTTTATGCATTGATATACCTTCTTAGACATAATGAGGATGGTTTACTAAAGGTTTTGAGAATGTTCTCACAATGAAATGTCTAAAAATGTACTTCAATTATCCAATCATGTGAAAAGAACATACCTGTTTGCTTATTTCATCTGCACATGATTGCATAATTAAAGTGAATCTTCACACTTTTTATTGTGTGAACACTCTCAAATCCTTTAGTAAATCATCCTCAGTCTGTGTGCACAGTATGGTCACCTGCTGATTTGGCATCATTCACAGGCAGCTTAACTCTTTAATAATTATCTAGCATTAAACAGGAGGGGAGGAGAGAGGGAGAAACCAAAAATCACATTGTAAGCACGTTGTAGTGGCCCAAATCCTCCACTAGATATCAGCCTACTACCTCCACCTGCAAAACCAGAAAAAATAAAAGTGGGACAGAACATATGGCATGCCACCAAGCCACCAAGTTTAACTGATCTCAATAAGGTGGCCTTGCAGGGGTTAAAACTCGAGTTTTTCAATAGAAATGATCATACTCATTGTCAATCACTTTCCATCAGTATTGTTACAATATTGTTACAATACAATACCTTTCCAATTGGGATATTAAATTCAAGAAAATATAAATCCTGTGAGGCACCACTCAAGTAAATGACTCCCATAAATATTCAAAATTCTTGACTGAATCTAAAAAAATCTTTGTGGCTATTAGGGATAGGGAGACATCCCTTCCCAAATGATAGCTGCAGTGCCTTTGACTACTTGATGTTTAGTGAAGGTCAAGGAGACAAGACACTCCTATATTTTAGTCAAGCACTCACCATAATGTAATATTAAAGAAGAGTGTTGTTCAGTGAGCAATACCATATAACATAACAGAATTCAGCTTTCCATGATCTTGCCACATTATACCAAAGATTGATTGCTGATTATATTGGAAATATTGTTTGCCCTATACTTTGACTGAATTTTGATAAATAGCTTATTCCTGGTTAGTAAACTTGTGTACTTTCCATCTAGAACTAAAAAAATTGAGGTTTATGTAAACTGTTGAGGTTTATATATCCACTTGACCTTCGAAAGATTTATACCCCTTTATTACCAGAGCATTTTTTGCTATACAGCACTGCGTTACTTTAACTGACAATTGCGCAATTATGCAAAGCTGTAAATAAATAACATTCTTATTTTTATTTTTTTACCACAAATAGAGCTTTCTCTTGGTTGTGTTTGATCACCCCTAGGTTTTTTGTTTTTTTTGCGCTATAAACAAAAAAAGACTGACAATTTTGAAAAAGAAACAATATTTTTTACTTTTTGCTATAAAACATATCCAATAAAAAATGTAAAAACTCAAATTTCTTCATAAATTTAGGCCAATATGTATTTTGCTACATATGTTTTGTAAAAAAAAAAAAAATTCCAATAAGCAAATATTGATTGATTTGCACAATAGTTATAGCATATACAAACTATGATATGTAAACTGGGATTTTTATTTATTTATTTACTTTCATACTAGTAATGGCAGCTTATAGTGAGACTGCAATATTGCAGCGACAATCTAACACTAACTGACCCTTTTGACACTTTGTGAGATCTAGTGACACTAATACAGTGATTAATGCTAAAAAATATACACTGTCACTGTACTTATGACACTGGCTGGAAAGGAGTTAAACATCTGGGGCACTCAATTGGTTAAATGTGTGCCTAACCAGTGTTTTTGTGTTTACTATTTGGTGCTTTTACTAAGGGATGTGCTGAATTTTATTCCCTACTTTGCCGGGAAACAAAATCCAGCACATTCCTGCTGACAGGACAGAGCTCTATCTTGTTTACATAGGCAGAGCTCTTTTCTGTCTTTCTCCTTGCCGAACAGTGGGTGCCATTGGTCATCCGGCTTGCACCCACTTATCGGCTTGTGCTGTGACTAATTATGTTCCCTACATGGAAGTCCCAGATCCAGAACAGGAGAGCCACTTTACCGCCATATAAAATATTTGCAAGCACATTCAGAGTAAATTTTTGTTATGTTATGTCTTAGCTATGTCATGTTTTTAGCATATTAGTGTAAAGTAAAATTGGTTGTCATGGAAAACACAGTCCACTCCTCTCTCCAACACTTCAGTACCTCAAACATATTCTACAAATTCCAGACCCAAAAACACAGCTGGATGGTAGTGTACACATAAACTTGTTCCTTAATACTTTGCCATGTTCCCTAATGTTGCCCTATTTTCTTTATAGTGTGGGTTTTTTAAGAGGAAGCATTACCAAGATAAGCTGCCACAGTACCACGCTGTGAAGATCCCACGGGAGGAGAGACCCATGGTTCTGGAGGAGAAGACAGGGACCATTAAAAAGAAAGACTGGGTGACAAACTGGACTGAAGATGGCTCTGTAAACAATTATTCCTAACATCGGTATCATTCCCTGTTGGGGTATGACCCCTCCTGTTGAGCAGTCCTTGTAATGGGAAGGCTGGATCCTTTACTTTTGGGTAGTTTCTTATATTTGGTTTTATGCTCTTTTGTATATAAAGAAATGATGATATTTGGAGATATTGCAGCCTTGGCTTGATATTACAACATCGGCTCGCCAGAGCTTGCGGAGTGAAGATACCATGGTTGGTTTTTAAGCCACTTCCTTCAAGTAATAATAATGTTGGCTTCCCAGGAGGACTATAGAAAACTTTTGTGGGTCCCCCAGAAAGAGATCCCTGGGAATTGGTCTGCTCCTGCAGTCAATGACACTGTAGAATCACTGGTGGCCTGCAACACTTTTACCACAGAGACTTTCAGGAATGTACAGATGTCTGGATATTCACATGAATTATTAAGACTCTTTCTACTATACAATAAGAACTTGATATTTTGCTGTGTATATATTTGCAAGAGTATGAACACTGGCTTACAAACATTCACAATGTCTAGAGTATGAACCTGCGCTAAATCTCAAGTTTGAATGGTTTAATTATAATGAAGCAGAGCCAGTTACACTGAGTGAATGCATGATTAATATTTATGCCTTAACCTCAAGATAACGTTTTATATTACACAATGAGGGCACTCATGGAGTACCTCTGGGTATGGTACTGAGAAGTGTAAATGAATAGTGTAAGTTCTCCATATGACAATCCAGTTAATATGTCTCATAATCTAGGACAATTCCCCTGCAGTCTTTCAGTCAAGGTAACAATTGATAAAATAGATAGGATAAGGCAGATATAAAGACCTAGAACACAGTTATGAGGGTTAATGGCTCCTAGAACACAGTTATGAGGGTTAATGGCTCCTAGAACACAATTATGAGGGTTAATGGCTCCTAGAACACAGTTATGAGGGTTAATTGCAATCAGCCATTCCACTACTCTTCTCAACACAGGATAGAACTATGGACCCTTCTTCCCACCAGTCCACTATACAACAGTCTTTTGGACCCTGCTTCCAGCCAGTTCAAGGTACCTATCCGTGTTAGCTAAGTAGGGAACCAGACTTTAGGTAATCAACAGTATTTCACTATGCTTTATTAATCACAATGCAGGAGCATAGTGGTACAATCTGTTTCATACAGCTAGGGCCCTGACAAGAACTCAAATGATTTGAAATGCGTTGCAGTACAAATATAAATAACAGTATACCATTTAGTGCCTTAAGTCCAAATTTCTAAACCAAACAATCACACAACTACATTTTTGTCATGAGAATTTGATTGCTACTTTTTCCCATGGGAAAGCAGTAATAGAGACCAACCATAGACCCAGGGATTTTCTGAGGCCTACTGAAGCTTCAGGATACTCAGAACTACTATATGCTTCCTTCTATTTATCAGTACAGAAACGTTATGTTGACTTGTACCATACTATACCTATTTTCCAACTTTCTCTCTTAGAATTGTTTAAGAAAGTACTTTGAAATTATTAGAATAGCAATACGAAGACAAAGGGAGCAACATAAAATATTATTCACACACAATTTTGATGCTCAGACACACACACACACACAATGATGATGCTCAGTTACCATATACAGGACAATTAAAAGTTGCCCTGGTGGGCATGGTTCCATGGCCACTGTTTTTTTCAATTATAGGTTGTCCTGTAATCAAGGAGTTAGCGTCACATTTTACAAAATTCATTCTACCTTTTCTCAAAATGCCCGAAGTAATGAAATATGAGCAAACTACAACTAGACCTACACAGAGACACCTAAGAAATAGACAGTTGTTTGCACAAGTATATGCTTTAACTATACAGTAGCTCACAAAACTGAGTACACCCCTCATATTTTTGTAAATATTTTATTACATTTTTCATGTAACAACACTGAAGAAATGACACTTTGCTACAATGTAAAGTAGTGAGTGTACAGCTTGTATAACAGTGTAAATTTGCTGTCCCCTCAAAATAACTCAACACACAGCCATTAATGTCTAAAGCGCTGGCAACAAAAGTGAGTACACCCCTAAGTGAACATGTCCAAATCGGGCCCAATTAGCCATTTTCCCTTCCCAGTGTCATGTGACTCAGTGTTACAAGGTCTCAGGTGTGAATGGGGAGCAGGTGTATTAAATTTGGTGTTATCTCTCATACTGGTCACTGGAAGTTCAACATGGCACCTCATGGCAGAGAACTCTCTGAGGATCTGAAAAAAAAAAAAATTTTGGCTTAGGCTGTAAGAAGATTGCCAAGACCCTGAAACTGAGCTGCAGCATGGTGGCCAAGACCATACAGCGGTTTAACGGGACAGGTTCCACTCAGAACAGGCCTTGCCATGGTTGACCAAAAAAGTTGAGTGCACATGCTCAGCATCATATCCAGAGGGTGTCTTTGGGAAAGAGAGGTATGAGTGCTGCCAGCATTGCTGCAGAGGTTGAAGGGGTGGGGGTCAGCCTGTCAGTGCTCAGACCATACGCCGCACACTGCATCAAATTGGTCTGCATGGCTGTCATCCCAGAAGAAAGCCTCTTCTAAAGATGACTAAGGACATGGATTACTGGAACCATGTCCTGTGGTCTGATGAGACAAAGCTAAACGTATTTGGTTCACATGATGTCAAGCGTGAGTGGTGGCAACCAGGTGAGGTGTACAAAGACAGGTGTGTCTTGCCTACAGTGAAGCATTGTGGTGGGAGTGTCATGGTCTGGGGCTGCATGAGTACTGCCAGGACTGGGGAGCTACAGTTCATTGAGAGAACCATGAATGCCAACATGTACTGTGACATACTGAAGCAGAGCATGATCCTCTCCCTTCGGAGACTGGGCCACAGGCAGTATTCCAACATGATAACGACCCCAAGCACACCTCCAAGACTTCCACCGCTGAGGGTCAAGGTAATGGACTGGCCAAATATGTCTCCAGACCGAAACCCTATTGAGCATCTGTGGGGCATCCTCAAACCGAAGGTGGAGGAGTGCAAGGTCTCTAAAATCCACCAGCTCCGTGAGGTTGTCATGGAGGAGTGGAAGAGGACTCCAGGGGCAACCTGTAAAGCTCTGGTGAACTCCATGCCCAAGACGGTTAAGGCAGTGCTGGAAAATAATGGTGGCCACATAAAATATTGACACTTTGGGCCCAATTTGGACATTGTCACTTAGGGGTGTACTCACTTTTGTTGCTAGCGGTTTAGACATTAATGGCTGTGTGTTGAGTTATTTTGAGGCGACAGAAAATGTCACTGTTATACAAGCTGTACACTCACTACTTTACATTGTAGCAAAGTGTAATTTCTAAAAAAAAAAAAAAGATATAATAAAATATTTACAAAAATGTGAGGGGTGTACAGACTTTTGTGAGATATGGCAACTCTTCCTTGTGATGTACCCAAGCTAAAGGGTTAGGATTAGTTTAGTTTTAAATGGGGGGGGGGGTGTTGTACAGGTTCCACACAGATGTTCTAATTTCAAACTGCCCTGAGTAATTTTTATTGCATTCCCAGTAACAATCCTGGCCTGTTATGCAATTTACTAGGCAATTCCAACCCCTCTCAACTAAGTACATGGCTCTACAAAATAACAACTTGTACTTGTGTCAGGACTTTAAAAAAAAACTTTTACATGGGTAGGTATCTTAGCGAATGCAATATACAGGGATATGGGTAATATTGATTGTGGAGATCTCTACCACAAATGGTAGTAACTGCAGGGAGTATTGCTACTTTTAAAAGACTCTTAGACGTGCATCTCAAGGATCAGAACATTCAGGGGTATTTGAAATGATTACGTCCACACACACCTATACAGGTTGAACTGGATGGACTATCGTCTTTATTCAACCTCAACTACCATGTAACTATGTAGTGATATAAACACAGATACACACACACACACACACACACACAGGTTGAACTGGATGGACTGGTGTCTTTATTCAACCTTACCAACTATGTAAATTACATGACTTCTATTGTATGCTCAAAAGATTTAGATTTGAATATATTATAAGCCCCTGAACTGCAAGTGTCCACTCGTAACCTTTTATGAGCAAGGGTGAGCTTAGACAATTACTACGCTGCATGATTGAAGAACAAAGCATAAAGGTCAGAAAGTGGCAATAATGAGAGAGTGGCAGCATTTTAAAAGTTTATGGGGTAAAAGAGGGAAAGTAGGGGTGTGGGAGGTTAAGGATAATACTGTGTATATACAGCATGCTCTGCTTTATCATGCAGTAAATGGCAAGTTTGCTTGAAATCACATTTCACTTGTCAATATGTCACTGGAGTAAATGTTATTATGCTTTTTATAACCAATTTTTTGCACATGGCACCTAGAAGAAATAAATTATTATAGATACAAGTTAATGCAGTGAGATAAAAGAGGGTTTGCATTAATAAACCAAAATGTGTAGTTGTGTAGTTTCACAAAGGGTGAATATAGGTATGCTAATCTCTCTTCTATTGTTAAAATAGCAACTAGGCTGTGAATACTGTACATGGTGCTTGACGTAAAGGATACATACTCATAAAGCTGAACTCCAGGCAGATATTAAAAATACACTAATGAATACAGTTATATAGTTTTGAAAAAAAAAAAAAAGCATTAAATGTATTTTAAATGCATCTAGTGTACATACTGGAATTTTACTTGATTTTAGCCTCTTGCAATTCACTATAGAGCAGCATTCAGATAGTGAGAGCGAGGGGCAGTACTTGGGGCCAATCAGGTATTCTGCATTCACATGCAATAACAAGAAACATGCTCACAGAAGGAAAGCAGAGAGATCACCTCATCAGTCTCTTGTTGCCCCCTCATTGTTCAGCCAGTAGTTGAGAGTAGACGAGGTGATCAAGCTGTGTTGCATAACTACATTGTCTATCTCCGTATTGGACGAAGAGAAATACAAATCCTTTGGCTTGTAAGACAGCTTCCATACATTTATTTCAATGGTTTATTAAGCTGTTAGCCCAGAGTTCAGCTTTAAGTCCAAAACGCCAGATCCCCTGAACTCACATATAATATTTGTCAAGGACCTGAGATTTGACAGTCGTCACCTTCTCCAAGCTTTGCCTATAGCCTTATAGTACTTCTCTCTTCCCGGCTGGACGTGCTTGCTTGGTAAGCTGCAATAGATTTGAATTTGGCCATCTCCCTAGTCTGAAAGTGCTCCATAGACAGCCCCAATTAACTCTACAGCAGCTTACTGCAATGACACATCTATTAAGACAAAAAAAGAGATGAAATGATGTTAACGTACGCAGTGGCTATTACATCTTCCTACAGTATGTCTTCATTTGGTTCCCAGGGCTGCTGTTAGAAATCACGGGGCCCCATACAGCCTATCTGACTGGGCCTCTCCATATACATACATATTAAAATTATATATTTAAAAAAAAAAACACTAAAATTCTTATTGGAGGCAGCAGGGGGATTTGAATCCTGGACAGTGGAGGGGATTGGTGGGGTGTAGTGGAGGGGGTCGGGGGAATTACAGGAACCGATCCCCTGTGTGTCTCTCCCTGCAGCAACTGAAAGCCAATGGGATGGAGAGAAGGAGAAGCCAGCTTTTAGCTGCTGCAAGGCGAGACATCCAGGGGATCAGTACCTCTAATTGCCCCCCCTTTACCGATCACCCCCTCTACTGCCCAAATCCAATTCTCCTGCTGCCCGGGCCCCCCCTGCTGGCTTGGACCCCTTATATGAGGACTGATGCTACCCCCTTATCAGTGGCCCTGCTGGTATCCATAATATGACATAAATGTAGGTAGTTGGTATAGTATACGTTGTACAACACTGAATATATCCTGTAAGGTGTTTGAAATTAGAACAAAATTTTCCATTTGTAGTTACTAACATTTCATCTAAATTTGGTTAGTGTCCTGGGGTCCTTTGCATTAAACTTGTACCACAAATTCTCTGTTATTGATAAAAATGAATTTTCCTATAATAAGTAAAAAATTTACTTTACCTTGACATCTGATGCTAGACTGCTCTGACATCACTTGTCCATTAGTGTGTTATGTCCCTTCATTTTCATGTTGCAGTATATGTATTAAAAGGTGCTGATACCACAACACTGAATGTGACATATGATAGCTACATATAATAAATCACATTGGCTCATTGGAGAATAATTTTTTTTATTGTCATGATAAATGTGAATAATATAAAAGCTTAGAATATGGCAACATAAATAAATATATTTATACAATAATTTTGTGAAGTATTGTTTTTTTTTGTGTTGATCTTGAAAATACATTTATTGGTATAAGTTAGATATGTTGTCCACAGTCCATGAAGCAGGGATATCGAGTCACCATACATCGAAAAGAAACAAAGGAAGGATCACCTTCAAGGACTAGGAGACTTTAGAGGCACCCTACTTAAAAACCAGCAGATAAAACAATGTATTTATTAAATCCCCTTAAAATACATAGCCACCACATAAAGGTTGTAAGTATAATTATACACCAGCATTAGTAAAAACCTATACAAATACTGTTTATGATAAAATGTTGTGTCCCCCTGGTAAGTGCTACGCGTTTCACAGTTCACTGCTGCTTCATTAGGGACACCATGGGATTGTCTGAAAGGTTGAAGAAAATTTTATTGGTACAAATATCTTTACAAATTAAGAGTTTTTTTTTCCACAAAATACGTCATAATAACTGAAGGCTTAGCACAACATCTGACAAAAGTTAAACAACCGCTTGCTCTCGAAAGGATATCAAATGCAATCCCCTAATGAACCAAGGGGAAGGTGAGCTGGACACTGGGCCAGATAGAGGGGAAACGAGGGCCATGACGGGCCACACAGTCCCAGCTACAAAACAATGATAAGAATAACACTACTGAATGTACTAATTTCACAAGTAAATTAATAATCAAAAGGAAGTTTATAGGGGGAATAAGGATAGACCACCCAAGACAATCCCTTACCCCAAAGGATCAACCTACACAGAGGAAAAATGGGCTCCAAGGCATCCATAAACAACACACATACCACCACATCCGCCAGAACCCAAGATACAAATGAAGACCATCCATCCAGCGCATTTACTCAAACACACACCAAAGAACTATGACGGGACATTAGGTCTCTTGTCTTGCAGGGCCATTTAGAGAGGAAGCATCGGCCCGGACTGATGACTCTTTTTGTATTGGTATTCTCGGTAAGCACACCACTTTATCTATTTAAGGGGGGCCTTTGTGGATAGCCTTTGTTACCTTGTTTGGCCAGGAGTTAACCTTATAGTGGGGGATGTACCATTGAGCCCTTTTGTAGCTATGGGATCCTAGTTTTTATGGACACACAGCTAGGAATGTTTATGTGTGGATATTGGATGTTGGGGTTAGTTGGGGAGACAATGCGTATGTGATTCCTTCTACATGTACATTTATTATGTTGCTGCGTTATGGTTCTTTGGTGTGTGTTTGAGTGAATGCGCTGGGTGGATGGTCTATGTTTATATCTTGGGTTCTTGCGGGTTTGATGGTATGTGTGTTGTTTATGGATGCCTTGGATCCCATTTATCCTCGGTGTTATTACTCAAGTATGGTGCCTCTAAAGTCCTCTAGTCTCTAAAGGTGATCTTTCTTTTGTTGTTTTCAAATTATATAGGATGTGTCACTGAACATCCACTCCCTGAGAGGTGGTAATTCTACTTCTTTGTTTGAGTCATCATACATGTTTAGTTAAAATTCACAGTACCTTATTTTCATTTCAGCTGTCATCTAGTACTGACAGCAAAACTCTGAGAGGCCATTTTTTTGAACTGCAGTGGTATTTGTCTAGAACTTGGTAAGAACAGCATCATGGTTGAGACTATAATGATTTTTTTTTGTTCAATAAACAAGTTGAATGTAAGAAAATGATCCACTCCCACTGTTCTGATGGCAGAGAGACTTCTCCTCTGCCAGAATACAATGATCAGTGCTAATCATTGGCACTGATCACTCAGGAAAAACCCAACAGGCTGGTTGTTCAACCAGACTGCCCAAACATGAATTGAAATTCGGCCGGTCCCTACTGAACCAGCCAAATTTCAATCCACGTATGGCTACCCTACGTAAGAGCTTGCGTAGATCGCCTTCTAAGAAACCATCAGATCAATACATTCATCCAGGCTAATAGAATGCTCCCACTTCACTGCTGGAAGTGGACCCTAAGTCAAAAAGTGAAGATTTGATATATTACTGTATAGAGAACATTTAGAAATGTTAACTGGATCTAAACAGTACCCTGTTCCTTTTGTTTTAAATTCCCCCTGAAAAAAATGTGGCTCTAGCTTCATTACTGCATGTCTGTAGTGTGAGATTATTTTATTTTCCAATAATTTTTACTGAATTTTCCAAGAGGAATGAAAAATACTAATAAAAAGAACCAGCGTAGTTATATTCTCTATTTTTCCTGTTATAAATAATGACAACAAGGCAAATTATATTTTCTCATAAGAGATCAGCATTTTCTGTGTGTCCTTACAATTGCGAAATATAGGTAAGTCAGCTGATCATGAATGGGCATTAAAGGACATTTGCCCTTTTCCTTCCATGGGGGACACCCATAATTACAAAATGCAAAATGCAATCAAACTTACTGTAAGAGAGAACGTGAGAGAAAAAAAAAGGAAAGCATGAAGGTTATGAGGTACTGAATCCAGTAGGTGTATAGATAAAGGTAGGATCAAAGTAGAGGATGGGTATGAGAGCAAAGGGGTAGCCAGGCTTGGGAATTAGGAACAGAGTTTCTGTCTGCAATGTCTGTAGTGTAAAATTCTATGGTACTGCTGTCTCTCTGATGATCTCATAAGATTTGAAGTAAGATTTGATGATGAAGGCGTCGGTAATGTGCTGTTTCTGTTCTCCTTGGTAGAAGAAAAGCTATATTGTCAGGATGTCCTTGCTTTTGCTTCGTTCCATCTGTGAATATGTGCTTCCTCCACTCCTCCACCTCTGCACCTGATGCTTAATTATTCTCCATCAGTCATCAGATCACTGGTATTTAGGGGGGGTAGCTCTGACCTGAGAAAGACAAGTCCTGCTCATATAAGATGGCTGCCACCACAGAAACATAGGCATGCTAAGTTTTGGGAAACGATCAACTACAGGGAGACCACAGGCAAGACTACCAATTAGTCTGTTGCTCTCTGTCTGCCCTTTTGAGCACAGTTTTCACAGTTCAGGCCCTCTTTAAAGGGTATGCAGCTGCCCTTTTGTCTGCACCACCTCTATGCTGTTTTGCTGAGCACAATCCTGTATGTAGCATGAATGTCAGGTTCAAGGGGTTACCAGGGCACACAGAAATTTTATGGTGGGATATAAGAATGAGCAGGCATCTTTAGAACCAAGGTACATGAGTGATTGAGATGCATTTGCAATGCATTTACATGTATGTAGAATAAAAGAAAAGTGAGGCCCGGAGCAGGAGCGGAGCGATAGCATAGGGCCAGCATGACTAGGTGGACAGGGGAGGGGAAGGGGTTAAGTTAGGAAATAAGTTCAGACAGTGGTGTCATGGGGGGGGGGCCTAAGTGACTAGTTTAGCTTCAGGGGGAGGTGGGGCTGGCAGGCAGGAAGAGGTGGGATCTGCTGGGGGGTGCCAAAATCCCCTCACTCGGCAGAAGAAGCGTCCCTCCCTCCCTCCCTATTGTTTAAACTCTATTTGTTGGTTCCTTGGTGGGTGTTTGTTCTTTTTCTTTGTTTTGACAGGTTTGCCTGGGGATGACACCAAAGACACCAGCATAAAGTCTCGTAGACGCGTTTCACACATAAATCTTAATGATTAAGCACAAGATGTATGTGTGAAACGCGTCTATGAGACTTTATGCTGGTGTCTTTGGTGTCATCACTTGCAACTTTTTGGAAATAAAGGTATTTGAAACCTATTGGAATCCCTGGATGTGCGGCTAATTATTTTCCTACAAGTGTTCCCACGGAGGTGGGCCGGGGCCAGCACTCTATTGGATATCCTATCTCCTGGCAATCACCACACAATATACACCTGGAGCAGTGTCTTTCTTTTCTTCAGTAAAAGGGTGCAAGTGGGGGGTGGGTTGGCCTTTCAGCCAGGTTTAGAGTGACATCTGTTCTACGCTAGTCAAGCACAAACTGATCTCGAAAGCTTATGAGCTTACATTATAATACAGTAAAAAGATACTTTCTGTGTTTACACCAATTTAACCCAATACAATGACATATCAATGTTACTGGTCCTAACATTTTGTGAGTCGTGAGTCGGGAATTGCCAGCAAAAAAACTTGTCTTTCTTTTGTGTGCTGTTGGTGTCATCTCCTGGATTGCATGAAGTCACTGTATTTCATGAAAGGAGGCATGGCAGGCTGAAGTAACCATGGCAAAAAGTGCTGCAAATTCACTGAAATCTATCTCCCGGTCTTGGTTTGCATCCAAATCTGAGAAGATGACGTCTAGTGTCTTGGTGTCATGAACTTGCTGCGGTGAGAAACAGTATAAACACATTGTGTTATTCAGATGTAATTACAGCATACAAAGATACGTGAAATAAAATTTATCTATTTAATAATATGAATAGCACAGTGGCTTAGTGGTTTGCATCTATTCATTGTTGCTTTGAATCCTAACTGGGACACTAACTGCATTGCGTTTGCACATTCTCCCCATGCTTCATGGGTTTCCCCCCATATTACAAAGACATTCTGGCAGGTTAGCTGGTTCCTGTGTAACCTCACCCTAGTACATATGAAATAGGGACCTTAGATTGTAATTTCCTTGAGGGCTGGGACCAGGGCCATCTTTAACACAGGTCAAAAGGGGCAGCTGACCTGGGCCCATTCATTGTTGTTGGGTGGCATAAAGCAGCTGCTCCTTGAGCCAGCACTGCCTGCAAATAGTTGATAAGTGGATTCGGAAGGGTGAAAAAAGGAACAAAGGTTATGAGACTTTGAGTGAGGTCAGTCATTGATAAATATCAAAATAATATGGAATATCGAAATAATGATTAATTTATTAAATATTTCATAAAGGGTACAATAATATAAGAATAGACATGCACAAATCAAGGACTAAACACGAAGTATATAAATTCATATAAATATATTTTCATAATAATAAATCAATAAATAAATAAATTAGTCAATACATTGTTTATATAAACAACATGTGGTCAGTCTTCAAATGGTCTTTCTTCATATCTTATAGGCTCTACGCGTTTCGTGGCTCTACGTCCACTCATCAGGAGATAATGAGCTGAATCTGTGAATGTAGACTAACATTAAAATTTCAGATATATGTAGGAAATATAACAAATTGCTCCAATATAAATATAAAACTCAGCTACTTACTATGGTAACTCAAAAACTCTAGGAGGGAAAGAAACCACCCCAATAACGACTGTCTAACCCGGGGCTTTTCGGGGCTGGATTCGGAAGGGCCCAAGAAAATATTTTCTCAGGGTCCAGTCAATATTAAAGAAGGCCCTGCCTGGGACTGATGTACTGTATATGTAGTGCTGTGTAAAATGTCAGAACTATATAAATACCTGTATTCAAGAAATACTTATTTGGTTAGAAAATTGCAAACTTTCATTCTAATACAGTGCTGAAAACATTGTGACAATTTAAGGCCCAACTTCAAAACACCACAAAAATATTGCATTTTGATAACTTTGTGTATGGGTAATATATATAATGATACTGCCATTTGTAGTTGAGCAATTGCAACAACAATAACTTGAAAAAAGTTTTTAAATTTTACACTATATGACTAAATGACCGATTTATAGCTGAGGTTTAGGAATGTTTTTTTTCTGCAAAGGTACATCGGTCCAACCTGGACCAATAAGTATGTGCTATACTTGGCCAATCCCTGTGGAAGCTTAAAGTGGTTAAAAAATCTGAAATTTTTTTTACCCTAAAGCGATTGTAAAGGTAATTAAAAAAATAGGAAACATCCCTATACTTACCTGCTTTGTGCAATGGAATTACACAGAGCAGTCGTGAGCCTTCTCTTCTCGGGTCCCCCGCGGGCGCTCCTTGTTCCTGCTCTCTGTCCAGTGCCCCCATGGGAAGCAGCTTCCCCTAGGGGCACCTATGTTTGCTCGCTCTGCTACATCCATTGACACAGACAGTGGGACTCGGACTCGGCCCCGCCCCCCACTCCCTCGTCACTGGCTTTGATTGGCAGCACTGGGAGCCAATGGCTCCCGGTGCCCCAGCAAAGCCAGCGAGACCCGCAAGTGAGGAGAGAGAAGAGCCGAAGACGTGCACAGCACTGGATTGACTGATGGCTCGGCTAAGTAGAAGGGGGGGTTGAGGGAGGATGCTGGTGCCTAAACTTTTTTTACCTTAATGTAAAGAATGCATTAGGCGAAAAAATGTTTAGACTTTAGAACCACTTTAATGCATTCTCAGGATTCTTCAAAAATCTTCCACTGTTTGTTCCCCCGTCCCAATCCCTAACACTTACCTGACTCCTGTATTAATCCATCTCTGTGCCCAGCTCAGTGTTGCCAACCTACCAGATTGAAATTTACTATTACGACACCCAAAATTTCCTGGCACAGTCAAGTCTTGCATTTACAAAAGTTACAAAATTACAATTTTATGTGCAAATTTCAGTATTTAGGCTACAAACAAGTACAATATGTGATTAACAATATGATTTAAGGTAGATATTAAGGCAAAAAACATATTTCTTATTTTATTTTCGATTTAGTAAGTAGCTCAGGGACAGGGCTCCGGAGGGCAAGAAATTAGAATGGGCAGGCATACACACAGGAAATTGACACTGAGAGCAGTGTGCAGAAGCACAGATGATGATAAAACCTCACCGTCACGTCACGTCCCCTCCTGAGTCACAATGACAGTCTCTCTCCACGTCAGGTGGTCTGTTCAGTTTACTCCAATCCAAACAGCACTGGCAGTCCCACTCCTCCTGGCTTGCCTTGCTCCCATCCCAACAGACCCGCACACGAGGCTCCGGCTGCTCCGCTCGACTCCCTTTCACCATGACATCACACAACATGGTCAGGCACCGCCTCTGCCAGACCTGCACCCCCCCCGCCAGTCCCGCCCGAACACACCGTAGCAGGCCCTTGGATGATCTCAGCCGGCTCCGGACCAAGCCGAGTGGAACAGCCATATTTTTAACTAGCAACCTTTTCCTGTCACTGGCATTTACTGGCAGGAAAAAAGTGCCCATTTTTTACTGGCTGCCAGTAAAAATACTGGCAGTTGGCAACACTGACCCGGCTGCAGGTCTTGTCTCCTATCTTCCTTTTGCTTTGCTAAGAACATTGGCCACTGGCTCCTGCTGCTGTCTGTCAAATCCAGTGAGCAGAGGGCGGGGAGGAACCACACTGTGTGTGTCTGTGGACACATACAGCCCAGCTCAGGAGTAACCCTGCATGTCTGTCCTCATAGCAAGCAGCTATAAGAGGAGGAGCACATAAGAGGAGGAGCACATAAGAGGAGGAGCCAAGATCCCTAGCACAGGACCCCAGAAGTGGAGGTTCAAGGCCACTCGAGGCCATATAACATGTTTATTATTTTAATAAAATTATAAAGTACTGAATACCAAAGGTCATAGGCACCACACCCCTTAGAAAATTTGAACAATAGGCATTGGAAAGTGGATGGGGATTTTCAGGGTGCCAATATTGTTTGATATAAAAATAATATATCAATATATCAAAGAATATTCTTATTGTGTTGGCACCCAAAAAAACCCCCATCCACTTTCCAATGCCTATAGTTAATAAAATTAGACTTTACAATCACTTTAGAATAACTGTAGTAGGTACCG
Source organism: Pelophylax lessonae (assembly GCF_965119305.1). Lineage (NCBI taxonomy): Eukaryota > Metazoa > Chordata > Amphibia > Anura > Ranidae > Pelophylax > Pelophylax lessonae. The sequence continues at coordinate 558,989,236 of NC_138769.1, read as the reverse complement.
CTACTACAGTGATTGCACCTAGCTTCCGGTGAGTGGCTGCTTGCTGCATAGTGAACACTGGGGGTCACACAGACACCCATTAGAGAGCGCTTTACATTTTCTCACATCCCTTCCCCTCTCCTCACCTTATCCAGTGAAAGAATACTTTGGATTATTTGTGAAAATGTGAAGTCTGCCAATGTCTGAATGGCACAGGACCCAAAGATAGCAGTGATTGCTGGAATAGTAGTGTCTATTACAGTGATTTCAAGCTTGCATAGGAAATATCCAGGTATGACACACGCATACTTACACTGACCCAAGCTGGACCAATGTAACAATGCAAAAAAAGCCAGGCCTAACCTTCAGCCTTAGGCTACAGTCACTTCAGGGATTTAGGCCGGTGTGACTTGTAGCAGCAGAAATCAGAGATTCCTGCAGTTGCTTTGAGCCGCTAGCTCAGTGATGGGGAACCTTGGCACCCCAGATGTTTTGGAACTACATTTCCCATGATGCTCATGCACTCTGTAGTGTAGTTGAGCATCATGGGAAATGTAGTTCCGAAACATCTGGGGTGCCAAGGTTCGCCATCACTGCGCTAGCTATTCATGGCTCTCTGCACAGACAACGATTACCTGAGGTGATTGCTGCAGGACGCATCTCTGATTCCTACTGCTACAATTTGCACTGGCCTAAATCAGCGGTGTGAATGTAGCCGTAACTTTTGCTGGACATCTTGGTCCACATGTAAATGCCTCATTTCCACTGATCGGAACGGTTTGGATCGGTACAGTTTGGAAGTTCTGGAATGGTACGGCCTATTCAGGTGAGTGTTTCCACTGCAAGTCGGACTGCCAGGGGCCATGCAGGGTTTACACCAAACGTGGTTAGTTTCGCGCTTTCGTTTGACGTGAGCATTGACATTTTCCTGTCCGCCAATCAGTGGAATGTATCGTGTGATGCCAGTAACTCCACCCTAACCATACTGTACCATTTCCTATGACCCTACATATGAAGGAGGACCAGGAATGGTGCGGTTTGGTTCGGTTATATGGGCCACTTTCATAATGGAAACACTCAAAATAGCGTACCGTACAGAACCGACCCGAACCGATCCACTTAGTGGAAACTAGGTATAATATAATGATTGCATTGCTATTCAGATACTCTGAGTGTTCTACATGAAGGGCTCTTTCACACAGGCATTCCGATCAGGTCCCCTGTCAGTTTTTCGAACTGACCTGATGAGAAGGTCAGTGGAGCCCTATGGACAGGCGGAAGTAAACAAGCTTATGTCCATTTACACCTGCCTACCTCCAGGTCCATTCAGGTTAGAAAAAAAAAACCTGAAAATGACTGCACCCTTTTCCATTTTTTGCAGACCAGATCAGAGGTAGCCTGGACAGCGCAGTCTGTTTACAATCGGCTGCTCATAGAGCTAGCACAGGTCTGCTCGCGTCCAACAGGCAGAAATTGAAAGGCATGGATATAAAAAAAAGTGACATCCACCCCGTTTGGCTCTGATTCAGTAGGGGATCTGCTCATGGTTCCCCCTGCTGAGCAGAGCAGACTCTGCTCCATGTGAAAGGAGTCTTATACCATTCTGAAAATACACAAAGTGACCTCATGCTGCACAAAAATGAATCTACTCACCTTAACAAATGAGGACATCTGGGAGTTAATTAACTCTTTCAGATCTTTTTTCTTCAGTTTACAATCTTCTCCAGAATAAGAATGGAAGATCTGAATGATATTCACCATTGATCTTTCTAGTTCTGTTAGCTCTTGTCTGCAAGATACAAAGTATCTTTAAACTGTAACTATGACCAGAAAAAAAGGTGAAATATACAGTATAACATAGTGGGGTTGGTTTACTAAAACTGGAGAGTGCAAAATCCAGTGCAGCTGCGCATGGTAGCCAATCAGCTTCTAACTTCAGCTTGTTCACTTTGACACAAAAACTGGAAGCTGATTGGTTTCTACGCAGAGTTGCACCAGATTTAGCACTCTCTAGATTTAGTAAATCAACTCCTCAGCCTGCCAGTACTCCAGTAACCACTAGCCTCCACAGTTATACGGCGGCAGGTAGAGAGGTTCTCACGAATCGCTGTACCTGTATGGCAGTCCACGGGAACGATCCTGGGGGCGTGCGCGCCCACTCGCCAGCAGGGAAGCCGATCCATTGGGCCGGCAGCCACAATTGCTCCCCATGAAGAGAGAGCGGCGGTCTGCTGTTGTAAACACAGCAGACCGCTGTTATTCGCAGTCAATAGAAAATGACCCCACTCAGGATCTTAATGAAAGCATCGAAGTCTTTATTCCTCACCACAAGTAAAATGTAGACAGTACATCACAGGGACATGAAAAGGTTGACGCGTTTCACCACACCACAGGTGTGGTTATGAGTAAGCAATCTTCAGTATCGTGAAACGCGTCAACCTTTACATGTCCCTGTGATGTACTGTCTACATTTTACTTGTGGTGAGGAATAAAGACTTCGATGCTTTCATTAAGATCCTGAGTGCGGTCATTTTCTATTGACTGTGAAGTTTTTTGGATGGCGGATAGGACTCGCACCAGGAGACACTGGCTTCATCTGAGTGGCTTTTCTTTGTTAGCATTTGTTTAAGACCATTCCAGTGCTGCAAGCTCTAAATTGCATGCCAACGTGATGCAATAATTAAACACAATACATAAAGTTCACTTCTGAAATTCAAACGTTGCTCAAGTGTAAATATTACATTATTTATTACTCTGGTGATGGACCCTGTGGAGGAGCTGCTTGCTCATGAACTTTTGGCCAAGCCGCTTTCCTCTCTTTATCTTACCCTGCAGTGTTCCCATTCTCCTAGAATGGATAAGTTGTGGGATATGTGGAAGGAGGACCTGTCCGGCCTCGAGAAGGACGATTGGGAGGACTGCTTTGAGACCGGTACCAAGTTGATGATCTCTGCCAGAGACCGTTTGATTCAAACCAAATTTCTGCATAGAATCTACTATACCCCCCAGAGGTTACATAGAATTTTCCCTCAGAGATCTCCGAACTGTCTGCGTTGCCTTACCAGTGTGGGAACTTATTTGCATATGTTTTGGGAATGCCCTAAGGTGGCCCTGTTTTGGTTGCAAGTTTTGGATGTCATCAACCACAGGTTGGGGACGGCTCTCCAGGTCTCGCCGATTCTGGCCCTGTTGGGCATTATGGACGATGATCAGAGACCCAGACCCACTAAATTATTAATCACATACTTACTGTATTATGCCAAAAGGGAAATTGTTTTGAAATGGATTGCTCCTTCTCCCCCCTCGGTGGTTTCCTGGGAGCACTCTATTGATGAGGTTTTGCCATTATATACCCTGTTTCCCTGAAAATAAGCCCTACCCTGAAAATAAGACCTAGAGTGATTTTTGAGGATGGCTGCAATATAAGCCCTACCCCGAAAATAAGCCCTAGTTAAAATCCCCATAAAAACATGTAATCCGTTTTGTAAAAAGATTATATAATGTGCAGTGTGTCTGTTTGTAACTTTATTGGGGAAAAATACCTTAATTACACAATAAAGTTACAAATGGAGACTCACTGGACATTATATAATCTTTTTTACAAAACAGATTGCATAATTATTTAATGATTTTAACCAAGGTTTATTTTTGAAATTACAGAATGTTATAATGCTGACTCCTGAGCTGAAAGGGGAGAAGGAGAAAAGAAGACAGGGGGACACAACAACTTTTTAAAAAATATTCTGTTTTCTTCCAGGTTTTTTTTTTTTTTAAAACCTAGCGATGGGTAAATGACACAGCACAAGGACTGGGCTGTCTATCATGCTAGGATAAGGATATATATATTTTTTTAGGGTTACAACCACTTTAAGATTGTCCATGTTGAGAAATTGCCCTAAAAAATTTGATCGGGTGTGGCAGCCTTGGTTGGCCCCCTCGGGCTGATCGGGGAGGTCCGCCTGCTCTTATTCCTGGTGCTCCTGGGCCTGGGGGCGTGGGAAGGCTTGTTAAGTATGCCCTGTTTTACTGTAACGTTGCTGTCATCACTGTTCATGCAACTTGTTGACTGTTTTACTATTGTGTATCTGCTGTCCAACTTGTGAATGTGTCTTTCCGAATATTTCAATAAAGGAACCATTTGATTTGTAAAAAAAAAATATTACATTATTCCGTGCTTTAAATAAACCACAAGTGTTCTACCCTGTGCAATGTGTCTGCTCGCCTAAGGTTTTGACCCATAAATATATATATATAGGTCAAACGGTGCTTGTTTCTTAAATATAAGACTGCTCTTCCTCTGTTTCTGTCAGCATACACAAATGCTGTCCAAAATGGGGTATGTGTCCCTTTAAGGGTACATTTCTCCCTTGATATGTGGCATTGGCTCACAAAAAAGAAAATGGCTGCATTTCCAGTATCTATAGTATTTATTAAAACTGACTAAAAAAAAACACGAAACCTAAAATAAAACACCCAGAGAGTTTATAAAGCATGTAAGTATATAGAAATCGGCACTTCTCACTAAACTTCCAGTTTCAGCCATGACCGGAAGTGACATCAGCTTTAACCACTTGCCGATCGTATACTGTATAATATATATACAGCTGCAAGGCGGCTCTCCTGGGCAGAATTACATACCTGAACGTGATCCTGCACTTCCGGGTCTAGGGAGGGGGAAAGTGGACGCAATGTCCACCAGGACCCGCCGATTGTTCGGGACACAGGCAGAATGGCGGTCTGCTGATGTAAACAAGGCAGATCGCTGTTCTGCGAGAAGAGAAGGTTATGATCCTGTGTTCTGCAAAGCAGGAACACGGATCTCTGCCTTCCTATAGTACAAGCACCTCCCCCACAGTGTACACAAGAACAGGTTAGGCACACAATTAACCCTTTCATCGCCCCTGATGTTAACCCCTTCCCAGCCAGTGTCATTAGTACAGTGACAGTGCATATTTTTAGCACAGATCACTGTATTAGTGTCACTGGTCCCCAAAAAGTGTCTGATTTGTTCGCCACAATGTTGCAGTCTCACTATAAGTTGCCGCAAGCTGTTACAGCCGGGTGCCCACACTTGTGATGCCGGCGCAAGGGAGAGGTGAGAGCGAGGAGCCAGGCTTCGGGTGGCCACCAGTGGCGGCCCATGCATAGGGGGCGCCAGGGCGGCGCCCCCTACCCCTAAAAAAAAGAAGAAAAAAAATTACAAAAAGAACAAATAAAGTTGTGAAAAAAAAATTGTGTCCGCAGGCCTATGCGGTGGCACTGGCGGCTATGGGGGGTGGGGTTTACGTCCCAGAAGAGGCGCCGATTGGCTGCCTTCTGGGGGCATAACCTGGGTGCAAGTCATTGCGCTAGGACACCTCCACTTTCCTGATATCCTGGCTGTGATTGGTCCAGTCTCCAGCCTGGACCAATCATCATCCAGGACATCCGATTGTGACGCCGCTGACGTCGCAATGGGGGCAGTGCCAGTGCGTGCATCAGTCACTCACCGTCACCGCCCGGTCAGCTTCCCGCCGCCGAAGAGGAGTCCAGTCTAGAGAAGAAGCCGGCGCCGGTCACCTTCCCGCCGCACGTCACCCGCCGCAGAAGAGGCCGAGAGGGAGAAGCGCCGCTCACCTTCCCACCGCCGATAGAAGAAGAGGAGAGGGAGAAGCCGCCGTGACTCACAGGTAAGTGCACTGCTCTCAGTCGGGCACGCACGCATAGCTCTGCATTGGGGAACATGTATACTGGTTGCACTGGAGGCACGCATGCATAGCTCTGCATTGGGAGACATGTATACTGGCTGCACTGGAGGCATGCATGCATAGCTATGCATTGGGGAACATGTATACTGGCTGCACTGGAGGCACGCATGCATAGCTCTGCATTGGGGGACATGTTTACTGGCTGTACTTGAGGCACGCATGCATAGCTCTGCATTGGGGGACATGTATACTGGCTGCACTGGAGGCACGCATGCATAGCTCTGCATTGGGGAACATGTATACTGGCTGCACTGGAGGCACGCATGCATAGCTCTGCATTGGGGAACATGTATACTGGCTGCACTGGAGGCACGCATGCATAGCTCTGCATTGGGGAACATGTATACTGGCTGCACTGGAGGCACGCACGCATAGCTCTGCATTGGGGAACATGTATACTGGCTGCACTGCAGGCACGCTCGCATAGCTCTGCATTGGGGGACATGTATACTGGCTGCACTGGAGGCACGCACGCATAGCTCTGCATTGGGGGACATGTATACTGGCTGCACTGGAGGCACGCACGCATAGCTCTGCATCGGGGGACATGTATACTGGCTGCACTGGAGGCACGCACGCATAGCTCTGCATTAGGGGACATGTATACTGGTGGTCACTGGAGGCACGCACGCATAGCTCTGCATTGGGGGACATGTATACTGGTGGTCACTGGAGGCACGCACGCACGCATAGCTCTGCATTGGGGGACATGTATACTGGTGGTCACTGGAGGCACGCACGCATAGCTCTGCATTGGGGGACATGTATACTGGTGGTCACTGGAGGCACGCACGCATAGCTCTGCATTGGGGGACATGTATACTGGTGGTCACTGGAGGCACGCACGCATAGCTCTGCATTGGGGGACATGTATACTGGTGGTCACTGGAGGCACGCACGCATAGCTCTGCATTAGGGGACATGTATACTGGTGGTCACTGGCTGCACTGGAGGCACACACGCATAGTTCTGCATTAGGGGACATGTATACTGGTGGTCACTGGAGGCACGCTCGCATAGCTCTGCATTGGGGGACATGTATACTGGTGGTCACTGGAAGCACGCACGCATAGCTCAGCATTGGGGGACATGTATACTGGTGGTCACTGGAGGCACGCACGCATAGCTCTGCATTGGGGGACATGTATACTGGTGGTCACTGGAGGCACGCACGCATAGCTCTGCATTGGGGGACATGTATACTGGTGGTCACTGGAGGCACGCACGCATAGCTCTGCATTGGGGGACATGTATACTGGTGGTCACTGGCTGCACTGGAGGCACGCACGCATAGCTCTGCATTGGGGGACATGTATACTGGTGGTCACTGGAGGCACGCACGCATAGCTCTGCATTGGGGACATGTATACTGGTGGTCACTGGCTGCACTGGCGGCACGCACGCATAGCTCTGCATTGGGGGACATGTATATTGGTGGTCACTGGAGGCACGCACGCATAGCTCTGCATTGGGGACATGTATACTGGTGGTCACTGGCTGCACTGGAGGCACGAACGCATAGCTCTGCATTGGGGACATGTATACTGGTGGTCACTGGCTGCACTGGAGGCACGCACGCATAGCTCTGCATTGGGGGAGATGTATACTGGTGGTCACTGGAGGCACGCACGCATAGCTCTGCATTGGGGACATGTATACTGGTGGTCACTGGCTGCACTGGCGGCACGCACGCATAGCTCTGCATTGGGGGACATGTATATTGGTGGTCACTGGAGGCACGCACGCATAGCTCTGCATTGGGGACATGTATACTGGTGGTCACTGGCTGCACTGGAGGCACGCACGCATAGCTCTGCATTGGGGACATGTATACTGGTGGTCACTGGCTGCACTGGAGGCACGCATGCATAGCTCTGCATTGGGGACATGTACGCTGGTGGTCACTGCATTGGAGGCACGCATGAATATCTCTGCATTGGGGACATGTACACTGGTGGTCACTGCATTGGAGGCACGCACGCATAGCTCTGCATTGGGGACATGTATACTGGTCACTGCATTGGGGACATGTATGCTGGTCACTACATTGAAAGGGGGCATTTATACTGGTCACTATATTGAAGGGGGCATGTACTGTGGGGTTTGTACTAGGGGCCTGTACTGTGGGGTTTATGCTAGAGGGCCTGTACTGTGGGGTTTGTGCTTGAGTTGTTTGTGTGGGGTTTGTGCTTGAGGGGTTTGTGCGGGGTTTGTGCTTGAGGGGTCTGTACTGAGGGGTTTGTGCCACTCTCAGTCCATGTATCCCATAATAGGATGTCTCTCACAGTATATCCCATAATAGGACCCCTGTTCCCTATTATGGGATATACTAGTACTGATGGACCCCTTAATATGTGATATATTGGGAGAATTGGTTCACGCAAGCAAAATACAGGGGACAAAATGGGTGGAGTCTATAAGGGGTGGGGCTTCTGAGAAATGGGAGGGGTCAAAATGGAAGGGCGGGGTCTTGCGCCCCCCCATCTTAAAACTTCACCAGCAGCCACTGGTGGCAGCATTGCTGGATCATGGGAATGGTGAGTGTGTGTTTATAAAAAGTCAGGAGGACTTTTTGTAGCTGCTGACTTTTAATAAACCTAAAAATGACTGGACCTCCGCATTAAATACAAGCTGGCACACGCTGTTTGCAGCAGACTGAAAGGATAAAGTCACAGTGCCTCTGACTTATTGTCAGAGCTACTGAGCTCAATGGACAGCTTGGAGCCTTGGACCAATGGTAAAGCACCATTGGTCCAAGCTGTCCAATAAAAATGCTGCAGTGAGGGCTTTCCTCTCACTGCAGTGTCATAGAAGACACATGCTCCCTTCCAGCCCAGCCCCCTTAACTACAAGGAAAAAACATGGGTTTATAGGTATAAGGTTTACCCATAATCCAATGTTTTTCTCACACAGTTTAGAGGGAGAATCTGCTGCTGCTGCTGCTGCTACTGCTGCTGCTGAAAAGGTACAACTTTTTTAATCAAGCAAAATAATATATGATTATGCTATATGTTATAACAGAATTTATTATTTACCTATTTACTGTGAAATTACTGGTTTGAAGTTATAACTTCTAACTTCAGTAAGTTGTTCATTAGGCCACCTGCTTGAGTACAGTTTTTGCAAATATAGTTAATTACCTTAAAAACAATGTATAATAATTACTTGTATATCATCTACTTATGGTAATTACCACTTGCCACCCTGGCTAATTCTGACATTTCTCTCCTACATGTAAAAATCCAAATTTTTTTTTGCTAGAAAATTAGAGCCCGCAAACATTATATATATATATTAGTTGGACTGTTTCACTGTTTTACTGTTTTACTGTTTGTTTTAAATTCTCCTGCATTTCACCTTTTAGTAAATAACCCTGAACCCTTTATTGTTTATTTGTTTATTACTGAATATAGCTGTTATATTTTGCATTTAATTTTTCTTATTTGCATGTTTTTTTTTTTTTTTCTACAATCTTTATTGTTATCTTTGCTAGTAATATTGTTTCCGGCATCAACAAAAAGGGTGACTGAAAAACATCTTATAGGGACAGCGTTTGTATATATTTTTGTTAAATGAGTAGAACTAGTAGAACTGTAGAACTGCAATTGCGTAAATGAGAATCGAATCCGTAACTTGTGAATATGTAACCTGTGTGTATCTGGCTCTGATACCAGCCAGTGCCTCGCCAACCACTGACCTCACCGCACGTCCCTGGTGTCCTGCACTGGGAGAATTAGTCTGACATTATAACAGTGCAGTAGGGTGCCAAGCAAAAGTCATGGTGTTGCAGTAACATGCATTTTAACTTGTGTTACTATAACATAGCAATGTGAATGAGCCCTAAAAAAGCACCTGCAATAGAAAAAAGTACTGACCTCCCTTCAGCCTTGATTTATACAAGACACAAATGAGGCGATAATAAATTGTTTTCCCGACATTATCCTAGAGACACTTGCAGAATGCTAATACTGGATAAACGTACACTCTGACAATTCAAGGATAACTATTAAAGTACCTTTTTAGGTAATACATGTAACTATACAGATCCCAAACTTAGGATTGCGGGGTGCTTGGGATCTAAAAATAAAATGTGAAAAAAAAGTTCTGGTAACCTAAAATTAAACGACATCGAATCTAGACACAGTTACAAATACAATTGTGTTTTATGTTCAATTGCCTAATTTTTTTTTTTTTTTTTTAAATAAATGAATGTTTATCTTTATAATACATTAGGAGATTGTTTGTCATTAGGACTATAAATGCATTCCGCTTTAAAAATGATGTCTCCTAAGCAAGTGTAATATGTCAAGAAATTCCACATTTGCTTTGCTTGGTAATGTACCTATTCCCCAGTGTTTGTGTTCCTTTTTACTACAGCCTTATTGCCTTTGCCGTCTATGAACTAACCGATAAAGAAGACTTAATAACCAATTACATTCTAATAAACAGAAATGTAGATACAATGCAGGACAACAAAGTAATAATTAAAGCACATCACATTATTACCTAAATAATCACCGTTATCACCTAGTAGGCGAGTTAAGCAATATTTAAACATAATTACCCATCAGGCAGATTGGCAGGACTGGCCTCTTCTGGCTTGGCTGTGTCCATATTCCTGGCTGTTGCAGTAAATGAACTGGTTCACCATATATGTTACTTACGATGAGCATTATGGTATCCACCTTCTTCCAACCTCTTCCCATAAATCAAAAACCACTTAGGTGCAATTTCTTTCTGCCAATAAATGGGATATTAAGACAGCATAATGGAAAGTTAATGCATAAACCATTTGGTGCACAGCCTAATGTATTTCAGCTATAGACGTTAATAGATCCGTGGCTGTAGATATCATCACTCAAATGCTGAGCAGTATTACTGGCTATGTCTATTGCTCTCATCGATGTGTACAAAGGAGCCTATTCACAAAAGCTCTTTTTTATTTCCAATTTCAAATGAATTATAATTTTAAAATTTGCACATTTACTTGTAATTACTTGGATTTTTTTAATTTATTTTTTTATTTTTTACTAAAGATTCTTATAGTTTTGTTGCTTATTGTAAATACACTTCATGGTGTTTTTAAGGATTTGTAATGCAATGTGAGCACATACTGTGTCAGTGTCAGTGGTTACTTACCTGACCATTGGAAATTCAATGACTATGTCACCAGAACTATGCAGATACCATTGGCCAGCACACAGAGGTAGAGTAATCTGTGACTGGCAAAAGCACTGCCTAATTCCAATTTATCAAGGATATACTTCTTTTTATGTTCCCCACAGAGGCATTTTCTTAATGCAGTGGACCTGTGTGAAAGATCTAAGGGGCCCCCTTCCTTGAGAAAAAAACTGCAGCAGATTCAATGTACTGTGTTAAGAAATAGCCATGCTTTGCATTGTGCTAAATATTGGGTACGGTTTAATAATAACTCCCCGCATTGGTGTCAGAGATGACAATAATAACCCCCAGCATTGGTGTCAGAGACGACAATAATAATCCCCAGCATTGGTGTCAGAGATGACAATAATAACCCCCAGCATTGGTGTCAGAGATGACAATAATAGCCCCCAGCATTGGTATCAGAGATGACAATAATAACCCCCAGCACTGGTGTCAGAGATGACAATAATAGCCCCCAGCATTGGTATCAGAGATGACAATAATAACCCCCAGTATTGGTGTCAGAGATGACAATAATAGCCCCCAGCATTGGTGTCAAAGACCACAATAATAGCCCCCAGCATTGGTGTCAGAGATGACAATAATAACCCTCAGTATTGGTGTCAGAGATGACAATAATAGCCCCCAGCATTGGTATCAGAGATGACAATAATAACCCCCAGTATTGGTGTCAGAGATGACAATAATAACCCCCAGTATTGGTGTCAGAGATGACAATAATAGCTCCCAGCATTGGTGTCAGAGACCACAATAATAACCCCCAGCATTGGTGTCAGAGACAACAATAATAGCCCCCAGCATTGGTGTAAGAGACCACAATAATAGCCCCCCCCCCCCATTGGTGTCAAAAACAACAATAATAGCCCCCAGCATTGGTGTCAGAGACCACAATAATAGCCTCCAGCATTGGTGTCAGAAACGACAATAATAGTCCCCAGCATTGGTGTCAGAGACCACAATAATAGCCCCCAGCACTGGTGTCAGAGACCACAATAATAGCCTTCAGCATTGGTGTCAGAAACGACAATAATAGCCCCCACCATTGGTGTCAGAGACAACAATAATAGCCCCCAACATAGGTGTCAGAGGCCACAATAATAGCCCCCAGCATTGGTGTCAGAGACAACAATAAAAGCCCCCAGCATTGGTGTCAGTGACCAAAATAATAGCCCCCAACATTGGTGTCAGTGACCACAAAAATAGCCTACAGAATTGGTGGCAATGACCACAATAATAACCCCCAGCATTGCTGTCAATGGCCACAATAATAGCCCCCAGCATTGGTGTCAGTGACCACAATAATAGCCCCCAGCATTGGTGTCGATGACCACAAAAAAAGTCCACAGTATTGGTGACAATGACTACAATAATAGCCCCCAGCATTGGTGGCGGTGACCACAATAATAGCCCCCAGCATTGGTGTCAGTGACTACAATAATAGCCCCCAGCATTGGTGTCAGTGACCACAATAATAGCCCCCAGCATTGGTGTCAGTGGCCACAACAATAGCCCCCAGCATTAGTGTCAGTGACCACAATAAAATCCCCCAGCATTGGTGTCAGTGACTACAATAATAGCCCCCAGCATTGGTGTCAGTGACTACAATAATAGCCCCCAGCATTGGTGTCAGTGACTACAATAATAGCCCCCAGCATTGGTGTCAGCGACTAAAATATTAACCCCTAGCATTGGTTTTAGTGACTACAATAATAATCTCCAGCATGTGTCACTGCTGGCAATAATAACCCCCAGCACTGGTTCCATTAATCACAATAATAACCCCCACCATTGATGTCAGTGACCCAAATAATACCACCCATGTTGTTGGTCAGTGTTATGTGTATGCTATTTAAACCCCTCTTCATTGGTAGTCATGTGGCCACACTGTTACACCCCCCTCCTAATCCCCTTTCTGAATAGGAAAGTGTCCTTGTTATTTTAACCCTTCTTGCATTGGTGGTCAGTGCTTTTAGCTGGTTCTCAATGAAGAATGTGAAAAAAGATTTACTCACTTTAATGTTTCCACTCAGGCTGGCTTAGGTTAGGCAAGTACACTCATTACAGAGCAACTGACTTGCAGAATCTGACTGAGCTGAGTACCCAAGCCGCCATCTTCCCATCTGTATACACGCCCCACCACTGGCTTAGCATGCAATAAATGGACAACGCAAGATGGGGGTTTGGCAAAGAGCAGGACCAGCAGGCATAGCTACCACTGCCAGCGCTGGAAATGTAGAATGGCAGGAGGCAGGACTAGTATTCAGTGCTGCTGCTACTATTGCTTGAAGTGCATGCATCAGCAGGGACAGCACCAGCGTGGCCCAATGTGTGCAGTAAGTGAATGCACAATGGGTTCCATCTCCATTGAAGCCCATGTGCACTGCATACACTATAGATATGCCACTGGTCCTCCGCACCATCGTGGTTGACAGCACTTTTGATGGAAGGCTGTCAATTGTGCATGTCCACAGTACTTAGACTTGTGGTTTTCAGCTGAAACCATAAGTCCTACTACCACTGTGCATAAACCTAATAAGTAAGAGTGGGTGCAAAACATACACTCAAAGGCAGCCCATAGATTATGCAATTTTATTTTCTTCCACAACGGGTGGAAGAAAAGAAAATTGCTTGGTTCTCCCATCAGCACAGTCAATCCAGAATTCCCTCACACACGTTATTGTGTTCTGCCGGCGGGGAGCCTTCCCTGCTGGCAGAACAAAATGATTAGCGTTTCACGCTATAGTCGGTGGCGCTAATCGTTCCGGAAACACCCGACAGGCTGGTTGTACACAAGTTGATTGATAGATTTAAACCCCTGGAATCAGTGGTGAAGCTAGACATTTCTTCATCCAGGGCAGATATTCAGTGTTGGCGCAAACCCCCCAATGGTGTCAGTAGAGTAGTGGATGGTGTCAGTCATAGAGCAGTGGACAGTGTCAGTCAGTAGAGCAGTGGACGGTGTCAGTGGGCCAGTGGAAGGTGTCAGTAGAGCAGTGACTTATGTCAATAAGGCAGTGGCTGGTGTCAGTAGGACAGAGGATGATGTCAGTAAGGCTGTGGATGGTATCAGTAGGGTACTTGATGGTGTCCGTAGGGCAGTGGCTGGTGTGTGTGGGGATGTGTATGGTGTCAGTGGGGCAGTGGCTGCTGTCAGAAGGACAGGTGACTATATCAGAAGAGCAGTGGCTGGTGTCAGTAGGGCAATGGACGGTGTCAGAAGGGCAGTGGCAGGTGTCAGTAGGGCAGTGGACGGTGTCATTAGAGCAGGAACTGATACCAGTAGGGCAGTTTATGGTGTCAGTAGGGCAGTAGACAGTATCAGAAGGTCAGTGGCTGGTATCAGTAGGGCAGTGGACGGTGTCATTAGGGCAGTAACTGATGTCAGTAGGGTGGTTAATGGTGTCAGTAGGGCAGCAGACAGTATCAGAAGGAAGGTGGCTGGTGTCAGTAGGGTGATTAACGGTGTCAGTAGGACAGTGGCTGGTGTCTGTAGGGTGGTGGATAGTGTCAATAGGGCAGTGGCAGTGGGTTAGTGGATGGTGTCAGTAGGGCAGTGGCTGGTGTCAGTAGGGCAATTGACAGTAGCAGTAGGGCAGTGGCTGGTGTCGGTGGGGCAGTTTCTGGTGTCAGTAGGGCAGTGGATGGTGTCAGAAGGGCAGTGGCTGGTGTCAGTAGGGCAGTGGATGGTGTCAGAAGGGCAGTGGCTGGTGTCAGTAGGGCAGTGGATGGTGTCAGTAGGGCAGTGGCTGGTGTAAGTAGGGCAGTGGATGGTGGCAGTTGGTCAGTGGATGGTGTCAGTAGGGCAGCGGCTGGTGTCAGTAGGGTAATTGACAGTGGCAGTAGGGCAGTGGCTGGTGTCAGTAGAACAGTTGATGGTGTCAGTAGGGCTATGGTTGGTGTCAGGAGGGCAGTTGACTGTGTCAGTAGGGCAGTGGCTGGTGTCAGTAGGGCTATGGCTAGTGTCAGTAGGGCAGTTGACTGTGTCAGTAGAGCAGTGGCTGATGTCAATAGGGCCATGGATGACATTAGTAGGTCAGTGGATGGTGGCAGTTGGTCAGTGGATGGTGTCAGTAGGACAATTGACAGTAGCAGTAGGGTAGTAGCTGGTGTTAGTAGGGCAGTTGATGGTGTCTGTAGGGCAACTGACAGTGGCAGCAGGGCCGTTGCTGGTATTAGTAGGGCAATTGAAAATAGCGCAGGGCAGTTGACAGTGTCAGTAGGGGATTTATGTTCTATAGGGATCGCCTGGGATTTAGAAAGGGCCAGAAACACACAGATCCCACCTCTTAGAATCCAGATTCAGCCAACCACCAGCTGATCACCTTTAACATCCCCCCCATCACAGGCGCTGAGTTCTCGAGGAGCAGACCCGGATCACTTCAAGGTTGACACTCCCGGGTACTGCTGGAGCCTGGATCCCTTAATGTGGTTTACTTTGATTCCCCTGGGTGCTAGCCAGATCTCTTAAAAAAGGCAACAGTCTGAATACCCGACCAGGTCCAGATCCCGAACCAATGAATGTTTTTTGCAAGTGGGTGGGGGGCGATGAAAAGGGGTGACTCAGAAAGGGGGAATACCTGCACCTATTCTCTGAGAAAAAAAGCCCTGTCTATAGCAAGGGTATAATACAACTCTAGTCAAAGCTGCAGAGTTTGTTTTTAACAACAGGCTCCCTATACCCGCATGTTTTTTTGGGCAAAGGTGAACTAAACCTTCAAACTTAGGAGTACTTAATCTGGGAGACATAAAGATTGTTTATACTTTCTATATAATTTCTCTCATGTTTTAGGGCCCATTCGCACTTGCACCAGTGTTGCCAACCGCCCATCAATTTACAGGCAGCCCACAAATTTCAGCCCATTTTCGGTCTGCCAGTAAATGCTCATTACAGGGAGCGGCGCCCGTAAAAAGATGGCTGAAGGCCAACAGTGCAACTGCGCATGCACCATTCCAAAGGCTGCCGGGCTCAGGAAAGCTCGTACATGCTCGTCCATTTTTGGCCGGGTGGCGCATGCGCAGTGACGTGATGGCACCCCTGGTGCCATTTTTTAATGGAGGGCACTCGTTCTCGGCGGCGTGCCATGGTGCCTCGCCACAGCAGAGGAGGTCGGTCACTGCCTGGAATGCAGCGCTTGCTGTGACCATCCAGGGTGGACATACAGTATCTCACAAGAGTGAGTACACCCCTCACATTTGTGTAAAGCTTGTATAACAGTGTAAATTTGCTGTCCCCCTCAAAATAACTCAACACACAGCCATTAATGTCTAAACGCTTGCAACAAAAGTGAGTACACCCCTAAGTGAAAATGTCCAAATTGGGCCCAATTAGCCATTTTTCTCTCCCCGGTGTCATGTGACTCATTAGTGTTACAAGGTCTCAGGTGTGAATGGGGAGCAGGTGTGTTAAATTTCTTGCTATCGCACCCACTCTCTCATACTGGTCACTGGAAGTTCAACATGGCACCTCATGGCAAAGAGCTCTCTGAGGATCTGAAAAAAAGAATTGTTGCTCTACATAAAGATGGCCTAGGCTATAGGAAGATTGCCAAGACCCTGAAACTGAGCTTCAGCACGGTGGCCAAGACCATACAGCGGTTTAACAAGACAGGTTCCACTCAGAACAGGCCTCGCCATGGTCGACCAAAAAATTTGAGTACGTGTGCTCAGCATCATATCCAGAGGTTGTCTTTGGGAAATAGACGTATGAGTGCTGCAGAGGTTTAAGGGGTGGGGGGGGGGGGTCAGCCTGTCAGTGCCCAGACCATACGCCACACACTGCATCAAATTGGTCTGCATGGCTGTCGTCCCAGAAGGAAGCCTCTTCTAAAGATGATGCACAAGAAAGACCGCAAACAGTTTGCTGAAAACAAGCAGATTAAGGACATGGATTACTGGAACCATGTGCTGTGGTCTGATGAGACCCAGATAAACTTATTTGGTTCAGATGGTGTCAAGCGTGTGTGGCGGCAACCAGGTGAGAAGTACAAAGACAAGTTTGTCTTGCCTTCAGTCAAGCATGGTGGTGGGAGTGTCATGGTCTGAGGCTGCATGAGTGCTGCCGACACTGGGGAGCTACAGTTCATTGAGGGAACCATAAATGCCAACATGTACTGTGACATACTGAAGCAGAGCATGATCCCCTCCCTTCGGAGACTGGGCCGCAGGGCAGTATTCCAATATGATAACGACCCCAAACACACCTCCAAGACGACAACTGCCTTGCTAAAGAAGCTGAGGGTAAAGGTGATGGACGTGTCTCCAGACCTAAATCCTATTGAGCATCTGTTAGGCATCCTAGAACGGAAGGTGGAGGAGCCCAACATCCACCAGCTCCGTGATGTTGTCATGGAGGAGTGACAGGGGACTCCAGTGGCAACCTGTGAAGCTCTGGTGAACTCCATACCTAAGAGGGTTAAGGCAGTGCTGGAAAATAATGGTGGCCACCTCAAATATTGACACTTTAGGCCCGATTTGGACATTTCCACTTAGGGATGTACTCACTTTTGTTGCCAGCGGTTTAGACATTAATGGCTGTGTGTTGAGTTTCTTTGAGGGGACAGCAAATTTACACTGTTATACAAGCTGTACACTCACAACTTTACGTTGTAGCAAAGTGTCATTTCTGCAGTGTTGCCACATGAAAAGATATATTAAAATATTTACAAAAATGTGAGGGGTGTACTCACTTTTGTGAGATACTGTATGTGTCATAGACGGTAGCATAATCAGAAACAATCGATTAATACAATATCATGGACTGAGAATAAAAACCAATAATCGCCTCTTAAAAATGTGTAAATATAATTTAAGAAACATTATCAAAAATAGTAATAACTAGTAGTAATATTAATTACAATCCACATCTGAACCAGAAGAGTATATGGTCTAGGTCTAGGACAGCGATTCCAGAATTGCACAATCCCTATGGATACAAAATGTATAGACATATGAATTGATTATGCAACATCTGTACAATCTGATCTTAACAGTATTTCTAAGGCAGTGTAGGCTTATTGTAGATAACAGATGTCCTTGGTATAGATCAAAAGTGAAGTTATATGTACCAGAGCTGAACCTCAGAAAAATCACTTAGGACCCTTACGGGGCATGAGGGTGTGACATATAATGTGTGAAGTATATTTCCTCAAAACCAACAGCATATAGCCTGTGGGCCAAGCAACTAATTAGAATCAGGAAAACAAATAAAAAGAAAAGCAGTTGCAAAATATGGCTCCAACGAAGGTGAGGTACATTAAACAACAAAAAGCTTTATTGGAGAAAAAATATTGGATAAAAATCAAGCAACAACATCAACACTATATAGAATAGTATTAAGAAATAACCCACTGACATGGAGATAAAAAACTGTATTGGGTCCTGTCTAGTGAAATGCCGCTACTACGCTAATATCAGACTCCACCCACCACCCAGATGGCACATGAGGAAATCAACCTTACACTTTTGGTCAAGGGATTACCATACGATTAACCACCCTAAAGTTTATATATATGTGTATATGTATGTGGAGGGACCACTTCCAGGTTTGTAGAAATACCCAACTGGGAATAATGATCAGCTTGGTGGTGTAAAGGTCTCAGTCCATGGTAATGCAGGGATCTCCACAAATGACCACTGGATGCAGGGTCCTCACACCTGTGTCGGTGTAAAAGGCAGTTAATTGCTCTACCACAGACAGCAGACAGACACGCTTGTCTTTGCTTGTCTGTCTGCTTAAAGCCATGTTCGTGCTGCTTTATATGGTGTCTACTGCTGTGTCTCTGTCTATATGATGTTTGAAGACTTTGGAAAGTGCAGCCATAAAACTATATGTCCATTTGCCAGAGTGATTCTGTGGTAGAGCAATTAACTGCCTTTTACACCGACACAGGTGTGAAGGACCCTGCATCCAGCGGTCATTTGTGGAGATCCCTGCATTACCACGGACTGAGACCTTTACACCACCAAGCTGATCATTATTCCCAGTTGGGTATTTCTACAAACCTGGAAGTGGTCCCTCCACATACATATACACATATATATAAACTTTAGGGTGGTTAATCTTATGGTAATCCCTTGACCAAAAGTGTAAGGTTGATTTCCTCATGTGCCATCTGGGTGGTGGGTGGAGTCTGATATTAGCGTAGTAGCGGCATTTCACTAGACAGGACCCAATACAGTTTTTTATCTCCATGTCAGTGGGTTATTTCTTAATACTATTCTATATAGTGTTGATGTTGTTGCTTGATTTTTATCCAATATTTTTTCTCCAATAAAGTTTTTTGTTGTTTAATGTACCTCACCTTCGTTGGAGCCATATTTTGCAACTGCTTTTCTTTTTATTTGTTTTCCAAAAGTGAAGTTACTCTTTATAGTGGGGGGGCATAGTCAGGAACCCCAAAACTACGGCCCTCCAGCTGTTCTGGACACATCCCATGAGGCATTGTAAAACTCTGACATTCACAGACATGACTAGACCTGATGGGAGTTGTAGTTCCTGAACAACTGGAGGGCCATAGTTTGAAGACCCCTGACCTAGGCGATCCGAGTGGAAGTTCTCCTCCCCCTCCCTCTGTGTAGTCTTTTTGGACATGTCACAGGTCCAGGAAGATTGCTCAACCATTCAGGAGGCGCAGCAAGGCTCGCGCAGGGTATACCCGGCTATGAAGCTGAAATGCCAGTGCCGGGGAGAGAACAGACGGTTCAGGTGAGCACATCACTGGATCCTGAGAAAGGCGAGTATGAGTTTATTAAAAGTCAGCAGCCACAGATTTTGCAGCTGCTGACTTTTAGTCCCGGTTCACATTAGGGTTGACACCTCATCCCTTTAAAGTGGTTGTAAACCCACTTTGTTGACATTTACCTATAGTGTAGGTAAGCCTATATTAACCACTTGCCGACCGCCGCACGACTATCTACGTCGGCGGTCAGCCCCTCACAGGCAAACTAACGTAGGGCTACGTTGCTTGCTTGTGAGGGTCTAGGGAGCGAGCGCGCGCCCCCCGGGGCGCGCTCCCGCTCCCGCGTGGTCACGGACCCCCCCGCGCGTGTGACCAGCGGACCCGATGTCCGCCGGTCACTCGGCGATCGGCGGGGGAGAGGGAGAATGTCAGGCAGCTTGTGTAAACAAACTGCCTGTCATTCTCTTCGCTGCAAAGACACTGATAAAACGGATCTGGTATGTAGATCCGTTGATCAGTGTCTTTACAGCTAGAGCCACAGCCAATCACAGTAGAAACCACGCCCCTAGGGACACACACAGCCCCTCCCTTCCAAATAAAGTTAACCCCTTCACTACCAGTGTATTTTTACAGTAACAGTGCATATATATAGCACTGATTACTGTAGAAATGTCACTGGTAACCCCAAAAGTGTCAAAAATGTCAGTCAAGGGTCCGATCTGTCCGCCGCAATGTCGCAGTACCGCAAAAAAAATCGCAGATCGCCGCCATTACGCGTTAAAAAAAAAAACAACAAAAATGACAAAAATCTTTCCCTTTGTTAGTAAACGCGATAACTTTTGCGCAAACCAATCAAAATACGCTTTTTGCGATTTTTTTTACCAAACATAGGTAGCATAAAATAAATTGGCCGAAAATTTTTAAAAATTTTGATTTTTACATTTTTTTTGGGGGGAATTTCATATAAAAAAATGTGAAAAATATTGCTATTTTTGCAAAATTGACGCTCTTTTTTTGTTTATAGCGCGTGATCAAAAAATCGCACAGGTGATCAAATACCACCAAAAGAAAGCTCTGTTTGTGGGAAAAAAAGGACGTCAAATTCGTTTAGGTACAGCGTCGCACGACCGCGCAATTGTGCGTTAAATTCACGCAGTGCCGAATCGCAAAATACCCCCTGGTCGGAATGGGGGTAAAATCTTCCGGGGCTTAAGTGGTTAAGGCTTACCTATAGGTGCTATAAATATCTCCTAAACTTGCACCGTTTAGGAGATATTTACAGTGCATGCAGCCGATGACGTCATCAGTGCATGTGCTCTGAAGGAATGGCCACCGATGCAGTTCCTTCAGAGCCCAGTGCCGTGACTGGCAGCTCCTGTGTGCATGTGTGGGAGGGATGTAATCGCGCCCCCAGCCAATCAGATGGCCGGAGGACGCAATCCAGGAAGCAGGACGGCCGAACATGTCGGCCGCCCTGTCAGCACTGCAGGGGCTTCGTTTTAAGGTAAGTATTTCATAATGAGCTAGTTTTTTTTCAGCAGGTTTACTTCCTCTTTAAACCCAAACAGTTCTGTGGCTGATTAAGGTGGTAATTTAAACACACTGAGTGCCTTTTCTGCATTAAATTAGCCCCAGAACCTGTGTAATTAATGTGTTTGAGTTCAAAGGGATGAGGTGACAACCCTGGTTCACACTGGTGCGATACGGGAAACCCTGCGATTCAGTGCCGGTTCCCACATCGCACAGTGATTCACACTGCACTCTGCGAACCGCTGCGGGTGTCAATGTAAAGTTATTGACACCCCCAGATCGGTTCTCAGATCGCAGTGCTACCTGTGAAATGGTGCAGGAATCAGATCCAATAGAGGTGTAAACACATGCGATCCGATTCCAGTGTAGACCAAAAAAAGGGTCCTGCACCATTTTGGTGCAAATGTGATTTAAGATATACAGTTTGTATGGCTGAAATCGCATCGCACAGACATCGCATGTGATCTGCACACCAATGCGGTTCAAATCACATGCAAGTCTGGCATTGCACTAGTGTGAACCGGTCCTTAACTACTTGCTGACCGCCCGCTGTGGATATACTTCTCCAGGCTGGCTTCTCTGCGCGGACCACCGTACGGAGCGCTCCTATACGTGCTCCCCCATTAGCCAGTGGAGAGGCTGACTCACGGGGCCGGCGGCCGTGATCCTTCCCCGTGGAGAGAGAACAAAGATCTGCTGTTGTAAACACAGCAGACCGTTGTTCTCTCTGGAATAAACACAGAGCGCCTGTGTTCCTCCTATTTAGGATCACAGATCTCTGTGTTGATTCCATAAACCCATCTCCCTCACAGTTAGAAAACACCCCCTAGGCATATACTTAACCCTTTGATCGCCCCAGGGTTAACCCCTTCCCTGCCAGTGTCATTATTACAGTAACAGTGCAAATTTTTAGCACTGATTACTGTAGTAATTTCACTGATACCCCCAAAAGTGTCAAAAATGTCAGTTAGGGGTCCGATCTGTCCGCCTCAATGTTGCAGTCCCGCTAAGAATCGCTGATCGCCACTATTACTAGTAAAAGAAAAAAAATGACATAAATCTTTCCTGTAGTTTGTAGATGCGATAACTTTTGGGCAAATCAAAATACGCTTATTGGGATTTTTTTACCAAACATATGTAACAGAATACAAATTGGCCTAAAAGGATGAATAATTTTGATTTTTAATTTTTTTTTTTTGGGGAATGTTATATAGCAGAATGTGAAAAATATTGTTTTTTTTTTTTTCAGAATTCTTTTTTTTTGTTTATAGAGCAAAAAATAAAAATCGCAGAAGTGATCAAATACCACCAAAAGAAAGCTCTATTTGTGGGTAAAAAATACATCAATTTTATTTGGGTACAGAGTCGCACAACTGCCCAATTATCCATTAAAGTAACGCAGTGCCAAATCGCAAAAAATGGCCTTGTCATTATGGGGGGAAAATCTTCCAGTCCAGAAAAGGTTAACGAACACAAAAACGACCGGAGCTCTGCTTTAACGCATTTTTCTCCTCGGCATGGCGTGCAAGGCCCCTAAACACGGGACTACACTAACATGGCTTCCTAGTGCAGAAGACGCGCGCTCTCTAGTGTCCGCGCTCCCGGAAGCAGCCTCCCTTTTCCCGGAAGTGATGTCACGCTCGATAAGGAGGCTTGTATAGACGGCGGAGAGGGGGAGGACGGGAAGGATGGTGGACTGATCGAAGGGTTGTTTTGTACGGAAGGTACATAGGGCCCTTCGGAGGGGATGGATTCTCTCCTGGCCTCGGCCAGCCGCTCCGAGGATGAGGACTCGTCTGCCGGACACAAGAGGAGCCTCTCCCAGGGGTCCGGCCTCATCCCCAAGAGGAGGAGCTCGTCCAGGTGATGTCCCGCCCCGTGTGACACCAGGCCAGTGTTATTGTATGGAGACCGGGCCTGGCAGTGCTGTGGGGTGCAGGTAGTGTGCCTTTCCTGGGAGCTCCGACACACAGGCCGTGCTTCTTCCTATAGGAGGGGGACTCCTACCTCTGTGACAGCCCGGTCATCGCTTATGTATCGGGATGGGGGCTGACATTGCTGGGCCTCCCTTCTCTAGTTGTCTTCCCTGTGCCTGTCACAATCCTTCTTTATAAATTCCTCCACCTGCTCAGATCATTGTCCTGGAAGGCTCTAGAAGCCATGATAGTGAGGGATCAGCAATGGCAGCCCACCTTATTCTGCCATGACAGTTAATGGCCCAGCCTAGCCTGTGTTCCCCAGTGCTTTATAGATCACAGACATTACAACAAGGGTGGGGGTTTAAAGATCGACCTTTCCATAACCCATCCTGACCACTCTAGATTTTCTTACCTGGTAAAACAAATTATTCTCACCCAAGTACCCTCCCTAATGCTAGTTCCCTGTGCAGGGGCCACAAATCCAGTGCCACTGATTTCCCCTTCCTGTCTGGGCCCCTTCATTCCCCCTCAGGCCAACATCTATGGTATCCTGAATCCAGAGAGGACCCATCCGGGGGACAGTCAATGGAAATTGTCCACATCACACAGGCAGTGACGTGGGCAACCAGAGGAAGGACCCCAGCAGAACGTAAACAAAGAGAAGTATGATCATCACTTAAGGTAAGGGTTGGGGTTACTTTAGGCCAGGTGCTGGGCTTTAAAGTGTTCACGTTTACAGAAAAAAAGGTGAACTAAAAATGGTACATTCTGACCACGGTACTTACCTCTGGGGATGCTGAGCTGTCAGTGCCCACACAGCCAGACCAGCAGTCTTGGGATTGGTCAGTGCCTGCACAGAGAAGAGGGAGAAGAACAGAGATTTTTAATGCACCGACTGCATGGGCACTGACAGCATCCCTCAAGGTAAGTACAGAGGTACCGGGGGGTGGGGAGGATGTACAGTGTTCATATTGGTTTCTGTAATTGTGAAGGAACACTTTAAAGTGGGACCTTCAGCCTCCCCATCCACTTTCCCCATTACATTCTAGAATCTGCGCTCCCCTTTTCCCGGAAGCGATGTCGCTTCTGTCACAATCAGACATTTTATTTTAGGCAAAACTTTAAATATAACAATGTAATAAAAATAATGTTCTTTAGCAAGGAACATACATTCCACATTAATAATTATGATACCATCAGCATTGTGTGCTGTAAATTACCTCCAGTATTGCTCCTGTTTCTTCTTGCTGGGGGCCAGGGCCCCTCAATGGCAGTAAATCATAAAGCTAAACCCATCGATATATCTGGCCAAAGAAAGTTACATTCCTGGAATGCCAGGATTGTTTACTGTCATATCTGCCTATGCCCTCAACCAAACTGTCAAACTATCAAATGGCTGGTGTCATAACTGATCACATGTGCAGCATCATGGTAGTTGCAGATCAAGTCGAAGCAGCTTCCTGGGCTGTAAAGCATAGGAGTGTTTAACTTTAATCAGAAAATGTAGGCCTGCTAGATCACTTCAGGCTGCCCCCTTTTGCAGGTATGGCTATGCAAAACATTAAAAATAAGTACCTATACTGTTTAAAATCCAGTAATACTGTCCATGATCTCACCCTGTTCTGCACATGCTCAGTTGCTCTCCCAGTGTAAGCATTTTTAGGCACTGCTGAATTTGTAGAGGCTGATCTGCTGACAGCCTTAAAGCACAATTAAACCCTCCTATCCTTTACAGCCAAGAAAGCTGCTTTTGTTTAAACTGCAACTGCCTTGGTGCTGCACATGTGATCAGTTTTGACGCCAGCCATTTGATGGTTTGACAGTTTGGTTGAGGACACAAGCAAATATGACAGTTAGCAATCCCCGGCATTCCAGGAATGTAACTGTTTTTTTTTTTTTAACCGTTAAATCAATGGGTTTAGTTCCACTTTATGATTTACTTATGTTTGGGGACTCTGGGCTTCAGCCAAATGGCAGCCTCCAGCAAGAAGAAATTTAGTAAGGGTAAAGTTCCGCTTTAACACTGTCAGCAGATCGGTCTCTACAAATTCGGCAGTGCCTAAAAATAGAGAGCAACTGAGCATGTGCAGAGCAGGGTGAGACAGTGTATTACTGGATTGTAAACTGGCACATATTTTTAATGATTTACATAACTATACCTGCAAAAGGTGCCAGTCTGAAGTCATCTAGCAGGACTTCATTTCCTGACTAAAGTTCCACTTTAAATATCTTTTCTTTTTTGGGATCCCTCTCAAAACTTCCAGGATGCCCACAGCCAATTGGAACCCTGAAGTCACGTAGCTGTGGAGACCTCAGGGTGCTCTACCTTGCATGCAGTACTGCACATCATCAGGGGGCCAACTGCAGGCCCCCAAAAGAGACAGCCGGCTCCCAGTGATGTAAGTAAAGATGATGGCAGCACGGGACCAAGAGTGAGGTGACAAGGCTGGATACGCTATGATGGCAGCGCGGGACCCAGTGTGTTGACGAGGCTGGATACGCTATGATGGCAGCGTGGGATTAGAGTGTGGTGACAAGGCTGGATACACTATGATGGCAGCGCGGGACCCAGAGTGTGGTGACAAGGCTGGATACGCTATGATGGCAGCGCGGGACCCAGAGTGTGGTGACGAGGCTGGATACGCTATGATGGCAGCGTGGGACCCAGAGTGTGGTGACGAGGCTGGATACGCTATGATGGCAGCGCAAGACCCAGAGTGTGGTGACAAGGCTGGATACGCTATGATGGCAGCACGGGACCCAGAGTGTGGTGACAAGGCTGGATACGCTATGATGGCAGCGCGGGACCCAGAGTGTGGTGACGAGGCTGGATACGCTATGATGGCAGCGTGGGACCCAGAGTGTGGTGACGAGGCTGGATACGCTATGATGGCAGCGCGAGACCCAGAGTGTGGTGACAAGGCTGGATACGCTATGATGGCAGCGCGGGACCCAGAGTGTGGTGACAAGGCTGGATTCGGTAGACATGGGAATACATATTTCAAGGATAACCGGTAGGAGAGTAATAAGAAAAAAAAAAACACGGCAGGGTGAAGTTCATCTGTAAAGGCTGACCTGTAGGTGCTGTGGAAATCCCATTAATGGTAAAATAATAATTCATCTCACCTGTTCGATACCCAAGACAGACTTTCCATAACAAATTGTAGGAAGTAACCACCGCACATGGCAACTTTTGGCAGAAGGTTAGGTCTGAGGAAGAGGCCATGACCATTCAGAGTTTTGCGCATACATGACTAAATAACTGCTTACAGGCTTTATGGATACCAAGTACTACCTTGGCAAAGAAGGCTATTACAAGCATAACTTAAGGCCCGTACACACGTGTAGATTGTCGGCCGAAAAGATTCGGCCGACGACCGATCTGCCGATTGTAGGCTTTGTTAGTATGATGCTTCCGACAGCGCACTTTCGGCCGAACAGAATCTGTCGTGCAAGCATTAAAATTTTTGTTGGCCAACACCAGAACGGCCGATTGTTCGCCAGTCAGTACAGATTTCGGCTGACAGACAGCAGATTTGCAAGACTGGGCATGCTCAGAAAAGAAAAAACACAGGGAAAGTTAACCATCACATGACATCACTTCTGCAGTCGGCTGTTGTTGGCCGACAAAATTCGTGTGCAGTCTTTTGCACTTTTCAACAGACACGACAGCCCTCGGACAAAAGACGGCCGATCGTTCGGCCGAGGATCGGTACGTGTGTACGGGGCTTAAGTGGGGTTTTTTTTGTTTCCTAAGGACAGGAAAGCACTGGGAAACAGAGGCTGGTTATGTCTGCTTAACTTTGTCATATGAGGGTGGCCAGTCTGGCCTGTAGTGGTGGAGGAAATAGAATATTCCAAATTTCAGATTTAAAAAAAAAAACAATTTCTAAACTGTATTCCACCTACAGGTTGTTACTCAGCTCCTCTGATTGGTGTAGCCTCCTGCCTAGGAGATGCATTAAAGTCCGTGGGGCATTAGAGTACAGGCACAGGTAGCCTCACAATGTTTTTTGTTTACTGGCTGGGCAGATAATGTGGGAGGCTGCATCCTTGTACTGTGAATAAATGTCTCTTTGCTGTAAAAATCATTTAAAATAGGATTTGAGTGTTTTACAAAATATATATCGCAATGTCACAAGTATATAACTCCACATTTTTCTCCATTTCTTTCTGTGTAATTTTCTTTTTTTTTTTTTTTTTTTTTATAGATTTATTAAGCGAAAGAAGTTCGATGATGAATTGGTGGAGAGCAGTCTTGCCAAATCTACTAGTCGGGCACGTGGGCCCAGTGGGGGAGAGCCAGGGCGGTGTTCAGGCAGTGAACCTTCATCTAATGAGAAGAAGAAGGTAGGTAACTGCATGACTTGTAGCACATTCTGTTCAGTTTATGATTTCAGGGTTATGGTGGAGCTGTCAACCTCTACAGATACTACTAGTGTCTGTCATTTTGTAATATAAAGGAGTTGCCCTATCATTTGTCATTTTTTTTTTTTAATTAATGTACAGGAGGGTATGGAACTGAATGGGGGGGGGGGTTACCCGGGACACCAGAGATCACCATGGAGCTCTCTGCAGATGTAGTGGGCTAATTGATGAAACCTTAATGAAGGAGGGTGCCCACCTGATGACTCAATGACATACCTCCCCCCCCCTTTTTTTACCACCTAATAGCAAATCAAGTGGCAAAAGACCATGGGTATTGAAACATCAAGTTCTATTAGCTGTACTAATAATGAGTAGGTGTGATTTAATGCATTTTTTATAGTCATCATCCTTTTATTTGAATAATCTGGACATACCTGATTCAAATTTCTGTTTTATACACATGTGCGTTTTTAAATGGTTCAACTTATATTTAATATTTTTTAGTTAAATAGGCTTGCTCAGTTTTCTTGACAAGCGATTAAGTATTCAACATAAACCTATTAAATATCACATTTTTTAAATATATTTTACTGGGAGTTTACAGCCTCTACCCCTTTAACAAAACAACCTTAGTGCCTAGTTAATTTTATAAACATGCCTTACCTTTATAATTGTGCGCTGTTCAGCAGTCCCTTCACACCTGCATGTTCCATTGTGTTGCTTTACTGCATAAATGTTACCATATAATTTGCGTTAAGCAGCTCACTTGCTTTGAAGGGTCTGTTAATGCTCAGCAGCATACAAAAAGCAAACTTGTAGCTGTTTAATGCATTGCCCTTGAAGTACTTGTGCACTGGGTGCCATTTTAACCACTTTACCACCGGAGGATCTTGCTGTCTTACGTCTGGGCCACTTTTTGCGATTCGGCGCTGTGCGACTTTAACTGACAATTGCGCGGTCGTGCGACGCCGTACCCAAACAAAATTTACGTCCTTTTTTCCCCACAAACAGACCTTTCTTTTGGTGGTATTTGGTCACCTGTGCGATTTTTACTTTTTGTGATATAAACAAAAAAAGAGCGTTTATTTTGAAAAAATAACAATATTTTTTAACATTTTTTTTATATGAAATTCCCCCCCAAAAAAATGTAAAAATCAAAATTTTTTTAAAATTTTTGGCCAATTTTTTTTTTCTGCTACCTATGTTTGGTAAAAAAAAAAATCACAATAAGCGTATTTTGATTGGTTTGCGCAAAAGTTATTGCGTTTACTAACTAAGGGAAAGAGTTCTGTCATATTTTTTTTTTTTTTTTTGCGGGACTGCGACATTGCGGCGGACAGATCGGACCCTTGACTGACATTTTTGACACTTTTGGGGGTACAAGTGACATTACTGCAGTAATCAGTGCTATATATATGCACTGTTACTCTTAAAATGACACTGGCAGGGAAGGGGTTAATTTTATTGGAGAGGTGCCTGGTGCTTACTGACGTGTGTGGGGGGAGGTGACTGAGTGACAAAAGGACAGATCGCATGTTCAGCTATGCTGAACCCTGCAATCTGTCACTCCTTGTCACTGAGGAGATCCGCCCGCTCTGTTTACACAGGTGGGCGGATCTTCAAACTCGATTCCCCGATGATCAGGGAAGAGCAACGGCGATCGCCGCCGCTCCTCCCCTGGCCCGACTCCCGCTGTGAATGAAAACAGCGGGAGCGCACCTCCGGCGGCGCGCGAGCGCCGCCTACAGGGGGAGGAGTCCAGCGACGTAAGTCTACGTCGCTGGATGATAACGAACCACTTTGCCGCAGTACCGTCAATGTGACTGGTCGGCAAGTGGTTAAATGAACACATAACTGAAAGAACCTTTTATATTCCCAAAATAAATAAATAATCCATCTTTCCTTTCAGCAGGTTTGTAAGACTGTTACCACACCAGCTCCACCATCTCCCGCTCCAAGCCCTAGCATTACTAAACGGATAAAGAAGAGTAAGCAGCCTCTGCAGGTCACCAAGGATCTGGGAAGATGGAAACCGTCTGATGATCTCCTACTTATTAACACAGTGCTACAGGTGTGTCTTTGTCTTAAGATAGGTATGCTGAAGTCTGAGCATTCTCCTTTAGATTTCAAACAAGTACATAATTATTGGTAAATACAGTACTGTGCAAAAGTTTAAGGCTCGGTTCACACTAGGGCGACCTGTGAGGCGACCTGGTCGCCTCACAGGTCGCCGCAGGTCGCCTCCCATAGGGAAGCTGCGGACCCGTTCTAATAGGAGCGACACAAGTCGCTCCGACCTAGAAAAAGGGTCCGGAGCTTCTTTGGGGCGTCCAGGAGGCGACCGCCATAGACTTCAATGTTATGAAGTCCGTGGCGGCCGCTCCGAGGTCGCCCTGGGAAGTAGCGTCGCGGTAATGTGAACAGGCGCTTAGGCAAGTGTGAAAATATCTTGTAAATTAGGAATACTTTTATAAATAGAATTGTTAATAGTTTATTTCTATCAGCTGGCAAAATGGAAAGTAAATGAACAGAAGAGAGAATCAAATCAATATTTGGTGTGACCACCCTTTGTCTTTACAACAGCGTCAGTTATTTTAGGTACATTTGTACACAGTTTTGAAAGGATCTCAGCAGGTAGGTTGTTCCAAACATCTTGGAGAACTAACCACAGATCATTTTGGATGTAGACTGCCTCATTCTGTCTCTTCATGTAATCCGAGACAATCTCAATGTTGAGATCAGGGTTCTGTGGGGGCCAAACCTTTACTTCCAAGATTTCTTGTTTTTCTGTACACTGAAGCTAGTTCCTAATGACATTGGCTGTATGTTTGGGGTCATTTTCCTGCTGCAGAATACATTTGGGGCCAATCGCACTCCTCCCTGATGGTATGGCATGATCGATACCATTGTTCCTGACTAAATCTCAAGCTCCATGTGCAGAAGTATAGCCCCAAACTTGTAGGGAACCTCAACCACATTTTAGCCTTGGTTCACACTGGTGCAGCTTTGAAATATCGCTACTTCAAAGCGATTTCAAAGCTGCAGATCAATTTGCACCACCAGTTTCAATGCAGTTTGCAACTTCATTTAACAGAAGTCTATGCAAGTAGCCTTGAAATCAGAAAAAAGTAGTGCAGGAACCTTTTTTATAATCCCTGTGACATGAACTGTTCCTTTGCCAGCAATAGGGTGCAACTTGTCATGTGATTTTACAGTTCAAAATCGCATGACAAATGATACCGATGTGAACGAGGGATCACTGTTGCCTGCTGACACTCATTATTGTACTGCTCTCCAGCCCTTTATACAAACAAACTGCTTCCTACTACAGCCAGATATTTCACATTATGACTCCTCAGGCCAGAGCACCTGCTGCTATTTTTCTATGTTTTACTTGCATAGTTGAGTTGCTTAGCTTTGTTTCCACGTCAGAGGTATGGCTTTTTGGTCACAATTTCATGAAGATCACTTCTGGCCAGACTTCTCCAGACAGTGGATGGGTGTACCTGGGTCCCACTGGTTTCTACCAGTTCTGTGCTGATGGCACTGTTGGACATCTTCCGATGTTGAAGGGAAGTAAGCATGATGTGTCTGTCATCTGCTGTATTAGGTTTTCTTGGCCAGCCACTGCATCTACTATCCTCAGTGTTGCCTGATCAGTGGTGTCCTTAGTGCTGAGAAATACAGGCAGATAATTATCCATTATGCCATATAGATCTGCACAATTCTTGATAAAATGAGAATCATGATTTTATTTGCTTGGAACAAAAATCACAATTCTCATTTTAACATCATCTTTCACATTATCCCAAAAAAGTGGCATTACTTTACTGTTTGTGGAATTAAAAGGATATATTGCGCTCAGCAAATATTTGTTCACAATGAAAAAGTTCACTAGTGCAAATAAACAAATGAATAAATAGGTGAATAAATAGATAAATAAAGTCCTTGGTGCTTGTGAACATCAGAGGTAGTTAAATGGTTAACCGCAGCAGTTGATAAAAGCACAGACTTGATAGAAGTGGAATCTAAAACCTTCACCTCCACACTTTCACCCAGTGCTCTTAATAAATACTCCTTACCAGAAGGATATGACCCCTTAATTATAGGGGGTCACAGCAAGCATTGGTATCCACAAAGAATCCAGACCATCCACATCGCATTCTCTCACCAGCAAGGATGTATGATCAGGTTAAATATGGAACTCCAAGTTTCAGGACATATAAGAGGTAACAAAAAAGCTCTCATGGTGCAGTATGTCAGCATAATTCAACATTTTATTGTTACATGTTGCACTTACTACAATCCATAAGAAATTCCGCCTTTTAAACAATTACAATTCTCGTTTGTTGGAGTAATGAACGCCGCTCCACGCCTGCGTTCCGCCAACCCGGAAGTCTACGGCCTCACGTTCCTGACGCACGTTTCATCAGTCCGTGCTGACGTCCTCAGGGGATCATGTGACCGTACCTTTCCATCATGTTTATATGGAGACTACAATTCCTCAGCATCCAATCACATTCCTCCAGCCAGTGAACCGCCCATTCCACCACGGATTGTTAGGTTCAGTCCCTTGCTAAGGGTGCTTGCTGGGGACATTTCCATGTAATATAAAAATACATAAAACGCAGCTCACAGCCGCAGTACTTGTCTGCTTGTCACCAGCGCTAACGCTTTTCATTTGGCTACCAATCATTACCTCTTCCAAATCTAGATGGCAACATAGATTGAGAGGGTGGTATTTAATGCCAATAAACAAATTTTAAAATATAAGAGAGGATGCCGACATAGAACTACAAGGCTATAACAATGCATAGCAGTATATTTTCACATACATTTGCATAAAATATTGTTTCATTTAAATCAACTCCTTTATTACTACAAGAAATATTGTTTAATATTGCCTGTAAAGTAGCTAAAAAGAACCCTAGGAAAACTACCTCTTTCCAATCTAAAGCTACTGGCCAAAAATATAACATCAAAAAATGTATTTTGTGTAGATCCACTCACGTCACTTATTTAATATCATGTCCTTGCGGGTTACAGTACATAGGAAGAACAACCCGTCAATTGTCTATCCGCACTAATGAACACATTAAGAATGTGAAGAAAGGTTTCCCAAAACACAGTCTCTCCAACCACTTTCGTCTGTACCACAATAGGGACCCTACTCTCATGTCTTTTGTGGTATCGACAAAGTGGAGAACCACTGGAGAGGGGGAAACATGACCCAGATGGTCTCCATGAATGAGACCCAGTGGATATACAAAATGAATACTTTACACCCCACAGGTATCAATATTGACATAGACCTAAATTAGGGATGCACCGAAATGAAAATTCTGGGCCGAAACCGAAACCGAAAATGCAGGAGGCCCTTGGCCGAAAACCGAAACCGAAAATGACTTTTTCCCCCAAATAATTTTAAATTAGATAGAAGAGGGGCATACACAAAAAACAGGCAGTGACGTACACCTGTCGCTGCCACCCTGTCAGGGTATATGTACTGTGATGGGTTGGCAAGAGGTTAATTTAATTACCAATGGTATTTGTATTATGCAGCATGAGGGGGTTAATGTATTGTCACTGCTGCATTAGTGACCGACCAGTGGCAGTTAATTAACCCCTTTGTGCTGCATTAGTGCAACCAGTATCAGTGTTAATTAACACTCGCTGCACTGATACTGGTTGCACTAATGCAGTACAAAAGGGGTTAATTTTTTTTTTTTTTTTTTTTTTTTTTTTTATGCAAGAAGATTTATTTTTATGTTCCTATAGAACACAGAATTGCATAAACTTAAATGAAACATTATGTATACATACAAAGAGAAAAAAGTACATTTGCTGCTTCAGGGTAATTAACCTTCAAATAAAGTACATGTCTTAAAAACTGACATTATTTCAAACATTAGAATAAACTTAATTACAAACAGCAAAGTAATTGAACTATGTTTGGAATAATTTGGTGTTTGTTACTGCCATTTCTGCACTGCTTCTTTTCAGTTCAAAGACAGGGAGCTTTTGGCAGATACTGGTCAAGATAGCCCAAGAGTTTTAACAACTAGTTTCACTGGTTGTCATGTGGACGCTTTGCTAGAGAAAAAAAAAAAAAAAGGATGGCTCAGATTTCATTCATGAGGCTTGGAACGTGTACGTAGCTGCTTGCTGTTCTGCATATTTCCCACCCACATCTCCCTCTCTGTCCTGCACAGACATACGCCGAGATAGGAGAGTGGGCGGCCCCGGGCAGACAGAAAAACTGGGGTGGGAGGGGGGAGGAGGACGAGCTGTGTGTGTGCCTATCTCCTCTCCTGTCCGTGTCTGGGAGGGGGGGAGTACTGCTCACTGCTGGGCTGTGTGATAGACGAGGTGTCACAGACGCTCCGTTCTGCTGCAGCCACAGCCCCTAATTGAACAGACTGATTCTCCTATCCTACGGACGGGAGAATCAGGGACTTTTCAAACCTGCGCTGCGGCCATTAATTTCGGCATTTTAACCCATTTTCGGCCGAAATGGGATAGGCCCATTTTCGGCCGAAAATTTCGGTGGCCGAAATTTCGGTGCATCCCTAACCTAAATTATTTCATTTATAATTTTTTAATTTGTCCCCTCACATCATGCTCCTGTTTTAAAAGTAGTTTTTAATTTTAAATATTATTAATTTTATCATCAAAATTTATTATAATTCTAATAAACAATATTTCTTGTAGTAATAAAGGAGTTAATTTTAATGAAACAATATTTTATGCAAATGTATGTGAAAATATACTGCTATGCATTGTTATAGCCTTTTTAGTTCTATGTCGGCATCCTCTCTTATATTTTAAATTTGTTTATTGGCATTTAATACCACCCTCTTAATCTATGTTGCCATCTAGATTTGGAAGAGGTAATGATTGGTAGCCAAATGAAAAGCGTTAGCGCTGGTGACAAGCAGACAAGTACTGCGGCCGTGAGCTGCGTTTTATCTATTTGTATATTACATGGAAATGTCCCCAGCAAGCACCCTTAGCAAGGGACTGAACCTAACAATCCGTGGTGGAATGGGCGGTTCACTGGCTGGAGGAATGTGATTGGATGCTGAGGAATTGTAGTCTCCATATAAACATGATGGAAAGGTACGGTCACATGATCCCCCTGAGGACGTCAGCACGGACTGACGAAACGTGCATCGGGAACGTGAGGCCGTAGACTTCCGGGTTGGCGGAACGCAGGCGTGGAGCGGCGTTCATTACTCCAACAACCGAGAATTGTGATTGTTTAAAAGGCAGAATTTCTTATGGATTGTAGTAAGTGCAACATGTAACAATAAAATGTTGAATTATGCTGACATACTGCACCATGAGAGCTTTTTTGTTACCTCTTATATGTCCTGAAACTTGGAGTTCCATATTTAACCTGATCATACATCCTTGCTGGTGAGAGAATGCGATGTGGATGGTCTGGATTCTTTGTGGATACCAATGCTTGCTGTGACCCCCTATAATTAAGGGGTCATATCCTTCTGGTAAGGAGTATTTATTAAGAGCACTGGGTGAAAGTGTGGAGGTGAAGGTTTTAGATTCCACTTCTATCAAGTCTGTGCTTTTATCAACTGCTGCGGTTAACCATTTAACTACCTCTGATGTTCACAAGCACCAAGGACTTTATTTATCTATTTATTCACCTATTTATTCATTTGTTTATTTGCACTAGTGAACTTTTTCATTGTGAACAAATATTTGCTGAGCGCAATATATCCTTTTAATTCCACATTCATCACGTCAATACGTTGTATGTTTGCAGCTCACCGTGTGGAAGATATTCCCACATATTTATTTATATATTTATTAGGGATGCACCGAAATGAAAAATTCTTGGCCGAAGCCGAATAATAATGAAATGTTTGGCCGAAGGCCGAATACCGAACGCGGTGTTTCGCATTTTTTCCATTTATTTTGCCAATTTTTTGTCCTCTCTTGTCCTCTCGTGTGTCTCTCTCTCTTGTCCTCTCACTCTCTCTCTCTTGTCCTCTCACTCTCTCTCTCTTGTCCTCTCATGTCTCTCTCTCTCTCCCTAAATGTTACTGTAGGGAATGGGATTCAGTGCACACTGCAGCCTTTTACCATAGGGTTAATGTTAGTGACACTGTAGGGATTGGGAAGGATGCTGGGAATGGAAATCAGGAAGCATGCAGGCAGCCTTGTAAATTTTAATTGCAGATACAGGGCACTGGGCAGGTCAGGGTTAATGTGGTAACATCAATTACTCAGTGACAGTCAGTCAGTGTAGACTCGATCAGATTATAGTGACAGTCTCTCATAGTGGTGGTAGTAGGAGGCTGGAGGTTGACTAGTAGGAGCCTGGAAAGGAGCACAGCCGCATACATACATTACTCACTCGTGCACTGCAGCCCGCCCCACACATTCAGTGAGTCTTACTCTCCTCCCTAGTTTTTTCAATGGCACATTCAGGAAGCCAATCACGCCAGTGAGTAGCGGCACAGCGGAACCAATCAGGTGTGCAGGCACGCGTGATTGGTTCGCTGTGCAGCTAATCATGGCGTGATTGGCTTCCTGAATGTGCCATTGAAAAAACTAGGGAGGAGAGTAAGACTCACTGAATGTGTGGGGCGGGCTGCAGTGCACGAGTGAGTAATGGATGTATGCTCACCGCTGAAGTGTCCCGGCTTCACGGAAGTCTGTGAGTCCTCCTCCGAGTCCCTTCCCCCTGTAAATATCGTGACCTCGGCGATATGAATATCGCCTACGGCCACAGAACGATAGTCGATATCATATCGACTATCGTTCAGCCCTATTGTTCGGCACAAAATTATTCGGCCTTTTGACTTATTCGGCCGAATAACGAAAGTGCTATTTTTTCTATTTTAGGCCGAATAATGTTCGGCCGCCGAATATTCGGTGCATCCCTAATATTTATCTATTTATTCACTCATGTTTTGAAGTTCACAACAGTAAATTAGCTGTCATAGCTTTAGTGTATTTATGTCATACCTCTAATTTTAAAGTGTGTTCACCCATTTTGTGCAGTTCCTTTTGGTAATCACCAAATTATTTTTCCTAACTTTACTGGTTATTTATTTTTAAATCATTGAAGTGTATTTTTTCCCCAAAAAGTGTGTTTGAAAGACCGCTGCGCAAATACAGTGTGGCATAAAACATTGCAAACACCGCCATTGTATTCTCTAGTGTCTCTGCTGAAAAGAAAAAAAAAATTATATAATATATATTTTGGAGGTTCTAAGTAATTTTCTAGCAAAAAATACTGATATTTTATCTTGTATGCAAAAGTGTCAGAAAAAGGCTTAGGCCTTAGTTGGTTAAACTGCCCTCTCTCACAGACCGAAGTTCATCCCTTTGCTCTAAAAGAACCAAATGATACAATGTTTTTATTTATCTCTCAGCAGTAGTCAATGTTGATAAACATTGGCTGCTATATATATATATATATATATATATATATATATATATATATATATATATATATATATATATATATATATATATATATATATATATATATATATATATATATATATATATTATAATATAAATTTTTTTTTTTTTTTTTTGGACGGCTCTGCACTGAATCGTGGAAATGCTGGATTAAGATCGTGTGTGTGTGGGGTGGGGGGGGGGGGCAGGGTTTGAATCAAGATTTGTTAACGATTAATCGTCCAGCTCTAATGCCCTATCATCAGAGAGGAGTGTAATTGGCCCCAATTTATTCTGCAGCAGGACAACAACCATAAACATACAGCCAATGTCATTAGGAACTATGTTCAGCGTAAAGAACCAGGAGATGTGATGGTTTGGTATCCCCCCGGGCCCTGATCTCAACATCATCCAGTCTGTCTGAGATTACATAAAGAGATAGAATTTGAAGCAGCCTATTTCCACAAAAGATCTGTGGTTAGTTCTCCAAGATGTTTAGAACAACCTGCCTGCCAAGTTCTTGCAAAAACTATGTGTAAGTTTACCTAGAAGAATTGATGTGGTTTTGAAGGCAAAGGGTCACACCAGATACTGATTTCATTTAGATTTTTCTTCTGTTTTGCTCAATTTTACATTTTAAATCGATGCAAATCATTAAAATATATAATTTTCCAAAAGCATTCTTACTTTACACCTGCCTAAAACATATGCTCAGTACTGTATGTACACATAAATACAACAATATGTACACCAACGGTAATTACAGTTGTATAGGAAGTTGTTGTACATTATATTGACATTAGTGATGAGCAGAACTGCTCTGGGTTCGGGGAGCTTCAAAGAAGTTTGGGTGCCAAACCCCAACTCCATTGATCCTGTCTAATGAGAAATTCCCATCTGTGCTAATGGAGGGGCACTGCCCTGGTAAACATTTTACAAATAATAACCAAAAATATATGCATTCATCCTAGAACTTTCTCTTTTTTTATTGTTAAAATAAACCATTAAGAAAAGTAAATTTTCTTTAAATAACATGCCTGGGGGTGTCCTAAACCTGCCTGTTAAGGGGCACATTTGTGTTGTACAGCCGCACTGAAATTTACATATGTTAACATTGTTGGCTTCTTTGTTTTCAAAAAAAACAGCACACAGACCCTGTATTTTGGGGAACGTTTGGAGGGGTTTGTGTGCTGTTTTTTTCTTTTTCTTTGTAGGACATCCTACAGCAGGAATGGGGGGGGGGAATGCATAGCGTCCCCCAAACCCACCCCGCCCAAGACCTTTTGAGTCTGGTATGGATTTTACAAAAGGGGGTACATCACACAAAAAAGAAAAAAAATGCTTGAGGTTCTCCTAATGATTCATGTCTGGCTAGTCAGGAACTGGGGGGGGGGGGAGTGTGCGTCCATGTAAGTAAGTAAATGTGGTTGGTCATGTCAATGGCTGTAAAAGACTCGGAAATGCCTGCACCTTCTAGTGTCCTTGACTGTCGTTGACATTGGAAAGCTGTTTTGTATAGTAGCAGAAGTAATGCCGCTGCTGTACATGACATTCAGCTTCTGCCAAATGGGTCCATGTTTGGTCCAAACTTGTGTTGGCACTGAAACTTTAGCTCATCCCTGGTTGACACATTAATTTTCTTTATCTTTTGTATTTAGACTAATGATCTGCAGGCTGTGCACCTTGGAGTCAAGTTCAGCTGCCGTTTCACACTGAGTGAAATACAGGAGCGGTGGTATGCTCTGCTCTATGACCCCGTCATCTCCAAGTAAGTATTTGGAATCTACTAACAAATTAAAAGATGTAAGGTGTTTATTTTCAAGGTTTATCCTCTTGTTCAGAGGTTTTGCAATTAATAATGAGTCAGTTTTTTTTTTTTTTTCTAGGCTTGCATGTCAGGCAATCCGACAGTTACACCCAGAAGCTATTGCTGCCATCCAGAGCAAGGTTCTGTTCAGTAAAGCTGAAGAGCAGTTGCTGAGTACAGTGAGCTCTGTAAGTACTAAATGTTTATTATTGAAGTTTGAGTGAAAGCTACTGTGCTGTACTAATTAAGGTGTGTTTTTTTTTTTTAATAGAGCTCACAGCCCACACTGGAGACATTTCAGGATTTATTGACCAAACATCCCGATGTCTTCTATATGTCACGTACAGCTAAGTCTCTGCAGGTCCATTGGCAGCTTATGAAGCAATACTATCTTCTGGATGACCAGACAGGTAAATAACTTGTGTTTCTATTGTAACAAATACACTGCTCAAAAAAATTAAAGAAACACTTTTTAATCGGAGTAGAGCATCAAGTCAATTAAACTCCTTGGATATTAATCTGGTCAGTTAAGTAGCATAGCTGGTTGTTAATTAGTTTCAGGTGCTTTGGTGTTAATGAAATTAACAGATGCACAGTAATGAGATGACCTCCAAAACAGAAATGGTTTTACAGGTGGAGGACCTACTCATCTTTTCTGACTGCTTTTCACTAGTTTTGTATTTGGCTAGGGTCAGTGTCCCTACTGGTAGCCTGAGGCGATACCTGGACCCTATAGAGGTTGCACAGGCAGTCCAACTCCTCCTGGATGGCACATCAATACGTACCATTGCCAGAAGGTACTAAAGAGCATGGAGGAAAGCTGGACAGAGCTGTAGAAGGCCCTTAACCCATCAGCAGAATTGGTATGTGTTCCTTTGATCAAGGAGGAACAGGATGAGCACTGCCAGAGCCCTACAAAATTACCTCCAGCAGGCCACTGGTATGAATGTCTCTGAGCGAAATAATCAGAAACCGACTTCATGAGTGTGGCCTGAGGGCCCGACGTCATCTAGTGGGCCTTGTGCTCACTGCCCGGCACTGTGGAGCTCGATTGGCATTTGCCATTGAACACCAGAATTGGCAGGTCCACCACTGGTGCCCTGTGCTTTTCACAGATGAGAACAGGTTCCCCCTGAGCATATGTGGCAGATGTGAAAGGGTCTGGAGAAGCCGTGGAGAACATTATGCTGCCTGTAACATCATTCAGCATGACTGGTTTGCTGGTGGGTCAGTGATGGTCTTGGATACACAGACCTGTATAGGCTAGACAATGGCACCCTGACTGCCATTAGGTATCGGGATGAAATCCTTGGACCCATTGTCAGACCCTACGCTGGTGCAGTGGGTCCTGGGTTCCTTTGGTGCACGACAATGCCCAGCCTTATGTGGCGAGAGTATGCCGCCAGTTCCTGGAGGATGAAGGAAATTATACCACTAAATGGCTCCTAGGCTCGCCTTACCTAAATCCAGTAGAACACCTCTGGGACATTATGCTTCGGTCCATCCGGCGCCACCTGGTTGCACCTCTGTAATGCCCTGGTCAAGATCCGGGAGGAAATATCCCAGGACCCCATCTGTTGTCTCATTAGGAGCATGCCCCGACATTGTCAGGCATGCATACAAGCACATGGGGCCATACAAACTACTGAGTACCATTTTGAGTTGCTGCAATGAAATTTCAGCCAAATTGCCTAGCCTGCTGCATCATTTTTTCACTTTGATTTTCGGGGTGTCTTTAGTTCAGTCCTCTTGAGGGTGATTATTTTCATTTCCATCAAACGATGTGGCATCCTTTCATTCCTAACACCTTGCCCAGTCAGTAAAGATATCTGGCATGATATTTTTCCCCATTGAGATCTGATGTGTTCAAGGTGTTCCTTTTTTTAATTTCTTTTGAGCATTGTTTATAGTTTTCTGCCCAACCTGAATAAATCTGTTTTTTTTTTTTTTTTTTTTTCTTTAATGTCCTAGTTCAACCATTACCCAAAGGAGATCAAGTGCTAAACTTTTCTGATGCAGAAGATATGCTAGATGACACCAAACTTAGGTAGGAGAAATATTTGTATTGGTGAAATTTATCACAGCTCAAGTGCTCAACTACACTTTACCTAATACAACCTTTTTTAAGTTTAGGTTTTGTCTGCTATTTTTATCATATTGTCTGCTCGGGTGATTGTGTGTGCTATTCTATAGTGCAATGTGTACAATTAGTATTCTGTAAAAACTCTTGCTGTTTCCTAATTGTAGAGACACCCGAGATGAAGTTTTAGAACATGGTGAGTGATATTGGCTGTTTCAAGTGGTGCTGCTTTTACTTATCCACATTTTTATTTCAGTTAAATTTGAGTGATCTGTTGCTATTTCAGAGCTGACTGTAGCAGACCGTCGTCAGAAAAGAGAGATCCGTCAGCTAGAGCAAGAGCTACATCGATGGCAGGTTCTTGTGGATAGCATTACTGGTGAGACTTTTATGTGGGTTTTTTTTTTTTTTTTCTCAACTTAATGGAAAAATTAACACAACGTAAATCTCTAGCTTTGAGTAGAAAAACTAGCTAGAGCTGAAAATCTCATGCACCAGCTTATTTCAGGAATAGGGAGTCAAAGGTAAAGAGTTGGGGTTATGTTTGTTTTTTTCTTTTTGCCTAAATTATTTTTCTTTAGTCATCCTCTAGGATGGCCACATAAGAGATGGGCTTCTCCTCCTATGGAAAACACAAGTACAGAGAGAAGTTAAAAGCTTCCCACCCACTACTGCCCTTCAGGTTCTGGTGTTTCCTGCACTCCTACAGGCACATGCACAGTGACTCCTGTTTGTTGTTTTTACTATTTCATTCCTAGGAAGTGCCTGGGAATGCCTCTCCAGACTCTCTCTGGCTTCAGTGGGTGAGAAGGTCCTGCGCCTAGAGTGGGGGAAAGGATAAGGGAGGATGTTTGAAGGTCACTTTAGGCTACATCGTCCCTTCCTGATGTGCAACCTTTGGTTCCCCTTACCAACCACCTTTCCCACTGAGGCTGCCTTTATGGCAATGTCTTAAGGGGGGGAGGAGGAGATCCATCAGGTGAGGTGCTGTCACAGGGCTCCTTAGTAAACACCGGCATTACGGGTGGATGCACGCATGCTCTACGGGCTCCCTCCACTTACTGTGGAGAGGATGTTGTGTGGCAGCCATTTTCCATTTCATGGCCTGCTATTTGTGGAACAGTATAAGGGACCTCCTGCAGAAATGTTTTTTTCTTAAATTGATGCTAAGCTCTTTTGGGACCAGGAGGATAAGGGAGCCCAACAAGTCATGCATCCCAAAACCCACAGAAGAGCTCCTGGTATTGTCTTAAGACTTGACAAAGGGGGACACCCCCTTGAAATGCGCTGCCCAGGTTGTTGCCTTACATAGGAAGTAGGGATCGACCAATATCGTTTTTCAGGGCCGATACTGATTTTTCAGCCACCCTTCAGGCCGATAGCTGATATTAGGTGCCCGATATTCTGCACATTTTTTTTTTTTTTTTTACACTGTCCTTTTAAAAAAAAAAAAAAATGTGATCACTTTTATTGCTGTCACAATGAATGTAAACATCCCTTGTGACAGTGACAGGTACTCTTTATGGAGAGATTTGGGGTCAAAGTTTGGCTTTTTTTGAATGCTGTCTTTTTTTATTTTTTTTTAATCTGGCGCCTTTAAGGATTCAGTACCTGGAAGTGATGTCATGACATTGCTTCAGGTCTTAGGCCAGCCGGTAGACGTGCTGGCTGGTCGCTCGGGTCTCCCGGTGGGATAGGAGACCTGGCGAGCCGCGGAAGGATGGGGTAACGTCCCCTCCCGCTGCTTGTAATGACAATCGAGCGGGTTTGCCTCTAGCTGCAGGCATCACTCCGGTACAACCACTTGAAGAAATATTGGTCATATCGGCAAGTTTGTGGCCGATACTTCAAAAAAAGTAACTATCGGCCCCACGGATAATTGGTCGATCTCTAATAGGAAGAGATCAGAGACCATACTAAGCTGGGCTCTTGCTTGTTGCAGAGAGCTCTAGTGTGGAGTGCAGCACAGGTGTGAGCGTGTCATCCTTCCTAAAAGTAAATTGGAAGTTGAGGAGTGGACTGACATCTTGCATGATCTGTAATCCCTCCCAGTGTACTGGTTACTTACAAGCTTTGTTGACTTGTGAGTGCATCGCTACTGTGTTTTTATGTTTTAATAAAGGTGCTAAAAGTAATTTATTACACCTGATCCATGTGTTTAGGTTGCGTTGCAATCTATACTACAGATGTATAAAGCTTCTGTATAGTCAATGGCTAAACGTATCTTCTCTTTTTTTAGGAATGAGCTCTCCAGACTTTGACACTCAGACACTGGCAGTATTACGAGGGCGCATGGTCCGATATTTGATGAGATCTCGGGAGGTACTAAAGCAAAACTTTAAACCTGTGTTTCCCTGTACACTAATTTCTGTACTTCTATAGCTCTGTTTTTTCTTCTTACTAGATAACACTTGGAAGAGCCACAAAGGACAACCTTATTGATGTGGACCTGTCACTGGAAGGCCCAGCTTGGAAGATTTCCCGTAAGCAGGGTTAGTACCCTCTTTCTCTACCACTGCGCTGTGTATTAATACTGTTTGTATAATGAGATTGGCATATGTTATAACCCTTGCTATCTAGGCTTATATAAAAGATGGGCATGTGGGTTTACAGTTATAAAATATTTCTTAACTACTTGGTGACTTGCCCCTACTGCAGCTGTAGGCATCATCCCCAGTATCTTTTGTTTAGAGCTGGCGGGGGTCTTTCTTGTAAAAGCAATCCTAGCGGCTGAATAGGCTTCTGCCAAGGTCACGGTCTCTCCTGTCCCACCAAGGGACACAGGGTTGCAGCCGGAAATTCCGCCGGCTGACCATAGTTGATCGAGAAACAGAAGGGCCTGTTCATCTCTGT
The DNA here is from genome assembly GCF_965119305.1 of Pelophylax lessonae. Lineage (NCBI taxonomy): Eukaryota > Metazoa > Chordata > Amphibia > Anura > Ranidae > Pelophylax > Pelophylax lessonae. The sequence goes on along the minus strand of NC_138769.1, from coordinate 558,945,656 downwards.
GGTCTGAAAAACCGAAAACGAGGAGTAAATAATAAAAAAAAAAAAATTTTAAAGCGATTCGGTCACGCGTTGTACGCAATTGTCCCACACGTAAGTTTTTTTCACCGCAAACATCAGATCGAGAGCAATAATTCTGGCACCAGACCTCCTGTATAAATCTAAAGTGGTGACCTGTAAAGGCTTTTAAAACGTTGCCTATAGATAATGTTTGTTGCTAATCCACGGGCTTGCGCAATTTTAAAGGGTGATATGTTTGGTATCTATTTACTTAGCATAACGTTATCTTTTCTGCCTAGTCAGGAGTAAGGACCTAGTTCCTTGCTGGGATACCAGGTCCTGGCAATTTTTTTTCTTTTTAAATGGATTTTTCCTATCTTTATTTTGTTCCTTTGAGGATCTACTATCAACTACCAGACTGGGCGACGTACTGGATAATCTAGACCTAGAGGGTCCCCCCCCAGTCTGGCTAGCGCACACGCAGGCCTCAGCTTCGCGCTAGGTTGGCCTGAGTCGCAGCGTTCCTCCTGCCCGACAGCCACCCTTATCCCGATGGAGCAGTGGTCTGTCAGGAGCGCCGCCCACTCTGTTCTTGGCATGGTAAGTAGCTGCCCCCCCCCCCCCCCCAGCCCTCTAAAAAGTTGATGGTTCCTTTTGCCACATGCTCCTAAGGGGGGCTTGTTGGAGTTGCTGCTGACCGGGTTTTTCCTGGTGTGCAATGAGGGGTTGAGCAGGGTTCCCCTGCTACCCTGGGGGTTGGTGACTAGGGCAGGGGTATCCTCTGGGCTCCCTGCTGTAGTTGTTGGCCTAGGAGAACAGATGGTTTGGCATCTGTGGGTCCGCGCCTCACATGGCCTGTTCCGGCCCTAAATTTAGGCCGCGGCTTTGTGGCCTACTGGTTGGGAACTATGTGGGGTGGCAGCAGTGAGGGTGGCTGAAGCCACTACCCTCTGTCTGGGCATCTGCCCTCCGCTCCGCTGCCCCTTGGTAGTCGGCTCTGCTGAGGCTCGTGCCCAGGTGGCTGGGCATCCTCAAAAATGTATGCCGATTCAGCCTCCGTTGGGGGGGGGGGCCCCTGGCTGGGATGAGTGCAGAGGCTGGACCTCCACACAAATTGAGACCGCGGCTTGCGGCCAGCTTGGCACCTCCCTTGGAAAGGGTGGCTCTGTGGGGGCAGTATAATTTTTAATGGCAACTATGCTGCCATTATTGTGGAGGGCACCTACCCCTTTTAGCGCTACAGGATCATCAGGATACCTTGCCTGCGCATCTGCGTCACGGCTGGGGGGTGGGGTCCCTTTTTAAGAGGGCTATTTTCTATTGTGCTGGCCTCTATGGAGAGGCTCGGAGGGCGGCCTCCTAGTTTTTTGCCGGGTCTAGTAGGTGGCCCATTCGTGGACCCTTGGTCAGCGTTCCCCTTTGTGGGATTGCAGTCGGCGGCCCTCCCCTGATCGTTCTGTTTTTCCAGGTGACCTTAGTATATAGCGCCCAATGCCCTCACCTGCCTCATCTGTTTTGGCTGCCGCGGACGCGAGTCACCCTACTGGGTCTGTGTCCACGCACCCTGAGTGCTCAGTGAGGATTTTTCCTCTGCTCCTCTAGCCGTGCATGAAAAGGCACTGTTTGAATGTACTGATTGTGTCAGAGCGTGAAATTTTAAACGTGGCAGAGATGCAGCCTCAGAGGTGCCGGTCCATTTTGCACCATAGGTCCTCCACTGTGGCGAGAGTTTTCCCCTTACCCGCTTTGACAGCTTTGTCACATAACAGTGTTTTGCTATGCGGTATCCTTATATTGATTCCCTGCCTAAAAAGTGGACGGTCCCACCTGTAGTGGAATCGCCGGTTTCCAGGTAAATAAGCTACCTTGGCCTTTGAAAGATCCTGTTGATAGGAGAGCGGAGGCTCTGGCCCTCCAACAGCACTGGGGGTGGAGATGGTCGTGCCCACTACCCAGGACCAGCCAGCGGTACTGGGAGAGGCGATTGTAGGTCCCTCATCCCAGCAGCAGCCAACAGCACTGGGGGTGGAGATGGTCGTTCCCACTACCCAAGATTGCCTACCCAGCGGAAGAGCTGGCAGTCGGCAGAACCCCACTGGTATCTGCCCACCAGTCCATGCAGCTTTTGGCATGGAAGGGGTGGATGGAGCTGTGGCCTCCACCCCTGGATTACAGAGATGCTGGGCAATCGGCCCAGATCCCAAACCCCCTAGTATGGGGGCCCATACCACCCTGATTTTGCCCCTCCAGCAACCATGGAATGCCTCTGGAGTGGGTTATAGCTGGTTCCCTGTCCAGAAAGACCCTGGATATTTTAATTGGTACGTAGGGCAGGAGGCCCTCTGGAGCCTGGCAAAAGAAACCAGACTAACACAGACCCAAACCAGTTGAAGGTCTGGGGTCTGGTTAGTCTCCCCAGGAGGAGGGAGATATGTGACGAACGCCCATTTGCTGGGATGTTCGTCACGGGCTACTGGAGGAGTGTGGAGGCCAGCCAGGCTTGTAGGGAAGCGTGGCTCTGGTTGGGGGTGTATGCTGGGGGACCCTTGGAGTACTGTTACTTTGAATTCAAGTCACTGTCACCCCAAGCGACACAGACTTTGGGCCTAAGCTGCATATAACAACAAAGGACTTCACACCATGAGAGACTAAACAGATGCTAATGACATAAGACTCAGTAATGGTATACTGGGGGGGATGTGCATTGACACTTAAGTTATAATAAGGTGTGTTGAAAATGGAGACGGGCAGTCTGAGAGCCTATGTCTTCTGCTTTCATCTGTTTAGAGGTGGAGTGTGTTCACACTTCTAGGAATGCGTATTCGGCTATGTTTTGGGCTTGTTTGTTGAGCTAATTGTGATAATGTTGCAGTCTCATTCACCTTTTGTCTCTTTCCAGATGACCAAGGTATGTTGACTATGTTCTGTACGCAATTGCATTTGCATATGATAATGAAATCAAACACATGAGACTGTATATATTGGAAGTGAATTGTTGAATAAAGTGTCTTTTGTTTTAGCCTTCATCAAGCTTAGGCTGATGTTTTGGGGGGAATTGAGGGGTCAGGTCACTACATCACGTGAGATTCTGGAGACCTAAGGCAGAAATATAGCTTCCTCTGCGTGAAGAGGCGCCCTCATCCGTATCTGGGGTGGGGGGACATTTTCGCTGATTTTCCCATCCATGAACCTCTCTGGTACAGGTCAAGTGGGTCCAGCTACAAGATCAAGTTTCGGTCTTTTCATCCAGAGAGGTTCTTCCCTTCCAAACTGCACTTGACCCCAGGTCGCTTACGGGGTCACTTTGGGGCAGTGCAAGACTTGTTACTTCATGGGGTGATTTGCCCCAGTTCCGGCTTCAGAATGTTTTCAGGGTTTTTACTCAAACCTGTTCACAGTTCCCTGGAAGGAAGGCAAGGTATATCCAATTCTGGACCTCAAGGCGCTAAACTGCTTTGTGTGGGTACAGAAGTTCCGAATGGAGTCCATTCGCACGGTAGTGGCATTCCTATATCTGGGGGATTTTCTTGCTTCTATCGACATCAGACACCTACCTTCACATTCCAATATGTGCAGGTCACCAGCGCTTCCTCTGCTTTGCCGTGGTGTCGTCTTTGGTCTCGCCTCTGCTCCTCGGGTCTTCACAAAGTGTTGGCCCCGGTGCTGGCATTGCTGCATCAGGGGAGGATCACGGTACTGGGGTACCCGAACAATCTTCTTCTGCAAGCAGAGTCTGCAATCTGAGGGAGTTTGGTTGGATTCTGAACTTTCAGAAGTCTGCTCTGGTTCCGTCCACAAAACTGGACTATCTGGCTGGATTCGCCCTCAGCCAGACTGTTGCTTTCTCTGGAAAAACTCCAGAGACTGCAGGATGCAATTCAGCTTCTGTTGTCCAGCAGACAGTCATCCCTCCAAGTTTGCATGCAGGTGCTGTGCCTGATGGTGTCTACCTTTTTTGAGGCAGTTCTGTTTACACAGTTCCACACGAGATCTCTGCAAAAGGATTCTGGTGAAATGGGACAAGAATCCAGTCTCTAGCCACTTCAATACAGGGCACTTTCACCCCCTTCCTGCCCAGGCCAATTTTCAGCTTTTATCGCTGTTGCATTTTGAATGTCAATTGCGCAGTCATGCAACACTGTACCTACACCAAATTTATGTCATTTTCCCCCCACAAATGGAGCTTTCTTTTGGTGGTATTTGATCACCGCAAGGTTTTTTCTTTTTTGCTAAACAAATAAAAAAAAGACTGAAAAGTTTGAAAAAAAAAATAAAAAAAAGTCCAGTCAGGATAATACAACCACATTCCCGCCGTCATTCTGCTATAAGGCTGGCGGGATGTGGCTAGAGGTGGCATCGTTCTCTGGCACTTTGACAGAGAAATCCTTCTCCCCCTATACTGGGTGGTTGCCATGAGGGATGCCAGCCTCTCCGGGTGGGGAGGCATCCTCGGCACAGCTTGTGCTCTGGGGGTCTGGGCTCGGGAAGAGTCCAGACTGCCGATCAGTGTACTGGAACTCAGAGTGATCAGACTTTGTCTGGATCATCGGACAATTCATCTTCAGGGGTGTCTGGTACAAATTCAATTGGACAATGCTACGGCTGTGGCCTAGGTCAATCACCATGGGGGCACAAGAATTGTCCTGGTGGATCGGTAAGTAGCTGGCATTCTAAGGTGGGCAAAATGGTCGTTCCAGCCCTCTCTGCTGTACACATTCCATAGAAGCTACAGAGGTTTGCGGCATGGTCTCAGGATCCTCTGGCCGACGCTGCAGATGCATCAGTGGCTTCTTGGCATCAGTATTGTCTGATTTATGCCTTTTCCCCCTCTCAAACTTCTGTCAAGACTCGTGTGCAGGATCGAGGCAGCAAGGGATTCTGCTCTTTCTGCTGGCTCCAGACTGGCATCGCCTGTCTTGGTAAGCTGATCTGGTACGGCTGGTTGCCCATGCTCCTTGGAGACTTCCTCTCAGGGAACATCTGCTGACTCAATGACCAATCTTCCATCCTGCTTTACAGTCAATGATTTTAATGGTTTGGCTGTTGAAAGCTAGGTGCTGAAGGATAGAGGTGTGTCTGAATCGGTGATTCCTACGCTGTTAAAGGTTAGAAAATCTACCTCTGGGAAGATCTACCATTTGTATTTGGAAGACATACATTGCGTGGTGTCAGTCTTTTGGGGTTCTCCCTCGCTCCTTTTCGGTGGCTCTAACGGGAGGTTGGGCAGCACCTGGCCTTGAGTACCATCAATGACCAGGTTTCAGCCTTGGCGGTTTTCTATCAATGTCTATTGGCCACACTGTCCTTGGTGCGTACCTTTATCCAGGGAGCTCGACACTTGGCTCCTCCAGTGCAGTCTCCATTACCACCGTGGGTCCTCAAATTGGTGTTGTCAGTTATCCAGGAATCTACCTTTGAAAATATCGGGAGGTTCCCCCTGCTTACGCTGTCCCAGAAGGTGGCCTTTTTGGTGGCTATTACTTCTGCATGCAGAGTGTCTGAGCTGACGGTGTTTGTCTTGTCGTTCATCTTACCTGTTGGGTTACATAGCTAGGGTGGTTCTTCGCCCCTGTCCATTGTTCCTTCCAAAGGTCATCTCTGATTTCCATTTGCATGAAGACGTTCTGTTGGCTTCCCTATTTCCCAGGCCCTAAACTTCCTAAGAAAATTGCTCTGCATTCCCTGGATGTGGTTCGGCAATCGGGGTGTACCTGGCAGCTACGGAATCTTTTAGGAAGTCAGACTCCCTATTTGTACTCAATTGGACCTCAAAAAGGGTTGGCCGTTTTCTGCTGCGACCATTTCCAGATGGATCAGACACAGTGATTCAGGCCTATTCAATTAGGGGTCAGGTTCCTCCTTTTTCCCTGTCAAGGCGCACTCTACTAGGGCGCTTAGTGCCTCCTGGGCCTTCCATCATCAGGCTTCAGTGATGCAGGTTTGCAAGGCGGCCATCTCTGGTCGGATGTGCACACTTTTACAAAGTTTTATAAAGTGGATGTGTTGGCATCTGCGGATGCTTCTTTTGGCCGCAAGTTTTGCAGGCCGCTGTTTAGAGGACCTGGTCCTCTTTGAGGGTATATTTTTTTCAGGTGAGCTTCAGTTGTTTTGGTTGATCTCCATGTTACCTGGTTGGTTATGGTTTGCCTTTGGAATTTTTTTTTTCTGCCTTTTTCCCACCCCTTATGTTTAACACTGCTTTGGGACATCCCAATGGTTAATAAGAAATCAGAGCTGTGTCTGTCAATGAACAAAAGAGGAAATTGGATTTTGACTTTCTGTAAAATCCATTTCTCTGATTATTGATGGACACAGCACCCACCCCTCCTTGGAGTTGGCTTTCTTCTTACACTGCTTGTAACAAAACTGAGTGCCTATAGCGGAGTGTGTATACCTCCTGGGACTGCCCATATTCAAAGTCACGCTTTTTCCTGCCTAGTGTCCTACTTTTGTAGGGGCATTATAACCCAATGGTTAAGAAGAATCAGGAGCTGTGTCCGTCAATGAACATCAGAGCAATGGATTTTACGGTAAGTCAAAAATCCCATTTTTGTGGATTCTTAATAATTTTCTAGCAAAAAAATACTGATTTTTTACATGTAATGTGAGAAGTGTCAGAAAAAGGCCTGGTCTTCAAGTGGTTAAATCAGAACTTACCCAATAGGGGAAGCTACGCTTTAGGTCCTCCTCTCCTCCCCACCCCCCAGGCTCAACAACAAGATATTACTGCATGCTATTTACAAAATATGACCTTTTTGAATCTGATTTAATATTGTCATTGTTTTCTCCTGATGGTTGAGAAAAATAGTATTTATGTTCTCTAATATATATATTTTTTCTTTGCAATTAAGGTGTTATTAAACTAAAAAACAATGGAGACTTTTTCATAGCAAATGAGGGCAGACGAGCTCTGTACATTGATGGTCGGCCTGTGCTACCAGGAAACAAGTGGAAGCTAAGTCACAACTCTGTAGTGGAGGTAGGTGTCTTTAGTTAAGAGTTAAAGAAAAACTTCAGCAAGGTCATCTTATTCTTTGCAGAAAAAGTTAAAAATCAGCAGCTACAAATACTGTACTATAGTGCAGCGATTCCCAACCTTTTTTTGCTCCAGGGACCGGTTTTCATGACAGCCTGGTGGGCTGGGGGAAGATTGTGGGTTGGTGGGTCGGGGGGATAGGATACTCACAAAGTCTCTCCTCAGCCCCCTTCACATCACAACCCCCTTTTACAGCACAGTCCCAATTTGTCAGTGTCCATATTCCCCCTTACATCACAGTTCCCCCTTTAAAGCAGTCCCCATTACAGTAATGTAAGGGGAGCTGTTAAGTAAATGGGGCACTGTGATGTAAAGGGGACTGCACTGTAAAGGGGCACTGTAATAGTGCCCCCTTTACATCACAGTGCCCCTGCAGTCTGCCCTCCCTCCTCTTTTTCCCCCTCCTCCTTTTCCCTTTCCCCCTCCTCCTCCTCCTTTTCCCTTTCCCCCTCCTCCTCCTCCTTTTCCCTTTCCCCCTCCTCCTCCTCCTTTTCCCTTTCCCCCTCCTCCTCCTCCTTTTCCCTTTCCCCCTCCTCCTCCTCCTTTTCCCTTTCCTCCTCCTCCTCCTCCTCCTCCTCCTCCTCCTCCTCCTCCTCCTCCTCCTTCCTCCTCCTCCTTTTTCCCTTTCCTCCTCCTCCTCCTCCTTTTTCCCTTTCCTCCTCCTCCTCCTCCTCCTCCTCCTCCTTTTTCCCTTTCCTCCTCCTCCTCCTCCTCCTCCTTTTTCCCTTTCCTCCTCCTCCTCCTCCTCCTTTTTCCCTTTCCTCCTCCTCCTCCTCCTCCTTTTTCCCTTTCCCCCTCCTCCTCCTTTTCCTTTTCCCCCTCCTCCTCCTCCTCCTCCCCCTCCTCCTCCTCCCCCTCCCCCTCCTCCTCCTTTTCCCTTTCCCCCCTCCTCCTCCTCCTTTTCCTTTCCCCTCCTCCTCCTCCTCCTCATCCTCCTCCTCCTTTTTCCCCTTTTCCCCCTCCTCCTCCTCCTTTTCCTTTTCCCTTTCCCCCTCCTTCCTCTCTCTACATTATTCTCTGCCTCCCTGACCGTGTGTCCTCTCCCAGCTCCTCCACCCACCAGCCTGGCCGACAATGTCATCCTATTGGCAGGGGGCAGAAAGAGCTCTCCATTCCGATCTGCAGCTTCTCCTGCCCCCTGCTCTGCTGATAGGAATGACCTTGTCGGGCAGGTGGAAGCCAGGAGAGGACACACTGGCATGGCTGCACAGTGGGATTTGAGCAGTGACTGCGGTCTGTGATACCCCTGATGCGACCGCAGTTGCCAGTCATCTCCTGCTGTGCGGTCTGGACAGTAGCCCCGGGGTAGGAACCCATGCTATAGTGTACAGTACCCAGTTAGCATAGTCTGTCACTTAAAACTGTAGTGGGGTAAAAGTATACAAAAGACACCTTTCTCTAGGACATTGCATTCATTGTTCATTTTAATTTTCGGTATTTCCTAAAATGCTAAGCATACACCTTTTAGTACTACCAGATAAATCTAAAGTGGATGGAGTGAAGGGAGGAATATGTGGGGACCTGAGATGCTGATCTGTAGAGGTTTTCAGAGAATCCACAATCCCTAACCTGTGAAGAAATAGCGGGCACAATTGGGCTTATTTACTAAAACTGGAGCATGCTAAATCTAGGGCAGTTTTGCACAGAAACCAATCGGCTTTCAGGTTTTACACCCTATTTACACTTGTGCGACTTGTCATGTGACTTTGGACAGTGACAGAAAGTTGTACCTCATGTTTTCCAATAACCATTCATATGTGTGCAACTTTTTGCGCACATGTTTAAAAAAAAATCATTTTGGGCGTAAAGATTACACAAAATCACACAACATTTATATATATATATATTTTCTCAAAGCAGACAACTAGAGAATAAAATGGTAGTAGTTCCAATTTTTTATGTCACACGATATTACCACATATGTCTAGGAAATGCAAAATAGCAGTGAAAAAAAAATCACTAAAAGGGGAATTTAAGGGCAAACGTATACAATAAATTACCTAAATTTGTGGTAAAATATAAAAGACTTTTATGGGATTTTATGTGCTTGAGTGTAACTTTTTTTTTTTTTTTTTTTTGCAATATATATATATATATATATATATATATATATATATATATATATATATATATATATATATATATGGACAAAGAGTCCCCTTTGTGATGATTTTTTGGTGACAGTTTCTCGTTAATGAGATATGCAGGGTCTAAAAGACCCTGCATGCCTCCTCTAGGCTCAACTGGTGGTATTGCAATGCAAATCATTTTGCAATACGTCCCTTCCCAGCTATGCTAGCCGGGGAAAGTGACAGGGTTGACCCGTAAGTGACATCATACAGATCGCTTTTCAAGTCACCAACAAGAAGGGAAGGAGGGCAAAAACATTCGGGCGGACACACATGGCTGGGGGTGTGTGGAAGCAACCTCCCAAATTATTCCACCTGACAGGTAGAAGTTCTCTTGTCAGTTTTACACACAGTCCCAGTGGCTGCAGCACAATTGGATTGTGTGTCACCCCCCCACCCCCCCTGTCAGGTCTGTGCAATGAGAGGGTTAAATTCACTACTTTGGTCTGACTTTCATTCAACCTGAGGGCAGTAGACTTCAATGTTAATCCTCAAAGTTGCACGAAAGTCGTACCTGAATGTTTTACATGAAACAGTGAGTCTGACTCTGCAGAGGGACAACAAGTCACCCATTCAAAGTTATGTCAAAGTTGCACTTATTTAATAATCCTACTTACCTAGGTGGATGCAGCATTGGTACGATGCTGCATCTTTCCCCAGGTGCCTCTAAGACTGAGAACTGAGTAATTAACACCACCGATCACTCAGTTCTCACAGCTCCGCAGTCCTCTGTCAGTCACGCTCTCTGCTCTGCCCCCACCGCCCCAACTGGAGTGCTGTGGACGGGTGAGAATGGCCAGCACAGGCTCTTTAGCGGCACGCTGAGAGGTTGTGCCAGTCCAGGCATGTGGGTGGATTCCAACTTAATTGTCGTGATGATGCCCAGGTCTGGACTGTCTCTGTGACATCAGCAGACTTCAGTCTGCTGAAAACAGGTCACGGGGGTGCAGAACAAACAGCACTCCTGTCATCCACAGGAGAAGTACAGCCAAACAAGCTTTGGCTTTACTTCTCATTTAATTGAACAGGCTGAAATTAGAAGCGGACTGGCTACCATGCACAGCTGCACCAGTTTTAGTAAATCTCCCCAAAGTGTTAACAGATGTCAAATATGCTGTAGAATTTTTTTGTGGATTTATTTTGCCATCTAACTCCCAGCAGACCAGTTGGTAATTGGATAGTCAAGTTTTTCGTGGGAAAATGAGGATGATGTGACTGTTGGATGTAATTTATATGTGCAATCCAAACTTGCTATGCTTGCATTTGCTAAGTAAAGGAGTAAAAAAGGAACCAATTCCCTATGTACATCTCTATTTCTTTCCCATAGATATCTGGCCTCCGCTTTGTGTTCCTTATCAATCAAGATCTCATAGCCCTCATTAAAGCAGAAGCAGCTAAAATGATCCAGTCTTGAAAGCAATGTCCTGTGCTGAGACATGAAGACACGGGAACCCAATGACTTGCGTATTTATACAATCTTCCATTCTGCTGTGAAATGTAAACTAGATCCTAAGGCCAGTAGAGCTCTGACAGAGAACTCATTGTTACAAAGGGGTTCCATCCAGCATTCAGGATCGCCTTGTGTCTTGCTTGTAAAATTATAAATATTAGTTTGTGATATACCAGAAGGTATTCTCTGTTTATATTTTTGTTTGTTTTTCTGTCATTGTGAGTTTTTTTCTTAACCTCTCTATGCTTGTATAAAATGGACCATGATTTGCAAAATACGGTGCTGTCTTTTTTTTTTTTCTTTTAACAATATTATTGAGATATTGTTTGTTCGTACAATTCAGCAGCAGACATTAAAGCACATTTTTATCAAACTTTGTAAAACAATTTGTGACTTTAAAGAGTAACTCCCACTTTTGTGGGGGGGAAAAATGCAAAAAATATAGAAAATACATTAGCTGCTGAAGCCATATTGTAAATGAATGTTATTAAAATTACCTTTTTCCATTTTTATATTCAGCTCTATAATTTACTGTAAAATTCTTCCAATATAGCAAGATGGAGGCCTTGTATACACAGTTGATGTATAGAATACCCCCAAAAATGTATTCTCCTGATTGTGTGATTGATTTTCCCAGAAGTCCTGCACCAAGGTCCCATTTACAGCTAAAGCCTCGTACACACGCAACGATTGTTGGCCGACCGATCGGCCGTCTTTTGTCCGGTGCTGTTGTGTTGGTTGAAATGTGCTCTAGACTGCACACAAATTTTGACGGCCAACAACAACCAACTGCAGAAGTGATGTCATGTTCTGGTCTACTTTTCGTGTGTTTTTTCTTCTCTGAGCATGCCCAGTTTTGCTCAACTGATTTTTGTCGGCCGAAATCTGTACTGACTGAGGAACAATCGGCCGTTCTGCTGACGGCCAACAAAAATTTTATAGCCTGCACACCATGCATGTTCGGCCGAAAAGTCGCAGTCGGTTGTCGGAAGCATCATACTAACAAGCCGACAATCGGACGTTGGCCGAAAATTCACGGCCAACAATCGTTGCGTGTGTACGAGGCTTAAGCTTGAATCTTGTAGCTTTAAAACGCTCAACAGGCCAAATCCCAATTCCTTTCAGTGGCCCCTGTTCACATCTGAGTATTCTGTTGCCTGAAGCAAAATACCTGTCGCTCAAAGTACATAAGCTTCTTGGCAGATTGGAAGCTGATTGGGCCCATAGCCTTTAATGAAAACTCCTGAAAATGTACGATATATGCGTTTTTTTGTTGCACATTTTCTGCTCAAACAGCAGCTCTTCACCCCTAGTCTCCTCCACCTCTTCCCCCCCCCCGCCCCACCCCCAGTGCTTTCTATTGGCTAAACAAAAACACCTGACACTAAACTGGTTAGGCTTCCAAAACACTTGTTATACATTTCTAAAAACGCTCAAAAACTCACATAAAACCGTCTGAAAGTTGCTTTGCTGGGGTGTGAATGCAGCCTGAGAAGTCCGATATTAGGCATCCTCTGAAACAAACCTTTCATTCTCGGTGAGATACTCCCAACTGGTTAATCGCTGCTAAAGGGATCCAGACACTGCAACTTTTCTCATTAGAACACGGCAAGTGCATCAGCTGATTAATAGTGAAAACGTTACTCCCATTTAGATTCACTATGCATGCAAAGAGCTTTTTCTTTCAGAGGAGAAACAGATAGGAATCTGCAGCAAAGGATGTTCAATTTCCTGCAATGTAAAGTGATCACCCAGAGGGGATTGTTTTTTTTTCTCAACAAAAGTGGAGTTACTCCTCAAGTCAATCTGAATGTTGTTTCACCTAATTTATGAAAGACGTACTGAGTACATACAGCTGTAGCATGCCATGTTCTAGAGAGCAGTGGTCCTCAACCCTGACCTACAGGGCCCACTAAAGCCCCGTACACACACGCAGATCGTCATCATACAAATGTTCGTCTTTTCTCCCCGGGATGTCGGTGTCTGTTGAAAAGTGCAAAGACAGCACAAGGACAGCACAAGAATTTTGTCCGCAGACTTCAGCTGACTGCAGAAGTGATGTCATGTAATGGTTAACTTTCCCTGTGTTTTTTATTTTCTGAGCATGCCCAGTCTTGCAAATCTGCGGTCTGTCGGCTGATTTCTGTACTGACAGGCGAACAATCGTCCGTTCTGGTGTCTGCAGACAAAAATTTTCATGTTTGCAAGAAAGACTCTTGTCTGCAGAATGTGCGCAGACATCTGTCGGAGGCACCATACTAACACGCGTACAATCGGCAGATCTTTCGTCCGCTGACGTTTGTATGACGACGATCTGCGTGTGTGTACGGGGCTTTACAGGCCCGGTTTGCAAGATAACTGAAATACATCCCAGGTGATATCATTTGCTGCTCAGTGATTGCAGTACTCTAGTCTGCATCTCCCCAAGGTAATACTTAAAATCTGGCCTGTTAGTGGGCCCTGAGGACCGGAGTTGAGGACCACTGTTCTAGAGTGCTATGAGCATGCTACAGCTATGAATAATGGCAAAGAGCTTGGGTAAACCTTGTGCAAGCTCGTATCAGTTCAAATAACTTTTTTCCCCAGTTGTGGTCTGTTCTGCAGAATGCTGAACAGTTGTCAGTGTGTTCTTTTCAAAGATGACAATTGTTCTTGACTATGGAAAATAGCTGGGTTTATTATCCAGTTCTGCTGATAAGGTTCTCTCTGGCTATACTGGTGCACCTTGTGTACTTCTTTTACAAGTAACATGTAATAAAGCTTAACCACCTCAATACCGGACATTTTCACCGCCTTCCTGCTCAGGCCATTTTTAAATTTTCAGTGCTGTCACCCTTTGAATGACAATTAGTCATGCAACACTGCACCCAAATTCAATTTTTATCATTTTTTTCTTGTGATACAGACAGAGCTTTCTGTTGGTGCTATTTAATCACTACTGTGTGTGTGTGTGATTTTTTTTTTTTTTTTTTTTGCGGGGGAAAAAAAACCCACAAATTTAAAAAAAAAAAAAAAAAAAAGTTTTTCTCAGTTTGTTATAAAAGTTTGCAAATAAATTATCTTTTTCATAGATTTAGGCCAAAATGTATTCTGCTTTCTTTGGTTAAAAAAAAAAAAATAAAATCCAAATCCGTGTATATTATTTAGTCTGTGTGAAAGATAGAGATAAATATACCCAAAATTAAAAAAATAAAGCTGCCTGACTTGAATCCAATAGAAAATCTATTCTAGGTCTACGTCACTCGCCTGTGAGCCTCTAGGGGGCGAGCTACCGCTCGTTCGCGGACCCCCCCGTGCGTGTGACTGGCGGACCTGATGTCCGCCGGTCACTCGCGATCGTTGGTTACAGATGGAGAAAGGCAGGCGGCTAATGTAAACAAAGTGTAAGAACAGAGATCATACGGTCCTGCTATGCAGGATCGTATTTCTCTGTTGTTACACAAACAGCCACATCCCTTCACAGTTAGAAACACGCCCCTAGGGACACACTTAACCCCTCCTTCTCCAATAAAGTTAACCCCTTCCCTGCCAGTGTCATTTTTACAGTAACAGTTTATATTTTTAGCACTGATTACTGTAGTAATGTCACTGGTACTCCCAAAAATGTCAGTCAAGGGTCTGATATGTCTGCCTCAATGTCGCAGTCCCACAAAAAAAATAGATTGCTGCTATTACTCAAAAAAAAAAAAGACAAAAATTTTTCCCTTAGTAAACGCAATAACTTTTGCGCAAACCAATCAAAATACGCTTATTGCGATTTTTTTTTTTTTTTTTTTTCTACCAAACGTATGTAGCAGAAAACAAATTGGCCTAAAATGTTAAATTTTGATTTTTACATTTTTTTTTTTTTTGGGGGGAATTTCATATAAAAAAAATGTGAAAAATATTGTTATTTTTGCAAAATTGTCGCTCTTTTTTTGTTTATAGTGCATGATCAAAAAATCGCACAGGTGATCAAATACCAGCAAAAGAAAGCCCTGTTTGTGGGAAAAAAAGGACGTCAATTTCATTTGGGTACAGCGTCGCACGACCGCGCAATTGTCCGTTAAAGTCACGCAGTGCCGAATTGCAAAATAGGCCCTGGTCAGGAAGGGGGTAAAATCTTCTGGGGCTTAAGTGGTTAATAAACCCACTTTTTATTCACAATAGAAAATACATCAAATGCCTAACTTGGGAAAATTTACCATTTTAAGAATAATAAGGTAATTGTTAAGTTCCATACACACTAATGCACCCCATACCATCAGAGATGCAGGCTATTGGAGTGCTGATAAGCCGGAAGGTCCCTCTTATTTTTAGTTCGGAGGACACGGCACCCATAGTTGCCAAAAATAATTAAAAATTTCGATTTGTCTGACCACAGAGCAGTTTTCCACTTTGCTGCAGACCATTTAAATGAGCTTTGACCCGGAGAAGACAGTGGTGTTTCTAGATCACATTTAGATATGGCTTCTTCTTTTTATGATAGAGCTATACCTTGCGTTTATGGATTGCACGGCAAACTGTTTACAGACAGTGATTTTTTTGGAAGTATTCCTAAGGACAGCCTTCACTGAATCATGTCTATTTTTAATGCAGTGCCGTCTGAGGGTCCAGAGATCATAGGCATCCAATATTGTGTTTCGGCCTTGTCCCTTGCGCACAGATTTCTCCAGATTCTTGGAATATTTTGATAATATATTTAAAGTCTTTGCAATTTTACATTGAGGAACAATATTCTGAAATTGTTTGACAATTTTTAGACAGTTTTTCACAGGTTGGTGAACCACTGCCCATCTTTACTTTTGAGACGCTCTGACTCTCTAAGACAGGGGTGGTTGGATACAGGGGTAACATCATTCGGGGGCCGTACAAAATGTATGCATAAATGTAATAGGCATTGATTTGCGGCAAAAAACGCTGTCAAAAATTGCATGACTTTGAGGTCACAAAAGTGTGAAAGGGGCCTTCAGTAATCAAGGTATAGTGTGCCCCCTTTCAATGCAGAGTGACCACAGCGTGCCCCCCTTTCAATGCAGAGTGACCACAGCGTGCCCCCCTTTCAATGCATAGTGACTACAGCGTGCCCCCCTTTCAATGCATAGTGACCACAGCGTTCCCCCTTTCAATGCGGAGTGACCACAGCGTGCCCCCTTTCAATGCGCAGTGATTGACCACAGTGTGCCCCCTTTCAATGCGGAGTGATTGACCACAGCGTGCCCCATTTCAATGCGGAGTGATTGACCACAGCGTGCCCCATTTCAATGCGGAGTGCCCACAGCGTGCCCCCTTTCAATGCGGAGTGCCCACAGCGTGCCCCTTTCAATGCGGAGTGCCCACAGCGCGCCCCCTTTCAATGCGGAGTGATTGACCACAGCGTGCCCCCTTTCAATGCATAGTGACCACAGCGTGCTCCCTTTCAATGCGGAGTGCCCAGAGCGTGCCCCCTTTCAATGCGGAGTGCCCAGAGCGTGCCCCCTTTCAATGCGGAGTGCCCAGAGCGTGCCCCCTTTCAATGCGGAGTAATAGGCCACAATGCAGAGTGAACAGTGTGCCAAGCCCCAGAGCACTTACCTGTTGTAGCGGCGGCTTCCTCTCTTCAGTCCCCGCGTCTCTTCGAGTCCTCCCGCGTCCCGCCTCCTCCTCGGCCAATGACATTGGCAGAGGAGGCGGATCCGTGAGACAGTAGCAAATTTTCATTCGCTATTGTCACACAAATGGGCGGGCTCGAAGCACACTGCTCTGCGCCTCAGGTCCAGCCTTTTTGGAGATTCACAGTGTCAGAACGGAGCCATCGGCTCCTTCTGACACAGCGGCACGGATCGCAACGATCGTGCGGGCCGCAGGTTCCCCACCCCTGCTCTAAGATGATCATTTTATACCCAATCATGTTACTGACCTGTTGCCAATTAACCTAAGTAGTTACAGAATGTTCTTCTAGTTCTTTGTACTTTGTTTGCCAGCTTTTTGTTGCACTGCCCCTCCCCCCCCTTTTTTGAGACATTTTGCTGCCATCAATTTCAGAATTACCTTATTTTTTTTTCCAAAATCTTCGAAAAAACACATGGCATGCAAAAATAAACAAATAATTAAAATTTATTATAAAAAAATCCCAGTGCAATAATCTTTTGTACTTCCTCCTTAGAACGTCTTCGCACACTGATGTATATCCACCAAAACATCACTCTTTTACTCTTTAAACCTTTACTACCCCACCACCAATTGTGCTCTCACCTGGTATATGTAACCTATACAGGTGCATCTAAAAAAACTAGAATATCATTAACCACTTCAATACCGGGCGATTTCTGGCACTCCGCTCCTACATGTAAAAATCATCATTTTTTTTCTAGAAAATTACTCGGAACCCCCAAACATTATATATAATTTTTTTAGCATTTTTTTTTATACCCTAGGGAATAAAATGGCTGTCATTGGAAATTTTTATGTCACACGATATTTGCGCAGAAATTTTTCAAACGCGTTTTTTTAAATAAAAAAAAAAACACTAAAGTTAGCCCAATTTTTTGTATAATGTGAAAGATGATGTTACGCTGAGTAAATAGATACCTAACATGTCACGCTTTAAAATTGCGCACACTCGTGGAATGACGCCAAACTTCCGTACTTAAAAATCTCTATAGGCGACGCTTTAAACATTTTTACAGGTTACCAGTTTAGAGTTACAGTGGAGGTCTTGGGCCAAGTTTGCGGCGATACCACACATGTATGGATTGAACGTCGTTTACATATGTGGCTGCGACGTACGCATGCGTTCGCTTCTGTGTGCGAGCTAATGGGGAAGGGGGCACTTTAAATTTTTTTTTTTTATTGTTTATTTTATTTTATTTTTTTATTTTTACACTTTCCCTTTAATTTTTTTTTTTTCTCACTTAAATTCCTATTACAAGGAATGTAAACATCCCTTGTAATAGGATTGGTGAATGACAGGTCATCTTTATAGGGAGATCTGGGGTCAATAATACCTCAGATCTCACCTACAGGCTAGAAATCCTGAAAAAAAAAAAAACGAGCTCAGCTGAATGCAGAGATCTTGGCAGTATTGAAACTGCCAGGCCGGGCGTGACGTCTTTACATCGCGCCTGGACCTCCGAGAGTCAGAGACTACTGGGCAGTCTCTATGGTACACTTCGGCCTGGCGGGCCGATCGTACGGGCGAGCTGGTAGAAGCACCAGAGTGCGGTGGGGGGTGTCCCCTCCCACCGCCTGTAAGAACGATCAAACAGCTGTTCAACCGACATGATTGTTCTTATGTTGTAGGGAATTGCCGTGCCTGCAGCTGCAGGCATCATTGAGATATCCCCACTTAAACCCCACAACGTCATATGACGTTCAACCAGGTGAAGTGGTTAAAAAGTTAATTTATTTCAGTAATTCAATTCAAAAAGTAAAACTAACTTATTATATAGATTCATTACACACAGAGTGATATATTTCAAGCATTTCTTTCTTTTAATTTTGATGATTATGACTTAAAGCTGGAGAAAACCCAAAATCCAGTATCTCAGAAAATTAGAATATTACATTAAACCAATAAAAAAAGAATTTTAATACAGAAATGTTGACTTCCTGAAAAGTATGCTCATGTACAGTATAGTATGCACTCAATACTTAGTCGGGGCTCTTTTTGCATGAATTATGGCATCAATGCAGCGTGGCATGGAGGCGATCAGCCTGTGGCACTGCTGAGGTGTTATGGAAGCCCAGATTGCTTTGATAGCGTTGTTCAGCTCGTCTGCATTGTTGGGTCTGGTGTCTCTCATCTTCCTCTTGACAATACCCCTCAGATTCCATATGAGGTTTAGGGTCAGACGAGTTTGCTGGCCAATCAAGCACAGTGATACCATGATCATTAAGCCAGGTATTGGTACTTTTGGCAGTGTGGGCAGGTACAAAGTACTGCTGGAAAATGAAATCAGCATCTCCATAAAGCTGGTCAGCAGAGAGAAGCATGAAGTGCTCTAGAATTTCCTGGTAGAGGGCTGCACTGACTTTGGACTTGATAAAACACAGTGGACAGCAGATGGCATAGCTAACTAAATCATCACTGACTGTGGAAACTTCACACTGGACCTCATGCAACTTGGTTTCTGTGCCTCTCCGCTCTTCTTCTAGACTCTGGGACCTTAATTTCCAAATAAAATGACAAATTTACTTTCATCTAAAAAAAAGAGGACTTTTCACCATCGAGCAACAGTCTAGTCCTTTTTCTACTTAGCTCAGGTAAGATGCTTCTGATGTTGTCTCTGGATCAGGAGTGGCTTGACACAAGGAATGTGACAGTTGTAGCTCAAGTCCTAGATACCTCTGTGTGTGGTGGCTCTTGAAGCCCTGACACCAGCCATAGTCCACTTCTTGTGAATCCCCCAAATTCTTGAATGGCCTTTTCTTCGCAATCCTCTCAATGCTGTGGTTATCCATGTTGCTTGTGCACCTTTATCTACCACACTTTTTACTTCCACTCCCTTTTCTATTATAATGGTTGGATACAGCATGCTGTGAATAGCTAGCTTCTTTAGCAATGACCTTTTGTGACTAAAGCCCCGTACACACGTACCGATTGTAGGCCGTAAATATTCAGCCGACGACCGATCGGCCGATTGTCGGCTTGTTAGTATGATGCTTCCGACAGCCGACAGCGCATTTTCGGCCGAACAGAATCGGGTGTGCAGGCATTAAAATTTTTGTTGGCCAACACCAGAACAGCCGATTGTTCGCCAGTCAGTACAGAATTCGGCCGACAGACAGCCGCTCAGAGAAGAAAAAACACATGGAAAGTTAACCATCACATGACACCACTTCTGCAGTCGGCTGTTGTTGGCCGACAAAATTCATGTGCAGTTTTTGGCAGTTTTCAGCCGACAGGACAGCACCGGACAAAAGACAGCCTATCGTTCGGCCGACATTCGGTACGTGTGTACGGGGCTTTACCCTCCTTGTGGAGGTGTCAATCACTGTCTTCTGGACAACTGTCAAGTCAGCAGTCTTCCCTGTGATTGTGTAACCTACTGAACCAGACAGAAACCATTTATAGGCTCAGGAAACCTTTACAGGTGTTTTGGGTTAATTAGATGATTAGAGTGTGACACCGTGAGTCTACAATATTGAACTTTTTCACAATATTCTAATTTTCTGAGATACTAAATTTTGGGTTTTCACTAGCTGTAAGCCATAATCATTCGAATTAAAAGAAAAAAAATGCTTAAAATATACCACTCTGTGTGTATCAAATCTATATAATATACGAGTTTCACTTTTTGAATTCATTTACTGTAATGCATTAACGTTTTGATAATATTCTAATTTATTGAGATGCACCTGTATGTAATGTAAGGTCGGCAGGGCTTTATTGGATGACGTCACACGGCCGAACCTAGGAGTGCAGTGTCCATTATAGCTAGCTAGAGCTGAAAACCGGCATATTTATTTCAAGTTGTGGCTTTTACATGTGAATGCAGCATTTACACCAGAAAAAGGGGGGTAGTGGATTTTAAGTTTGGGTGAATAAAAGAGGTCTTAAGAGGTAAAGCACTATGAGTTTCTGTTTGTTTTCGTATTTTTATGCTATTACTTGGAGGAGAGGAGTGCAGAAAGTGGAACCAGCTGAGGAGTCCATTAAAAAAGAACTTACAATATTATTGACTTTACATTTCATACAGGACAGATATACCAGATGAGATCACAGCAGATTGTGGAGCACTAAAGCTGTAAAGAGTGAAAGAGTGAGTGCATTGGGCAAAAGTTTGCCGACACATAAGTTGACAAGTTTTTGTGGATACACATCAGTGTTAGGAAGCTCTATGGAGGAAGTACAAAGGACTTTTGCACTGGGACTGTTGTATAATATTTTTTTCATTATTTGTTTATCTTTGCATGCCATGTGTTTTTGGAGATTTAGTGCCGGTTCACACTTGTGCAATGCGGGAACGCTGCGAATATGCAGCCTGTTCCCGCATCGCATCCGCACCTCTGGTAGTTCACACTTCCATATGCGATACGCAGGGGGTGTCAATTAAATGTTGACACCCCCAGTTTGATCACATATCGCAGTGCGATCTGACAGTCCGCACAGAATCGGATCGCACAAGTGTGAGGCGGCTCAAAAAATGCCTCCTGTGCGTGTTTGGTGCGGATGCGCTGAGAATTCAGCCATACAGAGTGTATGGCTGAATTTGCATCCGCACAGGAGATCGCATGTAATTAGGAGCAGTGCGCTCCAAATTACATGCGATAAGCACTAGTGTGAACCGACACTTACACCATATAGTCTAACTATTTATTTTGGCATAGCGCTACACCATTTGTTATGTTTTTGTGTCATTGATGCACATGGGAGAGTGCTAGAAGGTGCTACCTGCTGTTTACGGAGATGATTAGTTGGTTTCAATAGCAGCACATGGGTTTATAAGTTTTACACTAGCATCATAAGTTGTTTTTGGAAATCCTCTGCAAAGCTTTTTGTAAGTGCTGCCCTGCCAGTTCAGTTGTGTTACACAGGCTGAATTTTTATTTTAATACACATTACTGCAATCAGGGCTTTTTTTCAGATGGAACTTGGTGGAACTAAGTTCCACCACCTCTGGCTCAGGCCTTTGCTCTCCCCGCTCACCACTATCACTTGTAAACACAGAAGTACAGCTTGTCTCCCAACAGCTCCCACAAATCTGATCTCCTGAACAGCTCCTACTGAGTGCAGGATGGGGACAAGGAAGATGCAGGTGCCTGGGGTGCAGTCCAGATGCCTACAACCCTACTGGATGATCTCCCTGCAAGTTAGAGAGGTGGAGCCCCCTACAGTGTACGGGGAGGTAGTATAGCCGGCTGAGTGCTTCAGCTTAATAAAGAAACAAAAGTAAGACGTGGATGTGGAAGATGGGGAAGCTTTTGAGGAGGAGAGGTGGAGAAGGTGGGGTTGCATACAAAGGTCACAGTTGAAGAGGGGTGAAAGTGAGATGTGGATAGGGGATGCAGCTGTGGAAGAAGGCTGAACTCTGCAGTCTGTATGCAGTGCACTCCTGAACTCTACACTATGTACATAACGCACCCCCAAATTCTGCATGTAGCACACCCCTGAAATCTGCACTCCGTGTGTAACCCCCACCCCAACTCTGCACTCGGTATCTAATGCACTCCCACTGTTAGTGAAATTTGACCACAGCGACTATTTGATGCAGTTTGGAGGGTGCGTGTGTGTGTTGGGGGGGGGGGGGGGGGTTGGGGGGTCGTGGTTGAGTTCCTGCACCTATTTTCTGAGAACAAAAGCCCTGACTGCAATACTTAGTCTCCGTGGGCATTCTCTCCTCTCTGGTTTCCAAACGCCTGGTCCCGTTCACACACTGGCTAGGTGGTGTAAGCTGGGTTCCTAGTAGCTAAATGGTAGCAAAGTGAAACACAGAAAAGACTTTTCTTGTTAAGTATTGTTACAGTAGACACAACTTTATATTTTTAATGGAATGAATGCCACAATTAAAATTAAAACCCAAATCTGGGCTTTTTTTTTATTTTCCCCCTTGCAATAATATCTTTTTGCCACAAGACTCCTCAGTCTTTTGTTTTGAATGAACCCAGCATCACTTGACAAGAAGGACTGAGGACATACTGTGAGTGCATGCAGCATGCAGCAGCAGTGTAATGGCACAGAGAGCAGCTGTAATTACTCTGTGCATTAATAAGGATTGCTCAGAGAAAATGTGAATAGGAAGAGGAACCTGCAGTTACACATTACCAGCTTTGGAAAAAGAAAAGCATAAATATAGCTCATGGTATACACGATACAAAACCATTCACGTCCACTGCTGACCTGAACAGATCATTCTTGTCCCTCAGGCCCACTTTAGTCAAAAGCCAGTTAACTATCTGTATGATGTTGGACTGTGCGGACAAATTCCATGGGGTTGATTTACTAAAACTGGAAAGTGCAAAATCTGGTGCTCTGCATAGAAGCCTATCAGCTTCAGCTAACCACTTAAGCCCCGGAGGATTTGGCTGCTAAAGGACCAGGGTTTTTTTTGCGATTTTTTACTGCGTGACTTTAACGGACAATTGCGCGGTTGTGCGACGCTGTACCTAAACGAATTTGACGTCCTTTTTTTCCCACAAACAGAGCTTTCTTTTGGTGGTATTTGATCACCTGTGCGATTTTTTGATCACGCGCTATAAACAAAAAAAGAGCGTAAATTTTGCAAAAATAACAATATTTTTCACATTTTTTTATATGAAATTCCCCAAAAAAAAAGTAAAAATCAAAATTTTTTAACATTTTTCGGCCAATTTGTTTTATGCTACCTATGTTTGGTAAAAAAAATCGCAAAAAGCGTATTTTGATTGGTTTGCGCAAAAGTTATCGCGTTTACTAACAAAGGGAAAGATTTTTGTCATTTTTGGTGTTTTTTTTTTTAACGCGTAATGGCGGCGATCTGCGATTTTTTTTCGGTACTGCGACATTGCGGCGGACAGATCGGACCCTTGACTGACATTTTTGACACTTTTGGGGGTACCAGTGACATTACTGCAGTAATCAGTGCTATACATATGCACTGTTACTGCAAAAATGACACTGGCAGGGAAGGGGTTAACTTTATTGGACAGGGAGGGGTTAAGTGTGTCCTAGGGGCGTGATTCTAACTGTGTAGGGACATTCCTATTGGTGTAAAAGCAAAGATCAACCGTTCTACATAGTAGAACGGACAGATCTTCACTTTTACACAGGGAGAACTGACAGGCAGCTTGTTTACACAAGCCGCTCTGTCTTTCTCCCTTCACAGGAGCGATCGCAGTGTGACTGGCGGACATCGAGTCCGCCGGTCACACGCACTGACTTGTCTGTGAACGAGCCGCGGCGGGCGCGCGCCTCGGCGGGCGCGCGCCCGCCCGCGATAGGCTCGCAAGTCAGTGACAGGCGAGTGACGTACCGATACGTCACTCTGCCTGGCCGGGGCTGACCGCCGCAGTATATAGTCGTGCGGCGGTCGGCAACCGGTTAAATGAACAAGGTGAAGTTAGAAGCTGATTGGCTACCATGTACAGCTGCATCAGATTCTGCACTCTCCAGGTTTAATAAATCAACCTCCATGTGTTCCTATTGGAATGAAAGGCCAGAACCGCATTGCTTCTAGGTCAAAAAGGTAAGACCCCTTTCTCACAGGGTGGACTCCAGCAGGAGTCTGATTGCTCATTGGGGGATCTGTCTGCTATTCCCTTGGGCAGGCAGATGGCTGGTCTGTGTCCACTCTGCTTCTACAGTGCAGACACAGACACAGCTCGCTCTCCTCTGTCGGATAAAAACAAACCTCCTGTCCATTTACACCCGACTGCTATCCGATCTGGTCCACTGTTTAGAAGAAGAACGGATCCCCATCTGTCTGTTTGTAGCGGATCGGATTGGATATAGGTAGGATGTTTGTTTTCACCGATCATTCCATAGTGGAGATTGAAGGTTCCGCCTGAAAAACTGACAGGCAGACCTGATCGAAGCACTAGTGTTAAGGCCCGTACACACGTACCGATCGTCGTCATACAAACGTCGGCGGACGAAAGATCTGCCGATTGTACGCTTGTTAGTATGGTGCCTCCGACAGCTGTCTGCGCACATTCTGCGGACAAGAGTCTTTCTTGCAAACATAAAAATTTTTGTATGCCGACACCAGAACGGACGATTGTTCGCCAGTCAGTACAGAAATCAGCCAACAGACCGCAGATTTGCAAGACTGGGCATGCTCAGAAAAGAAAAAACACAGGGAAAGTTAACCATTACATGACATCACTTCTGCAGTCAGCTGAAGTCGGCGGACAAAATTCTTGTGCTGTCTTTGCACTTTTCAACAGACATCGACATCCCGGGGAGAAAAGACGAACGTTTGTATGACGACGATCGGTATGTGTGTACGGGGCTTAAAAGTGGCCTAAAACCTAGTACACAGGATCAGAAAATCAGAAGCAAAATATGGCTTTCGAAGCGATCGTACGAAAATCTGAACGTCAGTACACTGCTTTCACGAGCCGATCATGACAGTTCATCCGAAATTATCCAAAGGGACAAACACGAAAAACCTTCTCCTACAATACCAGATCGTATGATTTTCGTTTAATCAGTACAGTTTTCGTCCGGAAAAAAAACGTAAGAGCAAGACCACACATGCTCAGAAACAAAATAATACGTTACATTACAATACATTAAATCACTTCCGAAATTGTATTCTGTCAATCGTGAATTTTCATAGGTTTAGTAAGCTCTTCATTTTCCATATGAGAATAGCATGCATACAAAAAAATGGGATGACCCACCGTGTGTACGAGGCTTTAGACTCAAGCTTACTTGTTGACCTAAGATGTCATTGTCAAGAAATGTTCTTGTTGAATGTTTCTTTATATAAAGCTGGCTCATGTAGTTTACAATCTAGATTTCCCAAAAATAAGTACTGAGGACCCACCTAAACAATTCATCATGTTCAAATCCATTTAGGCCATTACACCACATATTTTTTGTTAAAATTGTACAATAATATAATGTGTATTGCCAGGTTAAAGCCCAACTGTGGTCGGTTTTTTAGAAAATCAATTGGGCCTCCAGTCAGTGAACAAAATAAAAAAAAATCAAATACCCACCTTCAGTCTGGAGCTGTCCCCAGCAGTACTTTTTTATTTACCACAAGATGTCCTAGTCTTCGGGGTTGACTGATGCCCAGTGGGAGACTAAGGACACACTATGAGACACACTGTATAAAAAAACTTGGTATACAAATGACAAACACTCGCACAGCACAGGGGCGTAACTACAGGGGTTGCAGGGGTTGCAATCGCTACCGGGCCCCATGCTCCAGGGGGCCCTGTAGCAAACCAGTGGGTGAACTTCCAGGATCGCAAAGGTCACACTTGCGACCGGACCCTGGCATTGCACCACTGTGGGGAGGCCCCAAGATTGCAGGAAGGGGGCCCACAAGATTGCAGGAAGGGGGCCCACTGCAGAACCTGTGAAAGGACCGTAATAAAAGGCCATGCAACGAGTGTAAAGAGCCCCAGGATTAGTGGGAAGAGCCCTGGGCTTGAAGGTGAGGGCCCCGGCCAGGGGTCTGGGGGGCCCTTCAAGGTTTCTTGCATCAGGGCCCTGAAGGTTCTAGTTACGCCTCTGGCACAGCACTAGCATGGCATGTGGCAAATTTTGTTGAGGCTGTGCGAATGTTTTCCACATTCGTATAGCACATTCTTTTTTTTAAATACATAGTGTGTGATGACCTCAGTCCTCGAGGGGGCATCACTATGGTGTCATTCATTCATATTGTATAATTGCAGACTGGCATGATGATATCAGTGCCTCTTTCCTTATTCTTCAAGGACTGTCCACCTATCTGAAGAAGATAAGGAGAGGTAGAGGTCCTTGCATATCATTTGGTGGGCCAGAGGACATGGGAAAAGTGTAATAAAAATATACAAGTATGTAGTCTTCAGAAAATGGGCTTTAAAAGGTTGTGAAAAGATGTTGCAAAACACTTTCCATATGCAAGTGGTCTGGTTGCCTTGCCTTCATGTTACAATACCCCTCAATGCTAGTCATGCACATAACATGACTAGAATGATCAGTTTAATTTGAACATGTGCATAACTACTGTACTGTATAGCTTTATTTGATTTAACACTTATTTCAATAATAAAGATTGTATCCTCCAGAGATTAAATGAAATAATAACTCTGATGTATGAACTGCTTTCATCAGAAAAGGGGCAGTCTGTGCTGGTGAAAAATTTAACAGAATTCAGCCAAATTGATATTTTGTTGGTTGTTCACTGTTAGGCTGCATTCACGAGTGCACGTGTGCTTACGCCCATGTGGAGGGCAGGCTTTGACTGCATGGGATGCACAGTATCATGCACCAGTACCATTCACTTCTATTGGAAGGCAGCAGCTGCACAGATATAGCCGCTGGTCCCAACTGTGGATGTGGGTGCGGGTGTGTATCCCCAAATACACACTGTCAAATTGGAACCAGTAGTTGTGTCCATGCAGCTGCTGTATCCCAATAGAAAAAAATGGGACTGCCTGCATGCAGATGAACAGAACTATGCATCCCATGTGGGCAAAGATGGCCCTTCACAGAAGTGTACTGATAGGTTTACCTGCATTCATTAAACCTTATATATGTGGTCAGCATTGCAGGGCTAAACTGACCAAGAGACAAAGTAGGACTGTGTCTGTAGGTAGCAGAAGCAATGTGGTGGCTTTTCTCTTTAGGACGGCTTCACACTAGCTGCAGCCGTGGCTCACAGCATGGGATCCGGGGCATTCCTGTTCACTGTTTAAGGTGCAAATCATGTCCGATTTTTTGCCTAAATTCGAACTTGAAACTGAGCCAAAGATGCACAGGACCCATTTCCAGTGTGGACCGCGGCCAACTCGGAGCTGTGTGAACCGGCTCCACTGGGAGCCAGTCATAGTCTCCTGTCATGCAAATTGGATGCGGTTAAACCCAGCCCTGTAGTTATTGACCACATATTTTTTCCTCATCTCAAAGATTTACACATTGGGCTTATTTCACAAAGTTTTAACCGTGCTTTAACCACTTGGTATTGCCAAGAGGTCTGGGTGGGACCAACATGTTGAATGGGCATGATGGGAGGTCCCTGCCTATTTGGAGGTGTGGTCAGGATGGACCAACTTGTAAAGTTGACGTGATTTGGGCATGCCCACCTAGAAAGTGGGCGGACCGAATGAAAACCGTGGGCAAGGTGTCAGTGACTTAGGATGTTGGTAAGTATGCATTTATGACATTTTTTACATTTGGCCCATGTTCTATTTCACATCTACTGACTTGATGTTGCCAGGTTAGAGCCAGTAAAGTAAGAAAATATTTTATACAATGGAGGTGTTAACAGCAGGCTGTTTTACTATGGGTGCCACGTCTTGTTTTGCCTACAGGCTCCAAGGAGAAACCATGAAATGACTTCAACTAGCTTGAAATATAAATAAAGAATGTTAGCTCAACCTGGGAAAATATTTTTAGTATTTGAATTTGTGAAATTGGTACATTACTTGACTTTTATCTATGAACAGTGCTGCTGCACCCAGGGCAAGGACAAGGAAGAGCAGGAGGGGCGCAGTTTGGCACCTTTGTCCTGGGCACTGGATAACTTTGTCCCGGCTTTGATTACAACCACTCTTTTTCTCAATAACATCTTTAAAAAAAAAGTTCCTTCTAATACTAGTCTAGTTCATATTTACATTCCTGTTCCTTCTTCCCTGGACCAGTATTCAGGATCTGTGTTGCCTCCTCTGTTTGGAAGCATAAAGTGCATTTCTACAGAGTGAGGGTCTGTAGCATTATGGGGCTCTTCTGCAGTGAGGGTAGAAGTGCCAGGTTGGCTGAAGTCCCTCTGCTCAAACCCTGTGCAGTGCAGCCACATAGGTGTAGGGGGTGTCCAAAGCCAAGACAGATGTCCCTCGGAACAGGTTGGGGATGCATTATGCATGTAGCAGACCTGAGAAGCCTTTTCTACCCGTGGAGGATGAAAAAGTGTAGGACAGGTAGTTGCTGCATCACCAGGAGAGTGTAAATTGCCTCCACAGTGTGTATGGAAGTCTCCTCCATGGCAGCAGGGTGAGGTATTGTATGGCATTAATGATAGCTGAACGGCATGACGGAGAGACTGAAGGCCTTCTCTCAGTTCTTGCACTTGGCACGTCAAGTCAGATACCTGCAGGAAAAAGAAAGATATAGGTGTGACCTTTTATGTTATGATAAGCGGATTAACTATTGGTTGAGCTTGATGGACATGTGTCTTATTTCACCCTGACTAAAGGCTGGAATACATGATAAGAAAATCGGCCGAAAATTTCCGTTCAGCGAGCGATCGGCCGATATTCTACTCGTTAATGCCCAGCCATCAATGAGCGATATCGATATTGTGAACGAAAAATACCGTTTGAAAAACACGAAAAATTCTGTCGTCTCGGTTGCGAAAGAACGATATTCGATACGTTGGTGTTGAGGTCGTTCAGTTTTAATCTGTATACGTTCTTGGCAACGTTTTCGACCGACGAACACTGTTTCGATGGTCGGCGGGCAACGGTCGGGCGATATTCAGACCGTGTATGTTGGCAACGTTTTCGACCGACAAATACGTTTTCAAAAGTCGGTGGTCGAATGATCGGGCGATATTCTAATCGTGTATTAACACCATTATATGTAACTAACCTGAAGGCATTAAGTTGTATTCAGATGTAGATAGGTCTAATATCTGGATTGTAAAGGTAAAGATCTACTTATAACAGTATTAGTGCTTTTTTTTTAAGTGTAACTTTTTTTTTTCTTTTCTTAAATGCCTGATTACCAGGTGTATGATCATCAGGGTCTCTGTTGTACTAGTAAGGATTCAACTCATTAGGGCCTCTTTCACACAGCCGCTCCGGTTTTTTGCTCCGCTGCAGGACTTTTTTTTTTTTAACCGAGCGGATGACACTTGTGTCATCCGCTCCGTATGTCCGCATATCATCCCATCCATTTGTGGATGATATACGGACATAATGTAAGTCTATGGGCATTGCGGATGTCAGCGGATGACACCGCTGACATCCGATTTTGCTTCCTTTCCGTTTTTGAACGGAGGAAAAATAGGGTTCTGTTCCGTTCCAAAAAACAGAACAGAACTGAAAGGAGGAAAATCGGATGTCAGCGGATGGTATTCCGCTGACATCCACAATGCCATAGACTTACATTATTACATATTACATTATGTCTGTAAATCATCCGCAAAAAAATAGGATGATTTACGGAAATACGGAGCGCCCGTGTGAAAGGGCCCTATATGCTGTACCTTGAATTGTGTTTCAAAAGGATGACATCAGTCATTTCACAGGTCTCCTATGAGAATTACCGTATATAATGCTCATTCTGTGGTGACACCTTTCATCTTTTGTGATTCTCTTAAACTTAGTCTATTTTTTTTTGTTTACTGCGGTAAAAAGGAATACTGCTAATTTCCTTTAGTTTGTGTTTTGCTGAGAACAAAGCAATTTTATTTTTACAATACACGTGACCCAGAACCACTCACCGCTTGACTCAATCGGTCCACACTTTCAGTAGCTCTTGGTTCCGATGTCAGGAACAAATTATCTAAAAAAGTATAAATAAATGATATAACTTCTTCTGCACTCTTCTTATTAAAAACATTTTATGCTACCACTGGCTAGCATAAACTTTACCACCTGTCTAATGTGTTTCAGTGTGTTGTGGTGTGTTAATGTATATTGCATTAAAGTAAGACTAAACGCTTCTGTATAACAGTCTAACAAGTACCCAAATTCAGTTACTATGTGATAGACAAGTTTCTTAAAATAAACAAAAAACTCCCTTTACCTTCCCCGACTGAGCCGCATCCTCTTTGATTAGTGTCTCACATGCTCTCCCTCCTAACACTGCAGCTCACAGTGGGAGGGTTTCAGTAAAAGAGGGATTGCTGTCAATCCAGAAAGCAGTAGTAGGCAGGACTAGCTATGGCCAGGTGCTAATTAAAAAAAAACTACAGGCTTGTGGATCAGAGGTGACAATGCTGATAGCCACGCCCCTTGAACAATTTTTATCCCTCTGTAGTGAAAGCAGGCACCGCATACATTAGAGTGGCATTGCTTCTCTGAATTCAGGAGCAATGCAGCATCATGGGAACAACATCACAGGAAGCTGGATTATGTGGACTCCACTGGTAAACTTGACAGGTAATGCTATATGAAGAGAGAACTGTGGAAGAAGCGACACCAGCTTTGGGCTACCAAATCATTTATTAGAACATTTTTAACAATGTATGTAATTTATTTACCCAAAACATATATATAAAAAAAGCCTGAAAACAAACAGCAATTCCCTATCAACCTCCCATCCTTCACCTTCCTACCTATCCCCATAAATCCCCACCAACCACCCTGATCCAACAAAGGCCACCACGTGATCTGCCATCTAGAAAGTCCTCCCCGGTTGGAAAAGGCAGAAAATGTGAACACTATGGAATCAATGAATATATGGTCAGAAAAGCTGCTTCAGATATATGAATAATAATAATGGGGAGGTGAGAGGCAGTAGTTTTATTGGTGGATGGGCTGTCACATTTGGAGCTTCTCTGCATGCCATTCATCTTTCTCCACTGAAGGCTGTCTTATCTGATGACTGATCTGCTCTACCGTTGGACCTTTTATGGACTTTTATGATATATATATACAGTGGGTACGGAAAGTATTCAGACCCCCTTAAATTTTTCACTCTTTTTTATATTGCAGCCATTTGCTAAAATCATTTAGGTTCATTCTTCTTCCTCATGAATGTACACATAGCACCCCATACTGACAGAAAAACACAGAATTGTTGACATTGTTGCAGATTTATTAAAAAAGAAAAACTGAAATATCACATGGTCCTAAGTATTCAGACCCTTTGCTCAGTATTTAGTAGAAGCCCCCTTTTGATCTAATACAGCCAGGAGGCTTTTTGGGAAAGATGCAACAAGTTTTTCACACCTGGATTTGGGGATCCTCTGCCATTTCTCCTTGCAGATCCTCTCCAGTTCTGTCAGGTTGGATGGTAAACGTTGGTGGACAGCCATTTTTAGGTCTCTCCAGAGATGCTCAATTGGGTTTAAGTCAGGGCTCTAGCTGGGCCATTCAAGAACAGTCACGGAGTTGTTGTGAAGCCACTCCTTCGTTATTTTAGCTGTGTGCTTAGGGTCATTGTCTTGTTGGAAGGTAAACCTTCAGGCCAATCTGAGGTCCAGAGCATTCTGGAGAAGGTTTTTGTCCAGGATATCCCTGTACTTGGCCGCATTCATCTTTCCCTCGATTGCAACCAGTCGTCCTGTCCCTGCAGCTGAAAAACACCCCCACAGCATGATGCTGCCACCACCATGCTTCACTGTTGGGACTGTATTGGACAGGTGATGAGCAGTGCCTGGTTTTCTCCACACATACCGCTTAGAATTAAGGCCAAAAGTTCTATTTTGGTCTCATCAGACCAGAGAATCTTATTTCTCACCATCTTGGAGTCCTTCAGGTGTTTTTTTAGCAAACTCCATGCGGGCTTTCATGTGCCTTACACTGAGGAGAGGCTTCCGTCAGGCCACTCTGCCATAAAGCCCCGACTGTTGGAGGGCTGCAGTGATGGTTGACTTTCTACAACTTTCTCCCATCTCCTGACTGCATCTCTGGAGCTCAGCCACAGTGATCTTTGGGTTCTTCTTTACCTCTCTCACCAAGGCTCTTCTCCCCCGATAGCTCAGTTTGGCCGGACGGCCAGCTCTAGGAAGGGTTCTGGTCGTCCCAAACGTCTTCCATTTGAGGATTATGGAGGCCACTGTGCTCTTAGGAACCTTAAGTGCAGCAGAAATCTTTTTGTAACCTTGGCCAGATCTGTGCCTTGCCACAATTCTGTCTCTGAGCTCTTCAGGCAGTTCCTTTGACCTCATGATTCTCATTTGCTCTGACATGCATTGTGATCTGGAAGGTCTTATATAGACAGGTGTGTGGCTTTCCTAATCAAGTCCAATCAGTATAATCAAACACAGCTGGACTCAAATGAAGGTGTAGAACCATCTCAAGGATGATCAGAAGAAATGGAAAGCACCTGAGTTAAATATATGAGTGTCACAGCAAAGGGTCTGAATACTTAGGACCATGTGATATTTCAGTTTTTCTTTTTTAATAAATCTGCAACAATGTCAACAATTCTGTGTTTTTCTGTCAGTATGGGGTGCTATGTGTACATTCATGAGGAAGAAGAATGAACCTAAACAATTTTAGCAAATGGCTGCAATATAACAAAGAGTGAAAAATTTAAGGGGGTCTGAATACTTTCCGTACCCACTGTATGTTGTATATGTATTTTATACAGTTCATATTCTTTAGTTTTATTTTATTAGTATTATTTTTTATTTTATTTAATTTAATTTAGGGCTGCACTATTTTTCATTACACATATTTACTGAGGTTTTGGGTTTGACCTTTTCAGTTTTCAGCAGCTTTATTATCAGGGCTTCATTGATCGAGCGCTGAATAACTTTTTGTATTTTGTACTCAGATATATGAAGACAAAGGGGTATCAACATGTATGTGCACACTAATGTAAAATATGCACATTCATGTAATCTGCATAGAGGCAACGTATAGTGCTATACTGTGGTGATGATAATGGGCATGTCCTATTTGGTAAAAGTCCACTACATTGATACAGATATACATAAGTGGGAATAGCTTGGAAGGGGAGCGATGGAAGGTGGATAGGGAAATGGTGCTTGTTTTCATGTTATTTTTTTAGAATATATTTTGAGTACATAAATGATATACATTTGTAAAAATGTTTTACCGGGGAGAACATTTCTAGGTGGCAGATCACGTGGTGGCTTTTGTTGGCTCGGGGTGGTTGGTGGGGATTTATGGGGATAGCTAGGAAGGTGAAGGATGGGAGGTTAGGAGGTTAATAGGGAATTATTGGTGTTTGTTTTTCAGGTAAAGTTTTTTTTATAGATGTTTTGGGTGAATAAATTATATACTTTTTAAAAAATGTCCTAATAAATGATTTGGTAGCCAGAAGTTGGTGTCGCTTCTTCCACAGTTCTCTCTTAATATAGCATTGTTCATCTTTGTGATGACACTGTTACATAATGAGTTTGTGTGAAATCTCCATTAACAGCTATAAATAGTATTGTAATTAGAAATATATTTCAGTTAGAAGGAAATATATTAAAAGTATTAAGTGTTGTGTTGGTGTTACTGTAATTAGTTCCACTTCAAAGGTTGGCCTTTTGTTTACCCTGGTCACTACATGGGTAGGAAACAGCAGCTTTCTTTTACTCATCCAATCAGGCTGTGCCCAATATACATTTGCTAGGTACAGTGACCAATTAGGGAGAGTTATTTTAGACACAGTACAGAAAGGAAAGGGATTAAAATGTTTTGTCACCAAGCTATTGTAGCACATTACAGGTAGGTGCTAGGTAAAGTATAGTGGGCCTTGGCTACTTAACCACTTCAATACAGGGCACTTTCACCCCCTTCCTGCCCAGGCCAATTTTCAGCTTTTAGCGCTGTTGCATTTTGAATAACAATTGCGCAGTCATGCAACACTTTACCTAAACCAAATTTATGTCATTTTTTACCCACAATTAGAGCTTTCTTTTGGTGGTATTTGATCACTGACAGTTTTTTTCTTTTTTGCTAAACAAAAAAAGACCAAAAAGTTTGAAAAACAATTATACAATTTTGTAAATAGATACGTTTTTTCCTGCACTGATGAGGAGGTACTGATGGGGTGGCACTAACATGCCCGCACTGATAGGCAGCACTGATGGGCACTGACAGGGAGCACTGATATGCAGCATTGGTGGGCACTGATAGGCGGCACTGCTGGGCACTGATAGGCGGCATTGATGGGCACTGATAGGCGGCTCTGATGGACACTGATAGGCGGCAATGATCAGCACTGATGGGCGGCACTGATGGGCACTAATGGGCACTGATAGATGGCACTGGTGGGCAGCACTGATAGATGGCAATGATGGGCACTAGTGGGCAGCACTGATGGGAAGGGCACTGGCGGGCAGCACTGATAGGGAGGGCACTGGCGGGCTCCCTGAGCCCTGATTGTCATCCCTGGTGGCCATGGTGGGCATCCCTTGGGTCATGGGTGGGCATCCTTGGTGGTTCTAGTGGCACCCCCCCCCCAAAGGGTCTGCACTGGTAATCAATGCTCTGATTACCAGTGAAGACCCCCCCCTGTCAGGAGAGCCGCAGATCGGCTCTCCTCTACTCGTGCCTGTCAGGCACGAACTAAGGAAAGCCGATCAACGGCTCTTCCTGTGTACTATGTGACCAGCTGTGATTGGACACAGCTGGTCACATGGTAATTAGCCTACGTCAGTAGGCTCTTTACCGAGATCGGAGATGCGGTGTGGCAGAGTGACATGCTGCATTACCGATCGCCTCTCTGCGCGCCCCCTGGGGGGCGCGCAGAGCACATTATCCTGCCGCCGTCATATGACGTCCGGTCAGGATAATGCAACCACCTTCCCGCCGTCATTTGCCAATATGGCGGGCGGGAAGTGGTTAACAGCAGGGCCATGATTTCAGCTGGACTGTCATGTCTCCCAGGTGAGGTTACTGAGAGGGGAGTCTCCCCACTGGCTCTGTGAGAGGATTCTCATAGGGCAGTGGAGGAAACCCAATCAGTGGCTCAGTCAGGTTTGTATCTACCCCTGAAGGCAGATTCTGCCACAGAGGATTCTGGGAGTGGGTATAAGTTTGAAGGGAACGCATGATGCAGCGTCTTTGGCAGGAAGCAGAGTCCCAGGAGGGAGAGTACGACTGTCTCTCCTCCTGTCAGAGGAAGTGGGTGTCCCAGGTGGTGGCCTGGGAATCCAGAGAGTGTGAAGCTGAGCTGTGGAGGGGATTCGGTGTGCCGAGAACCAGCGGAGAGAGGGAGGGGTACAGTTCCAGGAAAGCCTACAAAGGTCGTGAGTACCGTGGACTGCCCCTGGGGGTCTGCCTAGTGTCAGAAGGGACCACTCCGGAGAAGGTTCTAGGGATCCAGGAGTCAGCTAGCGGTGAAAGGGGGTGCCCTATCAGAGGACCCTGAAGTATTAGAGGGGGTACCTAGGTAGAGGCCCCTAACATGTGAAAGGGGGCGCCTGTAGTTTGGTCCCTGAAGAGTCAGTGTACAGTGGGAAGTGTACAAGGTTAAGAGTTGCAGCAGCACAAGTATCTACACAGAGCTACCTCAGCCAGTACAGGGCTGGAGGGAGCTGTTCAGTGACTTTTGAGCTAAAGCAGTGTCAGGAGTCAAGTGTTCTACAGTCCTGGATCTTTTGAGTTAAAGTCGAAGTTCCAGCACAGTTTGAGTACTACAGTATCTATAGGCATCAGGAAGCGCTGGTCAGCATTCAGCTGGCGTCAAGACAGCGCCAACAGGCATTTTTCTTCAAGTGTCCCAAAGTGTACCTAGTTGAGCCAGAGGAGCATTCCCTTCTCCAATCCCCTAATACAATAAAACAAAACAAACCAAAGATGCTGGAATCGACATTGTCTCAGTTCTCACACCTGGGTTCACAACTCAAAAGTGTTGGAGGTGTCTCCGGTAACAATGGCAGACCCACATCAGGCACAAGGCTTGGAAAAACTGCTACACCTTCCTGTTCCTTTTTTTGGTGTGGGGACACACGGCAGTCACCATGTCCCGACCAGAAGTGGAAAGGTAAACTAACTCCATACTTGTACATTGTATTGTAAATATGGTTGTTGTGGGCAATTTGTAAACATAATTTAAGCCAGGGGAATTATACTGTTAATGTATTATAAATACTGTTTAGTGTGTAATTTGTATATATTATTTAACCCTATCTACAAATGTGTATTGCAGATGGAACTATCTCTTTTGTGTAAGATCTCTCAGATCTAGATGTGTATAGGTACATACTACAATGATTGAGGTGTATGCACATTTATACATAACCTAGGCAACAACAACCACCTAGATATTATGGTCAGGGCAGCATAATTAGTGTATGTGCATTCCCCCAACCAATCACTTTTTAAATAGTTTGAAGCTCAACAGGCATTTGTGGGACTTTACATCTGCACTTATAATAGATTTCTTAGTCCACAGCACTTATAATTAAAGCGGAGTTCCGCCCTCGGGGGTCAATTTGAACTAAAAATACCCCCGGAACAGTCAGGGCTAGTAAATTCCATAATGGATAGCCTCTGTACTGTCCCGGGCTGCACTTACCTTTTAGAAGAAATACTTACCTTGAAAAGTTCTTCTCCAGCGCTGCCATCTCAGGTGTGGGCAGCTGAAGCCGCAGCGTCCCTCTTCCTGTCCTCTTCCGTGACGTCGGAGTCCCAGAATGCACTGCACCGGCCCCACTCGTCACTTCCGGTGCAGGCACAGCATCCCTGCACAGCCTCTAGGCATGCCCAGAAGCTGTTTAGCAGGGAATGCCACGCCTGCACCAGAAGTGACAAGCGGGGCCGGTGCAGGCGCATTGATTCCTGGGAGCGATGACGTTCAGCTCCCAGGAATCATCGCAAACCGGAAGTGACGGCGTAGGCCGCGGCCGCAGAGGGAGGAAGTGGAAGGAAGCTGAGTATATTTTCTTCTATAATAAGGTAAGTGACCAAAAAAAAAAAATCGGCACTATCCATTTCTCTTTCAGGTTCCGCTTAGCAAGCGGATGGCCCAAAATCGATTTTGTGGCCAGAACTCCGCTTTAAGGGCTTCAGAAGATATTTTTTTAATGGCAGACCATAGTTCTACTTCAACATAACATGTTCATTTAGAATGGGCTGCCAAGTCACAAACATTAAACAGGAACCTTTTTTGCAACACAACACACATGTACACTATATTACCAAAAGTATTGGGACGCCTGCCTTTACACGTACATGCCACTTTAATGACATTCCAGTCTTAGTCATTGTGTTCAATATTAAGTTGGCCCACCCTTTGCAGCTATCACAGCTTAAACTCTTCTGGGAAGGCTGTCCACAAGGTTTAGGAGTGTGTCTATGGGAATGTTTGACCATTCTTCCAGAAGCACATTTGTGGAGTCAGGCACCGATGTGGATGGGAAGGCTTGGCTCGCAGTCCCTGCTCTAATTCATCCCAAAGGTGTTCTGTCAGGTTGAGGTCAGGACTCTGTGCAGGCCAGTCAAGTTCCTCCACCCCAAACTCACTTATCCATTTCTTTATGGACTTTGCTTTGTGCACTGATTGAAATCATTTGGTGGAGGGGAAATTATAATTCGGGGTTGTTTTTTAGCGGTTGGGCTTGGCCCCTTAGTTCCCATGAAGGGAACTCTTAAGATGTCAGCATACAAAGACATTTTGGACAATTTCATGCTCCCAACTTTGTAGGGACAGTTTGGGGGTGGCCTCTTCCTGTTCCAACATGACTGTGCATCAGTGCACAAACAAGGTCCTTAAAGACATGGATGAGCGAGTTTGGGGTGGAGGAACTTGACTGGCCTTAACAGAGTCCCGACCTCAACCTGATAGAACAGTTTTGGGATGAATTAGAGTGGAGACTGCGAGCTGGGCCTTCTCTTCTACATCAGTGCCTGACCTCACAAATTTGCTTCTGGAAGAATGGTCAAACATTCCCATAGACACACTCCTAAGCCTTGTGGACTTCCAAGAAGTGTTATAGCTGTAGAGGGTGGGCCAACTCAATATCGAACCCTACTGACTAAGACTGGGATGCCATTAAAGTCCCTGTGCGTGTAAAGGCAGGTGTCCCAATACTTTTGGTAATATAGCGTATGTTGTGATGTGCTGAAATGTACATTGGCTGAAGTTGCATTGGGGCAACATAAATTAGGGCTTAGTGAATTAAAATGACAGAAATGCTAGAATGTTTTGTTGTGTTCTGCTAAAGGTCTGCTAGAGATTAACAACCATTTATGGGCTACTTTCTGTGCTTGCTTCATCTTTTTCCATACATATTATAGTTCAGGACTGATTTACTTTGAGTAATAACGGTGGACCATCCATGCAAATTTTGTGTTGACAGCCAGTTGTCGCGTCAATACAATGCTCAGTATAGGAATGAGCCACCGAGGTGCTCAAGCATTGTTACTTGATGTGGAGGAGTAGACCATTGTATCTACATCAAAGGCACAGGGGCTGATGAGGCATGCTGGATAACATTACCTACTTCTCCAGATACCTCCATAGCCTCTAGCTAGGTGTTAGAATCAGTGTGGTGATCTGTAGTACAATACAGATCGAATCCTAAAGGGAATTGATAACTTAAAGTGGAGTTCCACCCTATTTTTATACTTACCTCCATCTTCTCGCTCCGGGTCACCTGAAAAAGAAATGGATAATCGCATATTTTTTTTTTTTTTTTACTTACCTCGTAGCGAAGAAAATATACTTACCTTACTTCCTTCTTCCTCCTTCCTCGGCCGCGGCCCGTCGTCACTTCCTGGCTCTGCAATGATTCCTGGGAGCTGGACGTCATAGCTCCCAGGAATCATTGCGCCTGCACCGGCCCCGACGTCAGTTCCGGGTCGCGCGCGTCATCCCCTTCTAAACAGCTTCTGGGCATGCCCAGAAGCTGTGGAGGGGTGACGCGCGCGACCCGGAAGTGACGTCGGGGCCGGCGCAGAGCATCGTGGGACCACAGAAGGCGGAAGAAGACGCCGAAGAGGACGCGCTGGCTTCAAGCTGCCCACATCTGAGATGGCAGCGCTGGACAAGACGTTTGCAAGGTAAGTATTTCGTCTTGCAGGTAAGTGCAACCCGGGACAGATCAGAGGCTAGCCATTGTGGAATGCACTAGCCCTGACTGTCCCGGGGGTATTAAAAAAAAAAAAAAAAATCCAGGGTGGAACTCCGCTTTAACATAAAGCACAAAAATAAATAAACTTGGTGATTTTTCTGAACTTTTCCATGAAGGTGGTCTTACCTGGAGCATTTAAATGGGAGCTACAGTTTGAAAATGTAAACTTTTGCTGGGCTAATCCAGTTTCTTCTATGCCATCAACAACCCTGTTGGAAGAAACAGCAATGTGAAAATATTTAGGAGAGTAGAGTGATTGTGCATTAAAAATTATATACTGTACATTTTAGCATTGTGTTGAAAATATATTAACTCAGTACATAAGAATACAAAATATCTACTATAACTACTTGATTGGTCAAGTGTATAAAAAAACTGAAGGCCTTTTTACCCTCATGGCTATGGCAATGGTGTTCTCAAAATATAAAATGTAATTACTAGCACATTTATAAAGTATAGCTAAGAAAGTTAAGGAGGTATGCATTAAAGACCAGGTATGGGTGAATAACAGTAGTTTGATGAAAAGCACAGGCACAGGGCACATTTTATTATACCCTAGCTATGGGTCTATTGGTTTGTCAATATCTTTAGTATTAATCTCAATACAGAAGTGATATGCATATTTTTTGGTTAAGTAAAATGCTTTAAATATGTTCTTAATGACATCTGTATCTGGGGGCATTGTGGAGTATTTAATCCACTAGAGCTAAAATAGTTTCACTTTATTTTTTCACAATAGAGTTTTATTATGTCCTCTCTCCCATCGGTGACTTAACAACCTACCAGCCTTCTAATCTTTAATGTAAACACAGAGCAGGCACATGGGAAGAGGGAAGAAAAGTGCTGCAAACTTACTTGAAGGACTTAGGCCCCATGCAGGTTTATGCCATAATGTGCTATCATACTAGCACATTATGATTGACTTATCTTTCACATGAAATCCTTCAGCACTGAACTGTTACCGGTCCCGCAGCTTCCATCTTTGCCCAGTCTTCCTTCTAGCCGTTTGAATGGCCAGGCCGCAATGACTCCACTCCCATGTATGCGCATGGTGCCCTGCATTTATGGCACATTCAGTGCACCCTGAATGCAGAGTCACTGTGCCTGCACAGGTGACATCACCAGCCAGAGCCGATGTGAATATCTCCTGCGCAAATTTAGGATATATTTAGGAAATATACACTAAACCTACAGGTAACACTTATTTTTATGCCTACTTGTAGGTACAAGTTTAAAATAACAGTTTACTACCACTTTAATCTTTTTGAGATTGAATTGCTCTACTCTGTTCACAGCTACAGAGGTCAGTGAGGACTTGTTTTTTAGCCTATTTTACTGCTTGTTAAAATATGTAACTAGTTGAATGCCCATAGCCCGGCCACAGTTCTATCTAAAGCCTAAGTGCAGGCAAAATAAAAAACACTAAAATAAGCACAACGGACACAGATTACAGCAGGATGTGACCCTTGTACTGATGCCTCTTTTGTTAGGTGAAATGCTACTCCATCCATGCACCTCCAGCTCTGCCCCCACATCCACCGTAATCGTCTGGTGCAGCTGGGATTAACAGAACTGCGGAAGCTGTCACAGGGTCTCATCAAGAGTGTCCAACTATTGGCGCTTTTCCACTGCATGGAACCGAACGGTTCGGCTCGCTTTTGTGCTTTTCCACTGCTGGTACCGCATGGTATGATGTAGGAACGGTTCGGTACGGTACGGTACGGCGGCGCTTTTCCACTGCATGGAACCGAATGGTACAGCTCTCAAAAACAGTACCTACTTGATTGTGGTTCCAAGAGGTACCATATCCGGTACCATATCCCACAATCCTTTGCATGCAGTCACTACTAGCCACTGATTGGTCAGAGAATCCCACCCACCCCGTTGTTATCCCACCCACTTAACCTTAGTACTAGTTTTAGTGGAAAAGCAAACCATACCGTACCGTACCGAACCGTTCCAACACCATACCATGCGGTGCCAGCAGTGGAAAAGCAAACCGGGCCAAGCAGGGTCAAGCAGGGCCGAGTAGAGCCGAGCCGGTACTTGCAGTGGAAAAATGCCATTAGTCACCCTTTCTTTCCAGCTGCTTCATTCATAGAAGCCAGTACTATAGCTTCTATGAATGAAATGTAAAATCTTAGAAGCTTTGTTATCTTTGTACTGTACCTTGGGCTCAGATCTGGTGACCTTGATTGGGACAGCAGTGGTATCTGAAGTTCAGTAGTGGTCACCCTGTGAGGAGTACGTCTTGGAGTCACTTCCTGAGATCTGTGTTGTGGACTGTCTCTAGAATATCGAGATGGAGAGAGCCGGAGGTGAGGGGAATTCTTTGGGGTGATGGCTGAAGTATTTAAATTTGGGGAAGCTTGGTCTGGTAGATCTGTCCTTGAAGAGTGTTCGGTATGGATTTGAGTCTGGTAGGAAGGTAAAGGCATAGTGTTAATTCAAGAATTATCAAACATTATTTCCAGAAGCAAAGCCATATATAACGAGGCCTCAACAAAAAACATTATAGGCCCCCCTAACTTTACAACCACTACCCTGAAGGCCCTTCCACTGTTTTTTTTTTTTTAAATTAAACAGAAACTCTAGGCAAAAGCCTAATTACACCGTTGATATATCATATAAGCAATAATGCTAAAATCCAGGATGGCCCAGCGATGGCACAGCACAGATATGCAGTAATCAGAAGCGTGTGCCTAGTTTGAAAAATTCTGCAGGGCTAGCCACTGACAAAGATACACACACCAACATATCTTAGTGAACTGGAGTCATTGTAAGTGTATAGACTT
This sequence comes from Pelophylax lessonae, assembly GCF_965119305.1. Classification (NCBI taxonomy): domain Eukaryota; kingdom Metazoa; phylum Chordata; class Amphibia; order Anura; family Ranidae; genus Pelophylax; species Pelophylax lessonae. The sequence continues at coordinate 558,903,945 of NC_138769.1, read as the reverse complement.
ACCTATATACTTGTTTCAGTTTCCACTCGTCTATTAAGTTGGAAAACTGCTGTTAGCAGCTCAGTTATGCAAGCTGCAGAGTGAAATGGAGGTGGCTTTAGGATAATGAATGTACTGACGTTATCTACTGAAGATGATTAGTACGCTAACAGATGTCAAATGCTGCAAAAAGACTATTTTCCCTCCCTTTGATGCTGATATCTTCAATGTACATTTGAGGGACAGTATTGCAGTAACTGAGGATTGTGTTATTTGCACATTTCAAGGCCGCGCATTGTTGATTGCTCGGATAGGTTGAGTGGTGGCATGTGTATCACAGACAAAGTTGTTTCTGTTTTAATGGTTCGTGGCATCCAAAATATATGTTTGTATATGAATTAGAGATTGACCGAATATCGGCAACACCGATATATCGGGGGCCAATATGCACTTTCCCCGATATATCGGAATCGGCCTCTGAAGTTACCGATATTTTCTTGACGTCATTGCGTATGTTGCACTGCACACGTTCTGCCTTCTAAGACCGCCTCCCACGCCTGCATGGCCCATACGTGACGCTATTTCACCGCGCGCTGCACACGTCCTCTGCCCTTTAAGACCGCCTCCCACACCTCGGACAGCCTCGTGTGCACTGTGCAGCCAGCTGCAGTCTGGTCACGGTGCTCACGGTGCCAGCCACCCACCCACCCACAGGGTGCCAGCCGCCAGGCATCTGACCTGCCACAGGACAGGGTGCCAGGTCAGCATCCAGCCACCCACCCCACAACAGGGTACCAGCAGCCAGCCACTCCACAAGAGGGTTCCAGTGAGCAGCCAACCAGCCACCCAGATGACAGCAAGCCAGCCACCCGCCACCACACAGTGTTTCAGCAAGCCAGCTAGGCACCCACAATAAGCCAGGGTGAGTGACACCAAGCAAGCCACCCACACAACAGAGTGACCCCAAGACAGCCACCCACACAACAGGGTGACCCAAAGCCAGCCACTCACCACAGTGTTCCAGCAAGCCAGCCACCCACCACAGTGTTCCAGCAAGCCAGCCACCCACAACAGGGTTACCCCAAGCCAGCCACCCACCCACCACAGTGTTCCAGCAAGCCAGCCACACACAACAGGGTGACACCAAGCCAGACACTCATCACAGTGTTCCAGCAAGCCAGCCACCCACAACAGGGTGACACCAAGTCAGCCACCCACCCACCACAGTGTTCCAGCATGTCAGCCACCCACCACAGTGTTCTAGCAAGCCAGCCACCCACCACAGTGTTGCAGCAAGCCAGCCACCCACAACAGGGTGACACCAAGCCAGCCATACTGTCAAGCGTCAGCCACCGACCCAAAACAAGGTGCCAGCCAGCCAGCCACCCAAACTGCCAGGTGTTAGCCACCGACCCACAAGGGTGCCAGCAACTCAGCAAGCCACCCACACTGCCAGGTGTCAGCCACCGACCCACAACAGGGTGACAGAAGCCAGCCACCCCCACAACAGGGTGCCAGCAAGCAAGCCACCCACACTGCCAGGCGTCAGCCACCGACCCACAACAGGGTTACAGCAGCCAGCCACCACACAACAGAGTGCCAGCAAGCAAGCCACCCACACTGCCAGGCGTCAGCCACCAACCCACAACAGGGTGACAGCAGCCAGCCACCCCACAACAGGGTGCCAGCAAGCAAGCCACCAACACTGCCAGGCGTCAGCCACCAATCCACAACAAGTTGCCAGAAAGCCACCCACAGTGCCAGGCATCAGCCACCAACCCACAAGGGTGCCAGCAAGCCACCCACACTGCCAGGCGTCAGCCACCGACCGACCCACAACAGGGTGCCAGCAAGCCATTTTGTTTACTTTTTTGTGTCTTTCAAATTGCAATTGAGATGGATGAGGAGAGAAAAAGTGTGGTCTGGGACTATTTCTCGTCTCAACCTTCTCCAGGAAAAGCAGCAGTGTGCAACACATGCACAAACAATATAAGCATGGGATCAGTAACTGCAAAAAACAAAAATACGTCAAATCTTTGGGCCCATCTAAGAGTTCATCATATTGAATTATATCATGCAGCACAGAAAAAACAAAATGAATATCAATGTGATTTTGAAATACCTCCTCCAGTATCCCATGCAACAATAACAGATATGTTTCTGAAACAAACAGGTGTCACTGTCTAGATTCAGATGGAAGATCCCAACTGCTGGACAGAGTAATCACAGGGATGATTGTTACTGATAACCAGCCATTTACAATGGTGTATGACTCAGGATTTAAGCGGTTGATGTCCATACTTGAGCCAAGCTACACACTGAAGAGTGAGAAGTATTATCGAACAGAAATGCTGGGAAAGATTCACCAAAATTTCGTTGACAAAGTAAAGGCTATGCGGCAACCAGAGAATGCTGGCAACTCACTCTCATTCACGACTGACTGCTGGTCAGGACAAACAGAGTCAGAGTCACTAATGATTCTTACATGCCACTTCATTGACAGCGGATGGACAAAAAGGCAATTGGTGTTGAATACAAAAGTGATGCAAGGATCCCACACTGAGTACAGTAGAGAAATGTTTCTAGGCATGCTTGAAGGAATTAACAAAGACCAAGTGATGCTTGTGCTACTTTGAGACAGTGGAGCAAACCTGTGGAAAGGAATGAGGCTTGATGATATGTCATACCTCAGTGTCATGGCACACAACACCCTCCAGCTTTCAAATGATGGTCTGTCAAGCCAAAGAGCTTTGATTGATATATGTTTTGAAAAGCATGAACAGATTAAAAATGTTTTGCTTGCAAGTCTTTTGAATCCTCAATACAAGAACCATGCTTTCTCTTCTGTTGATGTATTGGCAAAGACAAAACAATGGCTGACAGAAGATATTCAACAGGAGGTGCAGGAGGTTCCTGCAGAAAAGTTCAGATCACTATTTTTATAATATGAAAGAGCAACATGCTTCAAAAACAGAAAAATGTCCAAAAATACGTCTACGAACAGAATCTTCTTCATCGTGGCCGAATTGATCAGGACATTTTCAGTGTTTTATTGGGGCCTCATGGGGAGGATTCAATTTCTTCTGAATCTGCAATAATGAGCCTGGATGATGAACTTCATCTCTATTTGAAGGAACCAGTAATTGACAGAAGAAGTGACCCTCTTCAGTGGTGGAAAGAAAATGAGGCACGCTACAAAAGACTTGCTTCCCATGCTAGAAGATACCTCTCTCACTCTGCTCCTCTGTCCTCCTCTCCTCCTGAGCATGTTTATGAAGTGACATTATATATACAAAACAGAAGCTCTTTAACAGGTGACCATGGACATGCTGAAATGTTCTGCTTTATGCAGTATAATATTGTTCTACTTAACTGGGAGTATTGAAAAAAGTAGTGTCCACTCAAATCCACTGTCTAGCTGTTGCCTAGCTTTTTTTTCTAGCAGTTTTGTACTGACTGCAGTAGTTGCAGTGAGTGCCCTACTGCAGAGGTAGTCCAATGACTCCAATCCAATCCACTGTCTTGCTGTTGCCTAGCTTTTTTTCTAGCAGTTTAGCACTGACTGCAGTAGTTGCAGTGAGTGCCCTACTGCAGAGGTAGTCCAATGACTCCAATCCAATGTCTAGCTGTTGCCTAGCTTTTTTTTCTAGCAGTTTAGCACTGACTGCAGTAGTTGCAGTGAGTGCCCTACTGCAGCGGTAGTCCACTGACTCTAGTCCAATCCACTGTCTAGCTGTTGCCTAGCTTTTTTTCTAGCAGTTTTGCACTGACTGCACTGCAGTAGTGATTTAAAATTATTGCAGTGAGTGAGTGCACTACTGCAGCAGTTTATTATGCATTAATGCACAATCAGGATGATGTGAAACTAAATGTCACTGCAATTGAAGTTTTCCTATCAGTTCTCATGCAGTTAAGGTGTGAAGAATGAGCCCTTAATGTTAAAAATGATAATAAAGTTTTACATGTTCAGTAACAGATTTTTGCCTAAATTTGTGTTTATTTTGCAAAATTTTAAATGTACAAAAATATCGGCCGATACCGATTTGGGATCGCCAAAATATCGGTATCAGTATCGGCAATGAAAAAACGATATCAGTCGATCACTAATATGAATGGTATATAAGCTTTTATTAGTATCTATTTACCATACGTCTCTTGACTTTTTTTATCTTTTTGTTATTTGAAGACACAGCATGGCCAAGGGTGACTCACCAGGTCACTCATGCGCACGTCCAGTTAAGACTTTTCATCTCTAACAGCTAGGTGACAATGTGCATTAACCAATAAGACCCAAACAGAATTCAGCTGCCAGTCTGACTCGTCTGTTTGCTCAATATATTTTTCAAATTGTGGTGGTCTCTCACTTACCTCTGGTTCACATCTGCTGCTTCCCAAGTTGTAGCTGAGCTGGTGCACGATTTGACCTGTGAATTTATGTGCATATTCTGGATAGAGTGACAGAGTGTCACGAAGACCCTTCAGACTGATCCCTTGAAGGTCGCAGTAAGTCAAAGCTTTGACGTCTGCATTTGCTTTAATGCCAGCATCTTCACAGGAGACCTCACAGCCAATCAGGTCACCTTTACCTGCACAAAGCAAATAATGAAATTATTACCATTATACAAAATGTTATAATATGGTGATGAAAGAATACAGTGCCTTGAAAAAATATTCATACCCCTTGACATTTTCCACATTTTGTCATAACTAAAAACGTAAATGTATTTTATTGGCATTTTATGTGATAGTGGCATTTTATGTGATAGACCAACACAAATTGTTGGTCTATCACATAATGTTTTTTTTAAATGGTTTTTAAAATATTTTACAAATAAATATCTGAAAAGTATGGTGTGCATTTGTATTCAGCTCCCTTTACTCTAATACCTCTAACTAAAATCTAGCGGAACCAATTGCTTTCAGAAGTCACCTAATTAGTAAATAGAGTCCACCTGTGTGTAATTTAATCTCAGGATAAATACTGCAGTTCTGTTAAGCCCTCAGAGGTTTGTTAGAGAACCTTAGTGAACAAACAGCATCATGAAGACCAAAGAACACACCAGACAGGTCAGGGATAAAGTTGTTCACTATTCAATCCATCATCTGAAAATGGAAAGAGTATAGCACAACTGCAAACCTACCAAGACATGGCTGCCCACCAAATCTGACAGCCCGGGCAAGGAGAGAATTAATCTGAGAAGCAGCCAAGAGGCCCATGGTAACTTTGGAAGAGCTGCAGAGATCCACAGCTCAGGTGTGAGAATTTGTCCACAGGACAACTATTAGTCGTGCACTCCACAAATCTGGCCTTTATGGAAGAGTGGCAAGAAGAAAGCCATAAGAAGTCCCATTTGCAGCTTGCAATAAGCCATGTGGGGGACACAGAAAACATGTGGAAGAAGGTTCTCTGGTCAGATAAGACCAAAATTGAACTTTTTGGCCTAAAAGCAATGTGTGGAGGAAAAATAACACTGCACATCACCCTAAACACACCATCCCCACTGTGAAACATGGTGTTAACAGCATCATGTTGTGTGGATGCTTTTCTTCAGCAGGGACAGGGTCAGAGTTGATGGGTAGATGGATGGAGCCAAATAAAGGGCAATCCTAGAAGCAAACCTTTTAGTGTCTACAAAAGACTTGAGACTGGGGCGGAGGTTCACCTTCCAGCAGGACAACAATGCTAAACATACAGCCAGAGCTACAATGGAATAGTTTAGATCAAAGCATATTCACGTGTTAGAATGGGCCAGTCAAAGTCCAGACCTAAATCCAAAATTTCACATATTTATTGGTAAAACATTTTGAAAACCATTTATCATTTTCCTTCCATTTCCCAATTATGTGCCACTTTGTGTTGGTCTATCACATAAAATCTCAATAAAATACATTTACATTTTTGGTTGTAACATAACAAAATGTGGAAAATTTCAAAGGGTGTGAATACTTTTTCAGGGCACTGTATGTTCATTGGATCATAAATGTAACTGCCCACCAATGTATATCTTTTAGTATGACTATAAGATTGATGTTCAATTATGTCACATCCAATCTTAGAAAAAAAAAAAAAAAACCTGTAGCACTTTGAGGGGCATGTCTGCTATTTGGCTTCCTTTGACTAACACGGCCAGAAACATAGAGCACTAGATTAAAGAGTAAAATAAAATTAAACTATTGCATTTTCTTATTTACTTATTAGTAGATCTTTTGCATAGTGGACCTTTTTTCATTTTGAACTAGCAGCCTTTAAAATGAAACAATCCTGTCCGTTTTTTTCAGAGCAGCTATAAATATCAATTATAAGAAGTGATCACCCTCTGCTTTCACGTTTGTATAATGTGTTAGTCAGTATTATTATTTCTAAATTAATTTCTCTTAGGCTCCGTTCACATGTAGGCATTTTGGGGCATTTTTGGGGAGTTTTTCTGCTCTAGGATCAGCTCTCAAAACGCCCAACAAGACAAATCCTATTCATTTCAATGGCCCCTGTTCACATCTGAGCGTTTTTGACGCTGTGAGCAAAACGCCCTCAACGCTCAAAAAAGTACATGAGCTTCTTTTTGGGCAGATTACAGGCATTTTCCATTGGTCTCTATTCAATCTAAAAACGCCTGCACAAAAAACGCCTGTAAATCGCGGTAAAATCGCGGTAGAAAACGCTACGCTCAGGTGTGAATGTAGCCATAATGTTGCAAATAATGAAAAAAAAAAAGTTTTGATCTCAGCACGCACCTAATATAGCCAGGACAACACCATCCTTGAGTACCTCCATGGATCCTGAGCACACACAGTATAATGATTCCAGGGCATCCCCCTGCCGGATCAAATATTCTCCAGGCGTGCAGAAGGAAGGTTTAATGTTTAATGACAGAGAACGCAGGCATCCACGGCTGGCAAGGGCAAACAGTGGCATTTGCAACAGATCCTTGTTGAGGTGCATGGCAATGTCAGCTCGCAATTCATCTGGAAGACTGTGCAGGAGCTGCAGAGTATGAAAAAATACAATATACGACTTAACACAGATATAAACGCTGCACTGTGTAAATAAACTAGGGGAAGGCAAAGTACAGAAGTTGCCTATAGCAACCTATAGGCCTCAACCTGTCATTTTCAATGCATGTCAGAAGCAAGCATTTGATAGCTGTTGTGGTCAATGTGTCCTTTTTCTTTTTTGAATTGTGATCCTTGGTGTTATTTATTTATAGAACAATGTGCAGAACTATAGACCTTAACATGCACAATAATGACCCTTGGCAAAAATGAGCACAGGAAATACTGAATAAAACGTAAAGCCAATAAATAGGGCTGAATGATAAATAGCAACAACACATCCAATGTTGACAATAGCTATTTTTTTTATAACTAAACCATCTATGTCACATGTGTCAAACACAAGGCCTGCGGGCCTTGTGATGCCGGCGGTGTGCAACCCTCCTTTTCAGACTTGCATCATCTGCTGCAGGAGTGTGAGTGGGCTCTGTGATTGTCTGCACCCACCCTTCACAACTTAAATCTTATGGTATTGCTAAAACCAGTAACAATTGAATGCAGAGGCAATTATTTAATATGATTGTAGCCGGGTCCCGACTACCATGTTTAAGTAGACAGACTTATCTTTTGTTTGTTAAAATTGTTCCAATGCCCCTTTAATGCTGGACTCAGATGGGATCGTCATCTTGCATGAACTGGAAGATTGGCATTGTGGGAATTGTAGTTACATAGTTTCATAGGTAACTACAGTTCCCACAATGCCGATCTTCCATTTCCTGCAAGATGACGATCCCATCTGAGTCCAGCATTAAAGGGGCACCGAAACGATTTTAACTAAGGGGGGGTGCAGACATTCACAGAGCCCACTCAAACTCCTGCAGCAGATGTCACTCTCAATAAAGTGTTAATGTTACTTTTCTGGTGGTAGGTCCTTTTAGAACTACCTGCGCCTAATTCCGGCAAGCATTTGTTCCACTTTCAGTAACATTATCGACACGGGTGACGAATTTGGGTGGTTTCTAGCTATCATCACTTTAAGAACCTATTGCTATTGCAGCAGCAGATTCTTAACCGGTTGCCGACCGCCGCAAGTACATATACTGCGGCGGTCAGCCCCGGCCAGGCAAAGTGACGTATCGGTACGTCACTAGCCTGTGAGCCAATAGGGGGCGAGCGTGCACCACCGGAGGCGCGCTCCCGCTCCGGCTTGTTCACGGACACCTCTGCGCGAGTGACCGGCGGACCCGATGTCCGCCGGTCACTCGCGATCGTCCGCCGTGAAGGGAGAAAGGCAGGCGGCGTTGTTTACATTAGCCATTCTTCCCTGTGTAACAGCACAGATCATACGGTCCTGCTATGTAGGACCGTAGATCTGTGCTGTTACATGTAAAGCCATGTAAAGCCACATCCCTGCACAGTTAGAAACACGCCCCTAGGGACACACTTAACCCCTCCTTCCCCAATAAAGTTAACCCCTTCCCTGCCAGTGTAATTTTTACAGTAACAGTGCATATGTATAACACTGATTACTGTAGTAATGTCACTGGTAACCCCAAAAGTGTCAAAAATGTCAGTCAAGGGTCCGATCTGTCCACCGCAATGTCGCAGCCCCGCAAAAAAAATCTCAGATCGCCGCCATTACTCGTTAAAAAAAAAAACAACAAAAATCTTTCCCTTAGTTAGTAAACGCAATAACTTTTACGCAAACCAATCAAAATATGCTTATTATGATTTTTTTTACCAAACATAGGTAGCAGAAAACAAATTGGCCAAAAATGTTAAAAAATTTAGATTTTTACATTTTTTTGGGGGGGAATTTCATATAAAAAAATTTGAAAAATATTGTTATTTTTGCAAAATTGTCGCTCTTTTTTTGTTTATAGCGCATGATCAAAAAATAGCACAGGTGATCAAATACCACCAAAAGAAAGCTCTGTTTGTGGGAAAAAAAGGACGTCAAATTCGTTACGTTAGGTACAGCGTCGCATGACCGTGCAATTGTCCGTTAAAGTCACGCAGTGCAGAAACGCAAAATAGCGCCTGGTCCGGAAGGGGGTAAAATCTTCCGGGGCTTAAGTGGTTAAAGATTTACCACCAGTTCACTGATTAAGAAACAGGTGGTAATTAGGACCAACTCTGAGCTGGCAAACAGACCTATGCCAGAGCTTACAGAGAGCATGTCTGTATTAATGTGACAGCTTCGCACACAGTACCCAATCCCTGGCCCCATTCGCTGTAGAATGGGAGATTCCCCAGTGAAAAGCTAAGCGTGAAGAAGTGGGTCGGAGATACTGCTGATGTCATTAGTATTTCCCATCATGTTCACCTTACTTTTGATTGACAGCACTTGGCAGTGGGCAGATTCGCAAGATGTTATTGGACTGAATAGCGCCTATAGATCCGCACACTGCTGTGTACTGTCAATCAACAGCAAGGCGAACCTGAAGGAGAATTAATCTCTTGGTTCTACATCAGGCCCCATGTGCTCCCTACTACAAAATCCTTCGGCCATGCACCTGTCAAGTGTGACAGGCACAGTGGCTGGGGAAGGAGTGTCCAAGAGGAGGTGTCCAACATAGACATATGATCTCTGATCTTAGTTCTCGACACCAACAGATTTATGTACCTGTCTCTAACAGGTGAATAAATCAGGCGCAAGTACTGACAATTTCAGTGCTGTAGCTGAAGTATGTCCCTCTCTTTCTATAATCTGCAAAAAGACCAATCGCCCTGCACAAGGGATTTAGGTAAATACACATGCCTCCTAAATCTAGACAACGTTTGTTTATACTGAAGTCTAGCTTTAGGTTTGAGCTACTGAGGTCTGCAAACAATGGTCTTTTTTTAAAACAGAGTGTCTAAAGAGTCCCTGGAACTCCATTTGCTGGTTATATGTGAAAATGCTAAATATTCATATGCAGTTGATCTTTTTTCTGAAACCCCCCCCCCCCCCCCCCAAAAAAAAAAAAAATAAATAATGATTTATTCTAGACCATAATATCTGCTAATAAATATAAATATACAGAAAACTACTATGTATTCCCTGTAAATCAGCCTGCCTTTACTGTGCAGACTCTACCCATGCAAATTCAGAGAAGTAACGGTGTTGGCATACATGTTAATGTATTAACGAGTGAAACATGACAGATTCTAATACATACAAAGCTTTTGTTACCTCATTAGTGTCAATGCCATTGTTTATTGCCCACGTGGTCTGAACATATTCTAACATTCGCTGTTTTAGAGGCTTGGGGATGCCATGGATACGGATATAATCTCGAAGATCCCGAGTACGGCTGTGATACAAAAAGCGCCTTGCATACAAGCGCTGTATGATAGCTGTTACATTTCCAAACACCAGGGCGTGCATCAGGGCTAGAAAACATTAGAGTAATACACAGGCAACATGGTTATTCACTTAAAAAATAGCCATTTAAAAAAACACCAGGTAATCAGCAAATACCTTTTATGAATTTATTGCAGGATAAAGAGTGAAAAAATGTTAGATGCTTTCGATTTCTCTATTGATGCTTACTTACCAAAAAAACTGATAAAAAAAAAAAACAGTCACTACGGAACTATAATCATGGGTACACTAAGCTATACTATCAGATTCGGCATTGAATTTAAACCATAGGCTCTAGAGATTAATTGGGTCACAGTCCCCACAAATTCCATTGGCTGGCTTCTTCCTCATTTTGTGCCAGCCCACCAATGATGCCTGCATGTGATTGACCCTCCCTTCTACATTGTAAGCTCTAACGAGCAGGGCCCTCTAGTTCCTCCTGTTTTGAACTGTATTGTCTTCCTTCACATTGTAAAGCGCTGCGCAAACTGTTGGCGCTATATAAATCCTGTATAATAATAATAATTTTCTGCATGCACCAATACCAAACAATGCCAGATGTACCTTACAGGATCTGAATACTAATAACCTTTGCCAGGTCTCGTATAGTGCAAGAGTAATTTCCCTGGAAGGCACTGGTGACTAGGGATGAACCAAACATACCTGGGTTTGCAGAATAAGACTAAAGTTCAAATACCAAATCCAAACACCATTGAATGCAATGGGAGCTAAATGGTAAATAACAGTGATGGTCATGTTTTAGGCCAATAGACAAGGGAGCTTTAAAGAATGGAATCGGGGGCTGAGCACTGCTGTTGGGAATATGTACCAAAGCAAAAAAAAGTTTGCAGGAGCAGAGATTTTATTAATTCTTTTAAGATCAATGTTAAAAATGCAAAATCCCTTTAAGAAAACTTGCCTGGGGGATCCCCTTAACCTGCTGGTGAAATGGCCCAATAGATACACCCATTGCAATTGCCAGCAAAATGAGGGCTTTGAACATGGGGAATTACCATGCCAGGGGGGACGCTCCCGGCAAAGCAGCTTGTTGCCATGTTGAAGGGCCAAGGTTGTGAGGGTCTGCCGGCAGGGTATTTATCATAGGCCAACATACATTTTGGTGCCTTGAATGTTACACCTGTTCCTGGGTATATTTGGCCTGCTGATTCCAAAAATTGCTCATTTTTGCCTATCAGCTCTAGTTTTTGAGATACAGCATGAATGCCATATAGCACTCTTCAGTCTGGTCACCTGTCAAAAAAAGGTATTTTAAAGAGGTTGTAAACTCATTTAAATTTTTTTTTTTTTTTTACAACCTGCAAGAGAAAGACATAATGAGCTAGTATGCATCGCATACTAGCTCATTATGAAATACTTACCTTAGAACGAGCCCCCGCCGTGCCGCTCTCTTACCTGTATGACGAGCGACATGTTCAGTCGCCCGTCTTCCGGGATCGCGGCATCCGGTCATCTGATTGGCCGGAGCCGCGGTGACGTCACTCCCACGCACGCGCGCGGGAGCCGACGGTCACGGCACGGGGCTCTGAAGGAACGGCACGATCAGCCGTTCCTTCAGAGCGCATGCGCCAGTGACGTTTAGGAGATATTTACAGTACCTATAGGTAAGCCTTATCATAGGCTTACCTATAGGTACAACTTCCTGAGGAGGGTTTACTTCCTCTTTAATGTGGTGTTTTATTTAATTTCTTTGTAGCCTAACAGAAATACATAAACAAGTAGCCATAACCTCTACAGTGCTTGATCTGCAAAAATGAAACATTATGAGTGGCAATATACACACACCTCCTATACGATCATAACTATAATACACTTAATAACTTGCACTTTAGAATCCAAATTTTGCGATGTAAAATTATTTATTATAGGTATTTATATAGCGTCGTTACAGCGCAGCGCTTTACATATACAGTATATTGTACAGTCACATCAGTCCCTGCTTAAAATCCAAGGTCCCTAACTCACATTAATGCATATACTAGGGTCAATTTGGAAAGGAGCCAATTAGCCTACCAGCATGTCTTTGGAGTGTGGGAGGAAACCAGAGTCCCCGGAGGAATCTTACACAGGCACAGGGAGAGCATGCAAACTCCAGGCAGGTAGTGGTTTGAAATATGTTGAACTCTCACTATATCTGCTAACTTGTATGCAAAAACACAACTAGGTGATAGAAGAAGTCAGCAAGATCTTCTAAAAAACGTACAAAAAAAGTATATAATTTTGATCATATCTAAGAAACTAGAGCTGATGCAGTCTAGCCAATGCAATTTTCTGAATCAGCGCTCCAAGTGACCCCAAGAACAGCAAGTAACAAAGAAAAAAATATGTGTATCAAAATAACAAGGGGGCACTCCCCCATGTGAATGACTTATGGGTACATAGTACCCCTACTCATTTACACAAAAAGTAAACAATAAACCACACATTTTGTCAAGACTGCCAGTAAATGAACGGGGCTGGGTAATGTCACTGGTTGCAAAGGACACATCAGGTGCTGGCATCCGCTGCTTCCTTAGCAAACGTTGGCAGATAGGAAACTATTATACACTCACTGGCCACTTTATTAGGTACACCTGCTAGTACCAGGTTGGACCCTCTTTTGCCTTCAGAACTGCCTTAATTCTTCATGGTGTAGATTCAACAAGGTGTTGGAAACATTCCTCAGAGATTTTGGTCCATATTGACATAATAGCATCACACAGTTGCTGCAGATTTGTTGGCTGCACATTCATGATGTGAATCTCCCGTTCCACCACATCCCAAAGGGGCTCTATTGGATTGAGATCTGGTGATTGTGGAGGCCATTGGAGTACAGTGACCTCATTGTCATGTTCAAGAAACCAGTTTAAGGTGATTTGAGCTTTGTGATATTGTGCATTTTTCTGCTGGAAGTAGCCAACAGATGGGTACACTGTAGTCATAAAGGGATGGACATGGTCAGCAACACTACTCAGGTAGGCCATGGTGTTTAAACAAAGCTCAATTGGTACTAAGGGTCCCAAAGTGTGCCAAGAAAATATCCCCCACACCATTACACCACCACCAGCCTGGACCAGGCAATGTTTTCCCAGTCTTCTATTGTCCAATTTTGGTGAGCCTGTGCAAATTGTAGCCTCAATTTCCTGTTCTTAGCTGATGGGAGTGGCAACTGGTGTGGTCTGCTGCTGTTATATCCCCTCTGCTTCAAGGTTCGATGCATTCAGAGATGGTATTCTGCATACCTTGGATGTCAAGAGTGACTATTTGAGTTACTGTTGCCTTTTTATCATCTCAAACCAGTCGGCCCATTCTCCTCTAACCTCTGACATCAACAAGGCATTTTCGTCCACACAACTGCCGTTCACTGGAAATTTTCTCTTTTTTGGACCATTCCCTGTATACCCTAGAGATGGATGTGCGTGAAGATCCCAGTGGATAGGCAGTTTTTGAAATACTCAGACCAGCCCATCTAGCACCAACAACCATGCCATGTTCAGAGTCACTTAAATCCCCTTTCTTCCCCATTCTGATGCTCGGTTTGAACTTTAGCAAGTCGTCTTCGCAACGTCTAGATGCCTAAATGCATTGAGTTGCTGCCAGGTGATTGGCTGATTAACAATTTGTGTTGCTAAGCAATTAAACAGGTGTACCTAATAAAGTGGCTGGGGAGTGTATGTAGCAGCAGTAGAAATTCTACTTCTATATATGATATTTGGATCCTGCCAAATGGGCTAAACGTCTGGTGTTTGGAAGAACGCCCAATCAAAGTTCAGTCTGAACCTGTGTTTGGACTGAACCTTGAAATCATCCCTACTGGTGACTTTGCCTTCCCAGGGGCTAATGGCTAATCACAAATTACTTTTATGATAATAATGGACATGCATTCAGTGCTTCATGCCCTATAAATGTTTGTGTTTTGGGGGGGGGGGTCCCGTTGTTTAAAACAAGTCCTCATTTGTCTATGTACAACGTATCTAAAAACATTAATATCATCTTTCTATGAAAAACCATCCTGGGAGCCTGTCAGTCCTAATGTAAAGACACAACAGATGTTTCTAAGCTATTAGAAACTAAACCCTAGTCATAGGCTGGACACAGGATGCACTCTAAGTATGTACCCTTGCTAATGTTCTTTATGCCTTACCACCGCCTGTATTATTTTTTCTTGAGAAGGTTACATAGACATAGAAGACAAAAAGAAAATGAACCCTGTGTAGAGATCAATCAAATATAAATTTACTGAAAGAGGACTCAAGACTCAAAAGCAAATGTTGAAGGCAAATGCGGAGAAAAAGCACCCTGTCTCCAAAGCAAGTCTAATAAATAATACTTTTCTACAGAAAGCTTCAGGTGTTTCTCCAAAAAAATACTGAAACCAGAAAAACAATTATACCAACTTTAATTATATCAAAACATTTTATTTAGTTCACTATACCCTGAAAGAAAAACAGTTTGACCACTAGGACATTAAAAACAATTAAAAACCAGAAAAATAGCTATTAACCATGTTACCCTATGGCTCAGTTTACACTAGGGCGACTTGTCAGGCAACTTAGTCATCTGACAAGTCACGCTCGATTCAGTGCAATTGAACCATTTGGAGCGAACTGACTTGAGTCGTTCTAACAAAAAAAAAGGTTCCTGCACTACTTGGGGGCAACTTCAGAGCAGCTTGCATTGACTTCTATTAAGGAAGTAGTTTGCAAGCTGCACTAAAGTGGCGCTGTGCGGGGCGGTTTCAAAGTCGGGCGACTTTGAAGCCGCCCCAGTGGGAACCGAGTCTAAAGAATCAAAGTGTGGTTGCGGACTCCACAGATAAAAAAAAAAAGGGTCTATGTAGTCACACCCCAAATCCTTGCCCAAATACCAGATCTATAGGTTAAATACACCGAATACCCATATATTTTGGAATATTATAATACATTATTACTCTGAGGGGTAATAGAAGAGCATACAGTGTATATAAAGCAATCTTTTGGATCTAAACCTCCTATTTAGCAGATACAGCAATAAATAAATAAATAAATAAATAAATAAATAAATAAAAATAAAATAAAAGTTACCATGTTCACATGTAGGTCTAATTTATACATTGTTAATAAAATGAAAACAAGTTCCTTTATATCAGCCAGAGACACAACTATTGGGTATGTATTATTGTAGATATGACCTGAAACATTTAAACACTTGGAGTGTAAGGTTAATCCTTAAGGACCCCAAAAAGTAATTGCCCATTGAGGACAAATTATTTTCAGATGAGGCTACACATTTAAATGGATAACAAAAAGTTTATGGCAGAGTTGTAATAGGGATGAGTTAAAACAAAAGCCCAAAGATTTCAGTCCAGATGTCACATAGCAGGGCCCCCAAAACCCGCATCTTATAACATATATTACATGTGTCATATAGCCACATCGGACTCCAGGGATTGATTGCCACAGCAGAAAAAGTCCATTCCTTGTATACTGTTATGTAATCAGGAAACTGCAACAATGATTGACTACCTGATATACAAGTGTCCTAAGGTATTGATTTTGGTTCAGTATACCTATACACTGATTTAGCTATTAAAAGTAGGAGCAAAGCACAGGTAAAGTAAAATTTCTCCCTTGCAGTGGGCCCACACTGCAAAGGTTAAATGCTGTTATCTGGGGGACTTGAAAAATCAATTTTACTTACCCAATCTTCTGCTCCAGCAGGCTCCTCTGTTATGACAGACTGGTCCCCGTGGCTACTTCTAGCCTGCACTCTGGAGGTCTAAGCTCCTCTGACGTCATCAACAATAAAGCAGGTCCCATAGCCCTGCACTAGACATGACGACGCTGAAGAACAGTCCACCACTGAAGCTGAATATACCTCCGAATTTGAGAATGAGGAACATGATAGGGAGATATTTTGTATTTGGGTGTGGCCAAACATGATAGTGCGTGGGGCTTAAGGGTCATGGTTAAACAAAACCTGGGCTTCGTGGTACCTATAAAATATGCTGAAGCTTCCATAATTGCTGTTGTGTTAGCCTGTTACTGGTATCTGAGATTGTGGCAACTGCTGGCAAAGTTGGTGATTGAGGCGCTGGGCTGAGTCTTCCATAATTGCTGTTGTGTTAGTCATTGACTGTTTACATGTAGTCATTTGGGATCGTGAGTAGAATATCGCCATAATTTTGCCCCCAATTCTAAATCACACTGCAATGCTGTGGCAGCAGATGTTTGTGTTCTATTCATTGTTAGTGGCACCAAAACACGATGTGGTTTTGGATGATTGTTGTGCGATAAATCGCTCAACGATAACAGCAAAACCACACTACATGTTGGTGCCACTAAAAATGATTGGAACACAAACACATGTGCTGCGTTTTGTCAGCACTGCAATGTGATTTGGAATTATGGGCAGAATCCTGCCGATATTCTGCTCATGATCCCAAATCGCTACATGTGGACAGTCAGGGGCTAACAGACTAACACAACAGCAATTATGGAAGACTCAGCTCAGCGCCTAAATCACCAACTTTGCCGGCAGTTGTCACAATCTCAGATACCAGTAGAATGACAGGAAGAAATTCTGCAGCACTGCAGTTTTAAGCTAGCCTGACTGAGGAGGACACAAGGAAATGAGGGACACACTTGGTGACCCGGAGTGAACTGGGTCAACGGACAGCAGCAACCAGCAGCACTTTAGAACATCATCCACTTCAATGTCCACGTGGCAGGCTGGCGGCTAACAGCACCCTTGAGGGTCCAGCTCCTCACTCAAGCGGCAGCCAAAGGTGGGAAGCAGCACTGCAGGGAGGCAGAACCAATGGAAATAGAGTGGAGCGGTGGGTGGGTAGGCGTCGGCCGCTCCCACTCTGCTCAGTGCTGTTTCCTGGACAAGTCAAGAAGACATGATGTCATATAATGGAGCCTGGAGGCACCGAGGTACAGAGGTGGAGTAGTGAGAGCCAGGGCCCTCTTTAAAATTGATTGGACCATGAGCAACCATGTTCTTGGACCCCCCGACATATAACAAATAGCAGGAAGACTCAAAATCAGTTTACTGTTGCAGATAAGGCAGCGATTGTGATTGGTGGTCAGAGGTTACAGCACACATTACGGCTCACTGATTAGTTACTAGAGGTTACTGCACATCATTACTGCTCACTATATGGTTGCTAGAGGTTACTGCACCTTATTACTGCTCACTGATTCGTTGCTATAGATTAATGCTCATCATTACCGCTCATTGATTGGTTGCTAAAGAATATGGTAGTGTGACAAAATACCAGCCCCTGATCGCATGACAAGTCGCACCCTACTGCCGGCAATAGCACTGTTCAAATGTCGCACTGATTTGAAAAAGTAGTTCCTGCACTACTTTTGGTGACTTCTGGTGTGATTTGCATAGACATCTGTGAATGAAGCCACACAAATGTCAAGTCACCCTTGAAGTTGCGCTGACATGCGGCTTTGAAATCGTGTAGATTCACATGAAGTTGCACGAGTTAAAAGCCGCAGTCAATGTGAACTGGGACTCAACGAGGATGATTATACAGAACCACCCTTTCACCACCTACCTCTAAACGAACATAGCAGCTGTATCGTTGATTACACATTGCCATGACATTGATACTTAGCTTCACAGTGCCGCAACCCAACATGTCAAGTTTCACAGGCAGTGCCACCGTTAAACTTGCCCATTGAACTCACAGTCGCCACAGCCACAAGCCAAATGCACAGATAATCAGAGGCTGTGGACAGACTACAGGAGATAACCAGAAACTGCGGATGGACTACAGGAGATAACCAGAGACTGTGGTTGGAATACAGGAGATAACCAGAGACTGCGGATGGATTACAGGAGATAACCAGAGACTGCGCATGGACTACAGATAACCAGAGACTGCAGATGAACTACAGGAGATAACCAGAGACTGTGGATGGATTACAGGAGATAATCAAAGACTGCAGATGGACTAGACTACAAGAGATAACCAGAGACTGTGGAGGATTACAGGAGATAACCAGAGACTGCGGATGGACTAGAGGAGATAACCAGAGACTGCAGATGGATTACAGGAGATAACCAGAGACTGCACATGGACTACAGATAACCAGAGACTGGGGATGGACTACAGGAGATAATCAGAGACATCGAATGGATTACAGGAGATAATCAGAGACTGTAGGTGGACTACAGGAGATAACCAGAGATTGCAGATGGATTACAGGAGATACTCAGAGACTGTGGATAGACTACAGGAGATAACCAGAGACTGCAGATGGATTACAGGAGATACTCGAGACTGCGGATGAACTACAGGAGATAACCAGAGACTGCGAATAGATTACAGGAGATAACCAGAGACTGTGGATGGACTACAGGAGATAACCAGAGACAGCAGATGGACTACAGGAGATAACCAGAGACTACGGATGCAACGTAATACAAGAGATAATCAGAGACTGCGGATGGACTACAGGAGATAACAAAGTAGCCATTTTTAAAATTCTACCTTTCAGCAATGCACAGCTATACAGTTGGTAAACAACACAGTCAGTGTTTAGCATAACAGTCCACAGGCAGTCTATATGGGGAGAAAGACCATCCCCGCCAGCCAGGCTCACCTCCCGCTCTTTAAGAGGTCTGGGGGGACAGGGCTCTCAGAGGACCAGGGGTGGGGTTCTCAGAGTTCCAGGGGCTGGGTTCGGAGTGGTCCAGGGGCAGGGCTCTCAGAGGTCCAGGGGAGGCACTCTCAGAGGTCCAGGGGAGGTGCTCTCAGAGGACCAGGGCTCTCAGCACTACCACTCAGTTTCTCGTCTCCGAGCAGCATGGGGCAGGGTCAGAGCATCAGTGGAGCTCCCGACCTCACCCCTCCCTGCTGCCTCACTGCTGCCAGAGCCTCCTCAGCCCAAAGCGAACCCAACACCCTGGGTAGGGCGGTGTAATAGCAGGCCAGGCAGCACAACAACAGCGTGGGTGAGTCAGTGTCGAGTGCAGCAGCATGACTGGCGCCACTAGTTAGGCAGTGCAGCCTGAGCACACGTAACTACTACTTCTGCACTGACGCTCTGCACTAATTCCCCCCCCCCCCTTATTTACGTCCCTGACTTATACCAAATTAAGACAAGGGGTCTTTTTTTCCTTATTATAGCAATTAAAAGCTGATGGAGGTTCTAGCCTTTCTCTACTCTGCTCAATATATGTATATACAGTGCATTGCGAAAGTATTCGGCCCCCTTGAACTGAAGAATATTGGATATTTCAAACTTTTTTAACAAATAAAAAAACTGAAAAATTGGGCGTGCAAAATTATTCAGCCCCCTTAAGTTAATACTTTGTAGCGCCACCTTTTGCTGCGATTACAGCTGTAAGTCGCTTGGGGTATGTCTCTATCAGTTTTGCACATCGAGAGACTGAAATTTTTGCCCATTCCTCCTTGCAAAACAGCTCGAGCTCAGGGAGGTTGGATGGAGAGCGTTTATGAACAGCAGTTTTCAGTTCTTTCCACAGATTCTCGATTGGATTCAGGTTTGGACTTTGACTTGGCCATTCTAACACCTGGATATGTTTATTTATGAACCATTTCATTGTAGATTTTGCTTTATGTTTTGGATCATTGTCTTGTTGGAAGACAAATCTCCATCCCAGTCTCAGGTCTTTTGCAGACTTCATCATGTTTTCTTCCAGAATGGTCCTGTATGTCAGGGTCCGGACTGGTAGCAGGAGCGGTGCAGGGAGTGGATCCGCTGTGTCAGTGAGGGATTGGCGTGGACCGTACCGGAGGATCGGTTCTAAGTAGTTACTGGTTTTCACCAGAGCCCGCCGCAAGGCGGGATGGGCTTGCTGCGGCGGTAACTACCAGGTCGTGTCCTCTGGTAGCGGCTCAACCTCACCGACTGCTGATATAGGCGTAGTACAAAAGGGACAGGCAGAGGCGTAGTCAGACGTAGCAAAGGTCAGGGCAGGCAGCACAGGTTCAGAGGCGATAGTCGTTAGCAAAGGGTTCGGCAACAGGCAAAGGATTACACAAATAACGCTTTCACTAAGGCAAAAAGGCAACAAAGATCCGGCAATGGCTGGAAGGGGCAGGTCACTTATATAGGAAACAGGAAACAGGAAACAGGTCACAGGAAACAGGTCACAGGAAACAGGTCACAGGAAACAGGAAACAGGTCACAGGAAACAGGAAACAGGTCACAGGAAACAGGAAGGGAGGTTTGGACCAGGCACCAATTACTGGTGCACAGGCCCCTTAAATTTCAAACGACCTGCACGCGTGCGCCCTATGGTGCAGGGGCGCGCGCTCCGGGAACCATGTGAGCGGGGAGCGGAGGAGGGAGCCGGAGCAGGCACAGGTGAGTGGATCTGGAACGAACGCTGCGAGCGCTCCGGTCCAGAAGCAGGGACCGGAGCGCTCAGCGTTACAGTACCCCCCCCCCCCTTTGGTCTCCCCCTCTTTTTGGTACCCAGAAACCTGAGGATGAGGTTACGGTCCAAGATATTCTCCTCTGGCTCCCAGGATCTCTCTTCAGGACCGCAGCCCTCCCAGTCCACCAAAAAATATCTTCTCCCCCTGACCAATTTAGAGGCCAATATCTCCTGAACGGAGAAGACATCCGAGGTACCGGATACAGGCGTGGGAGGAAGATTCTTGGGCTAAAAGCGATTAAAGACCGCAGGCTTGAGGAGGGAGACATGAAAACAGTTGGGAATTTTAAGGGAGGGAGGGAGATGGAGTTGGTAACACACAGGATTGATCCTCTTCTTGACCTTGTAGGGTCCCAAATAACGAGGACCAAGCTTGTAACTAGGAACCCTGAAGCGGACTGTCAGGAAAGGAATTGCCATTCAGCAACAATAGAACGCTGGAGGCAGATCAGGTGTGTCACCACACCCATCTCCCCAGCCCTGGCCCTATATAAAGCACTCTCTGGCTGTGCTTCAGTGCTGGTTTATCATCAGCTCTAGTACCTGTGTCCTGTTTGTTTATCTGCGTTCCTGCTTTTGACCCGGCTTGCTCCTTGACCCATCTGCACTTCTCCTTGTTTGACCTCGGCTTGCCTGACGACTCTTTGCCTGAACCATACCTCTGCTGGATATTCTGTGTACCTACATCGGCCTGGATTCCACGGATTCTCTCCTTGTCTTACCCCTCTGTACCTCCATTTCCTCGGACTGATTCACTGTGTATGACCCTCGGCCTGGCATTAACCTTGTCTCTTTTCTCTGAGCATCTATAGATCTCCTGGAAGCGGTCCTAATCACCATCCATCCATCCATCCATCCGGGATCCATCCGCATCCAGTGCTCCTTGGGACGTGTCATCTCCTGTTTCACCACCAGGGGTGATCCGCACCGAGCTGCAAGGGAAGCCCTCTCAGCACTTCGGCCTCCACCAAGGTAACTGACAGCATAAACCAGCCATGTCAGAGGCCGACAGAGGTGCTTCCCAGCTCGAGGCCCTATGCCAGCAGGTTTCAGCCCTGACCCAAGCTGTGCAAAGGCTACAAGATGGGTACTTCCAGCTAGAGGGTCGAGTACTCAACATGGCCGGCCCTTCTCCTCCACCTGATCCGAATCAGCCATCCGCTAGCTCGCTGCCGGCTCCGGCCCAACCGGACCAAGCTAGCTCCGGCCATTCGGCTTCAGCTCCGCCCCCGGAACCACGGGTGCCCACGCCGGAACGCTTCCGTGGGGAGCGTAGGAAATTCAGGGCCTTCAAGAATGCTTGTTTATTATACCTAGCCCTTCAACCTAGGACCTTTTCCTCTGAGTCCGTCAAGGTGGGATTTATAATTTCTCTACTGGCCGAAGAACCTCAGACTTGGGCACACAATCTCTTGGAACAGAAGAGTCCAATCCTGAATTCCACAAACTCTTTCTTTGAGGCTATGGCCCAATTATACGAGGATCCCCAGCGTACAGTCACAGCAGAATCGGCCCTGCATGCCCTCCAGCAAAACAAACGCCCGGCCGAGGACTATACGGTAGACTTCCGTAGATGGGCAGCCGACACGGACTGGAACGAGGCAGCATTAAAATACCAGTACCGTCATGGCCTCTCGGAAGCTTTAAAAGATGAGCTGGCTCGGGTAGAAACACCTGCATCCTTAGAGGATCTAATCGCTCTTGCCATCCAAATGGATAGGCGTCTGCGGGAGCGACGCTCAGAACGCCTTCAAGGGTCTCGAGCCACGTGGGTCATGCCAAAGGTCCCATTTATGGCCTCTCCTCTACCAGGACCAGCTGTCAATGCCCCGGCAGACGGGGAACCTATGCAAATTGGGCTCATTCGTTCCTCCTTGACCCCCGAAGAGAGACAAGGCCGTCGCCAGGCGAACCTCTGTCTATACTGCGGAGCTTCCGGCCACTTCCTCCGCAATTGCCCTGTGAGGCCTAGTAAGTGCTGTTCACGGTCTGTCCCGAACTGTCAGGTCTCTGAGCCATCCCCTGCTCACCTTATCCTTCCTGTCTCCCTACAGGTAGCAGAAGAGAGGATCCAGCTCACGGCAATTATTGATTCCGGAGCTTGCAGTTGCTTCCTGGATTGTACACTAGCTGCGAAGCTAGGGGTACCCCTGCAAGCCAAGGAGCAACAGCTTCAAGTTTTCCTGGCCGACGGATCCCTGCCTAGTTCCGGACCCGTGACCAGGGAGACCTACCCGGTCCTTACTACCACGGACTCGGGTCATCAAGAGCTCCTCCGCTTCGATGTCCTGTCCTCTCCCTTATTCCCGGTCATCCTAGGCCTACCATGGCTCCAAGCCCACAATCCACAGATCGATTGGATTAAGAAGAGGATTTCCTTCTCATCCAAATACTGCCTGGATCATTGCTTCCCTTCTGAATCCCAAGCTCCTGCCACTTGCCTAGCCGTCCAGCCGGCCTCAGATTCCTCCGAAGACATTCCTGCAGCTTACCGGGACTTTAAGGATGTTTTCGACAAAAAGAAAGCTGATGTTCTACCCCCTCACAGGCCCTACGACTGCCCCATTGAGCTTCTCCCAGGGGCTGAGATCCCTTTTGGAAGGATCTTCCCCCTATCTGAAAAGGAATTAGAAACTCTCCGGTCCTATGTCGATGAGAATCTGAAAAAGGGGTTCATCAGGCCCTCATCCTCCCCAGCTGGCGCTGGAATATTTTTTGTGGAGAAGAAGGACGGTACGTTAAGACCTTGTGTTGATTACCGGGAACTCAACAAAGTTACCATTAAAAACCGCTACCCTCTCCCGCTAATTCCAGAATTGTTCCAGCGCTTCCGGAATGCTCGAGTCTTTACTAAACTAGACCTCCGAGGGGCATACAATCTTATCCGCATCCGAGAGGGGGATGAGTGGAAAACTGCATTTAGAACCCGTTTTGGCCACTATGAATATTTGGTCATGCCATTCGGGCTGTGCAATGCCCCGGCCACTTTCCAACATCTGGTAAATGACATTTTCCGTGAATTTCTGGATAACTTCTTAATTGTTTACCTAGATGACATCCTGATCTTCTCCCCCTCTCTAGAACTTCATCGGATTCATGTTAAAAAAGTTCTAACCACCCTGAAGAAACATGGGCTCTACGTGAAACTGGAGAAGTGTGAATTTGAGAGAGGATCTATTCAGTTTCTGGGGCTTATCATTTCAACAGAGGGCGTCTCGATGGATCCTCAGAAGGTGAAGGCAATTTTGGAGTGGCCAGCCCCCACGGATAAGAAAGGAGTTCAGCGATTTGTGGGCTTCGCTAACTTCTACAGAAGATTCGTAAAAGGCTTCTCAACAATTGTCACACCCATCACCCAGCTAACACGTCAGCAGATCCGTTTCCGCTGGTCGCCAGAGGCCCAGTTAGCCTTTGATAAATTAAAGAGCCTGTTCGTGACCGCTCCGATTCTTCAACATCCAGATCCAGCTTTACCCTACATTCTCGAGGTAGATGCCTCAGAAGTAGCCACGGGGGCTATTCTGTCCCAGCGACAAGGCACAAAGGCCTTACTACACCCAGTAGCATTTTTCTCTCGGAAGATGTCACCTCCTGAGAGGAATTATGATGTGGGGGATCGAGAACTTCTAGCCATTAAATCTGCCCTGGAGGAATGGAGGTACCTGTTGGAAGGGGCAGTGCACCCTATTATGATATTCACGGACCACAAGAATCTCGAATATCTGAGGGCCGCCAAACGGTTGAGACCTCGGCAAGCCAGGTGGGCCTTATTTTTCTCCCGCTTCAATTTCCACATTACCTACAGGCCAGGGTCTAAGAATGGAAAAGCGGATGCCCTGTCCCGGATGTTTCCAGACACTCCCGATACAACAGAGCCCAATACCATCCTGTCGGCTCAAAACTTTTTTCTGATCCATACGGACTTACGGTCCTCAATTCAGCAAGCCTCTACCCATTATACAGGACAAGAAGCCGAATCTCTACATAAGCGGGAAGGGTTCCTCTGGTTTCAGGAGAAAATTTTTGTTCCCACACAAGTGAGATTGATGGTCCTCAAGACCTTGCATGACCACAAACTTGCAGGGCATTTTGGGGTAAGGAAGACCTTCGAACTCATTCAACGCCACTTTTGGTGGCCTAAATTACACCAGGACTGCAAAACATATGTAGATTCCTGCATCACCTGTCAACGCAACAAGGGGGCAAAAGTAAAGTCATGGGGACTGTTAAGACCATTGCCAATTCCGGAACTACCCTGGAAGGGTCTATCTATGGACTTTATAGTCGAGCTTCCACCCTCAGAAGGGTTTACTACCATCTTAGTGGTCGTAGACCGACTCACTAAAATGGCTCACTTCCTACCAATGATGGGTACCCCTTCTGCCTTGGAGACAGCCAATACATTTATAAAAGAGGTGGTCAGGCTTCATGGACTTCCGAACAATATAGTCTCGGATCGAGGCGTTCAATTTACCTCTAGGTTCTGGAAGGAGCTCTGTAAATCTTTGGCGGTTGAAGTGTCCCTGTCATCTGCTTATCATCCACAAAGCAACGGGCAAACTGAAAGAACAAATCAAACCCTGGAACAGTACCTCCGATGCTTCTGCACCAGTGCTCAGGACAACTGGACCTCCCTGCTTCCATGCGCGGAGTTCGCCTATAATAATTCTGTGCACTCCGCAACCAACCAAACCCCATTTTGGGCTAATTATGGCTTCCATCCTTCCTTTTTGCCCAATCTGGATCAGGAAATTACGGTTCCCGCAGTCCATGATCGGCTAGCAGCCATTGCAGCTAATCTCCAGTTGTTACGGGACAATATTCTGAAGGCACAACAGGCCTATAAAAAGTTCTGTGATCTCAAACGGAAGGAGAACCCAGCATACAAGGTGGGAGACAAGGTTTGGCTTTCGTCAGTTAATCTAAGATTGTCTTGCCCATCCAAGAAGTTGGGGCCCCGATTCATCGGTCCTTTTGAGGTCAAAAGAATAGTGAATCCTGTAGCCTTTGAGTTAATCCTGCCTGGCTCTCTTAAGATCCATCCGGTGTTTCATGCTTCGCTGCTTAAACCGGCGATACCAAGCCCCTACCCTGGAAGAGAAGAGTTACCACCTCCTCCAGTTTCGGTAGAAGGGGAGACTGAATTCGAGGTTGAGACCATCCTAGATTGTCGACAGAAAGGCAATCGCACTCAATATCTAATCAAATGGAAAGGATACCCGCCGGAAGACAATTCTTGGGAACCATTAGGCAACATACATGCTCCTAAACTCCTGAGAGAGTTTCACAACAAGTTTCCGGGAAAGTGTGGTCGTAGGGCATCCAGAGGCTGCCCCTCGGGGGGGGGGGCACTGTCAGGAAAGGAATTGCCATTCAGCAACAATAGAACGCTGGAGGCAGATCAGGTGTGTCACCACGCCCATCTCCCCAGCCCTGGCCCTATATAAAGCACTCTCTGGCTGTGCTTCAGTGCTGGTTTATCATCAGCTCTAGTACCTGTGTCCTGTTTGTTTATCTGCGTTCCTGCTTTTGACCCGGCTTGCTCCTTGACCCATCTGCACTTCTCCTTGTTTGACCTCGGCTTGCCTGACGACTCTTTGCCTGAACCATACCTCTGCTGGATATTCTGTGTACCTACATCGGCCTGGATTCCACGGATTCTCTCCTTGTCTTACCCCTCTGTACCTCCATTTCCTCGGACTGATTCACTGTGTATGACCCTCGGCCTGGCATTAACCTTGTCTCTTTTCTCTGAGCATCTATAGATCTCCTGGAAGCGGTCCTAATCACCATCCATCCATCCATCCGGGATCCATCCGCATCCAGTGCTCCTTGGGACGTGTCATCTCCTGTTTCACCACCAGGGGTGATCCGCACCGAGCTGCAAGGGAAGCCCTCTCAGCACTTCGGCCTCCACCAAGGTAACTGACACGGACGTACTTGGAGGAAAGCCAAACTCTGTCCCCAGGAACCAGGACAGGAGGAGACCGACGTTTCTTGTCCGCTTGGATTTTCATGCGGGATGAGGCCTGTAAGAGGGACAGGCGCGTCTCACACCAGATGGCAGAGAAGTCTTGCACCAGGTCATCCACTGCAGGTACACAGGAGGAGGAGGATAACGGCAGAGGAGGCAGAGGATGACGACCGTAAACCACGAAGAAGGGAGACTTGTT
The DNA here is from genome assembly GCF_965119305.1 of Pelophylax lessonae. Taxonomy (NCBI): domain Eukaryota; kingdom Metazoa; phylum Chordata; class Amphibia; order Anura; family Ranidae; genus Pelophylax; species Pelophylax lessonae. The sequence goes on along the minus strand of NC_138769.1, from coordinate 558,877,053 downwards.
GGTGGCGGAAGAGTCTTTGTGGTTATAGGAGAACTCCGCCCACGGGAGGAGGTCGACCCAATCGTCTTGACGGGAGGAAACGAAGTGGCGAAGGTAGTCGCCCAAGATTTGATTGACCCGCTCTACTTGTCCGTTGGTTTGGGGGTGGTATGAAGAAGAGAAATCCAGCTTGATTTTAAGCCGTTCACAGAGAGCCCTCCAGAACTTGGACACAAACTGGACTCCTCTATCGGAGACAATATGTGAAGGCAGGCCGTGTAACCGGAAGATGTGTCGGAGGAAATGCTTGGCCAACTGAGGTGCGGATGGTAAGGCTGGCAACGGGATGAAGTGCGCCATCTTCGAGAAGCGATCTACGACGACCCAAATTATCGTTTTCCCGTGAGATGGTGGTAGGTCCGTAACAAAGTCCATCGCGATATTGGACCAAGGGGTCTCTGGTATGGGAAGTGGCTGGAGAAAGCCGGCGGGTCTTTGGCGAGGGGTTTTGTCTCTGGCACATACAGAGCAGGACTGTACAAATTCAGAGATGTCCTTCTACAAGGATGGCCACCAATATCTCCTGGAGATAAGTTGTAGAGTCTTTCGGACGCCAGGATGTCCTGCGAGAAGAGAAGAATGTCCCCACTTAAGAACCTTTAGGCGAAGATGGGGAGAAACATAGGTCTTTCCAGGAGGGAGGTTACGCAAGTCTATAGGTGCCACAGTGACCAGACATTCCGGGGGCACAATGTGCTGTGGCTTGACTTCCTCTCCTGTGACATCAGACGAACGAGAGAGGGCATCGGCCATGAGGTTCTTGCTCGCTGGACGAAAGTGGATCCGGAAGTTAAATCTGGCAAAAAATAGAGACCAGCGAGCTTGGCGGGGATTTAGTCTCTGAGCAGACTGGAGGTAAGATAGATTTTTATGATCCGTGTAGATGTTCACGGGATGTACCGATCCTTCCAGTAAATGCCGCCACTCTTCCAAGGCCAGCTTGATGGCGAGTAATTCTCTATCCCCAATAGAATAATTTCTTTCAGCGGGAGAGAAAGTCTTAGAAAAAAACCCGCAAGTAACCGACTTGCCTCTCGTAGTCTTTTGCATGAGCAAAGCACCAGCACCAACAGAGGAAGCGTCTACTTCCAGGTAGAACGGCTTAGTAGGATCCGGTCTGGACAGAACTGGGGCGGTGGCAAAGGCAGACTTAAGAGCGCTGAAGGCCTTCTCGGCCTGGGGCGGCCAAGATTTCGGGTTAGCCCCCTTCTTGGTTAGGGCTACAATTGGTGCCACAAGGGTGGAGTAATGCGGTATGAACTGTCTATAATAGTTTGCGAATCCGAGGAATCGCTGGATGGCCTTAAGGCCAGAGGGACGAGGCCAGTCCAGGATGGCAGACAGTTTGGCAGGATCCATTTGTAGTCCCTTGGCAGAAATGATGTAGCCCAGGAAGGGAAGGCTGGTACGGTCGAACAAACACTTTTCAAATTTAGCGTAGAGACGGTTTTTTCTGAGACGGGAGAGTACTAAGCGGACATGAGCACGGTGTTGATCCAAGTTAGTAGAGAAGATGAGGATGTCATCCAAATAGACCACGACACAGGTATAGAGCAGGTCTCGGAAAATGTCGTTAACGAACTCCTGGAAGACCGCTGGAGCGTTACAGAGCCCGAAAGGCATGACTAAGTACTCAAAATGCCCGTCTCGGGTGTTAAAAGCCGTCTTCCACTCGTCACCCTCTCGGATGCGAATAAGGTTATAGGCCCCTCTGAGATCCAACTTGGTGAAGTACTTGGCGCCTTGTAACCGGTCAAAGAGTTCCGTAATCAGGGGAAGAGGGTAACGGTTCTTTACAGTAATGCTGTTGAGACCCCGAAAGTCTATGCAAGGCCTAAGGGTACCGTCCTTCTTCGCAACAAAGAAGAATCCTGCTCCGGCAGGAGAAGAGGATTTCCTGATAAACCCTCTCTGCAGGTTCTCCTGGATATACTCTGACATGGCTAGAGTCTCTGGAGGGGAGAGAGGATAGATTCTTCTCCTAGGCGGCGTAGTGCCAGGTTGCAAGTCAATGGGGCAGTCATATGGCCTATGTGGAGGCAACACCTCCGCCTGTTTCTTGCAAAAAACGTCTGGAAAATCCGCATATGGTTCAGGCAGACCGGGAGGAGGAGAAATAACAGGTGCAGACTTGACTCGTACCGACTTGAGACATCTGCCGAAACAAGCCGAACCCCAGCTTCGAACCTCTCCGGAGGTCCAATCCAGAACGGGACAATGGCGCTGGAGCCAGGGCAGACCCAAGAGGAGTTCTGAGGTGCAATGGGGTAACACAGAAAACTCCAATCGCTCCGAATGCAGGACTCCGATGTCCATCTGGAGGGTTTCTGTATGGAACTGCACCATACCGTCGAGTCTCTCTCCATTAACTGTGGAGATGAAGATGGGCTTCAGTAAACGAACCACAGGGATGTGGAACTTGTTCACCAGCGAGGCGTCGATGAAGTTACTGGCTGAACCGGAATCCAGAAAGGCAGAGGCACATCAGCGGGATCCATGGCCGGATCTTACTGTCAGGGTCCGGACTGGTAGCAGGAGCGGTGCAGAGAGTGGATCCGCTGTGTCAGTGAGGGATTGGCGTGGACCGTACCGGAGGATCGGTTCTAAGTAGTTACTGGTTTTCACCAGAGCCCGCCGCAAGGCGGGATGGGCTTGCTGCGGCGGTAACTACCAGGTCGTGTCCTCTGGTAGCGGCTCAACCTCACCGACTGCTGATATAGGCGTAGTATAAAAGGGACAGGCAGAGGCGTAGTCAGACGTAGCAAAGGTCAGGGCAGGCAGCACAGGTTCAGAGGCGATAGTCGTTAGCAAAGGGTTCGGCAACAGGCAAAGGATTACACAAATAACGCTTTCACTAAGGCAAAAAGGCAACAAAGATCCGGCAATGGCTGGAAGGGGCAGGTCACTTATATAGGAAACAGGAAACAGGAAACAGGTCACAGGAAACAGGTCACAGGAAACAGGTCACAGGAAACAGGAAACAGGTCACAGGAAACAGGAAACAGGTCACAGGAAACAGGAAGGGAGGTTTGGACCAGGCACCAATTACTGGTGCACAGGCCCCTTAAATTTCAAACGACCTGCGCGCGTGCGCCCTATGGTGCAGGGGCGCGCGCTCCGGGAACCATGTGAGCGGGGAGTGGAGGAGGGAGCCGGAGCGGGCACAGGTGAGTGGATCTGGAACGAACGCTGCGAGCGCTCCGGTCCAGAAGCAGGGACCGGAGCTCTCAGCGTTACACTGTATTTGGCTCCATCCATCTTCCCATCAATTTTAACCATCTTCCCTGTCCCTGCTGAAGAAAAGCAGGTCCAAACCATGATGCTGCCACCACCATGTTTGACAGTGGGGATGGTGTGTTCAGGGTGATGAGCTGTGTTGCTTCTACGCCAAACATAAAGTTTTGCATTGTTGCCAAAAAGTTCGATTTTGGTTTCATCTGACCAGAGCACCTTCTTCCACATGTTTGGTGTGTCTCCCAGGTGGCTTGTGGCAAACTTTAAACAACACTTTTTATGGATATCTTTAAGAAATGGCTTTCTTCTTGCCACTCTTCCATAAAAGCCAGATTTGTGCAGTATACGACTGATTGTTGTGCTATGGAAAGAGTCTCCCACCTCAGCTGTAGATCTCTGCAGTTCATCCAGAGTGATTATGGGCCTCTTGGCTGTATCTCTGATCAGTCTTCTCCTTGTATGAGCTGAAAGTTTAGAGGGACGGCCAGGTCTTTAGGTAGATTTGCAGTGGTCTGATACTCCTTCCATTTGTATATTATAGCTTGCACAGTGCTCCTTGAGATGTTTAAAGCTTAGGAAATCTTTTTGTATCCAAATCTGGCTTTAAACTTCTCCACAACAGTATCTCAGACCTGCCTGGTGTGTTCCTTGTTCTTCATGATGCTCTCTGCGCTTTAAACTGACCTCTGAGACTATCACAGTGCAGGTGCATTTATACGGAGACTTGATTACACACAGGTGGATTCTATTTATCATCATTAGTCATTTAGATCAACATTGGATCATTCAGAGATCCTCACTGAACTTCTGGAGAGAGTTTGCTGCACTGAAAGTAAAGGAGCTGAATAATTTTGCACGCCCAATTTTTCAGTTTTTTATTTGTTAACAAAGTTTGAAATATCCAATAAATTTCGTTCCACTTTATGATTGTGTCCCACTTGTTGTTGATTCTTAGAAAAAATACAGTTTTATATCTTTATGTTTGAAGCCTGAAATGTGGCAAAAGGTCGAAAAGTTCAAGGGGGCCGAATACTTTTGCAATGCACTGTATATATGCTCAATATATGTATATATAAAATGTTGTTTGGGCAAAAAAAACTAAGGGGAAATTTTCTCTTATGAAGCTCCAAATATCAGTATTATCTCAACAGGGATTCTAATCCCTTCCCACTCTATCCAAACTGAAAAAAAAAAAAAAATTGTCTGGGTATACGATTGAAATTTAAATGGATTGCTTAGTATGGGTTTACCTACTATGCAGTTGTTTGTAAATCCTTTTCTTGAGTACTAAAAAATCTGTAGCCAGGATTACATAATGTCAGCGGTTTACTGTTTGTGTTTACTTCAGCTTTAATTATTCCGTTGCTGCACACAGTTGACACTTTTCTTGGTAGAGCAGTGTGTTGCTAAGAAGCTGCTAGGGATATGTATGGAGAACTTTTTTATTTTAAAGCTTCTGCTGCAGCTATTAATACGCTGACTAGGAGACCCTTCACCAGCCAGCATATGCACACACATACGCCCACACATGGATACATACACTGTCTCCATAGAAATATCCCACACATGCATAGATTAGGAATCTGCCTTGTTCTGCTTACTAATTAACAATAATTTAAGAAAGTGGAAATTAAGTAAGTGGTATGAAGTAATATCAAAGAAACACTGAAGTAAAAAGATAGATAAAGCTATCTAAATAATTAGGATGACTTTCATCCGATACCATCTAAGCAGGCTCTGATTTTAACTGGGTATGTCGATTTACTAACAGATACATTTGTTACACCAAATTCAGACAAAACCTAGGTAAGCAATGGATAATTTTATCAGATCTCCTTTGTGTTTTACTGTGCACAGACCTTTCATCAAGTATCATGCAGGGATGGCAATGATGATCAGCGCTTCGTTCCTATAGACCTCAGTGGCCACCGACCACCTCACCCAAAGCCAAGCAAGAACTGAACTAGGTGCACAGTCATAAGTTTAACCACTAGTACTTAGAGGATGAGCTACCAACAACAGGCCCAGGATGGAGCAGTTCATCTGTTTTAGAGAATTGGACTGGCCATCTTTCTAACTTGGCATTTGCCAGAAAGGTTGGTGTTATTGGTGAGTTCCCACGGCCTGATAAAGCTTTGTGTACATATTTTATTCTTTTATCTCTAATACAGATGATGTCAAAGCATAAAAAATGATTGTTCCACATGGTATATGTTTGGTCAAATACAGAAAAAGACAGATGGGCCTTATATGTTAGGTCTACTTGAAGCTCCAGTCCCTCAATATTTACTGTGACTGATTAGGCTTCTATTGACTCTTGCTATAAGAACAGGTAATTGGGAACTTTTCTATCCCCAGAAATATTTATGTTGGGCAGCAATACAAATAACAAAGTTGTAGGATTAAATAAATAAAGGTGCATATTAATCATGACTCATCTTAATCAATACACACAAGCAGCACTAAGACCATATACTTAGGTCTAAAAGATTCTCTAAAATCACATGTATTCACATATAAAATAAAGAAATGCCCAATAGTGGAAGAGTCCATCACAAGCAGGGTCCATGTGGGGTCCCAGTAAGGGATGTATCTCCGGTGTGGAACGTAAGTTGACACAGTGTCCCTTCACCTCACCACGTGTAAACCCCCAAATCTAAACGCTTACTAGATCCCTCTGCAATATTGGCCTTGCAAAGATGCTCAAATCTTGTCCAGACCGTCCAGATATTAGAGCACATAGAACAGTACCGCCAAATGTAAAATGCACGTCTTTATTCAAATCCTCCCCCCCTCACCCATTACACTTACATCAATCAGATCAAATAACAGCATGTAGTCATAAAGTATCGGCACCACGGACTCTGCCGGCCGCTTACCGGTCCTCCGCCCGCTCATCAGCGCTCCGGAAGCTCCCGATCATTACCGAAGCTGCCGCGCAGCGTACCGTTGCCTGGGTGACTGTGCAAGCCACCGCCCTAACGTGTTTCGTCAGAGGACTTCAATGGAGAGCGTAGGATTAGCACAGTAACTATCTTTGCAGTTCTTACTTTAATCTTACACTTCCAAATAAAAGATAAGTAACAGCTAATAAGCTATCTTTACAACTTCTCACGTTCACTGCAAGTCACCTCAGAGCATGCACAGATTATAAAAAAGGCACAGTATTTGTGTTCTAATACAGGCTTTCCCATGAATTCTTAATCTGCCATACATTAAGCACAATTTGACTAGTTGTACAGCAGCTGCATTCAGCCAGATGAAGCTCCTCATCAGCCACTGGTTCTGGCTGTCAGAATACAATAAATGCAATGGGAGAGTTGTCCATCCTTGTTGTATAGCATGGATGGAGGAATCACATTTTTTTTTGTTCAGCTCACAGGCTAAGTGTGTATGGAGTGTACGTATATGTAACTTTTTTCTACATGATAACACATACCTCCAATCAACATGATACAGATGGAGAAGATCTTCTCAGTGTCTGTATTAGCAGACACATTCCCAAACCCAACACTGGTTAGACTGCTGAGTGCAAAGTACAAAGATGTAATGTATGAACTCCTGGGAGATGGTCCTCCTAGTAACACAAGCGTAGTCTCATTTGAACTGTCTTCACTGTCATTGTTTGGAAGTGACAAGTGCCTGCTGATATTTTTTCTTCCCATGTAGTAAGGGGTTTCCAAACGCCGGGCCAACTCTTGAAGCCAACCTGCAAAAACCAAAAAGAAAAAAAATTGAGCACTGCATTATTGGGATTGTGGCCTTCCTCATCTTAGAACTGATATGATCTCCTCCACATCTGACACGTTTTGTATTTTTTTTAGTTTAAGAGAAAACGAGAGGAGAGTACCTCCTACAGAAAACCAATGAATTCACAGGGGGAACCAAAGATTTCTGACTAGTGCAGGAGTGCCTATAAACCTCCAATTCATTTCTTTTAGGTGATCAGAGAAAACTCCTGCAGACAATCAATATCAATTTGGATATCAAATAGGTTAATAGGTGCTGTTATGCAATGACAAATTAAAACCACATCTATTTCCCTCCATATGATGAGGAAATTAGGTTCAGTCATTGGGGATCAAAAATAAATCAGATGCTGAATTGTCCAAATTCATGCCCCCATGGTTAAAACATTATATACCCATTGAATTTATATATCCTCCTCTAATGGGTAATCTGTTGTAATGTTCACCTACCTGTAAATTTGTCTAAACATTCAATAAACATTATTGAACTGAAAACAGAAGGAAAAGAAAGAAAGAAAGGGGTCACATGAGGTTCTGGTCTGCAAACTAATCCAACAACAACCTTTAATCTTTTAAAGGTCTTCGGAAAGTAAGTTATGGCCCCATTTACCAATGTAAGAATTCATGAGCTGTGTAAATAGTCACGTGGGAATAAAATTTAAAAAAGAGCTGCGTGTAATGGGGAATAGAAATTTAAATCTTTAAAAAGAGGCAGGCTGGTTTAGTGAATTGTTTTTTTCTTACTAGAAAAATGCAATCCAATGTATCAATTGCAAGTGCAGAACTGTCCTGAGGTTTGGACCATTCACACTTGTCCATTTTCTTGCATTAAAATACATACCTTTTACTGCATGAAAATTCATTTCAGGTAGAAATTTCATTAATATGAATACATATAAGTGTGAAAGGACCCTGTCCTATGTATTGTTAGACACTGATAAACAGTGGTAAAGTTATGGGTGGTCCAGTTAGAGGAAGACAAAGTTTTTCGGAGAATTGCCAGTTATCCCACATCTTAAAGTTGTGTTGCATTCAAGGGCTCAAATGTTTTGGCCATAGGAAAGAAGGAAGATAGGGAACAAAGGAAATTGATAATGGACTGCAATTTGGGATTTTTAGAAATACACACACAGTGGAGGTCCCATCTGCATTATATAATGCACATTTCTGCAAATTATTGACCCTCTTTGTTTTTATGAAATATGGAGTAGAGCAAAGAAATCTCTCCAAATAAAAGCTACTATTTTGATTGTACTGTTTTTAATATACTATACAAGGTCTTTAGAATTGAGGCAGTTTTTATAGCTTATTCCTTACCAGCCATTATATTACAGGCATACCCCACTTTTAAACACACAATGGGACCAGAGCATGTATGTAAAATGAAGCAATACCTTTTTTTTACTTCTCAATGCATGTAAATACTCTATCTTGGTCAGCTTGACATGGCACTGCTCCCAAACCATAACTGACAAGGACACCAAACTTGGGGAGCACGTTAAGGGGACACAGGACTATGACATGGTAGATTACCTAGGCAAGCTGGCTGGCAACCAAATGGGATATGTTGTAGTCCTGGGCCCCCTCTTGGTGCTCCCAAAGTTTTGTGTCCCTGTCACTTATGGTTCGGGAGTAGTGCCATGTCAAGCAGAACAAGATTTCCCATAGACACCAATGTTAGACAGTGAGAAGTGCCTTACCAAGCTGACCAAGATTTCCCATAGACTTCAATGTTAAAAACTGGCAGCAGTGCCATGCCAAGCTGACCAAGCTGTGTCTGTACTCGCGAGTGTATGTAAAACGGGGTTTTCCTGTATACTGTTCTGGGCATCCATAAATGTCTTAAATATGTCTAAATTTTTAATGTAAGTTTACATTTTAAACAACTATCACAACCAGATGGAAACTGCATTATATAATATACAGTGCAAGCTCACCAATCTCTGGCACTTCCGATTGATTGCTTGCAATTTCTTGCTGACCAATGAAATACCAGATGCAGGCCACCCAGTGTGCTAGAAGAGCAAAGACAACCATGAGGAGGCTGAGAACAACTGCACTGTACTGGGAATATCGATCCAATCGTGGGAGAAGGCGTAGGAGTCGAAGTAGGCGAACAGTCTTCAAAAGGTGAGCCCCAAAATACTTTCATTAGGTGGAAAGAAAGAGATAAGAGTACAACTGACATCAGTACAAATGACATGTTGCAAGCAAATTGAGGCAGAAAAAGCAAGTTTAAAAGATCTGGAAACATATCAGGATTCTATAACATTCACAGAATCACTACTGAATGAGAAAGAATGATCTGGCATATTCTTTAAAGCACATCTAAATCCCAAAACACACATGTAATATATTGCAGCATACCAGTTTTTACATATGGTGCCTCGTTTTTTTTATTTTTTCCCTTTATTTTTTCCTGGTAATCCTGTGAATAACACACTTTCCAACTGAGGAGTAGGGGCCTACTCCTCTACTGCATCCATGGTTGCCCCCTAGGCTAGACTTTATGTCTACCTTTGTTCATCCACATTACCTAGGGGATTGGTAGTTTGCACAAGATAGATAACATTGTATGTGCTCTCTTTTTAACTCACAGGAAGGGGCAAAGACACTGAATTTCAAAGCAAGATCAACAAAATGTTCTTTACTTGCTGAAAACGGTCTTAGCCCAAAAAAGAAACCTATTGCAACCATCACATCTAAGGCAGAACATTGCATCTGTCAGAAACCTATGAATATTAGCATGAATCAGAAAAGATTTAGCAGAGCTGGAGGTTTCAGCCAGTAGTGGGAGAAATTAGTAAAGAAATAGTGCCCACTTGGCTCAGGGGTACATGCAACCAATCTACTGTGCCCTTTCTGTTGGGGTATATTCCAGTTAATTTAAATGGGAGAAATGTATTAACTGTAGCTGTTTCAGTTACAAAAATACAATTTGCCTTTGTTTTAGAGAACGAAAAAAAAGAATGTAGTCAGGGCCTGTAATAGCTTTGCATTGCACTGGCCTTCTCCAAAATCATACTGTCATTGTGTGTACAGTCTAATGGCATAAAAACTTTATTGGCAGCAGTGCAGTCTCACAGTCACCATCACAGAGCCACTGCACCACCGAGTAAGCCTCTAGTCAGTGTTAGAGAATGCAAAGCCTTTAGAAGTGTTTTTCTTAAGCAAAGCTCTCCCGAAGTCTCACACAAAAGACAAATGTTATATATTTTGAAGAAAAGGTCACTCACAATGTTGACTTTGAAGCTATAGAGCAGATCCACAGGAAGAGCAGCTAGAAGATCCAGTAGGAACCATGTCCTGGTGTAATGGATAAAGATAAGACGTGAGGAGAATACCACTTGTCCAGACTGGCTGACAAATGTGGTGCGGAAATTCAGAATGATATCTGTTTATCAATAGAAGACCATGCAAAAATATAGCATTAATCTCAAACTATGTGAAATATTAAGCAATACCTACAGCTTAATTCAAGTGTATCTAAGGAAAATATGTAAAATCGTCTATTCATTTCAACCTTGAAATTAGTTTCATTCATTATTTCTAGCCTACCACTATTATTCTGAACGATCTTGAAGTTTGTAAACATTTCCACGACTGGAGATTATCGGCGGGGGGATATGTTGGAGACTAGCATCTTTCCACACCTGTGTCCCCCTTTTTTGGCGTTACCACTGGCACATCCTATTGGATAGTCTTTGTCAGGTGACTACACCCATTTTCCTATTATATCCACTCTGCCCTTGACTCCTCCTCCTCTTTCGCCTTGTGGATTGTAGCAGAGGAAAGTGCACATTGGGAGGTCACAATTGTTGCTTGATTTTTTATCCATATCTGTGAGGGTCCATGTATATGTTTTTAGGTAAGGCTCAGCCTACTGTATATGGTCTCATGTGTGTCCATTTTTGGCTCTGTTTCCCATTTAATTCCATTTTATTATTTATATGTTTTTCTTTCCTCTTATTATTAGATATTTTAGCCATTTATCATTCTTTCAAAGGGAGGTGAGCCAGGTACCTTGGGGTTTCCACCTGACTTACTTTTGTGTGACAACATACATACGCAAGGTATTTAAATATACACTAACTTTTCCGTTTTCTATTCCTATCTATTCTTTATTTCATTTATTTATGTTGGTAATATTTGTTTTATTTTCTTTTTTACACATCTATCAGGACTCCTTTAGTTCCTGGGGACATTTTTCCATATCCCCTGTGCTCCCTTGGACAATTGGAGGAGTATGTGCTGCCTCCCCCTGGAGACATCCATACACATTTAATGCTTGTGGTTTCTGAACACGCTTTATTGTAAGTTGTAATGGGGTGAATTGTAAGGTTGGTGAATTTATACTACCTTTTTGGTGAACACAATACTGTTATCTAATAACTTTTCTGTTATGAATACTGACATCTATATATGTTACAGAAATTTGTGTAGACAGCAGATGGATGCTGGCCCCCTGAGGAAGAATACAAAAGTTGAAATGCGTCAGAGCTTCTTTTCACCTGCATCTGTCACTATTATTGATATTATTGCCTTTGGTCCTATTTTTGTACCATAGTATTAACCACTATAATTTTGTATGTTCATATTTTATGGTGCATCAACACTATCCCTGTAAATTTAGGGGTTTATTTTAATATTGCTCCAATAAAATGCTGTGTTTTTAAACCTATATTTTCATTATTTTGTACAACTGTTTATCAATATCTTTTCTGGCATCAGAAAATCCCCTTCGTGGGTCTTTGTCTTTTTTTTTTTACTTTGTGAAGATTCCCACATATTTACTTCCTTGAATTCTGTGGCCTGTATTCCCTATGCCCTGTAAGTAGGCACTGCTGTGTCACACCTGACAGAACCTGCCTTCTGAACTATAGAAGTGCCGTGAGAAGGCTACTCTTTAAGGGTGTGGGAAGCCTGGAATGAATTGATTCTTTAACTTCTAGTCTGCACAGCTTCAGACATTACTTGCAGTAGTTCTTGGAGGGTTTTGACCTGTTACATGCTACTGCACTAGAACTTTTTAAAATAATTTAGGCTTAACACGCTCCCTTTGCCCTCCCCATCCTATCCATAACCCTCTACAGACTTTTTAAGGAAAAAACTGGACCAGGAGTCGTGCCCCAGGAGTCGAAATGCAGAAGCTGTCCATTTCGAAACCTGGACGTACATCTCAAAGATCTAAACATTCAGGGGTATGGGAAATGAATATGTCCACACACACCTACACAGGTTGAACTGGATGGACTATTGTCTTTATTCAACCTCAACTACTATGTAACTATGAAGAGGTTAGTACTATTAACCTTTAATAGTATATAATAATAGATTGCACATTCATGCGTTCACACGCTGACATATACAGAGGGAATAAAGTCACAAATATATTTCAATATATGTGGGTTTATCAGAAATTAGATGGTTGGTTCAACTGAAAGCAAGAGTCTTGGGGCCTGTAGCCAAGGAGAGCCTGTAAGCTAGGACACAAAAGATTAATGATAGCCATACTTAAGGGACTTCAAACTTTCTATTTTATTTTATTTTTTTGACACAGCATTTTGTTTCCACCACATTTGCTCATTTGTAAAGTAAACCTGTATTGAGTATACTACCTAGTATGAAGAGGATTTCCACAGCAAGATCACATGCGCTGGGTGGGCTGCGTGGACTCTGAAAACCTTCTTCTTTCGCAATACTGAAGCAGACACTGTATGGCACGGTCACTGCTACATAAAGGGTTGCAAGAAGGATCAAACAGTCCCAGCAGGCCTTGAAGGGCCCATAGTGCAAAAGTATGAAAGGAGATTTACGCATAGACACAACTTTATATTCTGGAACCCGAGGCGTCTCACCAAAAACACCCTGTGAAGAAGCAAAATTGATTAAAGGAAAATTAAACCTAAAATACAAGATTCATTAATGTAAAAAGCTATCACTAAATTAATCAAGACTTCACATCTGTACAAAGTAAGTTATTTAGCATTGCTTACTCAACTTAGTAATAACTTTTAGTTATAATGCGGTTTTTAAACAGATACAGTATACATTGAAATAATTGTTTTTCCATGTGCATGTAAACCCAAAAAAATGCAGTTTTCCTAAGCAAATCATTTTTGTGAAACTGTTGCAAAGTTTGTTACCTAGCCACTTGCTGACCCTTTTTTTGCTAGATAATCACTAGGAACCCCCAAAAATTATATATTTTTTTTTTTTTTGGCAAAGACCCTAGATAATAAAATGGAGGTCATTGCAATATTTTATGTCACACTGTATTTGCGCATTTGGAAAAAATACACTTTAATTGAATTTTTTTGTATAAAGTGAAAGTTGATGTTATGCCAAGTAAATAGATACCTCACATGTCATGCTTTTAAATTGCGCACGCCCATGGAATGGGGACAAACTACGGTACTTAAAAATTTCCAGAGGCGACGTTTTAAATTTTTTACAGATTACCTGTTTAGAGTTACATAGGAGGTCTTGCGCTAGAATTATTGCTCTCGCCCATAATGATCATGGTGATACATCACATGTGTGCTTTGAACACTGTTTACACCTGCGGGTGTGACTTACGTATGCGTTCGCTTCTTCCGCACGAGGTCGGAGGGATGGGGCACTTTAAATTTTTCTTTCCTTATCTATTTTACTTTTTATTTTTACACTGTTCCTTAATTTATTTATTTTTTTATCATTTTTATTCCTATTACAAAGAATGTAAACATCCCTTGTAATGCAAATAAGCATGACAGGTCCTCTTTATTGAGTGATCTGGGGTCAGAAAGACTTCAGATCACTAATTTACCTTTAAAAGCAAAAAAAAAAAAATGACATTTTGCCTTTAAGGGAAAAAAAATCCCTTGTTTATGCCTAGAGGTGGAAGTGACATTAGACGTCACTCTGGTCCTCTAAGGCCTGAGAACTGAGTGGGGGCTCGGGAACCACCAGGAAGCGCCGGGAGAGGCGCACCTTTCCCACAGTCTATAAAAGTGATCCCATGGCGAAATCGCCACCGTGACCACTTTTATCTGTATGCCAGCCGGCTGCTGTAAATAAAGATACTGGGGTTATGGCAGCTAGCTGCTGCCATAACCCCGGTATTTAACGTAAAATACATGACATATATTTACAGTTAGGCAGTTGGCATGTGGCCAGAGATCTTACCAGAAACAGCACTTTCTCCTCGGCGTATAAAAGTGATCTCGTGACGAATACGCTGCCGGGACCACTGTTATCTGAAAGCTGGCCGCCTGCTTTAAATAAAGATACCAGGGTTATGGCAGCTAGCTGCTGCCTTAACCCCAGTATTTAACGTAAAAAACATGATGTATATTTTCAGTCGGCATGTGGCTAGAGATCTTGCCAGAAACAGCATTTTCTGTTGGCCGTTGGGCAACCTATCAGAGGTTTCTCCAAAAGGCAGCCCAATGAGCAATTGAAGAAGTGCACATGACAGGCTGACATGGCACTGCATGACAGTGGGTCAGTGGTGCTCAGTCTGCAGAATTTCCAGGTAGGAATTTTTGCAACAGATTCATTAAAAATTACTTAACCTTCTTAGCGGTATTCCCGAGCATGGCTCGGGGTTAAATTTCAGAGCCAAAAGCGGTAACCCCGAGCCACACTCGGGATACCGCCAGAAGCATTGTTGGATCCTGTAAAAGAGGTTACTTACCTTATCACCGGGATCCAGCGATGTATGCGAGCGGTATGCGGCGGAGGATCTTCCTCCTGATCCTCTCCATGCCCCGGCTTCCGTCTCCTGCGAAGTGACGTTCGCAGGGGGGTGGAACCGGCGGCAAATTTAAATGTAAAACACACCAAACACACTGATACCATTCAAAATAAAATAAATTCACATTACATTGCCCCCCAGTGCCCTTTCCTGCAGTTTTACTGTACTTTTTATGTATATATACATACATACTTTAACTTATTTATAGTTTTTTATTATATTATAATTTATGATTTTGTGTTTCAAACTTTATCATACCCGAGATGTTATAAAGAAGAACGCACAGTAAAAAAAAATCATATGTAAATAGCCGGTTTGGGCTGCTCATTCTCAAGAATTACATGTAAAATAATGGTACCGCTTTCAGCACCTAAAATCCAAAAGAATCATACCGCCAGGGAGGTTAACAAAGCTATATACAGTGAGGCATGATGCCAAAAATAGGGAGGACACACATTTTGGGTTTACATACACTTTAAGTTGTGGGAGGAATCAAATTTTCCTAAATGTTCTCTACCATTGTAATTCTTAAATTAACATTTTATGCTTTCTTGACACATGATAATCAATGTGAAATAACAGCAAAATAATTATATGATTATTTAACAGATTGGCATAGGACTCCTTACTGTCTAGCACTTTATTGTAGTACACATTCATGTAGTCCTCTCACTTTGTACCACTACCTACCTTACCAAGTTTTGCTTTGGCTCTATTTTGTCTCTGTAGATGACCTGAGAGATGGTAAAGCACAGCACGGCTTCGCCTACGATTGGCATTGAAACCTTTCCCTGTTAAACGAGTCTGCTGCTCCCCCCTTCCTGCCAAAATAAGAAATTGCATTTAATCAGTACTCAATGTAATACGCCTACTGCCAACAGAATTACAGAAGAAGAAATGTACAATACAGAATGATCAGCATATGGAAATTTTCTTCTAGTACCTGTCTCTTTCCAGCTCTCTGGCATTTTGGTCTTGGCATCTGTAATGTCCTTAAATGAAACAAGAAATAGAACCACCTCCCCATTTTCATTTTTGATGGGTACAACATCCAGCAAGCACCAGAACTGTGAACCTGAAGAATAAAATACCAAAGGGGTGATTGCATCTATTCCACTGAAGCATTCCTTGACAATTCCTAAAGAGTGGCAGTTAGAGGGATTACCCTGAAATTGTTTTATTCTTTAGTACTGTCAGGCAGACCTAGTTCACCAATCAAAGTTTCTTGGTGGGTTTCATGAAGGCCTCTGCAATTTGGTTGGCACTTTTCCCACACAACTGTAAGTCCAGCTTTAAAGAGTAACTTCACTTTTGAGAAAAAAACATTCCCCTCTGGGTGATCTATGGCCATTACAAATATTTTAACAAACCTTGTAGCAGATTCCTACCTGTTGGTATTCTGAAAAAATCCCTGTGTGTTTGTCTGTGTCCATGTGGTAAGTGAATCTAATTGGAGTGGTTTCATAATTTTCAATCAGCTGCTGCACCTGCAGGGCTCTAATGAGGAAAATTGCAGGGTCTGCATCCCTTTAGACGTGATTTTCTAGTGGGAGTATCTCACCAAAAAATAGGATTTTCTATTCCTGGGTTCTCCATAAATCATAACTACTGGATTATATTGCCTCCTCCAGGAGTAGGATTAGGCAGAACAAAAAACACTTGGCTATGCCCATGGGCCGACCTCAGCTGCTATTTAACCCCCCTTTATGCTCTAGGTATTCAGTTTAGTAGCAAGCAGTATTAGAAAGTATCAAAACTCCTTAGAAGGGAGGGTACTGTGTCCGTCGATGAACTTTGAGAAATGGATTTTACAGTGAGAAAAAAATCCCATTTTCTCTTTCATTCATCGACGGACACAGCGCTCCATAAATCATAACTTCTGGGACGTCCGACAGCAGTGCCAAAAGGAAAATGAGGGGTGGGGAAAAGAACCCAAGGCTAAACATAAGAACCCTAACCAGGACACAGGAGCCCTAACCGGGTCACAGGAGCCCCATCTGAAATAAAATATTTAAAGAAAAACACTCCTCAAGAGGGAACAGCCCCTCCTAAACAGCAGCCTGCAAAACCTTGTGGCCAAAAGAAGCATCTGCAGATACCAAAGTATCTACTTTGTATAATTTGGGAAAGGTATGTACCGAAGACCAAGTGGCCACCTTGCAAACTACAGAAACTGACGCTTAATGACAGAAGGCCCAAGAAGTACTCAGCGCTCGAGTAGAATGCGCAGTGACAGGGAAAGGAGAAACCTGACCTTTAATAGAATAGGCCTGAGTCTGGAGATGGTAGCCAAAGGAGCGGCCAGTCCTTTCCTTGTGTAACCCAAAAAAGCGAGTCTGACTCTGTGGCTGCCAGATACACCCGAATCACTCAAACCACATCCAAGGTATGCAGAGCAAATTCCTTGGGATGAGTCGGCTTGGGACACAAGGAAGGAAACAAAATGTCCTTATTCAAATGGAAGTCCGAGACATTCTTAGGTAGGAATGATGGACAGGGACACCTTATCTCTATGGACCACCAAATAGAGACTACAACAGGATAATGCCACCAACTCCAACACCCTGCAGGTCGAGGTAATAGCCTCCAAGAATGCCACCTTCTGGCACAACGTCAGTAAGGGTATCTCCTGAAAATTCTCAAATGGAGGTTTCTCGAGAACCGAGAGCGCTAAGTTTAAATTCCATGGCGGCAAAAGAGACCGCACAGGTGGAGCCATATTTAGAACTAAAGAGTGCGTGGCTAACTGTCGCTGAAAGAAGACTGCCAAGGCAGACACCTGGGCCTTGATGGTACTCAAGGCCAACTTCTGCTCAACGCCCCATTGAAGAAAGACAAATATCCGAGCCACAGAAAAGGATTGAAGATGAGCGCCAATAGACTCACGCCAAGAAATGTACGCTTTCCACGTACGATGGTATATCTTGCTGGAAGTCAACTTCTTTGCCTTCACCATAGCAGGGATCACTGGTGCAGACAAACCTCTATCCCTTAGTACCTGGCTTTCAATAGCTAAGCCATTCAAACCAGTGACTGTAAAGCAGGATGGTAGATCAGCCCTTGGGACAACTGGTCTTCTCTGAAAGGAAGCCCCAAAGGAACGTTTATGGGCCGATTGAAAAGGAAAGGTAATTTTTTATACCATACAATTACAATATGACTTGTGTCGCAATTCTATATATTTATTTTTTTCCCCATGGAAGTGGAGTTACCCTTTAAAAGCTCAATAGTGTGTTAAGTGTGTTTTGTTCTGCTGTGTGCAGAAGTGATGTCATGTGTTGAATTGTTTTGTATGTATTCTTTCATTTCTGAGCATGTGTTGTCTTGCTCTTACGTTTTTTTTCGGACGAAAACTGTACAAAATAAACGAAAATCGGACTTTGTGTTGACGTACAATAAAAATGTTATAGCCTGTACATCCAGTTTTTGTCGTCAGATGGCTATCGAAAGCACTGTTCTAACAATCCAAAAATCGTCAGATCGTTTGTTGGATGAAATTTTACTTCCAATTTTCTTATCGTATTTATGGACCTTAAGTGACCTCCTACTGTCTCATCAACAGCAACCACCATAATTCTATACTGACAGATTCCAATAAGCTTGAGTGGATGAGACGATGCAAGAAAGACAAGATGGTGGAGATCTGAATTTTTTTGTGCAGAAGTAGAGGTGGTATTTAATAACTGCATTCAAGAAATTCTCATTTCTTAAAGAAGGTTTGAGAATTTTTCTCTTTTTTTGTACTGGATGTAGGCATGCTTTAAGAATAGGATCTATTAAGATAACTGAATAACTACAAACAGACCTATTTGACCTTGTTCTGACAGATGATACAGAAGAGATTTTTATTAGTATAGGGTAGTAGGGTTTTATGTTATTTTACATATGCTAAGCAAAAAGAACTTGGTAGAAATAATTTAATTTACACACCACTTTTCTTGTATAGCAGCAGCTCAGCCTTTAGCTCTTGTTTATCATTCAAGGCTTTCTGGACACAATGCTGAATTTGCTCCCCGGTGTCTGTGCCATAGAGAAAGGTACAAGCACATGACCTCTGCATAACCTCTGCTCGAGCGAAACCAGTGAGTTCACAAAAGCCATCTGAGCAATACACCACAGGGTAGGAATGAGGCAGCTGAGCATTTCCAAGGACAAAGTTGCTGTCTAGAGAGGGAAAAACAAACAAATTTAGAGGGAAGAAAAGGCAAAAATGGAGATAAAATAAAAATACAGAAGATGAATGCTTAGATTAATAAAACAGCATGATACAAGAAATGGACAGGCAATTAAAATAATAAACAGCAATAAACATTCTGCAATAACTAATGTGAAAAAAACTTCCGCGCTAAATTACTATTACAATACGATTGTGAAAAATATGTGATATATCCTAAATACTACAGGAAGCAGCTAACACCAATATGTATCCAACTACCTGTACAAATGCAACAAATGTATAAAATCTCACAAGGGCGCACTACTTTCCTTCAATGAATCACGTGCATATAGAATTAAATTTAAAAAAGTGCATAAATTATCAATTTCTATAAAAAATATACAATAATATACAGTATATAAGAAATCTATCTATCTATCTATCTATCTATCTATCTATCTATCTATCTATCTATCTATCTATCTATCTATCTATCTATCTATCTATCTATCTATCTATCTATCTATCTATCTATCTATCTATCTATCTATCTATCTATCTATCTATCTATCTATCTATCTATCTATCTATCTATCTATCTATCTATCTATCTATCTATCTATCTATCTATCTATCTATCTATCTATCTATCTATCTATCTATCTATCTATCTATCTATCTATGTGAGTCCACCTTTCAACAAAGTCCATAAAATATGATAAATCCAATCTCTGTGAAAAGCGCAGTGCATACGCCAAACATTTTTGAACACTTGACTCTTATCACCACTGTACCCTTTACCCCACTTTTGAACGTCTTCTCACCTGCTTAGACAGACCTCACTAACTACAGGAGGTTATTGTGCACTTTTGGAGTGTTTACCCACTTGCCGACCAGTTTTACAGCGGCAGGTTGGCTCAGTTACGCGAAACGACGTACATGAAAGTCACTTCGTGTAGCAATTAGTGTGGGCATGCGCACGCGCCAATTTGCTAGAGGGGGAGCTGACATGGACTTTCATTGTATTGTTCATTTAAGCACAAGAGACTCCATTTTGTTCTCAATGTTGAAATGCGATCTGTAACCTTCACATATCACACAGACACAATTTCTGCTAGAAGCTCTCCCCATCTTTACTTCCCCTCCCCTCTCAGGGTTTTACTTTTGCAATTGTTTGTATTCGCTAGTCTTTAACCACTTCAGCTCCGGACGGTTTTACCCCCCTTAATGACCAGGCCATTTTTTACTTTCTGCTATAAAACATTCCCAATAAAAATATTTTAAAAATCTATTTTTTTATCAGTTTAGGAAAACTTCTATTTTGCTACATATATTTGGTAAAAAAAAAATCCCAAAAAAGCGTATTTTAATTGGTTTGTGCAAAAGTCATAGCGTTTACAAACTACAGGATAGATTTTTGGAATTTATTTTGCGGCAGACAGATCGGGCCCCTAACTGACATTTTTGACACTTTTTGGGGACCAGTGACATTAATACAGTAATCAGTGCTAAATATTATGCACTGTTACTGTATAAATGACACTGGCAGGGAAGGTGTTAACACTGAGGGTGATCAAAGGGGTTAATGTGTGCCTAAGTATGCTTGCTTACTGTGTGGGGGAAGATTTCTGTGACAGGCACAGAGAGATCGGGGTTTCAGCTTAGCTGAAACTTCTGATCTCTCTCTGCCTGTGTGACAGAAGACTCGCCTGCTTTGTTTAAATAAGCAGGCGGGTCTTCTGTCAGTTATCTGGTGATCGCGGGAGGCCGGCGGCGGTCGCCGCCGCTCCTCCTGCGGCCCGCCTCCCGCTGTGTCTAAACACAGCAGGAGCGTGGCTCCAGAGGCGTGCGCGCACCGCTGAGACCTCATGCACGAAATCACGTAGTACTACGTGATTTTGTGCAGCCTAGCTGCCCTGCCGCAGTAATACTACGGTGGGTGGTTGGCAAGAGGTTAATAACATATTTCTATTTGTTAGTTTTTAATAACATCTCACACCACCCCTTTCTTATCTATGTATAAAACAACATGTAATAATACATTTTGTAATGAACGGACATTTTAAACACAGAGATTGAGTCCTGTGAATCTGTTCCTGCATATGCATAGTTAACTTTTAATTAGATTCTCAACCAGAAATTTCTACAACAGAGCCAATCAGTGGGTGCGGTAGCCACAATGTCTGCCGTGCACCCACGATCGCTCCCCTTGGAGACAGAACAGCGATCTGCCGATGTAAACACGGCAGACCACTGTTCTGTCAGAGATTAACACAGGGATCCTGTGTTCCTCCTATTAAGGAACACAGGTCTTTGTGTTCATCCAGTGAGCCCATCCCCCACACAGTTAGAAAGTACCCCATAGGCAAACATTTAACCCTTAGATTGCCCCTGGTGTTAACCCCTTCCCTGCCAGTGTCATTAGTACAGTAACAGTGCATATATTTAGCACTGATTACTGTAATAATATCACTGGTCCCCCCAAAGGTTTCACAAATATCAGTTAGATGTCCGATCTGTCTGCCACAATGTCGCAGTCCTGCTAAAAATCGCTGATCCCCGACATTACCAGCAAAAGAAAATAAAATAAATAAAAATGACATAAATCTTTCCCATAGTTTGTAGACGTGATAACTTTTGCGCAAACCAATCAATATACACTTACTGGGATTTCTTTTTACCAAAAATATGTAGCAGAATACAAATTGGCCTAAAATGATGAAAAAAAATCTGATTTTTAAGTTTTTTTTTATTGGGAATGTTTTACAGCAGAAAGTAAAAAATATTGTTTTTTTCAGAATTGTTGCTCTTTTTTTGTTTATAGCGCAAAAAATAAAAAAAAATCGCAGAGGTGATCAAATACCACCAAAAGAAAGCTCTATTTGTGGGAAAAAAAGGACACCAATTTTATTTGGGTACAGCGTTGCACGACTGCGCAATTGTCAGTTAAAATAACGCAGTGCCGTATCACAAAAAATGGCCTGGTCATTAAGGGGGAAAACCTTTTATAGGCAGAAGGTTTTTTTTATCTGAATGCATTCTATGCATTCAGATAAAAAGCCTTCTGTGTGCAGCAGCCCCCCTCAGCCCTCCTAATACTTACCTGAGGTTCATCTAGATCCAGCGATTTTGCACGAGAGACTCAGCTGACCAGGAATCCCCTCCTCATTTGCTGTGCCATTGGCCCCCACTGCTGTCAATCAAAGTCAGTAAACCAAGGAGGAGAGAAAGGGGGTGGGCCCGGGCCGTAGCTCGGTGTCTGAATGGGCACAGGGAGCTGTGGCTCGGCTTGGGTGCCCCCATAGCAAGCTGCTTACTGTGGGGGCACTCAACAGGAGGGAGGGGCCAGGAGCACCGAAGAGGGACCCGAGAAGAGGAGGATCCTGGCTGCTTTGTGCAAAACCAATTGCACAGAGGAGTCAAGTATAGAATGTTTGTTATTTTTAATGAAAAAAAAAAACCAAGACTTTAGCATCACTAAGTGGCACTGCTTTCACGGGCTGTTCAGTCTCAGTCTGCAGCTCTGGTGTTATTCATATAGGAGGCAAGAGAAAAAAACCATAGTGCAGATCCCTAATAAAAATAATTTATTTCCATATAAAATACACTCACATTTTAGAAGTAAGAAATGGGCAAATCTCAGTATTACTCTCGGTGTTCATAGCTCCTCTTAGCTTAATCATTTTTAAGTGAACCTATACCCAAGCTATGTATTTACATATTCTGAGCAAGTAGTAAAACCAGTTAAAACAAGACATATATTCACTTCTGAAGCTAGACATTGTGGGGAAGTTCATCTTTAAAGTTCACTACAAAGACACTGAAAGTTTAGTCCACAAATCCTACTCCATAGAAGCCATGGTTTCCACACACTGTACCAACGACTGCCAACTATCCCGTTTTCAATTTGAAATAAATGGCTATATAATATTAGGCTGTATTTATACTATAAAGGTGGCCAAAGAGCACATAATAATAAAAGCATGTATCCATTTATTGCAAAGCCCTAGTAAACACTTACATCTTCAGTGATGGTGAACCTTGGCACCCCAAATATTTTGGAACTAAATTTCCCATGATGCTCAACTATACTGCCGAGTACAGGAGCATTATGGGAAATGTAGTCCCAAAATATCTGGGGTGCCAAGGTTCGCCATCACTGATCTAGATAAACGAAGTTCTGCTTGAACTTGGAACAATAGGAGAGCTGTGTGCAGCGCGGCCAGTAGCTGTCACGCACAAGCTTCCAAACCCGCCAGAGAGGTGGAAGAGCAGTGGCGTCTACGGGCTCCTTGAACCAAGGTAGCAAGCATTGGGGGAGTAAAAAGGAACATGTAGAATGCGTTTCAGAGGCCCGCGTCCTTTATCAAGTGTATGATATACTGTATCGTATTTACATATAACTACTGGCCGTGCTGCACGCGGCTATCCTAGTGTTCCAATTTCAAGCAGAACTTAGTTTACCTAGAATGTAAGTGTTTACTTAAGCTTTGCGATAAATGGATACATGCTTTTATTAATATGTGCGCTGTGGCCACCTTTATATTTTCTGCATACCCATGAAGATCTTCCCAGATCTGATGAACACTGCTGCACTATAATCCAAGCTCTGATTCACCTTTCCACCCATTCCTCCATTTATTCATCCATGCAGGATACCCTGCTCTCCTGGTTGATAAGGCTGCCAGCTATCGTCACCGAAGCCCGTTCCATTCAGCTGGAGCGGAGACTCTTCAGCCACACCTGATCCTTCAGCAGCATCAGTCTTGGAGTTTCCCCCTGTTATAACCAAGTACTTTTTTAGATACCTCATTACGCTGCACACATATTAATAATATTATTATTATCAATATTTATATGCAAAAAAAACCTCTGATGCGCCTGATTTCATGAGCGCATTTTATCTTTTGTATCTAGACTATAAACCAGTGGTTCTGAGTGTAAATTTGGCCACAAGGGCATAAAGGAATGGTTTGCAGAGCTCTATCTTCTGTCCTAACATAATTCATTTTTTTTTTGGATCTGTGATGAAAGGGAAACAGCAGTTTTCTTTTGTTTTAAGAAGGTTCTACTGTGTTTCTTGTCTTTTTGGTCAGATACACTGGGGTTGGTTTACTAAAACTGGACAGTGCTAAATCTGGTGCAGCGCTGCATGGTAGCCAATCAGCTTATAACTTCAGCTTGTTTAATTAAGCTTTGACAAGAAAACTGGAAGCTGATTGGTTTCCATGCAGAGCTGCACCAGATTTTGCACTCTCCAGTTTCAGTAAATCAACCCCATTGAGAACTGGTAGCAGATGATGTGCCCACTTAACGTTAAATGTATGATTTGTCAAAGTGAAACCAAATTATTTGTTAGCATGAATGATGCAAGGGGATCCCAGTAGAGTGCACTGTTAAAATGTAAACTGAAGGTTCATAATTTGAGTTTAGTCACTGCACTGCACATTTGCAATGACTGAACTTCACAAAATATTTGCGCCCTCAGCTGAATCAAGTAATCTGTCAATGCAGCCTATTCTGTTTCATTTACTCAGGAAGGCACTAGAATTGTGTGCTGACCTATTTAACCACTTAAGCCCCGGAAGATTTTACCCCCCTTCCTGACGCTGTACCCAAATTAAATTGACGTCCTTTTTTCCCACAAACAGAGCTTTCTTTTGGTGGTATTTGATCACCTGTGTGATTTTTTGATCATGCGCTATAAACAAAAAAAGAGCGACAATTTTGCAAAAATAACAATATTTTTCACATTTTTTTATATGAAATTCCCCCCCCAAAAAATGTAAAAATCGAAATTTTTTAACATTTTAGGCCAATTTGTTTTCTGCTACATATGTTTGGTAAAAAAAAATCACAAAAAGCGTATTTTGATTGGTTTGCGCAGAAGTTATTGCGTTTACTAACTAAGGGAAAGATTTTTGTCATTTTTATTGTTTTTTTTTTTTAACAAGTAATGGCGGCGATCTGCGATTTTTTATGCGGGACTGCGACATTGCGGAGGACAGATCGGACCCTTGACTGACATTTTTGACACTTTTGGGGGTACCAGTGACATTACTACAGTAATCAGTGCTATACATATGCACTGTTACTGTAAAAATTACACTGGCAGGGAAGGGGTTAACTTTATTTGAGAAGGAGGGGTTAAGTGTGTCCCTAGGGGCGTGCTTCTAACTGTGATTGGATGTGGCTTTTCATGTAACAGCAGAGATCTACGGTCCTACATAGCAGGACCATATGATCTCTGCTGTTACACAAGGGAGAATGACAGGCGGCTGTTTTTACATCAGCCGCCTGCCTTTCTCCCAGTGTAACCGACGATCGCGAGTGACCGGCGGACATCGGGTCCGCCGCTCACACGCACGGGGGGGGGGGGTCTGTGAGCGAGCGGGAGCAGGAGCGCGCTTCCAGCGGCGCGCGTTCGCTCCCTAGAGCCTCACAGGCTAGCGACGTAGTACTACCTCACTTTGCCTGTGAGGGGCTGACCGCCGCAGTAAATAGTCCTGCGGTGGTCAGCAAGTGGTTAATCTGGTTTGATATTCGAGAGCATAAGGCCCCTTTCACACGGGCTTTCCGATCAGGTCCGCCTGTCCGTTTTTTCAGGAGGACCTGATCGGATGCCCCATTCACCTTTATGAGGCAGCGGATGTCAGCGGTGACATCTCCACTGACACCCGCTGCTCTCCGATCCAATGTGGTCTGTGAAATCCAGATGGATGGAAACCCTATTTTCCATCCGTCTGGAGGATCTGATCGAACAGGCAGTCCGTTTTCATCTGATCTCCCATAGAAAAGAGCGGAGATCTGACAGCTCCGTGTGACGGTACTCACCGTCACTGAGACTGAAAAAAAAAACTATGTGACAGATAAATTGATGGTTTGGACTGCATGGATTGAATCCATGGATTGTAAATCATGTTGATTTGATCATCTATTGTTTACTGTGGGTTCTCAGTATTTACACTATAATATGTGTATTTGTATCTTGTTTTACTTTTGGTGCCGGCAGTCTGGGCTTCCAGGCTGACTTAAGTACGCTGAGCTAATTAGCATGTGAAGGATAACCTTGTCTAGATGGGATTAGTCAGCTGTACCTCGTTAGATATTCATTGTGTGATGCTTATGTAAATATTCAGGCCATTGTTCAGGTAGTGACTGTCATGCTTCTCAAGTGTATAAAAATCTACTGCTTGTGTTAATAAAGGAGTTAGTTGTTTCCAGACACATACAAGCTAAGTTCAGGCTAGTTCTTGTATGGGGGGCGGCTGGAATATCTCTATATGTCCAGACTGGAGGAAGCCGTATACTGACGGAAGACCACAAGCACGGTGTGGGTCTACGGTTCCGTCACATTGGTGGCAAGCGGTGGGATGCTTCCTGCAGTCTGGAACATCCAAACCTCCACCGGGATCCAAGGTCCGGGGAGCAGAAGAGGAGAGGTACAGATATCAGCCGCCATGGAAGAGGAATTCCGAAGGAGGTTGCGAGAGATGCGGTTACAGCACAGGGGACCGGTGTCAGAGAAGGTCCTGCTGGGATGGCATGATTCAATCCGATTGGAACTCTGGGAGGAAGCGCTAGCCTGTGAGCAGCGACACCAGGGAAAAATCCTCCCCTCCTTCCAGGAAAGGTACTGGTCACAGTACGAAGTGCGAATGGTGTTTTTGGGGAGACAACCGCATAAGGAATGGAAAGCTGAGTTAAGCAGGCTGGTCCAGGTGGAGATGCGGTTGGATGAGAGCTATAGAGCCCTCCGATGGTATGTAACCCAAGTGTGCCCATGGACAGCAGATGGCAGCCCAACAGAAGGCTTTTGCTACGGCGGCCTGGGGCTGTTATTAGAGAGGCTGTCTGAGGACCCTGACTTTGGGAGTGATTTGGAGTGGCGTTTGGAGGAAATACTGGAATACAGAGAACAGATGCTGAATGTCTTGGACGTTCACTGGGTACTGGAAGATTTGGAATTTCTAGCCAATCAGGAATGGGAGCTGGAGATCGGCTACAGACAGCTGCTAGACTCTGTTCAGTGCCAGGCCTGGGCTCCCCTTGCCTGGGAATACCCAGAAGTACCAGCTGACAGTCCAGAAATCGTGAATGAAGAGTCGGCAATGTGGCACAGTAATAGTGTGCTTTGCTCACCTGCACCCACGGTTTTGGATGCGGAGGTCTTATGGCGGATGCAGCAAGTGCTGACTCACCTTGACGAACCTGTTTCTGCACAGGACGAGCTTGGATGGAGGAATGCATCTGTTCAGCCGCTGGATAAAGGTATGGGAGAAGAGGAAGCCATCTTCATTCCCAAACCACGGATTACAAATTTAATGGACTTTCCATTGGAAGATGATTTGGATTATAAATCACCTACAAAAGTGTTGGCACTGGGCCCAAGTGCCACCAGTCCATGTCCTGGACTTTCAGCAATTCCAGAGACTGGAGATTTATTAGACTTTTCTTCTGAGGAGGAACATCACAGTGAGCCTACAGCAGATGAGCAACCATCCAGGCCTAGCGCTGCTGACCTCTGGATGCAACAATTGGTGACCCAGCAAGATGTGTGCAAGGCCACTGACTTTTCAGTTTATGTTCCTGCAGAACAGCTGGCATCAGGGCCTAGCACTACTGAGCTCTGCCCAACACCAACAGCAGCTTCAGCCTCCCAGAGAGAAGAGGCAGCTGACCTTTCTGCTACACCACTGACAGGGACATGGGATTTCAGGCCAGCAGCATGTGTGGAGTTACAAGAAACTTCTACAGCAGAAGCGCTGACAACTGGACAGAGGGTCCAAGACCTCTGCCCCACACCTGCAGCAGTCCCGGAGACCCAGGGTGAGAAGGTGGTGGTCAGTCCCCAGCAGCAGATCAGGATCCAGGGGGAGAAGAGACAAGAGGTTGCCGGAGCAGATTACGTGGAGTCCCCAGCAGAAGTGCTGGCAACAGAGCAGAGTGCTGCTGGCCTCTGCCCTCAACTCACAAGGGATGGATTTTCTGAGCAGGTGGATGAGACTACAATCCCCACCTGTATACCCCAGGGATGCTGGGCAGTCGGCCCAGATCCCCAACAGCATGAGGGAGTGAGCCCAGCCACCCTGTCTTCTCTCCAGCAGCTGAAAGGACTCCAGGGAGAAGGGCCAGTCCACGCTTCTTCCCTACAGCGGGTATGTTCTGCGAGAGAGGCAGAGGTTGGCTGGGTGAGTAATGCTCCCTTTGGGACAATTTGCTTGGGGTACTGTGTGGGTATAGACATTGGGGGGCTGGAACTACAGACTACCTTCAAAGTCAACCCATTTGGTGTCCCCTCCTGTGTTAGTCTCCTTCCAGAAGCAGAGAGATGTGACGGTAGTCACTTTGGTTGGGGGGTCCTTGGAACACAGCTTACCTTAGAGAGGGTGGGAAATACCTCTCTCAACCCGCTAGGCACTTCTTATGTCTAAATCACTCTGTGTCTTTTAGGGACACAGGGTGACCAAAAAGCCCAGTCTGGCCTGCCCAAACCAGACTTCCACAGACTGATTGGCTACGAGAGCTCCATGCGCCCTGCCGGGACAAACTTACAAGCTATGTGGAACTTTGTCAAGGAAGGTGCCATGATGGATTGACTCTTTGGGACTTTTTACCCGACGAACTCAGGCACAGACCAGTTGGGGGTCTGGTACCTAGTTCGTCTACCTTTGGGGGGAAGATATGTGACGGTACTCACCGTCACTGAGACTGAAAAAAAAACTATGTGACAGATAAATTGATGGTTTGGACTGCTCAGTTGATCAGACTTGTAACAGATGCATGTCATCAGCCAAAACACCTGTCTTCCATGGATTGTAAATCATGTTGATTTGATCATCTATTGTTTACTGTGGGTTCTCAGTATTTACACTATAATATGTGTATTTGTATCTTGTTTTACTTTTGGTGCCGGCAGTCTGGGCTTCCAGGCTGACTTAAGTACGCTGAGCTAATTAGCATGTGAAGGATAACCTTGTCTAGATGGGATTAGTCAGCTGTACCTCGTTAGCTATTCATTGTGTGATGCTTATGTAAATATTCAGGCCATTGTTCAGGTAGTGACTGTCATGCTTCTCAAGTGTATAAAAATCTACTGCTTGTGTTAATAAAGGAGTTAGTTGTTTCCAGACACATACAAGCTAAGTTCAGGCTAGTTCTTGTATGGGGGGCGGCTGGAATATCTCTATATGTCCAGACTGGAGGAAGCCGTATACTGACGGAAGACCACAAGCACGGTGTGGGTCGACGGTTCCGTCACACTCCGTCTCTGCAAAGTAAGCGGAGACGGACTGGTTATCTATCTGCTCAAGGAAATGGGTGAATTGATCCCTGCTGAGCAAAACAGAGTACGCCAAGGCAGAAAGCCCATAATGTAGCAGATTCTGTTTATTACAAGCAGCAAATGTGTGGAATGGTGACCAAAATGTATGAGGAAATGGAGAAACCTTGATTGTCTCAGACCAACAAAGTTAAATATAATCAGTTTGAAGCACCAACCAACACATCTTAAGACCATGTATATACAGCGAGGGAAAAAAGTATTTGATCCCCTGCTGGTTTTGTACATTTGCCCATTGACAAAAAAATGATCAGTCTATAATTTTATTGGTAGGCTTATTTTATCTGTGAGAGACAGAATAACAACCAGAAAAACGCATTTCAAAAAAGTAAGCAATTGATTTGCATTTTAATGAGTGAAATACGTATTTGACCCGTTCGCAAAACATGACTTAGTACTTGGTGGCAAAACCCTTGTTGGCAATCACAGAGGTCAGATGTTTCTTGTAGTTGGCCACCAGGTTTGTACACATCTTGGAGGGATTTTGTCCCACTCCTCTTTGCAGATCTTCTCCAAGTCATTAAGGAGCACTGTTTACGAACAATTGACTAATGTGTACTTATCTACAGTTTAAATTCAGAAAATGGTGCAAGTAATAATGGTAATTTTGGAGATTACATAAAAAAGGAAAAAGCCCTTAGGCCTTTGCTAAGAGTTTAGGTAGAGCCAATGCGTAATTGTTGCACACCAGTTTCTGTTTTTGTGCATGGGTGAGTCACTTAGCCTTGTTTCCACATTGAAGGTTTATCTTTTTGGTGACATTTCTTCCATGAAGACCACTTCTTTCCAGACTTCTCCAGACAGATAGGTGTACCTGTGTCCCACTGTTTTTTGCCAATTTTGTGCTGATACACTGCTGGACATCTTCTAAAGTCAAAGGAAAGTAAGCATGATGTGTCTGCTGCATTAGATTTCTTTGGCTTACCACTGTGTTTACAGGCCTAAACGTTGCCCAATAGATGGTGCCCGCAATGCTGAGAAATACCGGAAGATATATATCCATGATACTATACCATTAGGGAGGCATGTGATTAATCCCAAATTTTTTTCTGCAGTAGGACAATGGACTTAAATACACAGCCAATGTCATTAAGAACTGTCTTCAATGTAAAGAAGAACAAAGAGTCCTTTACAGCATTTCTTCACACCTGCATAAAACGTTTGCACAGTACTGGATGAGAAGAGATATCAGATCCTTGCCCTTCTCACCAACTCTTGAAAAAGGACTAGTCAATCTCACGCTGCACTGTCACCTATGTAACAATGCCACTCTCAGCTGCACCTTGCAGAAAGATTTTCCAGCTTGCGGGCACACAATCTAGGTGCAAGCAGCCTGAGAGCGATTGTCACTGGGTTAAGTTAATTAAGCAATTAACTCTTTAAGCTACCACCACCACCTTTTGACAGAGAAGGAGGAAACTTCCAATCTTAGTAATACAAACTATGATTTTAGATTAAATGTCTGTAACACTTACTGTCACCACAGACAGGTATGTTCAGAGTAACTTGCATTAAAAGCATTAGAGATAATGTTAACACTTTTCAAAATAGGGTTTAATAAAGAAAATGTCAAATTGGTGCAAATAAAATATTTACATAAAAAGTATAACAAAGAAATAAAGAGAAAATAAAAACAGCAGAGAAATAAAAAAGGGAAGAATACTTGCAATGTCCTGGTTTCAACAGAGTTCAGTCTATAAGCAAGGTGTTATTGGCTCTCATACTGTAATGTTCTGGTACCTTTGGGTACCCTAATTACTCTTTCATAAGTGTATGCACCCCACCATTCTCTTTTGATAAGGTGCGCATACACCTTTAAGACTGATGCTGTCATCACTGAGCGCCGGACTGGATGGCTATTTAGATCGCCGGCTCTCACTCACATGTTCGTTCAAACTGCTTTGTGCCTTGATGCTAACCTGTCTTGAAGCTCTCATGCTTGCAAGCATACCTCGCTGTCGGAACCACGCTGCGCTGATCCCTGTATCCCGCTACCGGATCATCCGCTCTTGCCGAACCTCTCCTCTGCTACATTGCTATTAGTGATAAGTACCCCACAGGGGAAACCTCTATAAATTTCATACTAAAGCTTACACTATCTAGCTCTGCATACTAAGGACTATTACTACATCTGCATTATCTAAGATTGCTAGCTCTTGAGCCTACTACCACCTGTTCTTGCACTGGGTTGATCTCTCTTGTATGTCCACCTGCTACTCTGTCATCTGCTACCATACATGATTGCTAAACCTATCTGCATCCCATCTGCTACTATCTTACTTTCAAGAACATTTCCTTTCAAGTGTCTGTCATCTACCATCTCTACCCAACCTGTCTCTTCAGCCTATCATCACTGTGTTACTATATACATAAGCAGAGATGTATAGTAACGAAGTAGAATTACTTAAGTACTGTACTTAAGTACCGAAATGCGGTATCTGTATTTTCCTAGAGTAGAATTTTTTTCTCCTACTTCTACTTTTACTTCACTACATTTTTTCGATGATTTTGATACTTCTACTCAAGTATTTTTTTTTTGTGCTGCATAGTTACTCGTTACTTTTAAAAAAATTACCACTGCCAGAACAGTAGATGGCAGGTTACATAAAGCTCAAAAAAATGTGTATAATGTCATTTGTAAATCAGCGCATACGAAAATAAAGGCTGTGTATAATAAAAGCTGCTATACCAAATCTTTCCAATAAAAAGAAAATATGAAACAAACAAATAAATTGTGCTACAGCGCTTAAAGTGCATCAAGAAACTACTAACAAACACAATTGGCTGTGCGAATAAAGTGCCTGTGCAATCGATATAATATCATTGTTGCGCCCAGTGCCCTGCCCACAATCCACACAGTATCAAAAATAAAGTGACATGAATGTGCTAAAGCCTAAATGCAGTGAAAATAATTATTCCCACAATGTAACAGTAAATTCAATTCATATAAAATATGACAATAAATTACAATAAAATAAGTTATGAAATAAGTTAGGTCAGGTGCGTGCAACAAGTTGAAGTGTGTAAACCTATCTATAATGAAAAGTCCATAAATGAATTCCAGTGTGCAAATCTAAAGTGTCACTTCCCTTGTCAGATGCTTCCACCTCCTTCAGTGCTCGAGTGACCGACCAACACACTTAATGGTGGTGGCACTGGTGGATAGCGTCTGGGTGGCACTGGCACTGACTGCACTGGTTCAAAAAGCCATATATATTTAATTATTTCAATTCTCAATCTCATAGGTCCTCTCCTCATAAGATATTAATAACTTAAGATTAGGTGATGAACTTCTTGGCGGCCCTGGCAGGATGACGGGGACACCCGCCACTTCTGGAGCCGAGCCGCTGTGATTCCCCAACATGTGACAAAGTGACAGCCAGGAGATCTAGTGGCTAGTAGTGCTCAACAATACCGCTTTTATATATAAAAATGAAATAAAATATACTGACTCACAATTTAGTAGTAGGTAGCGTGTAGCAGTAGGCAGCACAACTCAATTCAATCAATCCCACAGCCTCGCTCGCGCCGCGGCCTGCGGAATCACTGTCATGATCATCAAGTTAAGACCGCACTGGAGGAGCCATGCTGCCGTCTTCCCGCTCAAGGTCTCTGCCTCTAGACGTGTTGTGCGTCACTCAGACTCCACCCCTTAGGGCCCTTACTGAGAGGAGTTGTGACGCGGGCGGCCAGACGTGGGAGCAGGACTCGGAGCATTTTCTTCGTTATCTCATCTTCTTCTCTATGAGGTGAGTGAGGTGGACCGTGGAGAGGGCCTAATCCTTGCCATGGCAAATGTGCCATTTGAGAATCAAATAATCAATATAAAATATTAATATATTATATACACACGGGTCATGGGTGGCTTTTTTGAACCAAGAAGAGTGAGACTGACGGCTATGATGATTATCCGACCATCCATGGACCATAAGTGTTGTGTTGTGGTGGTGCCTGTGCTTCCTGCGGCCTGCCTCTGCCTGTGCGGCTGTGCCTGCACTGCAGTGGCCACTGGCAGTGGCACTTGACTTGAGCAAAGCAAATGAGCACTACTAGTGTGAAGGACAGGTGGTGGAAGCATGTTCTGACAAGTTCTTATAATGAAAATAATATAGACAGCTTTTTGAACCAGTGCAGTGCCAGTGCTACTAAGGTGAGAGGCAGAGAGAGAGGCTATCCAGTCCACCACTTTACTTGAGCAGATCACAGAAGAAAGGTGGAAGCATCTGACAGCAAGTGACAAGCACTTCTTAGATTGCACACTGGAATTCAGTTATGGACTTTTCGTTATAAAGTTTAGTTTACACACTTAAACTTGCACCTAACTTATTCACAATCACAACTTATTTTATTGTGGTATTGTCATATATATTTTATATGAATTAAATTTACATTGTGGGAATAATTTGCACTGCATTTAGCACAGACATGTCACTTTATTTTTGATACTGTGGGCGATGATTTTGAATACAAGAAGAATATATATAATTGCAGGCACTTTATTAGCATTTTTAGCACAGCCACTTTGTTAGTAGTTTTTGATGCATTTTTCACTTTAAGCGTTGTAGGTTTGATGAAGCTGGCCTGGCACATCATCATCAATTGAGCGAATCAAATCAAACCGCGATTAAGAAGACTGCGCATGCTCCTGTTCTGCCTTTTGATCAGCTGAAAAGATGGACAAACCAAAAACACCACCTTCCACCCCTGGCCCTTCAACTTCAAGTGATCTGCCTGGCTGTGAGAGTGAGGAAGCTCAGGAAGGAGACCACCCCTGGCTTTAAAAGGTGGATGCTTTAAAAGGGAAAGGGAGGGACATACTTTATCTATTTTTTGTTTACAAAAAGTTACAGCCTAAGGAATTGTGATTGTCCTTTAGGTTAATCATTTGAATAAATCATTTGAAATAATAAAAAACAATATGATGTTCAAACTTTTGACTTCTTTCTTTAATAACTACATAACACAGTACTTGTACTTCTACTTTCAGTACTTGAGTAGAAATTTTGTTTCAAAACTACTGGTACTTTTTACTTTTAGTACTTAAGTAGCAAATTTTTTGAAAAAAATACTTACAATACTTAAGTAAAAAAAATGTTGAATACTTTAGTACTTCTACTTAAGTAACTTTTTCTGCGAGCACTTCCACTTCTACTCAAGTCACTTTTTGATCAAGCACTTGTACTTTTACTCAAGTAGAAATTTTGAATACTTTATACAAGTCTGTACATAAGTAACTCTAGGAAACATCTTATTGAGTGTGTGTATTTACTTGCTGAATTGAGATCATCCACACATGATGAGTCATTGAGAGTTGGGAATGGTGTCTCAGCGTTTCTCTACATGACTACTGAAGTGGAATATTTCTGCAGCTGAAAATCCACATCATACATAAAACGCAGGAGCGTTACAGATTGAACGAACCCCAAATGGATTCAGCAGAAATAACCACTCAGATGACACAATTAAAACAGCAAGTACCTGCGTTAATACACGCACTTGCTGAATTAAAAGAAGACAATCAGGCTCTGTCGCAGCAGGTAATTAGACTGACACAACTTACCACTGCTCAGTCCCCTGAACCCAAAATAAATCCTCCTTTGGTATTTACAGGCGATCGCAAAAAATTTCGCGAATTTGAAAACGCATGTGAGTTACTTTTCTTGCTAAAACCCCGTACCTACCTTACTGATCACATTAAGGTTTGTACTATTATTTCTTACCTAACAGGCGATCCTCGGGCCTGGGCAGACTCTCTTTTTGAGAAAAGCGACCAGCTTCTCAACTCCTATGCCTTGTTCCTAGCAGAACTCACTAGCCTATATGATGATCCCAATAGGCAGAGTACTGCCGATCTTCAATTAAGATCCTTGAAACAAGGTGGGAGACCTGTAGAAGACTTTGACGCAGAATTCAAGAGATGGACCCTTGATTCAGAATGGAATGATGCATCTCTGAAATCCCAATTTAGGCTTGGCCTATCAGAGGCCGTTAAAGACGAGCTCGCCCGAGCGGATCTGCCAAAAACCCTGGTTGCATTGATACAACTCAGTATCACCATAGATAGAAGACTACGAGAAAGAAAGGCTGAGAAAATGGGAATGCCATTATCCAGTTCTTCTCGGATTTCGGCCGTTGACCCCGTTCCTATGGAGGTAGGAACCATACGCCCACCTCTATCAACTATGGAAAGAGCCAGAAGACGATCTGGTAATCTCTGCTTGTACTGTGCATCCCTGGATCACAAGATAAACGTCTGTCCCCTAGTCTACAAAAAGAAGGGTGAGTGTTCACATGTCCTCCTAGGGGGATTGACAACTTCAATCACTAACCCTTACCTTTCTGTTTGCTTAACATTACAGTGGGACCAGAACAGGATTACTACTAAGGCCATGATTGACACAGGATCTTGTGGAAATTATATTGACATACGTTTTGCTGCTTTAAATAAAGTTCCTATTGTTTTTAAACTTAAACCTGTCTCAGTGAGTCTTATTAACGGTGTTCCTTTATCCTCTGGTCCGATCACTGATCAGACACAGGCACTCCTAGTCACTACTAACGGGTCTCATATGGAGACCACTACCTTCGATCTAATACCTTCACCCCACTTTCCCATTGTTTTGGGACTTCCCTGGTTGCACACACATCAACCAACCATAGATTGGAAGGAACGGACCCTGACCTTCCTCTCTTGCTATTGCGAGGGTACGTGTAACCTCCCGTCTTTCGGGAAGATCCTGTCTGTGGTGACAGATGAGATTGCACCACTATGTTATCAGGATCTCTCTGAGGTTTTTCTTGAGAAAAATGCTCAAGCACTACCTCCCCATCGAGACTATGATTGTAGCATTGATCTACTCCCAAATAGCAAATTGCCGTTCAGTCATGTTTATCCTCTTTCACAGGATGAACTTTCCCATCTCAAAGACTATTTGGATGAGAATTTGGAAAAAGGTTTTATTAGACCTTCCACTTCTTCCACAGCAGCAGGACTCTTTTTTGTCCGCAATAAGGACTCAAGTCTCAGGCCTATCATCGACTATAGGCAATTGAATGCTATTACAATAAAAGATCGCTATCCTCTACCGCTTATCCCTGAGCTCATTGAGCAGGTGCGTGTAGCTACCTATTTTTCAAAATTGGACCTGAAAGGAGCATACAATCTCATTCGAATCCGTGATGGACACGAGTGGAAGACTGCATTCAGAACCAGATACGGATTGTTCGAATATCTTGTAATGCCATTCGGGCTATGCAACGCCCCTGCAGTTTTTCAACGATTTATAAACGATATTTTCGGAGACTTACTAGATGTCTGTGTTGTGGTATATCTGGACGATATACTTATATATTCACGATCCCTGTCTGAACACATAAGACATGTAAGACTAGTATTATCGAGATTGCTTGCACACAACCTTTATGTGAAACTGAAAAAATGCTTGTTTCATAAAGAAGAGGTACTGTTTCTAGGCTACATCATATCCAAAACAGGAATCGAGATGGACATGAGTAAGATATCCTGCATTCAGGATTGGCCTACACCAACCACACGCAAGGCGCTACAGCGATTCCTTGGATTTTCGAATTTCTACAGGAAGTTCATTAGAAACTTCTCTGCCATTGTGAGACCCCTCACACAGCTCACTAGCATTAAAAAAACATTCAAATGGTCAGATGA
Source organism: Pelophylax lessonae (assembly GCF_965119305.1). NCBI lineage: Eukaryota > Metazoa > Chordata > Amphibia > Anura > Ranidae > Pelophylax > Pelophylax lessonae. Next base: position 558,840,114 of record NC_138769.1, on the reverse strand, counting down.
AGCAAATAAAGCTTTTCACCTGTTAAAGACAAGGTTTACTTCTGCTCCCATACTACGCCATCCAGACCCATCCCTCCAATACATTCTGGAAGTAGATGCGTCAAACATGGCAGTAGGAGCAATACTCTCCCAACGACCAACTCACACTTCACCACTTCATCCAGTCGCCTTTTTTTTCTAAATCCCTAAGCAGTCCAGAGATAAATTACCCCGTGGGTGAAAAGGAACTGCTTGCTATAAAATTGGCTCTGGAGAATTGGCGACATCTACTCGAAGGCACCCAATTACCAATACTTATATACACGGACCATAAAAATCTCCAATATCTTCAGACTAACAAAACTCTCTCGCACCGACAGGTACGATGGTCACTATTCTTTCTAAGGTTTAACTTTCTAGTGACCTACACACCTGCAGATAAGAACAAAAGGGCGGATGCACTGTCACGACTAGCTGAAGAAAACTGCTTCGAAATCCCTTCCGTTCCTATAATACCTCACAAACGCATTATTGGAGTTGTCCGTTCCTTGAAGGAAGAGGTTTTGCATGGTATAAGTTTGGATTCACCCCCACCACAACTAAATACTGATGCAGAAGGCTTCCTCTACTACAACGACAAACTTTACATACCACCTACCATACGCACCAAGATCTTGGAATTATCGCATGATGTGCCTATGGCAGGACATATGGGTATGACAAAGACTCTTAATCTGATTACCAGGCAATTCTGGTGGCCTGACATGAAAACATCTACAGTATACAAAAATTCGTCTCTTCATGCAATGTCTGTGCCAGGTCCGAAATTGACACTACGAGACCATCTGGTCTACTATGCAGTCTACCAATACCCCAAACTCCATGGGAAGTTGTGTCCTTGGACTTTATAGTGGAATTGCCTCCTTCCAAAGGATTTAATACCATCTTAGTGTCAGTGGACCATCTGACAAAAATGTCACATTTCATTGCTATTCGCAGACTACCTTCGTCCAAACAAACGGCAGAACTCCTGATGAAACATGTCTTTAAGTTACATGGTATCCCAAAAACTCTTCTGTCTGACCGTGGATCACAATTTATTTCCAAGTTCTGGCAAGAACTATGTCACATACTACGGATCGAGCGGAAGCTCACTTCTCTTTACCATCCGCAGACCAACGGACAGACTGAAAGAGTCAACCAATGCATCAAGCAATATTTACGTTGTTACACTTCTTACCAACAGGATGATTGGGTGGATCTTCTCCCTCTGGCAGAATTTGCCTACAACAACGCAACCCACAGTACGACCAAGCAGAGTCCGTTCTACTTGAACTATGGGTTTCATCCCTCTATTCTTCCACCACGCATCCTTCCTTCAAATAACCCAGTAGCTTCAGACTATCTTACCCAAATAAAGGACTCTCTGGGTTTGCTTAATACTACCATTGCACACGCTCATAGTCAACAAAAGAAGTACTATGATCTTCGCAGAAGACCTTCTCCTCAGTACGCTATCGGTGACCTCGTTTGGCTCTCAACAAAAAATTTAAGACTGAAAATCCCTAGCAAAAAGCTTGGACCTCTGTTCTTGGGACCTTTCCCAATCAAGAAACTTATTGGAAAAGCTGCAGTACAGCTTACATTGCCAATAGACCTCAAAATACATCCCATTTTCCATGTGTCGCTACTGAAGCCCCATGTTCCTGACCAAGGAATAAGGCCTACTATCCCACCTCCTCCTCCTGTACAAGTTGAAGGTGGAGAAGAATATGAGATAAAAGAGATTCTGGATTCTCGTATCCACAGAGGAAAACTTCAGTACTTGGTTCGATGGAAGAACTATGGGCCCCAAGACGACACCTGGCTAAACACCTCTGACATACATGCCTCTAGATTAATCCGCAATTTTCATGAGAAATGTACCCAGACAAACCAGCTCCAGAGGCCTTCAGGAGCCGGCCTTAAATGGGGGGTACTGTAATGTTCTGGTACCTTTGGGTACCCTAATTACTCTTTCATAAGTGTATGCGCCCCACCATTCTCTTTTGATAAGGTGCGCATACACCTTTAAGACTGATGCTGTCATCATTGAGCGCCGGACTGGATGGCTATTTAGATCGCCGGCTCTCACTCACATGTGTTCGTTCAAACTGCTTTGTGCCTTGATGCTAACCTGTCTTGAAGCTCTCATGCTTGCAAGCATACCTCGCTGTCGGAACCACGCTGCGCTGATCCCTGTATCCCGCTACCGGATCATCCGCTCTTGCCGAACCTCTCCTCTGCTACATTGCTATTAGTGATAAGTACCCCACAGGGGAAACCTCTATAAATTTCATACTAAAGCTTACACTATCTAGCTCTGCATACTAAGGACTATTACTACATCTGCATTATCTAAGATTGCTAGCTCTTGAGCCTACTACCACCTGTTCTTGCACTGGGTTGATCTCTCTTGTATGTCCACCTGCTACTCTGTCATCTGCTACCATACATGATTGCTAAACCTATCTGCATCCCATCTGCTACTATCTTACTTTCAAGAACATTTCCTTTCAAGTGTCTGTCATCTACCATCTCTACCCAACCTGTCTCTTCAGCCTATCATCACTGTGTTACTATATACATAAGTCACTCTAGGAAACATCTTATTGAGTGTGTGTATTTACTTGCTGAATTGAGATCATCCACACATGATGAGTCATTGAGAGTTGGGAATGGTGTATCAGCGTTTCTCTACATGACTACTGAAGTGGAATATTTCTGCAGCTGAAAATCCACATCATACATAAAACGCAGGAGCGTTACACATACCTTGGTCAATTTGACCAATTAGGCGTCTGAGGGGAGGTTTCTGGGATTTCACTATGGTTAAGACTATGTCCCAGAGACCATTTTCTATAGGTACTGAAATCTCTGTGTACCTACCGGGTACAGCCTGCTAATGTGCAGATTATTATCCAGCTTGAAAGTAGCTTCTAAATAAATATAAACTTGAAAGGTTTTGAATGCCCAGTTCGCCTAGGAGAGGAATTGGGCTGGTTCTCCTCAAAGTAATTCAAGGGTAGCTGTGTTCATGAGCGCCCGCAAGGTGGGGCAAGTGCCCCCCCCCCCTCTGGAATCAGGGATTGGTAAGGTGTCTGCACATGGACATTGATTGTCCATGAGCGGTCCTTTCTGAGTCTGCTGCTCTCTAACTCACTGAGACTGTCCCTCTCTCACCCCCAATGCGATGGCTTGGGCCTCAGCTCAGTCCCTCGGCTCCAGTCTCTCCTGTGTACTGTGTAGAGAGAGATGTAGATCCAGCTGGCGCCACCCACTCAAGTGGAGTGGTGGTGGAGTACTACCTGCATGCAGAGTGATCTGTGGGACTGTCAGGGGAAGGGACTGGGCTGTGCAGCAGCCGCCCAGGTGAGGAGAAAGCAAGGGGGACTCGTGAAGTAGAATATATACAGTGGGTACGGAAAGTATTCAGACCCCCTTAAATTTTTCACTCTTTGTTATATTGCAGCCATTTGCTAAAATCATTTAAGTTCATTCTTCTTCCTCATCAATGTACACATAGCACCCCATACTGACAGAAAAACACAGAATTGTTGACATTGTTGGAGATTTATTAAAAAAGAAACACTGAAATATCACATGGTCCTAAGTATTCAGACCCTTTGCTCAGTATTTAGTAGAAGCCCCCTTTTGATCTAATACAGCCAGGAGTCTTTTTGGGAAAGATGCAACAAGTCTTTCACACCTGGATTTGGGGATCCTCTGCCATTCCTTCTTGCAGATCCTCTCCAGTTCTGTCAGGTTGGATGGTAAACGTTGGTGGACAGCCATTTTTAGGTCTCTCCAGAGAAGCTCAATTGGGTTTAAGTCAGGGCTCTGGCTGGGCCATTCAAGAACAGTCACGGAGTTGTTGTGAAGCCACTCCTTCGTTATTTTAGCTGTGTGCTTAGGGTCATTGTCTTGTTGGAAGGTAAACCTTCGGCCCAGCCTGAGGTCCAGAGCACTCTGGAGAAGGTTTTTGTCCAGGATATCCCTGTACTTGGCCGCATTAATCTTTCCCTCGATTGCAACCAGTCGTCCTGTCCCTGCAGCTGAAAAACACCCCCACAGCATGATGCTGCCACCACCATGCTTCACTGTTGGGACTGTATTGGACAGGTGATGAGCAGTGCCTGGTTTTCTCCACACATACCGCTTAGAATTAAGGCCAAAAAGTTCTATTTTGGTCTCATCAGACCAGAGAATCTTATTTCTCACCATCTTGAAGTCCTTCAGGTGTTTTTTAGCAAACTCCATGCGGGCTTTCATGTGTCTTACACTGAGGAGAGGCTTCTGTCGGGCCACTGTGCCATAAAGCCCCGACTGGTGGAGGGCTGCAGTGATGGTTGACTTTCTACAACTTTCTCCCATCTCCTGACTGCATCTCTGGAGCTCAGCCACAGTGATCTTTGGGTTCTTCTTTACCTCTCTCACCAAGGCTCTTCTCCCCCGATAGCTCAGTTTGGCCGGACGGCCAGCTCTAGGAAGGGTTCTGGTCGTCCCAAACATCTTCCATTTGAGGATTATGGAGGTCACTGTGCTCTTAGGAACCTTAAGTGCAGCAGAAATCTTTTTGTAACCTTGGCCAGATCTGTGCCTTGCCACAATTCTGTCTCTGAGCTCTTCAGGCAGTTCCTTTGACCTCATGATTCTCATTTGCTCTGACATGCATTGTGATCTGGAAGGTCTTATATAGACAGGTGTGTGGCTTTCCTAATCAAGTCCAATCAGTATAATCAAACACAGCTGGACTCAAATGAAGGTGTAGAACCATCTCAAGGATGATCAGAAGAAATGGAAAGCACCTGAGTTAAATATATGAGTGTCCCAGCAAAGGGTCTGAATACTTAGGACCATGTGATATTTCAGTTTTTCTTTTTTAATAAATCTGCAACAATGTCAACAATTCTGTGTTTTTCTGTCAGTATGGGGTGCTATGTGTACATTCATGAGGAAGAAGAATGAACTTAAATGATTTTAGAAAATGGCTGCAATATAACAAAGAGTGAAAAAATTAAGGGGGTCTGAATACTTTCCGTACCCACTGTATATATATATATTATATATATATATATATATATATATATATATAATCCATTCTTTGCAGGGGGAGAGGCCAGAGAGCCTGGAGTGTGGTGCTGCAGGAAAACCTGGGAATTCTTTTTTATATAGAGGTGGAAAAAAAGTAAGTAAGAAAACTATATAAAGGGGAATCTATTCTATGGGGGACCTACCCTGGCCTGCTCTAAAGGGGGATCTATATGGGGGAGCCTGGCCTGGTCTGCTCTAAAGGGGGATCTCTATGGGGGACCCTGGCCTGGCCTGCTCTAAAGAGGGATCTATTGGGGACCCTGGCCTGGCCTGCTCTGAAGGGGGATCTATGGGGACCCTGGCCTGCTCAAAAGGGGTCAATTTAGTCATGGCTAAATAAATATATTATTTGCAGGGAGAGCCTTGAGTACCTGGTGGTGCAGACAAACCTGGTAGCATGACGAATATAGGAGAAAAAGTTAGAGGGGTCTGATGGAAAAGAAGAGCTCAAGCAGTGGAACAAATTAACCCAGATCCTCCAAACATATTCCCTGACAAGCTGGTGGCTCCTTTTCCTATAGTGCCTGTTCAAGTGGATGGTGTATACAGGAATGTTTTTGAATACGGAAGGCTGGCAACTCAGATGCTCTTAAATAAAAGTACTTTATTTGTTATATGGGTACACAGGTACAGGCTATATGCTGCCACTTTTCGGCTTTGGAGCCTTCATAAAAGCTCCATAGCCACAACGCAGCAGCATATAGCCTGTACCTGTGTACCCATGTAACAAATAAAGTACTTTTATTTCGCATCCAAGTTGTCAACCTTCCTGATTTAAGAATTTTAACTATGGGACCTAAACGCCCTGGCTAGAGCATTAAACACCCTGGCTAGAGGATTAAAGTTCATGGACTTCCACATTAGCAATAGAGCTAGGGTAACAATTTGTTTTCTCTGTATACAGGAATGCCCTTCTGGACGCTGGGGTTCTGTTTCTCTTACTTCAGGAGATTTTATGGAAGGTTTAAAAAAGATAGCCCAACTCATCACTGAGCTCCTAGAGGCTGAAGAAGATGCAAAAGGCCTGAGAAAGTTCCAAGAGTCTATAGAAGCAAAATGGTCCGACCAATGTGATCAGGCCTTTCTTCGGTTGAAATGGAGTTTGTCCAGTGCACCAGTTTTGGCCTATGCTGACCCCCTACGAGCTGACACCAGCAGAGAAAGACTAGGTGGTATGTTGTATCAAGAACATGGCGGACGTCTGAGACCTGTTGCTTATGTGAACCGAAGCTTTACCCCATCCGAGAGAAACTATCCTACCCACAAGTTGGAGTTTTTGGCTTTGAAGTGGGCTTCCATGGACAAGCTGAAAGAATACTTGTACAGGGCAGAATCTGAGGTTAAGATAGATAGCAACCCACTCACATATGTTCTTACCCCCAAATTGGTTGCCACGGGACATCGATACTTGGAAGCACTGTCTAGGTTTTGTTTCAGTTTGAAATACTGCTCTGGAATCGGTAGTAGGGACACTGATGCTCTATCAAGAAGTCCCTATGACTCAGAGACTGTGAAGGAATAGTGGATTTGATTGAATTCAGAAGGAGTCGGGGCTTTTTTGTCAAGAAATCAAGTACAGAGACAGAGGGGCAACAGGGGCCAAAGCCATCTGAGGAAAGATCAAGCAGAAGATCCTTTCTGCTGTTTGACTTTGAAAGCCTTGGAGAATGGTCACCCAAAGCTTCTTCTAGCCACAGATCCTCACAGGTGACAGTATGTTAAAAAAAAAAAAAAAAAAACAAATTGTGAAAAAAATTGTTTTCTAAAATTTTTCTTTTTCCAAACAATTGTTACAAAAATTAGAACTTCAAAAAACTCGCCATGCCTCTTACTAATTACCTTGGACTGTCTACTTTCTAAAAAGGTGTCAGTTGTGGATTCTTTAACTTTCCTACATACTAAATATTATACACTGATTTGGATTTTTTTTTCCCCCAAAAAATTTAGCAGTATACATTTTGCCTAAATTCGAAGAAAGATTATTTATTTGCAAAAGTTTATAACACCAACAAAGTAAAACTAGAATATATCAGAATTTTCATTCTTTCATTTTTTTTTTTTAGCAAAAAAAAAAAAAAAAAACACTGGTGGTTAAATATCACCAAAAGAAAGCTCTATTTGTGTGAAAAAAAGTGACAAAAATGTAATTTGGGTACAGTGTTGCATGACTGCGGAATTGCCATTTAAAGTGTGACAGTGCTGAAACCTGAAAATTGGCCTTGGCAGGAAGGGGGTAAAAGTGATCTGCTGATCATGAGTGCAATGCTTTCCAGGCTCCTAGTAAAAATATAAATAAATGCACATTTTTTTATCTGCAAAAAGATGTGTATTTATTTATTTTTACAAAGGTGAACTTATCCTTTCATTTGTTCATTTTCCCCCAAAAAATGTGACAGAAATTCACTATGCCTCTTATTAAATACATTAGACTGTCTAATTTCCAAAAAGCGGTCATTTGGGGGTATTTCACCTGTTCTGGCATTTCAGGGCCTCGAGAAATTAGATAAGCTGTCAGTACATCAGGATACATTTTCAAATATATATGTATACGCAGTGGGATTGATTTAAATAAAGGCAAATAGACTGTGCACTTTGTGTCCCATTATTTTATTTGGTTGTTTTTTACTTTTTTTAAACTCTGGTAAATGAGTAGGAATTGGACAATGTTGTCAGTGGGTGGCTTTGGGGTGAGCTGTACCCAGTGGCGTGGCGTGGGGGGTGCAGGGGAGCCCGGGCGCAACATCTGGGGGGGCGCATCCTGCAGTGTCACTCTGTCTGACATTATATATATTACTAACATGGTGTCATCACACACTGTTTGCGGCTGCCGCCATCTTTAGGCTGGGAGATAGCCGGCGGGTGCCCTATGGCTGTAAATTGCGGGTCGAGGCGGGGCGGAGCTGGACTGTGCCTCCCCTGCCCATTGGCGTAGCGATGCAAGCGGCGGTGTGTTCTGCACAGCTCAGTCAGCTCAGCGAATCAGCAGCCTTCTTTTCACTCAGCCGCCCGGCGCTGTCACAGGAATCATTCATCTCTATCTTTCCAGTTGTGGCACTCAGCCAGCACAGAGTGAAGAGGACTGAAGAGAGAGTAGTGAGAGGTGAGGTGAGACCATGAGAGATGTTTTTCTGGACTGACAGACACACAAGGCATCTAGGGAGGGAGGAGGAGGGAGGGGGGGGCAGCCTGGACTGGAGAGCACTGACACTGGGTCAGTGAAGGGAGGTCAGTGTAGTTGTCAGTGTAGGTGTTAGTGAAGGGGTCAGTGTAGGGAGGGTCAGTGTAGGGGTGTAAGTGTAGGGGGCAGTGAAGGTGTCAGGTAGGTCAGTGTAGGAATCAGGAGGAGGGAGGGGTCGGAGCAGCCTGGACTGGAGAGCACTGACACTGGGTCAGTGAAGGTGTCAGTGTAGGTGTCAGTGAAGGGATCAGTGTAGGGGGGGGTTCAGTCTAGGGGGGTTAGTGAAGGAGGGGTAGGGAAGAAGGGGGGCCAGTGTAGGTGTCAGTGTAGGTGTCTGTGTAGGTGTCATTAAAGGGGTCAGTGAAGGGGTCAGTGTGTGGTGGGGGGGTCAGTGTAGGGGTGTAAGTGTAGGGGTCAGTGAAGGTGTCAGGTAGGTTAGTGTAGGAATCAGGAATGTCAGAGTAGGGGGTCAGTGTAGTAATAAGGTAGGTCAGTGTAGTGATCAGGGTTGGTTAGTGCAGGAATCAGGTAGGTCTATGTAGTGGTCAGGTAATTCTGTGTAGGTGTCCGTATAGTAATCGTAGGTTAGTGTAGGAAACAGGTAGGTCAGTGTAGGGGTCAGTGTAATTGTCAGGTAGGTCAGTGTAGGTGTCTGTATATAAATTAGGTAGGTCAGTGTAGTGATTAGGTTGGTTAGTGCAGGAATAAGGTAGGTCAGTGTAGGAATAAGATAGGTCAGTGTAGGTGTCTGTGTAGTGGTCAGTTAGGTCAGTGTAGTGGTCAGGTAGGTCTGTGTAGCGGTCAGGTAGGTCTGTGTAGTGGTGAGGTAGGTCTGTGTAGGTGTCAGTATAGTAATCAGGTAGGTCAGTGTAGGAATAAGATAGGTCAGTGTAAATATTTCCACAGTCAGTGTTACCAAAAAGGCTGCCATTTTCTGTAACATCAATTAGGTTTTGCAAATCAAATCTTATTGTATTTTTTTTTAGAAGCTAACTATAAGTACTATAATTAGCACCTTTAAGAGCGAAAATAGAATAGAGGTTTAGTTTGACCTCAATACCTTGTTTTAACCGGTTGCCGACTACACGCCGTGTATTTACTGCGGCAGTGTGGCTCCCCCAGGCAAACCGACGTAGGACTACGTTGGTCGCGCACCTGCAGCTAGGGGGTGAGCGCGTGCTGCGCCGGTCATCAGCGGGGAAGGTGATGCAAGGGTCAGGCGGCTCCGATTGCCGCCTGACACCCGTGATCGTTTCCCGCTGAGAGAGAAGGAAGGACAGCTGTTGTAAACACAGCTGACCGTTCTTCTTCCTGGAATGATAATAGAGCCCCTGTGATCCTTCTATATAGGATCACAGGTCTCTATGGTCATTCTACAAGTTACGCCCCCCCACAGTTAGAAACACACCCCTAGGTACATATTTAACCCCCTGATCACCCACACTGTTAACCCCTTCCCGTCCTGCCAGTGTCATTATTACAGTAACAGTGCATATTTTTAGCACTGATTACTGTAGTAATGTCACTGGTCCCCCCAAAAGTGTCAAAAATGTCAGTCAGTGGTCCGATCTGTCAGCCGCAATGTCGCAGTCCCGCCAAAAATCGCAGATCGCCACCATTACTAGTAAAAAAAAACAATAAAAATGACAAATCTTTCCCGTAGTTAGTAGACACAATAACTTTTGCGCAAACCAATCAAAATACACTTATTGCTTTTTTTTTTATTTTTTTTTTTTAACAAAAATATGTAGCAGAAAACCGATTGGCCTAAAATGTTAAACAATTTTGATTTTTACATTTTTTTGGGGGGGAATGTTATATAGCAGGATGCGAAAAATATATATTTTTATTTTTCAGAATTGTCGCTATTTTTTTGTTTATAGCGCAAAAAAAAATAAAAATCACACAGGTGATTAAATACCACCAAAAGAAAACTCTATTTGTGGGGAAAAAAGGACATCAATTTTATTTAGGTACAGCATCGAACGACGGCGCAATTGCAAAATATGGCCTGGTCATTAAGAGGGAAAATCTTCCAATCCAGAAGTGGTTAAAGAGCTGACAATCTGTTTCCATCTTCTGGCTGAACATTCTGCATTGCTTCGAAAAGAATAGAAGCCTGCCTATTGTTTTCCAAACCCAGGGGTTGGTTTACTTAAACTGGAGAGTGCAAAATCTGGGGCATCTAGAAACCAATCCACTTCCAGGTAAAATGTCTAGTCATTATTATAATCTCATTTCATCGTAGCAGTGCAAACTTTCACTAAGTGGACAGTTTTTGGGTGCAGAACTTGAAAAAATTATTTTCTCTTTTATGACTTGGGTATAATGAGGGTAAATCTATTTATATGTGTTTTGGTAAAATTATTTTTTAACAGCGCCTGACCTAGAACCCCTATTATATAATCTATACTGAATGACCCCCCCCCCCCCCCCAATCCTCTGGCATGCCCCATTAGCCTCATCTCTAGTCAGCCATAAGAAGGATGTACAGCAAAAGGGTTTAAAATGTACAATGTATTCAACCGCTCTGTCAGAGATTTACTAAGCCTTTACCTAAATCCATAAGTTGCATAAGGCTTGTGAAAAATCAATAAAACAAAATTGTATGCAGGTGAAAAGCCATTTTGATATATCTTTATGGTCGGTTTAAGAGCCATGAAAATCTCCAATAGGCGGATATAAAACATAATGAATAAATGCATGTGCTGAAACTAATAACTAATGGCATGTGCAAAAGGAGCTCAGAATACCCCAGCCGACAAACAAATTACATGGGACGCCAAGGACTAAAATATCAACAGCATCTTCGCCTCCAATGGTACCATTATTTGTAAAAAAAAGCAGTGTTGGACTTAATTCCATATATCATATTATTGCTCAGTAACTTACTTTAGATGCTACTGCTCCTTAGTGTCTTACAGCTTGATAAATATCCTCTATACATTGTTTGTGCTGAAGATTTTATATCAACTACTTGGTTAATGTGCCACTAAATCACTGCTGACACTTCCCTTCCTAGCAAGAGGAAGAGGACTCCAGAAAAATGTATTGATCTTACATGGGTAGCCAATTTGCTGGAAGTTTTATTTTAACCCTCTCCCTTTACTGCGTATGCTGTTTCCATTCTGCAAATTATAAAAGGAACCTTACCTTCACCTTATTTTAATAAATATTAAATGTAGTATGAGCCTAAAATTTATTGTATTTTATAACAAGTCACAATTGTAAAATGTTGTGGGAGCTAGAGAATTGGTTAAAGTAGGAGGCAGCACCAACTAAATGGTTACCATGGTCAGAATTTGCTTTAATTAAATAACCTATGCTAAAACTTATTATAAAAGGCAACACATCAATGTTCTTCTACAAGAGAATCCAAAGCATCAAAAGGTAGGCATGTCCTTGTTGTCCACAGCAACTGATCAGATTCCGAATTTAGCAAGTCACACCTGCAATCCTGGACAGGACAGGATCACTATAGATCAGTCTTTTCAACCAGGGTGCCATGACACCCTGGGGTGCCTTCTGGGTTCTTCAGGGGTGCCTTGACAAAATGCCAAAAAATTGCCCCAAATTGTCCAAAAATTATCAATAAGTGGTTGGATCAGATCTGCTTTCTTGTTAAACAAAGCCTCAAGTTTTTTTTTTTTTGCAGAAATAGAACCTTGGGCACTGTGTGGGCAAGATGGCAGCACCTAGGAACCAATGACATAATTAGTTGATAAGGTGAACATCTGGGGACAATATGATAGAAAGGAGTTGCATGTATGGCTCAAACAATGGTAGTAGGTAAGAATAAAACTACTTTATTGGAGTGACTCAAGATAAAATCAAAAACAACATAGATACATTGTCAAAAAAGATATTGTGACATAAATAAAAACACATGCATGTGTATAAGAGATCCGCCTTGATAGCAACAAAGTACCTCACTGAAGCTCCACCCACCTACCAAAAACGGCCCAAGTAGTAGAATGTAGGTAAGTATCCATTAAATCACAGTATGACAACCATGTACTAAATATAGTTCATTAATCATATATGGAAAACGCCTTAGATCTCTATAAATAAAAATCTTGACGGGCGCTTAATTAGGTACACGGCTGAGTGAAAGTCTGGGGCCAAAAAGAAAGGCAGTGGGAGATATAGAAAGATTAATTTCCATCCATGGAGTAGATACAATTGGCTATATTCTTTAAATCGTATCGTCAGCTCGCTACATCCATTATCATGATGCGGTCCAGATAGGGTATTCAGAGGAGGTTATGAAAATATTGCAGCAAATAGGTTCACGGAGTTAATTCCTATTGCGTGTGGTGAATAAATTCATAACGTATAATTATGACATTTGATTTTCTTTATATGTCTATACTCTCTGAAATTCAACACAATATTTTTCCAAGTAATGAAAGAACAGTTAGTTTAGGAGGAATTATTCCAACATAGTTGATCAGTGTGGACCCTCCAAGTTTGATTTGTTCACAGAAGGTTTACCATAGTGAAGGTGCATCAGATTTCAGGTGGTTCATAGGACAAACTGACAACATGAAAGCAGCAGCACATGAAGCACATATAGTTAGCTGATTGCTATTCAAACTCTGTGTTGCCTTTTATTCTCCTGATTTGAAGGTTTAGTCTATAATGAGGTATTATTCCACTCACATGTAGAGAGTATGTGGACCCTCATTGGTAATTTTAAGGCACGGAGAGAAGGCTGCACATATGTTTGATAGAAGTATCAAAAGCAGTCTAAAGCAGCAGAAAAATTTTGCAAGCAATTGACAGAACTGGTTATATGGATATGTTAGTATCCTGAACTCACATGTCCGGACAGGATGTATACATGCCGAATCCCTCCGGATGTCTCTGTCGATAGATGCAAGATAGTCCAAGTGTCCTCGAAATAAATGTGCTTGGTTATCAGAGTGGATGTTTAAGCCGGGTGGACGGAGGATGGCCGATCAACTTCCTATGGTCCGGGAGGAATGTTTGGTGTATATTAGCCGCTTGATCCGGCAGATAAATTTGTCTCCCGTGCTCATAAGTGGTGATGGCGTGCCTTCCGGGTTAGGTGGGTGGAGCTGTCGTCGTGAGGTCTATGGTGCGTCTGACGTCAACGCGTTTCGCGTGACGCAGCACGCTTCTTCAGGACGTAGAGAACGTGAAGCACGTCAGTCCTTTTATACCTGATCCATGATATTCATCGTATTTTATCACTCAAGGGGTCAGGTTATGTGCAATCACGCAAGGTTGACCTCTAGTGGACGGAATATAAACTCCAATACTTAAAGTTCCATATATCATTTCATTTTAAACTAACGGTACTTTAGTTAATTGGAAATTTGAAGATCTGCCTTTGTATATTGAGGCAGATAGAAGGAATATAATATTAAAAAATTATTTTATTTTAATTTCTCTGTAGATAATTTTCATATCTCTTTAACTAATTGATTACTTTAGAGAAGAGGGAGGAGAGAAGACGTATGTAGACCTCATTTTGTCATATAACAAATATATGGATTACAAGTTATAGAAAGTGTCTGAGGATATAAAAATAGACTATAGCCAGTACCTAAATTAATAACCTGCATTCATGGTCAAACATATAGCAGGATAATTCATATAGTTTATATATACCAATACAGCCATATGATACTGACTAAATCTTTAATTATTCCCCTATGATGTATTTATGTTTACCGTTATCTATTAATATACCTCAACATTTACAAAATATTTGCAAATGTAAATTGGGATTTATCAAAAGATTTAATATTGATGATGCAGGGTAGTGTTATCTATTTATCACCTCCTATATCGAATATATGAATGCATGTTAGATGAAATGGCATTGAGGAATATATAGGTCAATCAAGAGATATATATATGTGTTATTGGCTATAGCCTATAGATGTTATGACGAGGCAGATTGGTTTTCCTTATTGATTAAGGAATACCCCTAGATTCAATTCTGTGTTCAGACCATGAGGCACTAGGGTCCCTAGTCTGAATATCCAGGCCTTTTCTCTTTGAAGAAGGATCTTATCAAAATCTCCTCGTCGAGGAGGTAGATCCAATGCAAAGAACCCCTTCACCTTTATGCCTTTTATGTTGTTATTATGTTTTTCCTGAAAATGAAGTGCCAATGGGGTTTCTTCTTTGAGTCTTATACTCTTTAGGTGTTCTCCAATCCTTATTTTGAGCTGTCTCTTTGTTTTTCCGATATATAGTTTTTTGCATGGACATTCTATTGAGTAGAGTACTCGCGATGTACTGCAATTGATGAAACGTTTTATGGAAAAAGTTTTAGAGCCATCGGCATTAGAGAAGATGTCTGTTTTTTCGACATATCTACAGATGCCACAGTGGCCACAGGGGAACATCCCTTTAAGAGGGGGGAGGTCTGTGAGCCAAGTGTGTTTCGCTTTTCTTTTAAATTCTGAGTGAACTAAAAAGTCACTCAGATTGTTGGCTCTTTTTGCTACCAACAGTGGCCGTGGTCCCACTATTTCTCCTATTTTGTTGGCTCTTTGTAGAATATGCCAATGGTTTTCAAGAATCTTTTTAACATTTTGCCATTGAGCTCCGTATTTAGTAATTAACCTGGGGTAATTGGTTGATGTCGATTTCGGTGTCAATTCTGGGTTTAGAATGTCCTGTCTAGTACGCTGACCAGCTAGTTTTTTGGCTCTTCTTAACGTTCTATGTGAATAGCCCCTCTCCCTGAATCTCGAGTAGAGGTCTGCGGCCTCATTTCTATATTCCTTGGGGTCTGAGCAATTTCTTTTAACCCTAATGAATTGTCCGACTGGTATACCTCGTTTCAAAGTTTCTGGATGGTAGCTGTCGGCACAGAGTAGGGTGTTTGCAGCCGTTTCTTTTCTATAAGTAGATGTTATTAGATGGCCTTGATTTATCTTTATTTTTAAATCTAGAAATGAGATTTGGGAGGGATCTGCAGTGTAAGTAAGTTTTATGTTTCTCGTGTTACTATTTAATTCTATGATGAATTCGTCCAGATCTTTCATTGAGCCTGTCCAGAGTACCAAAATGTCGTCGATGTACCTCAGCCATGTTTTAGCATGGCTGAGGTACATCAAGGAAGCATAAATGGTCTCTTCCTCCCAGAGTCCTAAATGAAGACAAGCATAGGATGGGGCCCATGGTGCACCCATTGCTGTTCCACGAATTTGTTGAAAGTTATTTCCAAGAAATTGAAAGAAATTGTTGTTTAGTGCAAATTCGAGAATTTCTATCAAAAACTCATTTTGTGCTCCATATAAAGGATATTTTTTCTCCAAGAAATGATGTACAGCAAGTATACCCCATTCGTTGGGTATAGATGTGTATAGTGATTCCACATCTATACCAACTAAGATTGAACCATCAGGGACCTCCAGATCTTGGATTTTATGGAGTACATCTCCAGTATCCCTAACATAGGAGGGCAAGTCAATCACCAAATCTTTTATAAAAGAATCTAAGTATTTTCCCAACCTTTCAAGAGGCCCTCCCACTGCCGATACAATAGGTCGACCTGGGGGATTACATGGGTCTTTATGAAGTTTGGGGAGTATATAGAAGGTCGGTAGATTAAAATCCTTAACCTCTAAATACTCTTTTTCCTTTTTGGTGATCAAATTGGCCTCCAATGCCAGGGATAGTTTAAACTGGATTACTTTGGCTAGATTAGTGAAGGGGTTGCTGTCTAATTTCTTATAGGTGTCACTGTCCGAGAGTAGTCGAGATATCTCAGCTTCGTAGCTAGTCTCGGACAGGAGTACTACATTACCCCCTTTGTCACTTCTTTTTATAACTATGCCTTCTGTTGTTTTTAATTCATCTAGAGCTTGTCTTTCTGGACCTGAAAGGTTATCAGAGCCCAGGAGACTCCACTCTAGCTTGGAGAGGTCTTGTTCTACCAACATTAAAAAGGTACTTAACCATTTGTTGCTTGAAAATTTAGGCATAATTAATGATTTAATCTGAAGCTGACATTTTCTACGTGATATATTGTGTATCATTTCATCTTCTTCCTCATTGGCTTCTTCATATAGTGATTCAAGTATCTCCAAGGCTTCCTTATCACAAGGGTCTGGTGGATCTAGGGTTTTTTCCTTTTCCTCAATGGTTTGGTTGTTATGGTAAAGTGAGGCTAAATATATTTTACGAAGGAATAAACACAGATCTTTGTATACCTCGAAGTGATCCATTTTTGATGTAGGGGAAAATGACAATCCTTTTTGTAAGAGAGAAATATGGGAATCTTTAAGTGGAAAATTAGAGAGGTTTACCACTTTAGAGTCAGTTAAATTTATAGTTGTTGTCCCTAAGATATCAGACTCGGCCCCTATTGTCTCTGTATTTTCTGTGATCGTGTCCTGCCTTCCTGTTGGGGACCTGTATCCATATCTTTTCCTCCTTTTCCTCCTCTTTTTCCTTTTTTGGTGTTGGATTTTAGAATGCCCTTTGGTGGAGGGGGGGAGGGGGAGGGGATTCCTCCTCCTCCGTGGAGTTCTGCCCTAAAAAACGAACCGATCTGTCATCTTCGTCCTCACTCCCGGATTGACCAGAGCGATGACGTGATTCAGATCTATTTGCTCTGCGTCTTGAGCGACTCCTTCTGTTTCTACCGTTTAGATCAAAGATTTCACCCTTGGTCCAATCTCCCAAATCTCTTTGGAATTTTGATTTTTTTGTATTCCTAAGAGTTTTTTGTGACTTTTCAATTTCTTTCTTTAATTGATCATTAAATTTATCGAAGTCTTCTAAATTTTTAAGAGGTTCTAATTTCTCCTGTGTATTTTTAATCTCCTCCTCCAGAGTTATAAGTTGCAATTTCTCCTCTTCTACTATTAATTTCATAATTGCAATCCCGTGCAATATGCATTGGGCTTTCCATTTCTCCAGAAATCTCTCGGTATGGAGATGAGCAGCCGGGATCACTCTCTCCCTGAGTCCTCTGGGAATAATACCCTGATCAATATAGGACTCAAGGGAGAGAATGTCCCATTTTCTACTCAGAGAGCGTATAGTGAAACGCTTGTGCTCTCTGAATAGAGTTTTTAGAGTTTCATCAGAATTTTCCTCTATATTGGGGTCTTTATTGAATACCGCTCTGATTTCGTCATCCAGAGAATCTCCGATAACGAATGCCATAGTCCTTATATGTATATATGAAACAGAGAGGAGTTGGATATTTATATTCTCTATAATGTAATTAGCTTCACCTTAGTAGACTGTAGGTTCACCAATTTATGGTGAGTGGGAAGATTGGAGGAGATCAAGTTATCTATTGAATTATAATTTATGATGCATGTTTTAGAACTAAAGGGGGAGCTTTTTTGGTAAATAATGGGGACCAAGTTTAGGGAAGAAGAATATAATAATTATAGTTTGGGAAAGAAGTTGACCTCTTCTCTACCTGTGCATCCTGGAAAAACCAAATATAAATTTTATTGTATCCCTATAAAAATATTGTGATTCAAATGTAGCAAAAAAAGAAATAACAAAAAATAGAGACTATGAATATAAGAGCTAAACTATTCCGTCCACGTAGTTATATGTCACATAATTACCATATATCAATATTTCACTTAAAAGGAATAATGTATGCAAATATATGTATCAATGATGGTAGTTTTATCCTGTTCTCCAAAAGAGTATATAATTGTCACATAATGGTCCTGTAGGAATTGATTCTTGGTGAATCAGAGAAATGACATAATCAAAAATAAGGGGAGGGGGGAGTGGGACGGACCAATATAATTCCCACACTTCCTAGATTTATCAGGGATGTAGTGGGATGTGACGTAAATAGTGAATAATACCTACGTTACCAATCGACGTGTTGCCGGTGAGCCAAGCAACTATATAACATATGGAAAAATATGATAGAAAGGAGTTGCATGTATGGCTCAAACAATGGTAGTAGGTAAGAAAAAAACTACTTTATTGGAGTGACTCAAGATAAAATCAAAAACAACATAGATACATTGTCAAAAAAGATATTGTGACATAAATAAAAACACATGCATGTGTATAAGAGATCCGCCTTGATAGCAACAAAGTACCTCACTGAAGCTCCACCCACCTACCAAAAACGGCCCAAGTAGTAGAATGTAGGTAAGTATCCATTAAATCACAGTATGACAACCATGTACTAAATATAGTTCATTAATCATATATGGAAAACGCCTTAGATCTCTATAAATAAAAATCTTGACGGGCGCTTAATTAGGTACACGGCTGAGTGAAAGTCTGGGGCCAAAAAGAAAGGCAGTGGGAGATATAGAAAGATTAATTTCCATCCATGGAGTAGATACAATTGGCTATATTCTTTAAATCGTATCGTCAGCTCGCTACATCCATTATCATGATGCGGTCCAGATAGGGTATTCAGAGGAGGTTATGAAAATATTGCAGCAAATAGGTTCACGGAGTTAATTCCTATTGCGTGTGGTGAATAAATTCATAACGTATAATTATGACATTTGATTTTCTTTATATGTCTATACTCTCTGAAATTCAACACAATATTTTTCCAAGTAATGAAAGAACAGTTCGTTTAGGAGGAATTATTCCAACATAGTTGATCAGTGTGGACCCTCCAAGTTTGATTTGTTCACAGAAGGTTTACCATAGTGAAGGTGCATCAGATTTCAGGTGGTTCATAGGACAAACTGACAACATGAAAGCAGCAGCACATGAAGCACATATAGTTAGCTGATTGCTATTCAAACTCTGTGTTGCCTTTTATTCTCCTGATTTGAAGGTTTAGTCTATAATGAGGTATTATTCCACTCACATGTAGAGAGTATGTGGACCCTCATTGGTAATTTTAAGGCACGGAGAGAAGGCTGCACATATGTTTGATAGAAGTATCAAAAGCAGTCTAAAGCAGCAGAAAAATTTTGCAAGCAATTGACAGAACTGGTTATATGGATATGTTAGTATCCTGAACTCACATGTCCGGACAGGATGTATACATGCCGAATCCCTCCGGATGTCTCTGTCGATAGATGCAAGATAGTCCAAGTGTCCTCGAAATAAATGTGCTTGGTTATCAGAGTGGATGTTTAAGCCGGGTGGACGGAGGATGGCCGATCAACTTCCTATGGTCCGGGAGGAATGTTTGGTGTATATTAGCCGCTTGATCCGGCAGATAAATTTGTCTCCCGTGCTCATAGGTGGTGATGGCGTGCCTTCCGGGTTAGGTGGGTGGAGCTGTCGTCGTGAGGTCTATGGTGCGTCTGACGTCAACGCGTTTCGCGTGACGCAGCACGCTTCTTCAGGACGTAGAGAACGTGAAGCACGTCAGTCCTTTTATACCTGATCCATGATATTCATCGTATTTTATCACTCAAGGGGTCAGGTTATGTGCAATCACGCAAGGTTGACCTCTAGTGGACGGAATATAAACTCCAATACTTAAAGTTCCATATATCATTTCATTTTAAACTAACGGTACTTTAGTTAATTGGAAATTTGAAGATCTGCCTTTGTATATTGAGGCAGATAGAAGGAATATAATATTAAAAAATTATTTTATTTTAATTTCTCTGTAGATAATTTTCATATCTCTTTAACTAATTGATTACTTTAGAGAAGAGGGAGGAGAGAAGACGTATGTAGACCTCATTTTGTCATATAACAAATATATGGATTACAAGTTATAGAAAGTCTCTGAGGATATAAAAATAGACTATAGCCAGTACCTAAATTAATAACCTGCATTCATGGTCAAACATATAGCAGGATAATTCATATAGTTTATATATACCAATACAGCCATATGATACTGACTAAATCTTTAATTATTCCCCTATGATGTATTTATGTTTACCGTTATCTATTAATATACCTCAACATTTACAAAATATTTGCAAATGTAAATTGGGATTTATCAAAAGATTTAATATTGATGATGCAGGGTAGTGTTATCTATTTATCACCTCCTATATCGAATATATGAATGCATGTTAGATGAAATGGCATTGAGGAATATATAGGTCAATCAAGAGATATATATATGTGTTATTGGCTATAGCCTATAGATGTTATGACGAGGCAGATTGGTTTTCCTTATTGATTAAGGAATACCCCTAGATTCAATTCTGTGTTCAGACCATGAGGCACTAGGGTCCCTAGTCTGAATATCCAGGCCT
This sequence comes from Pelophylax lessonae, assembly GCF_965119305.1. Lineage (NCBI taxonomy): Eukaryota > Metazoa > Chordata > Amphibia > Anura > Ranidae > Pelophylax > Pelophylax lessonae. The sequence continues at coordinate 558,819,657 of NC_138769.1, read as the reverse complement.
TTTCTCTTTGAAGAAGGATCTTATCAAAATCTCCTCGTCGAGGAGGTAGATCCAATGCAAAGAACCCCTTCACCTTTATGCCTTTTATGTTGTTATTATGTTTTTCCTGAAAATGAAGTGCCAATGGGGTTTCTTCTTTGAGTCTTATACTCTTTAGGTGTTCTCCAATCCTTATTTTGAGCTGTCTCTTTGTTTTTCCGATATATAGTTTTTTGCATGGACATTCTATTGAGTAGAGTACTCGCGATGTACTGCAATTGATGAAACGTTTTATGGAAAAAGTTTTAGAGCCATCGGCATTAGAGAAGATGTCTGTTTTTTCGACATATCTACAGATGCCACAGTGGCCACAGGGGAACATCCCTTTAAGAGGGGGGAGGTCTGTGAGCCAAGTGTGTTTCGCTTTTCTTTTAAATTCTGAGTGAACTAAAAAGTCACTCAGATTGTTGGCTCTTTTTGCTACCAACAGTGGCCGTGGTCCCACTATTTCTCCTATTTTGTTGGCTCTTTGTAGAATATGCCAATGGTTTTCAAGAATCTTTTTAACATTTTGCCATTGAGCTCCGTATTTAGTAATTAACCTGGGGTAATTGGTTGATGTCGATTTCGGTGTCAATTCTGGGTTTAGAATGTCCTGTCTAGTACGCTGACCAGCTAGTTTTTTGGCTCTTCTTAACGTTCTATGTGAATAGCCCCTCTCCCTGAATCTCGAGTAGAGGTCTGCGGCCTCATTTCTATATTCCTTGGGGTCTGAGCAATTTCTTTTAACCCTAATGAATTGTCCGACTGGTATACCTCGTTTCAAAGTTTCTGGATGGTAGCTGTCGGCACAGAGTAGGGTGTTTGCAGCCGTTTCTTTTCTATAAGTAGATGTTATTAGATGGCCTTGATTTATCTTTATTTTTAAATCTAGAAATGAGATTTGGGAGGGATCTGCAGTGTAAGTAAGTTTTATGTTTCTCGTGTTACTATTTAATTCTATGATGAATTCGTCCAGATCTTTCATTGAGCCTGTCCAGAGTACCAAAATGTCGTCGATGTACCTCAGCCACTAAAGTACCGTTAGTTTAAAATGAAATGATATATGGAACTTTAAGTATTGGAGTTTATATTCCGTCCACTAGAGGTCAACCTTGCGTGATTGCACATAACCTGACCCCTTGAGTGATAAAATACGATGAATATCATGGATCAGGTATAAAAGGACTGACGTGCTTCACGTTCTCTACGTCCTGAAGAAGCGTGCTGCGTCACGCGAAACGCGTTGACGTCAGACGCACCATAGACCTCACGACGACAGCTCCACCCACCTAACCCGGAAGGCACGCCATCACCACTTATGAGCACGGGAGACAAATTTATCTGCCGGATCAAGCGGCTAATATACACCAAACATTCCTCCCGGACCATAGGAAGTTGATCGGCCATCCTCCGTCCACCCGGCTTAAACATCCACTCTGATAACCAAGCACATTTATTTCGAGGACACTTGGACTATCTTGCATCTATCGACAGAGACATCCGGAGGGATTCGGCATGTATACATCCTGTCCGGACATGTGAGTTCAGGATACTAACATATCCATATAACCAGTTCTGTCAATTGCTTGCAAAATTTTTCTGCTGCTTTAGACTGCTTTTGATACTTCTATCAAACATATGTGCAGCCTTCTCTCCGTGCCTTAAAATTACCAATGAGGGTCCACATACTCTCTACATGTGAGTGGAATAATACCTCATTATAGACTAAACCTTCAAATCAGGAGAATAAAAGGCAACACAGAGTTTGAATAGCAATCAGCTAACTATATGTGCTTCATGTGCTGCTGCTTTCATGTTGTCAGTTTGTCCTATGAACCACCTGAAATCTGATGCACCTTCACTATGGTAAACCTTCTGTGAACAAATCAAACTTGGAGGGTCCACACTGATCAACTATGTTGGAATAATTCCTCCTAAACGAACTGTTCTTTCATTACTTGGAAAAATATTGTGTTGAATTTCAGAGAGTATAGACATATAAAGAAAATCAAATGTCATAATTATACGTTATGAATTTATTCACCACACGCAATAGGAATTAACTCCGTGAACCTATTTGCTGCAATATTTTCATAACCTCCTCTGAATACCCTATCTGGACCGCATCATGATAATGGATGTAGCGAGCTGACGATACGATTTAAAGAATATAGCCAATTGTATCTACTCCATGGATGGAAATTAATCTTTCTATATCTCCCACTGCCTTTCTTTTTGGCCCCAGACTTTCACTCAGCCGTGTACCTAATTAAGCGCCCGTCAAGATTTTTATTTATTTATAGAGATCTAAGGCGTTTTCCATATATGATTAATGAACTATATTTAGTACATGGTTGTCATACTGTGATTTAATGGATACTTACCTACATTCTACTACTTGGGCCGTTTTTGGTAGGTGGGTGGAGCTTCAGTGAGGTACTTTGTTGCTATCAAGGCGGATCTCTTATACACATGCATGTGTTTTTATTTATGTCACAATATCTTTTTTGACAATGTATCTATGTTGTTTTTGATTTTATCTTGAGTCACTCCAATAAAGTAGTTTTTTTCTTACCTACTACCATTGTTTGAGCCATACATGCAACTCCTTTCTATCATATTTTTCCATATGTTATATAGTTGCTTGGCTCACCGGCAACACGTCGATTGGTAACGTAGGTATTATTCACTATTTACGTCACATCCCACTACATCCCTGATAAATCTAGGAAGTGTGGGAATTATATTGGTCCGTCCCACTCCCCCCTCCCCTTATTTTTGATTATGTCATTTCTCTGATTCACCAAGAATCAATTCCTACAGGACCATTATGTGACAATTATATACTCTTTTGGAGAACAGGATAAAACTACCATCATTGATACATATATTTGCATACATTATTCCTTTTAAGTGAAATATTGATATATGGTAATTATGTGACATATAACTACGTGGACGGAATAGTTTAGCTCTTATATTCATAGTCTCTATTTTTTGTTATTTCTTTTTTTGCTACATTTGAATCACGATATTTTTATAGGGATACAATAAAATTTATATTTGGTTTTTCCAGGATGCACAGGTAGAGAAGAGGTCAACTTCTTTCCCAAACTATAATTATTATATTCTTCTTCCCTAAACTTGGTCCCCATTATTTACCAAAAAAGCTCCCCCTTTAGTTCTAAAACATGCATCATAAATTATAATTTAATAGATAACTTGATCTCCTCCAATCTTCCCACTCACCATAAATTGGTGAACCTACAGTCTACTAAGGTGAAGCTAATTACATTATAGAGAATATAAATATCCAACTCCTCTCTGTTTCATATATACATATAAGGACTATGGCATTCGTTATCGGAGATTCTCTGGATGACGAAATCAGAGCGGTATTCAATAAAGACCCCAATATAGAGGAAAATTCTGATGAAACTCTAAAAACTCTATTCAGAGAGCACAAGCGTTTCACTATACGCTCTCTGAGTAGAAAATGGGACATTCTCTCCCTTGAGTCCTATATTGATCAGGGTATTATTCCCAGAGGACTCAGGGAGAGAGTGATCCCGGCTGCTCATCTCCATACCGAGAGATTTCTGGAGAAATGGAAAGCCCAATGCATATTGCACGGGATTGCAATTATGAAATTAATAGTAGAAGAGGAGAAATTGCAACTTATAACTCTGGAGGAGGAGATTAAAAATACACAGGAGAAATTAGAACCTCTTAAAAATTTAGAAGACTTCGATAAATTTAATGATCAATTAAAGAAAGAAATTGAAAAGTCACAAAAAACTCTTAGGAATACAAAAAATCAAAATTCCAAAGAGATTTGGGAGATTGGACCAAGGGTGAAATCTTTGATCTAAACGGTAGAAACAGAAGGAGTCGCTCAAGACGCAGAGCAAATAGATCTGAATCACGTCATCGCTCTGGTCAATCCGGGAGTGAGGACGAAGATGACAGATCGGTTCGTTTTTTAGGGCAGAACTCCACGGAGGAGGAGGAATCCCCTCCCCCCTCCCCCCCTCCACCAAAGGGCATTCTAAAATCCAACACCAAAAAAGGAAAAAGAGGAGGAAAAGGAGGAAAAGATATGGATACAGGTCCCCAACAGGAAGGCAGGACACGATCACAGAAAATACAGAGACAATAGGGGCCGAGTCTGATATCTTAGGGACAACAACTATAAATTTAACTGACTCTAAAGTGGTAAACCTCTCTAATTTTCCACTTAAAGATTCCCATATTTCTCTCTTACAAAAAGGATTGTCATTTTCCCCTACATCAAAAATGGATCACTTCGAGGTATACAAAGATCTGTGTTTATTCCTTCGTAAAATATATTTAGCCTCACTTTACCATAACAACCAAACCATTGAGGAAAAGGAAAAAACCCTAGATCCACCAGACCCTTGTGATAAGGAAGCCTTGGAGATACTTGAATCACTATATGAAGAAGCCAATGAGGAAGAAGATGAAATGATACACAATATATCACGTAGAAAATGTCAGCTTCAGATTAAATCATTAATTATGCCTAAATTTTCAAGCAACAAATGGTTAAGTACCTTTTTAATGTTGGTAGAACAAGACCTCTCCAAGCTAGAGTGGAGTCTCCTGGGCTCTGATAACCTTTCAGGTCCAGAAAGACAAGCTCTAGATGAATTAAAAACAACAGAAGGCATAGTTATAAAAAGAAGTGACAAAGGGGGTAATGTAGTACTCCTGTCCGAGACTAGCTACGAAGCTGAGATATCTCGACTACTCTCGGACAGTGACACCTATAAGAAATTAGACAGCAACCCCTTCACTAATCTAGCCAAAGTAATCCAGTTTAAACTATCCCTGGCATTGGAGGCCAATTTGATCACCAAAAAGGAAAAAGAGTATTTAGAGGTTAAGGATTTTAATCTACCGACCTTCTATATACTCCCCAAACTTCATAAAGACCCATGTAATCCCCCAGGTCGACCTATTGTATCGGCAGTGGGAGGGCCTCTTGAAAGGTTGGGAAAATACTTAGATTCTTTTATAAAAGATTTGGTGATTGACTTGCCCTCCTATGTTAGGGATACTGGAGATGTACTCCATAAAATCCAAGATCTGGAGGTCCCTGATGGTTCAATCTTAGTTGGTATAGATGTGGAATCACTATACACATCTATACCCAACGAATGGGGTATACTTGCTGTACATCATTTCTTGGAGAAAAAATATCCTTTATATGGAGCACAAAATGAGTTTTTGATAGAAATTCTCGAATTTGCACTAAACAACAATTTCTTTCAATTTCTTGGAAATAACTTTCAACAAATTCGTGGAACAGCAATGGGTGCACCATGGGCCCCATCCTATGCTTGTCTTCATTTAGGACTCTGGGAGGAAGAGACCATTTATGCTTCCTTGATGTACCTCAGCCATGCTAAAACATGGCTGAGGTACATCGACGACATTTTGGTACTCTGGACAGGCTCAATGAAAGATCTGGACGAATTCATCATAGAATTAAATAGTAACACGAGAAACATAAAACTTACTTACACTGCAGATCCCTCCCAAATCTCATTTCTAGATTTAAAAATAAAGATAAATCAAGGCCATCTAATAACATCTACTTATAGAAAAGAAACGGCTGCAAACACCCTACTCTGTGCCGACAGCTACCATCCAGAAACTTTGAAACGAGGTATACCAGTCGGACAATTCATTAGGGTTAAAAGAAATTGCTCAGACCCCAAGGAATATAGAAATGAGGCCGCAGACCTCTACTCGAGATTCAGGGAGAGGGGCTATTCACATAGAACGTTAAGAAGAGCCAAAAAACAAGCTGGTCAGCGTACTAGACAGGACATTCTAAACCCAGAATTGACACCGAAATCGACATCAACCAATTACCCCAGGTTAATTACTAAATACGGAGCTCAATGGCAAAATGTTAAAAAGATTCTTGAAAACCATTGGCATATTCTACAAAGAGCCAACAAAATAGGAGAAATAGTGGGACCACGGCCACTGTTGGTAGCAAAAAGAGCCAACAATCTGAGTGACTTTTTAGTTCACTCAGAATTTAAAAGAAAAGCGAAACACACTTGGCTCACAGACCTCCCCCCTCTTAAAGGGATGTTCCCCTGTGGCCACTGTGGCATCTGTAGATATGTCGAAAAAACAGACATCTTCTCTAATGCCGATGGCTCTAAAACTTTTTCCATAAAACGTTTCATCAATTGCAGTACATCGCGAGTACTCTACTCAATAGAATGTCCATGCAAAAAACTATATATCGGAAAAACAAAGAGACAGCTCAAAATAAGGATTGGAGAACACCTAAAGAGTATAAGACTCAAAGAAGAAACCCCATTGGCACTTCATTTTCAGGAAAAACATAATAACAACATAAAAGGCATAAAGGTGAAGGGGTTCTTTGCATTGGATCTACCTCCTCGACGAGGAGATTTTGATAAGATCCTTCTTCAAAGAGAAAAGGCCTGGATATTCAGACTAGGGACCCTAGTGCCTCATGGTCTGAACACAGAATTGAATCTAGGGGTATTCCTTAATCAATAAGGAAAACCAATCTGCCTCGTCATAACATCTATAGGCTATAGCCAATAACACATATATATATCTCTTGATTGACCTATATATTCCTCAATGCCATTTCATCTAACATGCATTCATATATTCGATATAGGAGGTGATAAATAGATAACACTACCCTGCATCATCAATATTAAATCTTTTGATAAATCCCAATTTACATTTGCAAATATTTTGTAAATGTTGAGGTATATTAATAGATAACGGTAAACATAAATACATCATAGGGGAATAATTAAAGATTTAGTCAGTATCATATGGCTGTATTGGTATATATAAACTATATGAATTATCCTGCTATATGTTTGACCATGAATGCAGGTTATTAATTTAGGTACTGGCTATAGTCTATTTTTATATCCTCAGACACTTTCTATAACTTGTAATCCATATATTTGTTATATGACAAAATGAGGTCTACATACGTCTTCTCTCCTCCCTCTTCTCTAAAGTAATCAATTAGTTAAAGAGATATGAAAATTATCTACAGAGAAATTAAAATAAAATAATTTTTTAATATTATATTCCTTCTATCTGCCTCAATATACAAAGGCAGATCTTCAAATTTCCAATTAACTAAAGTACCGTTAGTTTAAAATGAAATGATATATGGAACTTTAAGTATTGGAGTTTATATTCCGTCCACTAGAGGTCAACCTTGCGTGATTGCACATAACCTGACCCCTTGAGTGATAAAATACGATGAATATCATGGATCAGGTATAAAAGGACTGACGTGCTTCACGTTCTCTACGTCCTGAAGAAGCGTGCTGCGTCACGCGAAACGCGTTGACGTCAGACGCACCATAGACCTCACAACGACAGCTCCACCCACCTAACCCGGAAGGCACGCCATCACCACTTATGAGCACGGGAGACAAATTTATCTGCCGGATCAAGCGGCTAATATACACCAAACATTCCTCCCGGACCATAGGAAGTTGATCGGCCATCCTCCGTCCACCCGGCTTAAACATCCACTCTGATAACCAAGCACATTTATTTCGAGGACACTTGGACTATCTTGCATCTATCGACAGAGACATCCGGAGGGATTCGGCATGTATACATCCTGTCCGGACATGTGAGTTCAGGATACTAACATATCCATATAACCAGTTCTGTCAATTGCTTGCAAAATTTTTCTGCTGCTTTAGACTGCTTTTGATACTTCTATCAAACATATGTGCAGCCTTCTCTCCGTGCCTTAAAATTACCAATGAGGGTCCACATACTCTCTACATGTGAGTGGAATAATACCTCATTATAGACTAAACCTTCAAATCAGGAGAATAAAAGGCAACACAGAGTTTGAATAGCAATCAGCTAACTATATGTGCTTCATGTGCTGCTGCTTTCATGTTGTCAGTTTGTCCTATGAACCACCTGAAATCTGATGCACCTTCACTATGGTAAACCTTCTGTGAACAAATCAAACTTGGAGGGTCCACACTGATCAACTATGTTGGAATAATTCCTCCTAAACGAACTGTTCTTTCATTACTTGGAAAAATATTGTGTTGAATTTCAGAGAGTATAGACATATAAAGAAAATCAAATGTCATAATTATACGTTATGAATTTATTCACCACACGCAATAGGAATTAACTCCGTGAACCTATTTGCTGCAATATTTTCATAACCTCCTCTGAATACCCTATCTGGACCGCATCATGATAATGGATGTAGCGAGCTGACGATACGATTTAAAGAATATAGCCAATTGTATCTACTCCATGGATGGAAATTAATCTTTCTATATCTCCCACTGCCTTTCTTTTTGGCCCCAGACTTTCACTCAGCCGTGTACCTAATTAAGCGCCCGTCAAGATTTTTATTTATAGAGATCTAAGGCGTTTTCCATATATGATTAATGAACTATATTTAGTACATGGTTGTCATACTGTGATTTAATGGATACTTACCTACATTCTACTACTTGGGCCGTTTTTGGTAGGTGGGTGGAGCTTCAGTGAGGTACTTTGTTGCTATCAAGGCGGATCTCTTATACACATGCATGTGTTTTTATTTATGTCACAATATCTTTTTTGACAATGTATCTATGTTGTTTTTGATTTTATCTTGAGTCACTCCAATAAAGTAGTTTTTTTCTTACCTACTACCATTGTTTGAGCCATACATGCAACTCCTTTCTATCATATTTTTCCATATGTTATATAGTTGCTTGGCTCACCGGCAACACGTCGATTGGTAACGTAGGTATTATTCACTATTTACGTCACATCCCACTACATCCCTGATAAATCTAGGAAGTGTGGGAATTATATTGGTCCGTCCCACTCCCCCCTCCCCTTATTTTTGAACATCTGGGGACACCTTAGTTTCCCCTCCTCTGCTTCTCTCTTTCAGCGCTGGGGTCAAGTGAGCTAAGTGAGGGAGAGAAACTGAGTGAGAAGAGAAACTAGATACTAGTCCAGCCTTTTTCAACCCCGGGGGGTGCTTTGAGGTTTCTTCAGAGGTGCCTTGGTAAAATGCCTAAAAGTTGATCAAAAATTGTATAAAACCAGCAGGTGGATAAAGCTTGCCAAAGCCATCAGTTTTCATTATGCATAATTACGACTATAAACTGGCATCCTAACAACCAAAGACGTAATCAGTTGATAAGGAGAATGTTTTTTGCCTCCACAGCATCCTTGTTTGACCCGCCTCTGCCCCTCTCCCTCAGCACTGGGGTCACATTAGCTGACTGATGGAGAGAATTTGAGGGATAAGAGAAACATTGGAATACTAGTCAGTAACAGTGTGCAAAAGTGTATTTGCTTTGTAAGGATATTTCACCTCTAATCTTGCTACGATATGTAAAAATATTAGTTTCATTTTTAAAATTTTAGAATGGGGTGCCTCGAGATGTGTGTGTAATTTTAAAGGGTGCCTTGACTGAAAAAAGGTTGAGAAACCTCGCTATAGATTGACATAAAATACTACAGGAGTTGTAAAGCATCACTTTCTGAATATTTTTTCCACTCTTTTGAACAATCCTGTTACTGGCAGGATTGCAGGTGTGACATGGACCTTGGTTTCTAAAGCAGTGTTTCTCAACCTTTTTTCAGTCAAGGCACCCTTTAAAATGATAGACAATCTTGAGGCACCCTCCAAAATTATGGACAATCTTGAGGCACCCCATTCTAAAATGTAAAAACTATTCCGATAGTTTTTCATAATGCAGCAACAGCAATATATGTAGGACACCCAAGGTTAAAGGTGATTTATTCTTCCAAAGCAAATACACTTTTACAAACTGGTACTGACTAGTATTTCAATGTTTCTTTTCTCCTTCAGTTTTTCTCCATCACTAAGCTAAGGAGACCTCAAAGCTGATGGAGAGAGACAGGGAAGGTCAAACAAGGATGACATACAGGAAACTGAGATCCTCCTTATCAAGTGATGATGTTGTTGGTCGTTAGTGTAATAGTGTACAATGAAAACCCGTGGCTTTGCGTAACTAAAAGGCAGGCTTCTTCCACCCACTGTGGGACTGTGGTACCTCGCGCTTATGGTGTGTGTAATCCTTATAAATAAAGTGCTAAAGTATAGTGCTGAAAAACGTGATTTAAGCTGCTAGCTGCAGTGAAAAGTGCTAGTGCTCTTTTTATATTGGTATTGGTGGTCAGTGATTGCAGCGCTGCTTTAAAAAATGTGCAAATATGCTTCAAATAAATAAGTTCAAACAATTCATAAACAATCCATGTAAAATCATATAAAGTGCTTCAACTGAATATAAATGTCCATAAACAATTTCTTCCGAAATAATAAGGCGCTTGAGTGCTTGATCCGTGCTGTATGCGGGGTTTCCCCCTTTTGTTATCTACTTACCACCAAGTGGTTAATAGCAGGCATGAAATGATGTTAGGCTTAGGCACACAGCTTCTCCAGTATATGTAGGGATAGTTATTGCTGTAAAGATCCTCTGATGCCGTGATGTATCCCGAGTATCCTCATAAAAGAAAACTGATCATAGTGAAGATCGTTTTATCAAAGATTTATTGAGGTAAGACAACAGGGATTATACTCACAAACAAAGTAAAAAACATGCGGGAATACAAAGACAGCACGGTGGTGCGCTGCTCCCGCAGCGTGCGTTCCACCGGCCGGAAGTCACGTGGTAACCGCTCGACCAATCGCTAGACGCGTTTCGCTGTAAGACACAGCGTAATCTGTAGCTTTGTTTGTGAGTATAACCCCTGTTGTCTTACCTCAATAAATCTTTGATAAAACGATCTTCACTATGATCAGTTTTCTTTTATGAGGATACTCGGGATACATCACGGCATCAGAGGATCTTTACAGCAATAACTATCCCTACATATACTGGAGAAGCAGTGTGCCTAAGCCTAACATCATTTCATGCCTGCTATTAACCACTTGGTGGTAAGTAGATAACCAAAGGGGGAAACCCCGCATACAGCACGGATCAAGCACTCAAGCACCTTATTATTTCGGGAGAAATTGTTTATGGACATTTATATTCAGTTGAAGCACTTTATATGATTTTACATGGATTGTTTATGAATTGTTTGAACTTATTTCTTCCACCCACTGGCTTGTATACAATTTTGTGGCAATTTTTAGGCATTTTGCCAAGGCACCCCTAAAGAAACCCCAAGGCACCCTGGTTGGAAAAGACTGTTCTAAAGCAATATGGAAGCATAATAAGGATTATCTGATTGGTTACTGTTGGCAACAAGAGAAGCTTTTCCTTCAAACATCTGACACAGATTCTATCTCTGTCTCTCTTCCACTTTGTTGAATGTTTTAGCCAGATGGCATGGTGGAGAGATAACATGTAGTGTCAGGTGTCGATTCTGCTCTACATTATGGACAATGCCGTCTATTTTTCTTCTTTCAGCAGATAATCTGAGCTCAATAGGGTTGTGCTTCGAATGGGCTGAAAAAAGGCAAAATTGTTATGGCCAATGACAGTAGTAGTGTTCTTAGATTGTAAGCTCTAATGAGCAGGGCCCTCTGATTACTCCTGTATTGTATTATAACTGTTCTGTCTACCTCAACATGGTAAAGCTCTGCACAATCTGTTGGCGCTATATAAATCCTGTATTATAATAATAATAATAATAGTGGGATATATGAGAAAAAGCAGGGAGTTGTAGATCTCTTCTTTACCCTACTCCTCTACTGAATCATTATAGTGTACTTCCCCTGATGTGATCCCCCATTAGGAGGAGGGGGGACCTCTGCAGCTTCTCTAGGAGAAGTAAACACTGCTCCCACTAAATATTGAAAGGGAACACTACACTGAGTACAATGAAGGAGGCACTGCACTGATCACCAAGGAAGCAGTTACTACATTAACTGCCAATGGAGGAAAGACTACACTGGCAACTAATGAAGCAGGCATTACACTGACCACCAGTGATGTGGGCACTTCACAGTCCACCAACCCACTATACTGATCACCCATGAAGGAGGCACTTCACTAATTGCTTATGAAAAGGATACCACGCTGACTATCAGTGAAGGGAGCATTACACTGACCACCAATGGAAGGGTTCACTACAATGAGGACCAACTGAACAACATATAGACCACCAATTAAAATGGCACTACACTGGCCACCAATGGAAGGAACACTACACTGGGCACCAAATAAAGAGGGGGGTGCACACTAACCAGAAGTAAATTGAGGAACACTGACCACTAATGTATTTGGGAGAAAACTGACTACCACAAAAGTTGGACAGACACAGTGACCACCAATGTAAAGAGGCATATATTGACCAGCAGGCTATTTCACATGTTACATGGTTACAAGCATACTGTTTTGTTAGTACAAGGACTTCAGCCTGTTCTACAGTGTAGAAAGCAGTAGCCTCGGACTCTATTTAACCATTACCTCTTATCTACTTAACCATTATCCATTGTTTGGCATTACCTAGCCAATACCCACGTTTTGCTTTATTACATTTCTTAGTATACCTCAGCTCTTTCACAATCCTAGTATTACCTGTGGCTGTCATCATTTTCCAAACCACCTTGGACATTTCGTTTTTGAGTGAAAAGAGGCTTAAGGGTTGATTTACTAAAGGCAAATAGGCTGTGCACTTTGCACTGCACAAGAGCAATTGCTCCAGAGCTTAGTAAATTAGGTAAAATTTCACTTTCCAAAGAATACCCAATCACAAAACAGCATTTTTGCTTGCACATGATTGGATGATGAAAATCAGCAGACCTTCTGCTCATTTACTAAGCTCTGGAGCAACTGTACTTGCAGAGTGCAAATGCACTTTGCAAAGCACACAGTCTATTTGCCTTTCGTAAATTATCCCCTTTACCTCTGCCTCATACTGTATACGTTATAATTTCTCTTTTTTTATTGAACAGTGAGTAGCATTGATCTGACAAGCATGAATCCTGGGCAAACAAGTCCTAAATTCTTTTCGTTCAATAGCAGTGTTCACTGGCTGAAAGTTACTGTAACCTGCTAGGTATTTTTAGATAAGAATGCCTACTTTTTCTCAAGCTATATAGAAAGAGGGGCATTTGTTTGGCACAAGAACAGGTCCAGGATAGTTGAAAGGATCTTCTGTAATCTCAGGGACCATTTAATGCCCATTTAAACCCTTAAAAACCACCAAAAACAACCTTAAAACTCTACTCCAGGCTTAAGGTATTTCTGTTTACCCTTTTTACCCTTTCCTCCCCATAGGAGGTGGGTTGAATGACAATTAAAATGAAAGAGAACTGCAATAGCATTGTTGGATTAATGAGTCTGCAGGACAGCACCAGATATCAGGTAAGCATAGTATACGTATGTATGTCATCGTATAGTATCAGTCATGTATGAGTTTAGTATTTTTTTGCTACTCCTGGAATTGGGCTTTCATTTTATTTTATCTATTAACTTAAATGCACGTTGTAAAAACAAGAACATTTTGCCAAAATGTGCATGATTTTCAGTTATATTTTAGGAAAATCAAAGTGGTATTTAACCCAAACCCAAACCAAAAATGTAATATATTGCAGCTTGCCAAACATTAGGTGTGGTGACTGCATCAGTTTCCTTTTCCTTGGCTTTTTTCCCCGGTTTTCACCTGGTGATCTGGTCAGTAACACACCTCCTGTATTAGTAAGATACAACTCTGGAGGAATGTGAACAGGAGGCACAGCAAACAGCCACATTGTCAGTCTAAAGAGGAGGGTAGTGTTAAATGTATTAGCAGATTTAGAACCATTAAAAAAATAAAGCCAAACTCCAGCTCACACTTTATAATCAGTTACAGCAGTTATTCTTTTTCCTTTTTGAATAAAGGTTTTACATGAATTAATTAAAAACAGATAATTTTAAAGAGATTTAAAATTGATTTTGAAAATCAATTTTAAAGAGATTTAAAATTGATTTTGAAAATCAACAGACTTGCTGGTTGCATAACCAGATAAAAATAGAAGAATAGAAAAATAGAAGAAAGAAAGAAAGCCTAAAAAGAAAATGAATGTAGCCATCACATCTAAGAAATGATAAGCTGCAATATAATAAATGTTTGCTTTTGGGTTTAACACCACTTTAAAACTCTCAATTTTTAAACCATTTAGGGAATTTTAGCACTGCAGGTGGATTTATCCAAGAAGCATGTTGTAAAGGGAACCATTTGGAATCACCAGTCACCTGATTCATGAATATTCATCTATTCACCACTCATCAAAAATTTACAGAAAATATAACAATTATATCTTTACAAGATATACGGTATAGATATACTGGTCGGTAAGTTGAGCTGGGAATTTGTTTTGGTTTTGTTTGACATGCGTCACCCTTCCATGTGCTCCTTGCTGCAAAGGCCAGTTATAGGTGTGGGCAGTGGGTGGCCATTTGTTTGTACTGTTAGAATACTGGTGAGGAGACACACTGGACACCTTTCTGCTATGTGCTGGGTGTCCAGTGTTCCTCTGTGCCTTTAAGGAGGGGTGAGCTCCCTCCAGGCTCACCTGCCCTCTGCCTGTCCTTTATAATACATGTGCTTCTACTATGGAGGCTCTCAAAATGTACAGTTAGCATAGCTGCCTTCCAAGCAGACTGCAGATAATACCGGGGTGCCATGAAGTGGCTCTGAAGCTTCCCCATGTATTTGCAAATGTGTGCAAATGTAACCCTTGTTTTTAGCTCACTGTGTTAGACAGGAAAATTCAGTTGGTTGCAGACTGGTTGGTAAGTTGAGCTGGGAATTTTCTTTGGTTTTTGTTTGACATGCGTCATCCTTCCATGTGCTTCTTGCTGCAAAGGCCAGTTATAGGTGGGGGCAGTGGCCATTTGTTTATATATATTCAAGCTTCTATTTTAATACAACTGTTTACCCCTTAGAGTTCATCAAAATGTAAGAGGAAAACCAATGTATGGGAGGATCTGTCCCTGGTGCTGAAGACATGCATACAATGTGTGTATGGTAATACAGTACAAAAAAAGTTATTTTCAAGGTTCATGGTACAAAATTAAGTTAGGCTTCTTTCACACGGTCCTCCGTAGGCGGATCCGTGTTGCTCAGCGGGGATCGATCCGCGATCCCCGCTGAGCCGGCGGATGACAGCTCCGTCTCCGCTTGCAGAGCGGAGAGGGAGGTGTCTCAGCCCCCGCTGCCCTCTATGGGGGATCGGATGAGAGCGGACCGCCTGTCCGCTCTCATCCGATCTGATCCGATTACTGAACGGATGGAAAAATAGGGTTTCCATCAGTCCAGATTTCACGGACAGGATCAGATACGGATGGCAGCGGGTGTCAGCGGAGGTGTCTCCGCTGACATCCGCTGCCCCATAGAGCTGCATGGAGGATCCGATCAGATCCACCTAAAAAACTGACAGGCGGATCTGATCGGACCGCCCGTGTGGAAGAGCCCTTAGCCTCTGTAACAAAGCAATATCTGTAATATATAAAAAAAATCTTAGATTGGGGTTTGCTCACTTCAAAATAAAAGACTGCATATTATTTCAAACAAAATCATTATTTTTTTTTCAGCAAGAGAGGACTAATAATTTTCTCCCCGAATCCAGCTTGCCCACTCTTAGAAGTGGTAAAACACCAGCCAAATTCCCAGTTCCCAATTCAAATTTCTGATTTCCAAATTCCCCTTTCTAAGTTCCTAATCCCAGGTTTTGAGTTCCAACTCCTAAATTCAGACTTTCCAAACCAAAGTTAGCAGTCCGTGCACCTTTGTGCCATGTTCCCCCCACATAAATAATTCATACAGACTGCATTCTGTCAAAGTACCCAAGAAGAGTCAAATATCTACTGGAAAGGACATTTGAAAAATAACAATATAAATTATGTTTGTTGCTATAGGGCAATATTTGAGGATATTTGAGGATATTCTGTCCTGAAGTATTTAAATTACAAGTTTATATACTATAGCTACACATTTTATTATTTTACCTTTCTAACTACCTATGGGACAGTTATGAAAAGGTGGGTAGAAAATGCAGTCCCTGCATTGGATGTTTGTATACAGCCATACTATTGCAAATATCATGATGAATTCAGAGCCATAACTGAATGTTAGCCTTCATTGAATTACCAGGTGGGTGCCTGAGGGTCAAAGGCACAACAGCCTACCAAATATATTCAGAAAGGTACGTGTAAAAAGAAAGGGATTTTCAAGGTGCCACTATTATAATAACAAAATATAAAATAAAATAAAAAAAATCCACATTTTATTGTAGAATACATATGTTTAAAAACAGAAATTTTATAAAAACCATCACAGAATATCCATGCGGCTATAATACATGTGCTCAACATGTTTCGCCAATCACTGGCTTCCTCAGAAGTCTTTTGAAGTACTGCACAGAATGCCACTTCAGGTAGAAACATAATAATATGTAAATAAACCATACACATATAAAGAAAGTCAACATGTACTTAAATACAATATCAATACACTACTGCTTTAACGCCTACAAGAAATACAATGCACAAAGGTATAAATGGATCGCTTGGAGGATTCTCTTACCCAGGGTGCTCAGGAATGTTTCATGGATAACAAAAAGAAAAATAGATCAGGCACCAAAAGGATTACCCACGGGGATATCAGTAAGCCATAGGAAGGAATACAGCCCAGCTACCATCAGCCGGAATATAAGCGATTACATTTAATACTAACTAGCAAAGTTACATGATATTGTGTCATTTTGGCAGACCGAATAAAGTCCATGCACACTATACCTACCACTTACATCAAGATGATAAAGATGAGAAAGGAGCACCCATGCTCTGAACGCGCATCACCATGCCCTTTGCCCGCCTATTTGGTGATGTCAAGCTGTCAGCTCCATGTCCGCTTGTCAGCCCTGAAGCCCTGGATACCGCCAGCGCGACCGAGGCTGAAGCTGGCACCTAGCACAACAGCCCGGATTCATGCAAGAGAGGCTCACTGTTTATTTTATGCTTGACTTACTCCTTCATCTTGTGAGTTTTTTACCTTTTGAATACATTGGTTTTATTACAATACTACACTCAGATTGGCACTGCTGTCTCCCCCTTTGTCTTAGAGTTGCTTTCTGCTCTGACAACTGGCTGCCTATAATAGAGTGCCCATCCAATAAGGACCTAATAATGTCCACGCATACTATACCTACCACTTGAATCAAGTTGATAAAGATAGCCTGAGAAAGGAGCACACATGCTCTGAACATGCGCCGCCATCCCCATTGCCCGCCCATCCGGTGATGTCAAGCTGCCATCCCCAAGTCTGTTTGTCAGCCTTGGAGCCCTGGATACCACTAGCACGGCCGAGACTAAAGCTGGCACCTAGCACAGCGGCCGGGGTTCGTGCAAGAGAGGCTCACTGTTTATTTTCTGCTTGACATAAGCCCCGTACACACGCAACGATTATCGGCCGACCGATCGTCCGTCTTTTGTCCAGAGTTGTGTTTTGTTGGTTGGAATGTGCCTAGACTGCACACAAATTTTCTCGCCCAACAAAAATCTGCTTCAGAAGTGATGTCATGTGTTGGTTTGCTTTCTTTGTGTTCTTTCTTCTCTGAGCATGCCCAGACTTGCTCATAAGATTTTTCCCTGTCAAAATCTATACTGACTGCAAGAAAATCGGCCGTGTTTTGACGGCGGACAAAAATTTTATAGCCTGCACACCAGATTTTTTTCGGCTGAAAAGTCGGAGTCGGTTGTCGGATGCACCATACTAACAAGGCGAAAATCGGCAGATCGGACGTTGGACGAAAATTCCCTGCCAATTTTCGACGCGTGTGTACGGGGCTTTACTCCTTCATCTTGTAAGTTTTAAGTTTGTTACCTTTTGAATACATTGGTTTTATTACAATACTACACTCAGATTGGCGCTGCTGTGTCCCCCTTTGTCTTTCCATAGAGTTGCTTTCTGCTCTGACAACTGACTGCCTATAATAGAGTGCCAATCCATTCAGGACTTTTATGGACTGTTTCATGGACTTATATCTTTTAAGCCCTCATATACCATTGGATTATTATTTTATCTGCACTTACCAACAATATTTCCCCTCTAGTTGACCATACTGCTCTGTTTTGTCTCCAAGCGCTTTCCTGTTTTTTTTTTTGGGGGGGGGGTTTGTACACATGTATTATAGCCGCATGAATATTCTGTGATGGTTTTTATGAAATTGCTGTTTTTAAATATATGTATTCTACAAAAAAATGTGGATATTTTTATAATATTTTGTTATTAGAATTGTGACATCTTAAAAATTCTGTTCTTTTTACACATATCTTCCTGAACTTTAGCCTTTCAAAAAATCCAGAAGTTCACATGTGGACAATCGGGGAAAATAAAACCCATCTGGAATATTAGTCAATACTGACAGCAAAAGTTGCTGAACCTTTAGAAGATAACTCTATTTAAAGCTAAATATAACATTGATATACAAAACAGATTTAAGTATTGGTTGTTTTTAAAAATATAAATAATTATTTTATATTGAATGCATGGCTTCTTTAAATGGATGTTTTTATACCTGGAATACCAGGAATTTGGCCTTACGTCTTTACATCTGCTTTTATTCAGCACATAAAGTCAGAATGTAAATAGCTCCATTAAACATGGCCTTACAGATTATATTATGTATTTTTATGATGTTAATAGATTCTTGATATATACACATACTGTACATAATGCATACCTTCTAAGTCACTGTGGTAGTTTCAACCCTCCATCTCTAAATCATTTTCCTTGTTGTTGACTTGTTGCACAATGCAATTGCTCATCTAAATAACATGTATTGATGTGTTCCTGGGGGAGTGAGAGAGATCTCACAGAGAATTGTTAGTGCTGGCTCACAGCCCTTCCTTTCACCTCTAGTTACACAGGGGGAGGACAGAAACATACAGGCTAGAAACTGCCTCTGTGCAGCAGAAGCTGTCACAGATCCTCTGACTAAACTTCAATGGAATCCCAGCAAATACTTAACTAGTTAACCAGAGCTGTTGTTCCACCGTCAATTGTGCGAAAAATGGAATGTGAAGCATATAATTAAGGAGGCGCTGAATGTACCACATGCACTGTCATTTAATGCTAATATTTAACAGGGCTTGCACAGATTATAAAAGGCCAGGGCACAAATGTTGCAATTTCTCATAAAAGCACATTTACTAACTTTCACATAAAATGTACTATGGGGGGAATATTTTTAAAGCAGTGGGACTAACACGCACCAACACATTCACTGGTGATTAATTATTCACTGTATATTATAAAACAAACGCAAAATAAACATCACCTAAACCAATTCCAGTAGGTAAATAGCGGTGCTAATGCATAGATCAATTGCATAAAAATATTGCAGTGCATGCATATAATATTAAATAATCATACACATGCTTAAAAACATTTTCAAACAAAAATAACACCCAAAGGGATATTAGTGAAAAAAAGGAACAACGCTATAATAAATTCATATAAAACTCCAAAGTTCACTAGAGGTACATATTAATAAATCTCCACTTATGTAGTATTATCAAATCTTCACACCACACCTGGAAGAAGTTGTGATGACGAAACGCGTCAAGGCGTGGCTGTATGGCAACCAGAAGTGACGCAGCACGAGAAACCAGAAGGGACGTTCTAACAAGGACCTTTAGTCGGGTGAGACACTGTTATGTGCTATTGTGTCCAACGTGACCGCGGATGCAATGTGGATACGTTTGAATGATATATGTCTATTTCCTTATTGTACATCACAGGACAAAGAGCAGGCCATAATAATTACTATCTGGGTTATACGTCACCTATAGGTGAATGGACACTGGTAACCCAAATAACCCGTCTGTATAACCCCTGAATGGTACCCGAAAATGAATGGTACCCGAGCTTTGATAAAAGAAAAAGGCGAGGTATTGTGTGTGGATCAGATCCTTGGTAAATTAAATTTCCAAAGGTTTTCCAGCAGGGTGCTCTACAGGTACAAGGGAGTGGAACCAAAAATTACAGGGGGACATGTTCCTTAAAGGTCCATAAGAGACAGGGCCCACAGTGATGGGTGAAGGTTAGATATCTGGCAGAAGGAGAATTTTTAGCATCCATAGACATCAAAAATGCATACCTGTATGTGTCGATTTCCCGGTCGCATCAAAGGTTTCTGCAGTTTGCAGTGGAAGAGCGTCATTTTAGGTTTGTGACATTGCCCTTTGGGCTAGCCATGGCCCTGCAGGTAGTCACAAAAATTCTGGCTCCAGTTTTGGCAATGCTTAGACCTAAGGGTATATCTATAGTAGGCTATCTAGATCAGTGGTTCTCAAATCCGGTCCTCGGGACCCACTAACAGGCCAGATTTTAAGTATTACCTTGGGGGATGCAGACTAGAATACTGCAATCACTGAGAAGCAAATGAGATCACCTGTGATCTTGCAAACCTGGCCTGTTGGTGGGTCCCGAGGACCGGATTTGAGAACCACTGATCTAGATGATATGTTGCTCAAGGATCAATTGGTTTCAGGCCTAAGGCAGATTGTGGCTCTGGGAGTTCAGGCCTGGGCACGGTATAGGGCATTGCGCAGTGCCTCGTAGGACCCCAGCAGCGCCGCCTCAAGCACCACCGCAGAGTTCGTGTCATCAGATATAAGCCAATTGTGTGCATGGGTCAGTAGACCGGCAATGAAATACATGAAGAAATCTGGGCAAGTCAGACCCCCATGTGTCCAGGGCCGCTGCAGGACAGCTAGCCGCAGCCTCGGGGGGCGAGCCCCCTATATGAAGGTGGTCATCTGGGAATGAATGGCTCTAAAGATCCGTTTCGGGATCCACACTGGGGACTGACGCAGAACATACAGCAGGGGAGGCAACAACTTCATTTTAACAAGGTTTATTCGCCCAATCAAAGTCAGCGGGAGGTTTGCCCACGCCCGGAGCCTGTCCCTGAAGGACTGGAGGAGAAGGCAGAGATTCAGAGCACAGAAATCCTGCACCCTCGGGGAGATCGTAACTCCCAGGTATCTGACAATGTCCGCCCAGCACAAGGGCAAAGAGGGGTCCGCCCGTGTCCGGGAATCCGCGTCCACCGGGGCAAGAGAGATTTCTCCCAGTTTACTCGGAGACCCGACAGTTCCGTAAAGCGCGACAGCAGGGCCAGGACAGCCCGGAGGGAGGGGCCCAGGTCCCGGAGGAACAGAATGATATCATCCGCGTACAACGCCAGTTTTTCCTCCAGGAACCCCACCCGAATTCCCCCGATCTCTCCGAACCCCCGAACAGCCCTCGCCAGGGGCTCCACCGCCAGCAAAAACAATGCAGGCGACAGTGGACACCCCTGACGGGTGCCGCGTCGGATATCAAATACAGGCGATACCCTGCCCCCCAACTTGATCTGTGCCTGAGGCTTACTGTAAAGAATGTCAATCCACTTGGGAAAGGTAGGACCAAAACCAAACGAACGGAGCACCTCACTAAGATAGGGCCAGGCCACAGAATCAAAGGCCTTCTCTAGATCCAATGATACTAAGACTCGCTGACTCCGTTCCTCCGCAGGGACCTGTAAATGTGTGTACACCCGGCGGATATTGATGTCAGTAGATTTCCCCGGCATGAAACCCGTTTGGTCAATGTCGACCAAGAGCGGGAGGACCTTCATCAACCTGGTGGCAAGGATTTTTGTCAGAATCTTTAAATCATAATTAAGCAGGGAAATCGGCCGATAGGCCGAGCAAAGGGTAGGGTCTTTGCCAGGTTTCAAGATCAACACAATGTGGGCCTGAGCCAACGAGTCCGGAAGCGCGCCAGCCTCCAGGCTTGCTTGGTATAAACTGCACAACCTGGGTGCCAGATCCGCAATGTACATTTTGTACCAGTCCCCCGGCAGGCCATCCGGACCCGGGGTCTTCTGGGGGGGGAGAGAGTGGATAGCTGCCTCCACTTCCTCCAGGGACAAGTCCGCCTCCAAGGAAGCGGCCTCATCCTCGTCCAAGTGCGGCAAAGAGAGATCCCCAAGAGCCCCCAGATCCACCACGGCCCGCGGAGGGGAGGGCACAGAGTACAACCGCTGATAGTAATTCCGAAACTCCTCTAGAATAGCAGCAGGGTCCGCAGTGGTGTCCCCCGCCTCCGTTCGGATGAGGGGAACAACTGTCTGTGATTTAGAATCCGCCACCAGGTTAGCCAGGAGCCTCCCGTTCTTGTCACCACTCTCAAACACTTTAGCCTTGAGTGAGCCAACCTCAGCCAAAGCGGCCGAGGACACATGCAAATGTAACGCCCTCTGGGCCTGGGCCAGGGAGGAGTGCGCCTCAGGAGTCTGATCCAAGGCAAAATCAGATTCAGCCAAGGATACCCCTTCTTTCAACGCCAGCAGCTCCGCAGCGCCCTCCACCCTGGCCGCCTTAATAGCACTAATGTACTCCCCACGAATAGTGGCCTTAAAAGCGTCCCAGCAAATCAGAGGTGAGGATGTATCTTCATTACGTTCCCAGTACTGAGAGATCTTGCCCTGCATTGCCTCCTCCACTCCAGAATCCCGCAACCATCTACTGCTCAGCCTCCAACACTCATCCCCCCTCCGGCCGCCCAGCTCCAACACGAGCTCCAGTGGGGAGTGATCCGATATACCAGAACACATTGGCCCCATAAAAGATGATAAAGGAAAAATGGCCACTGAGGACAGAGAAAAGGCGGAAGTGTTAAATCATTTCTTTTCTTCAGTCTTCACAAAGGAATCGGGGGGCTACATGAACCCCGCTTGTAAGGCCGAACTAAATAATACACCTCAGGAAGTGCCGCCATGGCTAACAGAGGATAGACTTAGAGCTAAACTAGAGAAACTTAACATAAATAAATCCCCGGGACCGGATGGCTTGCACCCAAGGGTTCTAAATGAGCTCAGTCAGGTGATTGCCAGACCATTATTCTTGATCTTTAAGGATAGTTTACAGACAGGTATGGTGCCAGCTGATTGGAAAAAAGCCAACGTGGTACCAATATTTAAAAAGGGGCCGAGATATATCCCGGGTAACTATAGGCCGGTCAGCCTAACATCTGTAGTCTGCAAAATTTTGGAGGGGATGATAAGGGACCACATACAAGACTTTAGTAATGAAAACGGTATTATAAGTAGAAATCAGCATGGATTCATGAAAAATCGTTCATGCCAAACCAATCTATTAACCTTCTACGATGAAGTGAGCTGCCACTTAGATAAAGGAAAGCCTGTGGATGTGGTGTATCTGGACTTTGCAAAGGCCTTTGACACCGTTCCCCACAAACGCTTACTGTACAAACTAAGGAAGGTAGGTATGGACCATAAGGTGAGTACCTGGATAGAGAACTGGCTCCAGGGGAGAGTACAGAGGGTGGTGATTAATGGGGAGTACTCGGATTGGGCGGGTGTGGAAAGTGGGGTCCCCCAGGGTTCTGTCCTGGGACCAATCCTGTTTAATTTATTCATAAATGATCTAGAGGAGGGGATATCTAGTACAATCTCAGTATTTGCAGATGATACTAAATTAGGCATGCCAATATCTTCTATGCAGGATGTGGAAATCTTGCAAGCAGACCTGAACAAAATAACGGGGTGGGCAACTACATGGCAGATGAGATTTAATGTAGAAAAATGTAAAGTAATGCACTTGGGGGCCAGAAACCAGAAAGCAAGCTACTCACTAGGGGGGGAACCTCTGGGTGAGTCTAGGATGGAAAGGGACCTGGGGGTACTGGTAGACAACAGGCTTGGAAGTGGCATGCAATGCCAAGCCGCTGCAAGCAAAGCCAACAGAATACTGGGTTGTATAAAAAAGGGGATTCACTCCAGAAATAAAGAGATTATTCTTCCACTCTACAAGACTCTGGTCCGGCCACATCTGGAGTATGCTGTCCAGTTCTGGGCACCGGTCCTCAGGAAGGATGTGCTGGAACTGGAGAAAGTCCAGAGAAGGGCAACAAAAATAATTAGGGGAATGGAGGACATCGGCTATGAGGAAAGACTACAAGCACTGAACCTATTCTCTCTGGAGAAGAGACGCTTGAGGGGGGATATGATATCAATGTACAAATACTGTACTGGCGACCCGAGCATAAGGAACAAACTATTTAGAGTAAGGGAATACAATAAGACACGTGGCCACTCACTAAAACTAGAGGAAAGGCGGTTTAACCTTAAAGTGCGTAAGGGGTTCTTCACTGTAAGAGCGGTAAGGATGTGGAATTCTCTTCCGCAAGCAGTCGTATCAGCGGGGAGCATTGATAGTTTCAAAAAACTATTGGATGGACACCTTAAAGACCACAACATACAGGGGTATACAATGTACGGTTAAAAGCAAACACACACACATAGGTTGAACTGGATGGACTTGTGTCTTTTTTCAGCCTCACTAACTATGTAACTATATGTAACCAGAAGGTAGGTACATGGCAGAATTTACAAGCTGGAGAGCCGAAGGAGGGCAAAAGGCTAGGTCAATACGTGATCCAGACCTATGGGGCGCTGACACATGCGTGAAGTGGCGGAGGTCAGGATTTTTCCACCTCCAAATTTCAGTAAGCTGTAAAGCGGAAGCCCAGTGAACAAACTCAGGGCACTCCTGCCTGCTCGGGTTGGATGTGTCGAGCGTCCCGTCCAAGATGGCATTGAAGTCACCAGCTAGGAAGATCCCCGAAGTGGAGAACGCAGCCAGACGCTCGTAAATCTGATACAACACAGCACTAGAGAAAGGCGGGGGTACATACACATTGACAAACACATATAGTTTGGCCTCAAAGCGCAGTGCAAGAATAATATATTGGCCCTGCGGGTCAGTAACAACCTGCTCTTGAGCTATGAGCGGCTATTTCAATCGCCGGCTTGCTCTCACTCATCGCTCGTTCAAACCACATGTTCACCGCACCTACTCCTGTGAAGTCGGAGCTGCTGACATTTTCCCTTGCTGAACTGAAGCCGGAACCTCGCTGGTGATACGTATCTCGCTACGGGATCACCTCTCTCTAATGGACATTGTTACTACTAACCTATCTAAGTGATAAGTACCCCACAGGGGATTCTTACTAACCAATCTCCTACTGTCATCTACTGCAATTACCAAGACTATCTGTATCGATCTATTCACTATCATCTGCATAGACTGTTAGCTCTTGGGACTACCTTCAACTATCCTTGCACTAGGTTACTCTGTCTAAGTATACTCCATCTGTGTCCTCTTACCATCTGCACTATACTTGACATCAGAACCTATCTGCTTTACCATCACCTGCAACTCTCCTAATACTACTTTTAGTGCTCACCATACAATAGCCTGTCTCTCATCTATACATCCTCATATATTCTATCCCTCCATTAAACATCTAATTAAGTATATATATAGTATATAACAGGCTGTGCACGGTGATGAAGTCCTGAGAGTTGGATATGTTTGTTCAACAGAATCTCTACAAGGCTACTGAGTGTAATAATTCTGCAGCTGTAAATCCATCCACTAACAAAAACGCATGAACGTTACACCCCCCTTGCATAGGAGGAGTACGTGGCGTGAAAGGAGTGCCCCACCCAGCGCCGGCGCAGAGCCAGCACAGAGCTGCCAATTAGATGCGTTTCCCGGAGAAACAGAATATGTGGCTTGTGAGATTGGAGATATTTGAACAGCAAGGAACGTTTAATTTTATTATTTAAGCCCCGCACATTCCACGAAAGCAGCCTAATACTCCCCGCCATGGCATCCAAAACAAAATGAGTGCAGGATCCCAGGGAGGGAGCATCGCAGCGGCTCCAGGAGGGGAGGTCCCCACACCACACACACCTCCCCACCAGTTATACACAGGCCAGACCAAGGAACAAACATTACTCGGTAAAGGTGCATGAGAAAGATAATACCTGAGCACAAAATATAATACAGTGAGCTAGCAGCCATGAGAAAAAAAAAGAAAAACCCATTAGTATAAAACACCAAGAGAAAAGAAAAAATAGAACAGTCCCAAAAAAAGTAGTCCCTGCCAACCAGGAAAACAACAACATCCTGGCATGGCTTCATCCCAAAACATGTGCAACCTCTTGCGGCCACAAGAGGGAAACAGTTACTTCAGGCCGCAAACATGGGGTGCGAGGGGAGATCCACCCACGAAAAACAGGTGGAGGCGGGTAGCACCCCACTGCACAGTCAGTGGCAAGGTAGGAGGGAGATGGGAAAAAGAACAGTCAAATCAAAGTACCGGAATAAATTTCAGTGTTGGACATCCGATCAATAGAGCCCGAGAGCTCCTCAACGCAGGAGAAGAAAAATCATCCTTACAAGGAGCAGTGAGTTAGGGGGAGACCAAGGTCCCCGCTAGAAAACAAAAATGGGGACAAGGCAAAAATAGGGTGAGGACAAACCAGGGATCCAGACTGAAGAAAAACAAGGACAGATAGTCATCCAGGGAAGCAAGGGGAGAAACAGGGGTGCAGCGTCTCGGATCCAGGCAGGATGGGGGGTGGACAGCAGTGCAGACAGGAGCCATTACTCACGCCTCTCAATGAATGGTTAGCAGCCAGGCATCCGCGTCGTCCGGGGTATTGAAGAACCGCACTGTGCCCCCATGGGTGACCCGAAGCCGACTCGGGTACAACATGCCGTACTGGACCCCCTTCTCTCGCAGTCGGCGCCTGACATCAGTGAAGGACTTTCTCTTCCTCTGGAGGGCAGCCGAGAAGTCCGCATAGAGCTGGATAGAGGCATTCTCGAATCGCAGTTCGGGATGCTTCCGGGCCTCACCCAGAACGCGATCCCGGTTCCGGTAATTAAGGAAGCGAACCAGGAAGGGTCTCAGAGGGGCTCCGGGGATCTTTTTGCCGGTAGGGACGCGGTGTGCCCGCTCCACCACATACGTGGACGACACCTCCCGAAAGTCCAGAAGTTGCCTGAAGAACCTCTCCGCAAACTCCGCCGGGGACTCGCCTTTCGATCCTTCAGGTAGGCCGAGGACTCGGACATTGTTGCGCCTCATGCGGGTTCTCCGCATCGTCCGCCTTAGCCATTAGCGTGTCCACCTTCTGCTGCAGGGCGTCCAGTAGGCCAGAATGGCGGGCCGTCGAGTCTTCCGTCGTGGAAACCCTGTCCTCGACCTCCGTGAGGCGGCCGCGGATCTTGTCGAGATCATTGCGGATCAAGTTGCACTCTTCCGCGAGATGGTCAATGCGGACCAGAAGGGAGGTCTTGCTGTGCTCTATGGCTTGCAGGATGACCGCCGTATCAGCCCCCACATCTTTGCCAGGAACAGCCGGATCAGGGCTGGAGACCCGCACATCCTCCATCTCCGCCAGCACACTAACAGGCCAGGTTTGCAAGAAAACTGAAAAACATCACAGGTGATATAATTTGTTGCTCAGTGATTGCAGTATTCTAGTCTGCATCTCCCCAAGGTAATACTTAAAATCTGGCCTGTTAGTGTGCCCTGAGAACTGGAGTTGAGAAACACTGGACTAACGTATAATTATACAGTAATAGATTGTTTGTTTTCCATAGGATCCAAGGTTTCCAAAGTTTAGTAATACGTACTCTGTTTTTATTTTTAAATGCCAAGGTGTATTCGTAGGTGTAATGTGTGTGGGTCAAATTTCTGACCTCCCGTATTGATGGAGGGTCTACCTGTCTCCATTTCCTGGCAATATTGAGTCTAGCAGCCATTAGGATATGTGTCAGAGTGTCTTACCTGTTTCGGATATTTTTCTCTCTCAGGGGATAATATGACTAGGCTTGGATTGGGAGTAATACGTGTCTGAAGGACTTCTGAGATTAGATGAAAGGGTGATGTCCAGTATGGTTTTAATTTGGGGCAACTCCAAAATATATTTACTATGACTCCTTTACTTCCACAATGTCTCCAACATTTATCGTCTGTATCTCTATTGAATCTATGTAAGCGGCCTGGCGTGAGGTACCATCTTAAAGAAAGTTTAATGGCTAATTCCCACAGTGAAGAACAGCTGGTGGATGTGTACATGGATCTGTATGCCTGTAACATATGTCCCTCTGTGTATGTGCTTCCTAACTCTAGTTTCCTTTGGAGGATGGGGGATGATTTGGTGAATATATTTTTCTGTTGGAGAATGTTGTAGAATATTGTTATTCCCTTTTTGCGGGGATTTAGGGGAGTTTAGGAAGGACCATGCAGGCTTCTGGATCATACAAGGCCACAAATGTAAGGAGGATAGGAAATGTCTACTTTGCAGGTATGTGAATAAGTCACTGGTGGGCAACTGGAAGTAAATTTGTAGCGTGTGGAAAGGTTTCAGTGTGTTGTTTTGAAATAGATTATTTATGTAATTTATCCCTTTCGTTTGCCAATTGGTAAAGGGAGAATAATCCATTAGATGGTGTAGGACTGAGACAGGTACCTGCATAGCAATTTGATCAGGAAAGGATAAGCTTTGGTTTATCAAGACCCTCCATGCCTTAGCTGACACTTGGAGTGTTGGAGGAAGGTGGGTTGGAATTCTGGCTCCAAGAGTAGTGGCTATTAGCCATGAGGAAAGAGAACTCCTGTGGAAATAGGAAGCTTCTATATACTGCCCCATAGCGTGGATGGGCTTGGTTTAAACCATTCTCTGAGCTGAGAGAGTATAGAGGCTAGGTAGTAGTCATAGATGTCTACATACGCAGTTCCACCCGCCAATCGGTGCTTAATCGATTTTGTGTGTGCGCATCTGGATTTCTTGCTTTGCCATATGTAAGTTGATAGAATTTTCTGTAGTGAATTTTAGGAGTGGGGATCGGTAGCATTCTAAAGACATACAGGAGATGAGGGAGGTGCATCATTTTGAACGCTGCTAAGCATCCCATCCACGAAAATTCAAAAGACGCCAGTTTTTTTTAGCTCAGCTTGAAGTTTACTGCGAATGGGGAGATAATTGTGGAGATAAAGTGTTTTTGTAGATTTGGTTAGCTGAATACCCAGATATGGTATGCTATGATCCACCCATATATATGGGAGTTGTTGTTGTATCAAGTTACTGGATATGGATGGCGTCTATGCCGAGGTTTAGTATGTGTGATTTAGTGTTGTTGACTTTGTAGAATGATAGTTTACCAAACCACTGTAGCATCTTCTGGATTTCCGGGAGGGAGCCAAGTGGAGTATTACGTCGTCCCTGAATAGGCTAATTTTGTGTTGTTGATCTGCAATTTTCACTCCAGAGATCTTCGAATTAGAACGAATATCTTCAGCCAGTGGTTCCATTGTCACATTGAATATTTGGGGTGAAAGGGGACACCCCTGCCTTGTACCATTTGAGATATAAAATGGTGAGGAGATTGAGTCTGTGGTACAGACTCGAGCTGAGGGAGTCAAATAGAGTGCCATCACTGCATTATAAATTAGGCCCTGCAGCCTGAATTTGAGTAGTACAGAGGACAGAAACCCCCAATGTACTCTATTGAATGCCTTCTCTGCATCCAAAGAGAGGAGCAGAGAATGCGTTCCAGATTCCTCTACATGATCTATGATATCAATTACCCTTCTAGTGGCATCAGATGCCTGACGTCCTTTCGTAAAGCCCGATTGGTCTTTGTGGATTAGCGTCGGTAGAATATTGATTAGCCTGTTTGCTATAACTTCAGCATAGATTTTCACATCAATGTTGAGTAGGGAGATAGGTCTAAAGTTTTTGGGTGATGTAAGTTCCTTCCCTGGTTTTGGTAGTGTTACAATCAAAGCACTCAGCAATTTTGGGGGGGGGGGAGAGTTTGACAGCAGTCATGATTGGATGGCGACCATTCAGGGGTATTCCCTTTATCGCAGAGATAGAGAGGGTAAAAAAGGGGGAGGGGTATGTCTGTATATTAAGAACAGCATACAGGTAAATATGAGGGATGATATTAATAATGGAGCTATGGATGAGGCAGAATCCCTATGGGTAGAGCTTCAAAGGGATGGCACGGCGGGGAAGGTAATATTGGGCGTATGCTATAGGCCCCCCAACCAGAGGGAGGAGGGTGAGGCAGCCCTCCTTTTACAGATAGGATTGGCAGCAAGGATGGGAAATGTCATTATAATGGGGGACTTTAATTATCCAGATATAGACTGGGCAGAAGGAACCGCGCACTCAGCCAAGGCTAGGCAGTTCCTAAATGTTTTGCAGGACAATTTTATGGGTCAGATGGTGAATGCACCGACAAGAAACAATCCGGTACTTGACCTACTGATTACCAACGATACAGACCTGATCATGGATATAGAAATACGGGACAACTTAGGAAACAGTGACCATAGGTCAATTGGTTTCAGTATTAATTACAGTAATAGGAAGCAGAGGGGTAATATAAGGACACTGAATTTCAAAAGAGCCAATTTCCCTAAACTGCGCTCGCTGCTAGAAAATATCAATTGGGATAGAACCCTGGAAACAAAGAACACGGAGGAAAAATGGGAGTGATTCAAGAGCATACTAAACAGGGGGATTGGCCAGTGCATTCCAAAGAGAAATAAATTTAAAAGAGCAATAATAAACCCTGGATGGCTAAACTCCAACATAAAAATGTATATTAGTGCTAAAGAAAAGGCCTTCAAAAAATACAAGACTGAGGGGTCATTGGCAGCATTTAAGCATTACAAAGAGTGTAATAAGAAATGTAAAGATGAAATCAGGGTGGCTAAAATAGAACACGAGAGACATATAGCGGAGGAGAGTAAAAAGAACCCCAAGAAGTTCTTTAAGTATATAAACAGTAAGAAAGCGAGGCCAGAACACATTGGCCCCATAAAAGATGATAAAGGAAATATGGCCACTGAGGACAGAGAAAAGGCGGAAGTGTTAAATAATTTCTTCTCTTCAGTCTTCACAAAAGAATCGGGGGGCTACACGAACCCAGCTTGTAAGGCCGAACTAAATAATACACCTCAGGAAGTGCCGCCATGGCTAACAGAAGATAGACTTAGAGCTAAACTAGAGAAACTTAACATAAATAAATCCCCGGGACCGGATGGCTTGCACCCGAGGGTTCTTAATGAGCTCAAGAAGGGGCCGAGATATATCCCGGGTAACTATAGGTCAGCCTAACATCTGTAGTCTGGAAAATTTTTGAGGGGATGTTAAGGGACCACATACAAGACTTTAGTAATGAAAACGGTATTATAAGTAGTAATCAGCATGGATTCATGAAAAATCGTTCTTGCCAAACCAATCTATTAACCTTCTACGATGAAGTGAGCAGCCACCTAGATAAAGGTAAGCCTGTGGATGTGGTGTATCTGGACTTTGCAAAGGCCTTTGACACCGTTCCCCACAAACGATTACTGTACAAACTAAGGAAGGTAGGTATGGACCATAAGGTGAGTACCTGGATAGAGAACTGGCTCCAGGGGAGAGTACAGAGGGTGGTGATTAATGGGGAGTACTCGGATTGGGCGGGTGTGGAAAGTGGGGTCCCCCAGGGTTCTGTCCTGGGACCAATCCTGTTTAATTTGTTCATAAATGATCTAGAGGAGGGGATATTGAGTACAATCTCAGTATTTGCAGATGATACTAAACTAGGCATGCCAATATCTTCTATGCAGGATGTGGAAACCTTGCAAGCAGACCTGAACAAAATAACGGGGTGGGCAACTACATGGCAGATGAGGTTTAATGTTGATAAATGTAAAGTAATGCACTTGGGGGCCAGAATCCAGAAAGCAAGCTACTCACTAGGGGGGGAACCTCTGGGTGAGTCTAGGATGGAAAAGGACTTGGAGGTACTGGTTGACAACAAGCTTGGCAGTGGCATGCAATGCCAAGCCGCCGCAAGCAAAGCCAACAGAATACTGGGTTGTATAAAAAAGGGGATTCACTCCAGAAATAAAGAGATTATTCTCCCACTCTACAAGACTCTGGTCCGGCCACATCTGGAGTATGCTGTCCAGTTCTGGGCACCGGTCCTCAGGAAGGATGTGCTGGAACTGGAGAGAGTCCAGAGAAGGGCAACAAAAATAATTAGGGGAATGGAGGACATCAGCTATGAGGAAAGACTACAAGCACTGAACCTTTTCTCTCTGGAGAAAAGACGATTGAGGGGGGATATGATATCAATGTACAAATACTGTACTGGTGACCCGAGCATAAGGAACAAACTATTCAGAGTAAGGAGATACAATAAGACACGTGGCCACTCACTAAAACTAGAGGAAAGGCGGTTTAACCTTAAAGTGCGTAAGGGGTTCTTCACTGTAAGAGCAGTAAGGATGTGGAATTCTCTTCCACAAGCAGTCGTATCAGCAGGGAGCATCGATAGTTTCAAAAAACTATTAGATGGACACCTTAAAGACCACAACATACAGGGGTATACAATGTACGGTTAAAAGCAAACACACACACGCATCATAGGTTGAACTGGATGGACTGATGTCTTTTTTCAACCTTACTAACTATGTAACTATGTAACTATGTAAGGAGGAAGCAGCGGAATCATATAACTGACAGAGTTTGGGAGTGAGAATTTGATGGAACTCTTTATAGTATTCTCCTGTAAATCCGTCTGGGCCCAGCGATTTAAAGTTTGGTAATGAATTAATAACTTGGGTGATATCCTGAATGGTAAAGGGGGAATTAAGATCCGCTAGTTGTTGTGGAGTTACAGACAGGAGATTAACTTTTGCTAGAAATTCCTGGATTGCATTAGGCGTGGGTTGATAAGAGGAGGGGTAACTTTTAATAATATAGAGGTCCCCATAATACGAGTTGAATGCATCAGCTATTAGTTTGGGTTTGAGCAGTTTTTCTTGTGTTCTGGGGTGATATATGTACTGGATTTTGGATTTAATTCAGTGGCCTTTTATGCGCTGAGCCATTGCTTTGCTCGCTTTGTTGCTCGTAGAGTAAGTGGTAGCTCTCTATTTTTTATAGCTATCGGCGTACCTCTCTAAAAGTATTGACCTAAGTTCCTGGTGGAGGGACAACTTATTTTGGGACTCAGTGGATTTTATGTCTGCTGTAATTTCATCTATGTGCTGCATTCTCCTCCTTCTCTCCCTAGCACCCAGTTGAATAAAAGTACCTCTTAGTACAGCTTTATGGGTGTTCCACACGACCATTGGACCAGACCCTGGCGTTGCAATAATGGAGAAAAATGAATCTAGTTGCTTTTTGACGGATTCTACATACTTTGGGTTTTGGATAAGATATTTATTTAATCTCCAAACATAGGGGTTGGGATGGGGCGATTTAGAGGTGATGGTAATGCTGACCGGGGCGTGGTCCGACCAAGTGGCCATGTGAACCTCTGATTCTACCACATTCTGAAGAAGCCATTTATCAGTTAAAAAAAAGTCAATACGTGAGTACGTGCCATGACGCGGGGAGAGAAATGTGTAGTCCCTCTCCATTGTGTGATAGCACCTCCACACGTCATATAAATCAGTAGACATTATAAAATTGCTAAGCAGTGACACATGTCGCTTTGAGGTGGCAGAGGAATCTAGTTCATTGTCTGGGACCAAACTGAAGTCGCCGCAAATCAAAAGATGGCCTTGTTGTAGATTTTTCGCCTTTTTAACAACCTTCTTGATGAATGACATCTGATGTTGATTTGGTGAATACAGGGTGACAATGGTATATTGGACATTGTCAATAGAGCACAGCAGTATAATGTAACGGCCCCCGGGGTCTATGATATCGCTATGCAGCTGAAATGAGACTTTATCTCGTACAGCAATAAGGACTCCTCTTTGCTTCTTTTCGAAGCAGGCTTGGAAGATAAGGGATTTTTTTTGTGTCTACATGTAGGGGTTGCTCCTTGGGCAAAATGTGTTTCCTGAACACAGAGAATGTCACTGTTTAGAGAGATGGCAGTGTTCCACAAGGAAGCTCTCTTGGCTTACAAAAGACATTTAAGCAGGGAGAAGGGTAGCGCGGCTTCAGCTCCAGTCCCAGTCCCAGAAGCCAACTCTTCAGTGGAAACGCGTCGGGTGGAGCCAGCTATTGCAGCCAGCACTGCTATTCGTCACGGACCGCACTGCTTTTATCTGAGCATTTGCTGTTTATCTACGGATGTTTGTGTTTGCCTTTCTTATATTTCAATAAAATACGTGAGTAACGCACTATTAGTTCTTCCCTTCTTTCCATGGTGGTTTTTCCCTTTGAAATTCCTATTCCCGGAAGTTTCCGGACCCATGTAGATAGGAAGCTGTCTGATTCATCCATCCCATTGGGCACCATACCATCTCTGGCCAATCAGATATTGTATTCCCTGGTACCACAGCTTTGGCTCATTTCTCCCTAATTTGTGGTAAGAGTCCATCCTCATCACCGGATGTCACCATCACTATTGCACTATTGTTTTAATATCACGTTATTGGATTGATTATTTGGTAAGAGGCTATTTGAGCACTTTCTACACACGCCAGTGCAATCCCAGCAGTTGGATCTTTCTCACCTGTGACTTTGGGCAATTTTGGTTCACCTTTACTTTCAGATGAAAGAGACTTTTTCACTATAGAAGGATATTTTTGCACAGTTTGGACTATTGTTTTTCATTCATTTGTCACATTGGATGCCATGTCATTTTTTGTTTGTTTTTCATAGAAGAGCACTTTTATAACCTATTATATATATATATATATATGTTATAATCCTTCCCAACATTTATACACTTCACAGTGCTGCTTTTACATCATTTATATTGGTTCGCGCACCTTTTTTTCTTTCATTTAGGTCCCTCCCCTCTCTTCTGGGAACTTCTTTCCTTGCTACAAAACTGAAGTACTTCCTGTATGGGAGGGGTTATATAGAGGGGGACTTCCTGTCTTTTTTGGTTTACCTGTGCCCATTCACCTATAGGTGGCGTATAACCCAGTTAACCACTTTACCACCGGAGGATTTTGCTGTCTTACGTCTGGGCCACTTTTTGCGATTCGGCACTGTGCGACTTTAACTGACAATTGCGCGGTCATGCAACGCCGTACCCAAACAAAATTGTTGTCCTTTTTTCACACAAACAGAGCTTTCTTTTGGTGGTATTTGATCATCTCTGCAATTTTTATTTTTTGCGATAGTAATAAAAAAATGCGACAATTTTGAAAAAATAACAATATTTTTCTACTTTGACAGTTAAAAAATATCCAATATATTCAATTTTTGTCATATATTTAGGCCAAAATGTATTTAGCTACATGTCTTTGACAAAAAAATTCTCAATGAGCGTATTTTTAACCGCTTTAAGACCGGAAGATTTTACCCCATTCCTGACCAGGCCATATTTTGCGATTCAGCACTACGTTACTTTAACGGACAATTGCACGGTCGTGCGACGCTCCAAATTAAATTGATGTCCTTTTTTTCCCCAGAAATAGAGCTTTCTTTTGGTGGTATTTGATCACCTGTGCGATTTTTACTTTTTGCGCTATAAACAAAAAAAGAGCGAAAATTTAGAAAAAAGAACAATATTTTTCACATTTTTTTATATGAAATTCCCCCCAAAAAATGTAAAAATCTAAATTTTTTAACATTTTAGGCCAATTTGTTTTATGCTACATATTTTTGGTAAAAAAAAAAAAGTCGCAATAAGCGTATTTTGATTGGTTTGCGCAAAAGTTATCGCTGCTACTAACTACGGGAAATTTATGTCATTTTTTATTTGTTTTTTTTTTTTAACTAGTAATGGCGGCAAACTAGCGGCGATCTGGGATTTTTTTTTGCGGGACTGCGACATTGCGGCGGACAGATCGGACCCTTGACTGACATTTTTGACACTTTTGGGGGTACCAGTGACATTACTACAGTAATCAGTGCTATAAATATGCACTGTTACTGTAAAAATGACACTGGCAGGGAAGGGGTTAACTTTTATTGGTGATCAAGGGGTTAATGTATGCCTGGTGCTCACTAACGTGTGTGGGGGGAGGGGACTATGTGAAACAGGCACAGATCGCAGGTTCAGCTATGCTGAACCCTGCAATCTGACCCTGCCTGTCACTTAGGAGATCCGCCCGCTTTGTTTACACAAGCGGGCGGATCTCCACACTCGATCCCCGACGATCGGGGAAGAGCAGCGGTGATCACCCCCGCTCCTCCCCTGGCCCGACTCCCGCTGTGACTGAATACAGCAGGAACGAGCCTCCGGCGGCGCGCGCGCGCCGCCAAGGGAGGGGAATGTCTGGTGACGTAGGTCTACGTCGCCAGACGATAACGAGCCACTGTGCCGCAGTAGCAGCACAGTGAGCAGTGTTAAAATGGTTAATAATTAATATGACCTGCTCTGTGTTCTGTGATGTACTCAAGAAATGGATTTTACAGGTAAGAATGTAGGAAAAATCCAGTTTTTAACTTGGATTAATGTGAGTGTGTAATGATTTAATGTTTTTTTTTATTTTTTTATAAAGCGTGTGTGAAACTTATTACACTAGTGGAGCTTTCCCCTTTCTTCCCACACATGAGCTGTTTGATCCATCACTTATAAGTTGGAGATTGTCACTGATGAACTTTTAACCCTTTGGTGTAAACAGCTGATTTGCCAAACATGAGAATGTTAGGCAAATCGATCCAGTGAGTCTAAACCTGATGGTGGTGGCACGTGTTCAAGTGGTGTGGTGTGAAGATTTGATAATGCTACATAACTGGAGAACTATTAAACTGTACCTCTGGCATACTTTGGAGTTGTACATAGACTTGTATATTAATTTATTATAGTGTTGTACCTTTTTTTCATCAAAATCCCTTTGGGTGTTATTTTTGTGTGAAATAGTCTTTAAGCATTTGCATGATTTTTTAATATTATATGCATGCACTGCAATATTTTTATGCAATTGATCTATGCACTTAGGTAGGTTATCTACCTACTGGAATTTGTGCAGGTGATGTTTATTTTGTTTTTATGTTATTTGAAAGTGGCAGCTAGCCAATAATTGACACAGTTCACTATTTCATTCTTTAGTACTATTTTCATCATAATTTCTGTGGTACATTGATGGGATTGGTGTTTTATGTTCATATAGATCACAGATCCTGGGGTCATCAGTTGAAAAAACAAACACAGTTGAGTACTGTCTGTGATACTTTTTACCTGCGCTAACATTCAAATTTCCACGGCAAACCTTCGAGGTGTACCCACTTTTAGTAAGGTCCGAGCAGTACTGATACACAAAGTTTTAGCAGAAAATATATTCACCAGGAAGATTTAGTCAGCATGGAATGTTTGGAGAATGTCATATTTACTGCTTTATAAAAATACTCTTGAAATTGAAGAAGTATCTGATCATTAGAAAGTTGATGAAGAACCTTATAGTTCAGAAAAAGTCATTGTGAGGCAAGATGCCTTCCTACACACTGATAACTTTATGAGTTGATCTGCACCTTGCAAGGAAATTATCTCCAGAGCTTAGTGAATGGGGTGAAACTCTATTGACTTCCATTATCCAATCATGTGCTGCTTTTCTATTTCCCTTGCATGTGATTGAGTATTTTTTCCATAGAAAACATTTACTGCATTCACTGAATTCTAGGGAAAATGCTTGTGCAAAGTAAATAGTCTATTTGCCTTTAGTACGACAACGAGACACTGGGATTTGTGATTTTCTCTGATCAACCAATCATGTTCTAATGCCAATAGGCAGTAACCCTACAGAATGCTCTCTATTGCCCATTGATCCTAGCTAATTTACAACTGTTTTGGGAAACAGTTAAATTGGTAGGTTTAGTTCTGCTTTAATGAGGTGGGGGTATTGACTTTTCCTTTTTAAAAAATAAATTGTTTAAGATAAACGTAACGTTTATTTTAAAGTTTAGACATACTTTGGGGTCCATGTATAAAAATTTCCCCACAGACACAACAAATTAATCCTGTATTGTTTGTAATCCGAATATCTCCTATGATCATAGTGGTCATAATGCAGTATTTTTTTTTTTTTTTTTATTGAGGCATTTCAGAAAAATATTGCATAATAGCCACTAGATGGAACTAATAATAATAGGAAATAATCACATATCATAATATATCGGAATCAGAAACAATATGGCGATGATTCATTGTGCCTGTGTGAATACTTAAGACATCAATATGGCAAATTTTTATACAAAGACTCTAAAATACGTAATTTTATATATACATATGACTGGACTGGGCTGTGACAACTGACAGTCAGCCCCACACACTGCAGCTATCATTTCCTTGCTCGCTGGCCTCAAACGAGTTATGCAGAGCAGCTTCAGAAGATGAGGGGTGCACCTAGCTTTGTAAGAGATTGTGGCTACAGGTTCCAAAGTTACTACCATCGCCAGAGAACAGGAAGAGACTTCACAGCTGATTGCATGTTTGGGTAAGATTAACATAAAACAGAGTTGCGCTAATAAATTATATTGCACATATTTAATAGTAGGAAAAAAAACACAAAAAACTATAAAAAAAAGGCCCATATAAATAGTCCCAATTAGTAGGGTCTCAATTATGTTATGTAATTCACAGTCCAGAGTGACACAAATCACCGTCCACCACCAAATATGAATGACCACCAGAAAAGACCACCAACACAAAGACAGTATAAGTACCAGCTTACCAGCAGTACTGGACCTCCTATTACAGGAGGCCAGGAGTGCTGTTTACCCCGCCAGGGCCTTGTAGTGATATTCCTATGGATATTCCTGCTATATAGTAAACTGGGCATCCAGTAGCGGCTTCCTTGTGGAGAGGCTCAAAGACAAGACAAAAAGGATGCTCAAGAGTGTGAATACAAATTTCATTTATTCAAAGATATTAAAATCACACTTACATAAGAGCAAGTCATGAATGCATAAAATTCCTCCTGCCGGCATCTAAAACACATCACTCGCGCTTCCAGGACTTGTAAAAGCACAATGACGTCAGCGCGTCGTCTTCCCTACGTGTTTCGTTATAAATGACATCGTCCTGGGGCACAGGTGACACACAACGTTATCGCTATAAATACCTGAGCCGCAAACCAAAACTTGATTCGAGTTCAGAGTCTTTGGCGGAGCCAAATCAACCTCTAAGTATATAGTACTTCAGTGAATAGCAGTCTCAAGATGGAGCATAAATAACAGTTGATCTGAACTCTAATAGTTGGGTGAGAGGCTGCTGGCCACAGTAGCAATATCTTTCTTCTAAAGAGAAGAGCCATTCTAATCTGGGTTTTAGTTTGGAGATTTTCACCCATTTACTGTTGGAATACAAAATTTATACACAGGACTCTAGGACCCAACACTAGCCAATGTCTATTACCACACAGGTCAGTCAAGGAGGGGGGTGTGGCAAAATCAAAGACATTTAGCCTCTAAAAGAGTATCACCTTTATTTACGCTCTCCCTAGAATCAGGATCCATGTGCCTGGTAGGGTTTGGGTCCAGAAATACTCGGTTTACACATTTGCTTTACTTTGTGACTGTTTACTGTTGTTGCCATTTTTGCTGCCTTGTTGGGTGTATATCCCAAATAAAATTTTCTACATCAGCTTTGGTGTTAGAGGGTGTGACATTTCTGGGAAGGGTTATTGCCATCTGTAATCAGGTCAGGAAGGTCAAGTGTATGTGCATGCCTGAAGATCTGCACGGAGCATTTTGTGGGTCAGTATACAGTCAGGACTGTGCATGCATTTGTGTGTGTTCGCTAATATGCAGGTGCATTAGCATGAATTAGCCTGCACTTCCTAGGCTGGCTTTTGGCACCCAGTGACCTATTTCAGACCTAACATACGGTGATGTATTCCTGTTGATTCTTTTGGTGGACTATTCAAATACAGTGGGCCAGCTTTTTCGGAAGCTTCATTCTTCAGCCCTGTCTCTTAATTGGTTAAGGAACATATGGATCAGGGGACATTTTAGTTTAGGAAGAGATATATGATCCTGGGCGTTGGACTGCCTACATTAGCCCGATCCACATCGTCCCATTCATGAGACATATTTATTGGAGTATATGGTATGCATGAGAGTGAGTGCGGGGCCCATTTTTAGTCTGTTTGTGTGAGACAACATTATCCACATTGGTTTTTAGTATATTGGATTTTTGGGGATCCTTGGATCCCTATTTTTGACTGCATGAATTTTTGCATATATATTTTTCCAATAAAGTCTTTTCATTAATTATACTGTTGCATGTTCTCCATATACAACTCTTTCTCCTCGGTAAGGGTGGCCCCACGGGTCTCCCTTTACACATGTTTACTGATTCTACATCAGTTGTGGAGGTACCCCATCTCATGGATGAATACGGTGTGTAATTTATACATATATCTCCCAAGTGTTAAGGTCACGTGTTGTTTTTATTTAGTAGCACTGCAACCCAAGCCCATACATTTTTGTAATAGAAAAACACAGGATAAACGTGTGTTCAGTCTAAACTGTCAGAGATTATACCTTTCAAATTGCTTCAGAAAAACTCATCTATACTTTGTAAAATAATTAAAATACTTCCTTACACTAAAATTACTATTGGTTGTAACAATTCTCCTGCCACCTGAACCATACTGAAATCGTATATACTGGATAGCAGGGTTCCAAGGTCAATAATATATTAGCAGTGTAAGAAATTATCACTCAGGTTGATGGTAGTGCATATTTTTAGAACATTTTCTATACACAGTATAATTAAAACGAGAAAGTAATTATCTTTATACAGACAAGCTATTATTTAAATATGCTGTAATCCAAACAAAGGTATTGATAGGGTTCTAAAAGACCTTTTCCAACCCAGAAATCTTCAAGAACAAAGAACCGCAAACGTATTACACCAAGTGGTGGGCATTGTCACAGTGGGTGGGTTTATTAATGCAAAACTAAACCACCCATTTAAAGGCTAAGTTCACCTTTTCCAGAAAATAGCCTATGCAGTCAAGGGGCCCTAGTAGATATTAGAAATGTGCACAGCTTTGTAAAATGGCCATTCATTTATTTTTTGTTTTACCTATATGCCATTTGGGTCACCTCAGAAGCCTGGCAAAAGAACTCCTAGTTAGCAACCCCTACGTTCTGACTCGTTGTTAGTAATTGAAAACCGTTAGATGCTTATTCCCAAGCACTGCAGATTTGAAAACCAACCATTTTGACATCTGTGCAATACGTTGGGATGTGGGGGTTGCTAACTAGGAGTTTATTAGCCAGGCTTCTGATGGGACTCAAATGGCCTACAGGTAAAACAATAAAATGAATGATCTTTTTTTACAAAGCTGCACAGATTTCTATATCTACTGGGGCCCTTTGGCTGCATATATACTGCCGCAGGGCGGCCCGGCTGGGCAAAATCACATACATGTTTTTGGGGGCACGCACGCACCACCGGAGCGCTGCTCCACAGCGGGAGCCAATCAGCAGGTCTGGCGGCCGCAATGGCCACCGAGCCTCCATCGTTCATTGGGCAGAATGACAGAATGGTGGTCTGCCTATGTAACAAGACTGACTGCTGTTCTATCAGGAAGGAAAATAGAGATCTTGTGTTTCAGCTAAGCTCTCTTTTCCTCTAGAAAATCAAGTCCCTCTACAGTTAGAAAGCAGTCCGTAGGAGCACACTTTACCCCTTGAACATCCCTAGTGTTAACCCCTTCCCTACCAGTGTCATTTATACAGTAACAATGCATATTTTTAGCACTGATCACTGTATTAGTGTCACTGGTACCCAAAAAAGTGTCAAATTTGTCCGCCGCAATGTCGCAGTCCCGCTAAAAATCGCTGATCGCCGCCATTACTAGGAAAAACAAAAACAAAAAAAAAGTCCATAAATGTATCCCAAAGTTTGTAGACGCTATACCTTTTGCGTAAACCAATCAATATACGCTTATTAGGATTTAAAATATGTAGCAGAATACATACTGGTCTAAACTGATAAAAAAATATAGATTTTTTAATTTTTTTTTTATTGAGAATGTTTTATAGTAGAAAGTAAAAAATAATGTTTTTTTTTTTTTTTTTTTTTAAATTCTGGTTCTTTTTTGGTTTAAAGCACAAAAAAAAAAAAAAAAGCATAGATGATCAAATACCAGCAAAAGAGCTCTATTTGTGGGAAAAAAATTACATCAATGTTATGTGAGTACAGAGTCGCAATCGCGCAATTGTCAGTTAAAGCAACGCAGTGCCATACCACAAAAAATGGCCTGGCCATTAAGGGGGTAAAACCTTTTGGAGCTGAAGTGGTTAAAGCTGCTCTGCTCAGCGCACATGAGTTGCCCAGTCACCTCAATAATTCTGCAGCCATCATCTCTGTATGCTGCATTGACCAGTCACCTTCAAAATCTCTTACAGTAACAAGCATCTCCCCCTGCAACCGTCATTGTCTAATCACCTTCAAAATCTCTTACAGTAACAAGCATTTCCCACACAAATGATCTGTTGTGCTGTCATGGCCACTTCTGTCCTGGACTACAGATTGTGGTGGTGTGAAGATGCAATTTTAAAGGAGCAGGAGGCATGCATTCTGACCATGAATGGCAGAAGATGAAGATGCCCCAGATGATGTCCTATGGGATGAAATGTGTTGGACCTACGCACGCAACATGGTCACGCTTCTTTGGAGTTGGAACTTTTGCTATACAGCTTGAAATTGTGACTTTTTATGTGCTTACCATGTGAGTAAAATGTGTATCATGTGTTTACGTTAAAGTTTTTAGCCGATTTACACTATGCGGCTTTCCTTGCTTTGATTACATGTGGATATTCGATTATACAGCATATATGGCCACCATTGTTTCTACTAATTTTGGAGAGAAAGCCAGTCTGACATATTGGAAGCAATGGGTGTGAACTGAAGTGTTTATAACAGCCGAATCAGACTCTGTAGTGGGGTCATTTCAGTCTGGTAAGAGTGCATTTCTTACACATGGTGATGGCTCACGTGGTGACTACATTTATGGAATAACATGACCTTCACACAATAACAATATCAGAGCTCTGAGGAAGGGGGGACACCCCCTGAAACGTGTAAGCTACATTTGGAGGTATATATCCCACTACGGTTTGCATCAGTGCAAAATGCTCAGTGGAGACTTCCGTTGGACTTACAAATTTATTTTCGCCTGTCATTTCATCTACTTTGTGAGTATGATGTATATGTTTTTATCAAAATAAATTGTTACAAAGGTAATGCGCTAGGCTGGTGCGCCCTCTGTATTTTTTCACTTTAGAGACATGTTTTCATGTCTATTTATTGATAGTAGTTGATATGACGATACCTTATTTTGCCGATAATGCCTGCTATTGATATACTGAAATCACCCACCTGCATTGTGGGACTTTATCTTATCTCCATCTTGATATTATTGTTTGGATACAAGTTTTATACTTGCTCTTTTTTTTTTTATCCAACCTTAATAAAAACATTGAAATAGAACCCAAAGTCAGTTAGCAATCATCCCCTATCCATAGTTCTGACTGCTTTGAACTTATGAGGGATAAAACAGTTACTGTACCCATTTGTTCTTCACACTGTGTTAGATTAGCTTGAGAGTGTCTCTTTAACACTTGCTCCAACCTATCTTAGCTTGAACTTCTGTTAAAATTAAAGACATTTAACAAATAATAATAAAAAGCACAAATATTCCAATAATATGTATACTACTCACGCGTTCCATCGAATCTGGTCGCTATGGTATCTAAGAAAGTATTCTGAGGAGCTAGCAGCCCTCTCATGGCTGGCATTTCTCTAGTTTTCACTGATGACACTCTCCGAGATTGGGCTGCATAGAGAAAATACACAGTACTATCATTAACGTGCAAGTCTGCCTGTCAAAAGCTATTAGATAGTGGAATCCAGTGTTTATCTGTCAGCGGTGGGGCAGGCAGCCTGTCATTTTTGCCATATGATCGCCTGTTTTTAAAGGCAAAGCTTGGTCTAATAACCCGACTGTAAACTGTTACCGTGAAGACAGTAATTACTGTGTTATTATGGAATGTAAACAGCATGGAATATAAACTTCTAAATTATATCTATGTGCCAGTTTTGTCAGCCTTATCATAGGGCTAGTTAGTGCCAGCAAATCTGCGATTTGACGCGAATAGAGCGGATTTAGGTGAATCAGGTGCTTTACAGAAAACTTAATATCTGATTTTAAAAAATTGAATTGGTTCATTATTTTTAATGATTTGAGCAATGAGCCCACATTCACATTGGTCTGTTTTGACAAGCGATTTGACATGTCAAATCTGAGCCAATTGCCGGCAATGGCACCGTCCGAATCGGTGCGACGCCAACTTTGCGGCGCCGCACCGATTCCCAAAAGTAGTTTCTGTACTACTGTTGGCGAATTTTGGTTGCAAATTCAATAGATATCTATGCAGGAACCTGCACAGATGTCTTTGAAATCGCCCCCCAAAGTCAGACTGGAAATGCCGGTTTGAAATCGTGCGAGTTCAGCTGAACTCACACAATTTTAAACCGCCCTCAGTGTAAACCTAGGCTTAAAGTGCATCAGAGAGATATATTTATAGGGGCTATTTTATTCGAAATTATGCAATCAACCAGCATTCATGATGCACTTACTTTGACAATTACATATTTAAAAAAATAAAATAGTATCTGAGTCCAGCTTCCATCCTTGAACTGACATGTGTAGCTCTCCAAAATGTAAAAAATAAGTAGTAGGGGCAGAAAGTTTCTTTGTTAAGCTAAATTTAGCCATTGATAATGAACAATTTTCCAATGGTTTAAATATGATTTTGCCTTGTTCCTGGTGATGTAAATAAACATACCCCATGTAACTAAAAAAAATAAATAAAAATAAAAATGTAACAAATTGAGCTGCTACAGTAAATCTTTTATTCTTTCTTTTTTCACAGTAGTACAACAAAGTTTAATATGATTATATAATAGGATAGTAAAATGATTGGCGTTAGGCGCCAATATACCTGCGCAAATGGATAAAAGTGCAGCTTCAAATTAAATATAAATGTGCATAAAAAGCACATAAACCAATATATATGTAAATGCACATATGTTGGTGTGAACCAAAGAATTGGTGTGAACCAAAAAATTGGGGAGCTGCAGCTCAATCGTGAAAAAACGTGAGAATAA
The DNA here is from genome assembly GCF_965119305.1 of Pelophylax lessonae. Taxonomy (NCBI): domain Eukaryota; kingdom Metazoa; phylum Chordata; class Amphibia; order Anura; family Ranidae; genus Pelophylax; species Pelophylax lessonae. Next base: position 558,774,661 of record NC_138769.1, on the reverse strand, counting down.
TAAATGATACACCTAAAGTGTACTAAGCCACGCTCACCTAAAAGTGCAATGTGCAATAAATAACAACAACCTCTTAATATTAAGGTGCATATAGTACAAAGTGCATCAATAAGTGCAAAACCAATATTTGGAAGATAAAACACAAATAAATGACGATAAAGTGCTTAGCCAGATAAATATTGCATCAAATGGTTTTAAAAGGTGCATATAACCAATATAAAGTGCATCAATAATCAGTGAATATGTGAATCATAAGTAAAGTCCCATGCACCAATGAATAGATAAATAAATAAATATAAATGGTGCAGTCTCCAAGGGATGATTCTTCCTCATGAAACAGATCTTCACTCCCTTCACCACATAGGCACCCGGTGTGTGGGAATGCTTACCAGAAAGCACCGACCCCTTAATTACAGGGGGTCAATGCAAGCAGACTGATATCAGAGTGACCAGAATCCAAATGAAAGATCAAGCCCTCCTCGAGTATCCACTCCACAAACGCCTGTATGACAAATAAACTTCACACTCCTCCGCCACCTCACGCTCCTCAGCGATATAAAAATGAAGGAATGGCCAAAATGGTGAAGTACGTTCAAACAGTTTATTTAGAAATAAAGTGGACACACTTACATCATAGATAGATATATGGGCAAACAACACAGGATCCGAAATAGACACGAGTGGTTACCGCTTCCCTTATTCAAAACTGCATCAATCGGTCCCGGAAATGGCAGAAAATCAGCGTCCCTTGAGAACGATGGCCTGTGAGCCGACGAAACTGGTCGGGAGCATAGGAGCGCAATCACGCTGTTTTTCTGCCATTTCCGGGACCGATTGATGCAGTTTTGAATAACGCGGGAGCGGTAACCACTCGTGTCTATTTCGGATCCTGTGTTGTTTGCCGGTATATCTATCTATGATGTAAGTGTGTCCACTTTATTTCTAAATAAACTGTTTGAACGTACTTCACCATTTTTGCCATTCCTTCATTTTTATATCGCTGAGGAGCGTGAGGTGGCGGAGGAGTGGATTCTGGTCACTCTGATATCAGTCTGCTTGCATTGACCCCCTGTAATTAAGGGGTCGGTGCTTTCTGGTAAGCATTCCCACACACCGGGTGCCTATGTGGTGAAGGGAGTGAAGATCTGTTTCATGAGGAAGAATAATCCCTTGGAGACTGCACCATTTATATTTATTTATTTATCTATTCATTGGTGCATGGGACTTTACTTATGATTTACGTATTCACTGATTATTGATGCACTTTATATTGGTTATATGCACCTTTTAAAACCATTTGATGCAATATTTATCTGGCTAAGCCCTTTATAGTCATTTATTTGTGTTTTATCTTTCAAATATTGGTTTTGCACTTATTGATGCACTTTGTACTATATCTACCTTAATATTAAGAGGTTGTTGTTATTTATTGCGCATTGCACTTTTAGGTGAGCGCGGCTTAGTACACTTTAGGTGTATCATTTATTATATAATAGGATAGGGCTAGAGAAAGTATGATGTGCAAAGTGAAGCAAACCACAGCACAAAAAATGCAGAGTGTAGTAACCCACAATATGAGGTATGCAAAGTGAAATAATCCACAGCATTAAGATATGCAAAGTGCAAAAACCCACAACATTAAGGTATGCAGAGTGCAATGTGTGCAAAGTGCCGTAAACCACAGCAAGATGGTGTGCAAAATGCACAGCATCCAAGTGTATGAAAACCCTCACCTTGTAAAACAACTCATATAATTGAAAACAGAAATGAAAGGCAAAACATTTGTGTATAGATACCAAAAAAAGAACATTATAAATACCTTTTTCTCCTCTTTTTCATAAGTGATCACATTCCCTCTGTTCTCAGCTGCATAAGAGCTGAGGGGAGGAGAAGGAGCAGCACACTGATCTTCCCAGGGGGGAAGGGGTGTCAGGACAAGTCTGAATATTGGAGGAGAGTACACTGAGTTCCCAGCACAGCTAGAGAACTGACTACGCTGTGTTCTCCTGCTTAGTGTGGTCAGTTTTTATAGGAAAGCAGTGGGACTGGCAGAAACACCAGAGATTTCACACAAAGGAAGCCATACAAAGAGCACAGGATACTTTTTTTTATACAAGTACATGGTACGGTAGGCACATATCAGGAATATGATATGTTAGGGTAACATATTCTTTAAGGTGTGCAAAGGGCAGCAACCAAAAGCATGATAATGTGAAAAGTGCAATAATCCATAGCATTAAGGTGTGCAAATTGCAATAACCCAGAGCATTAAGGTGTGCAAGGTGCAATAACCCAGAGCACAATTGAGGGCAAAGTGCAGTAACCTACAGCATGATGGTGCGCAATATGCAATAACCCGTAGCATGATTGTGTGCATAATGCAGTAACCCGCAGCATAGTGATGTTTCGTGAAAAATGCAGTAACCCACAACATGATGGTGTACAAAGTGCAGTAAACCACAGCATGGTGACATGCAAAGGGACCCACAGACTGATGGCGTGCAAAGAGAAGTAACCTATAGCATGATGATGTAAGTGCAAAGTAAAGTTACCCAGTAGGTGCAGTAGCCTACAGCACAATGGTGCGCAAAGTGCAGTAACCTACAGTGTGATGACGTATGTGCAAAGTGCAATAAAACACAGCACGACAGTGCACAAAGGGCAATAATCCATAGCATGATGATGTATGTGCAAAGTGCAATAACACACAGCATAACAGTGCGCAAAGTGCAGTAACCCACATCATAATGACATGACGTATGTGCAAAGGGCAATAACCCACAGCACAACAGTGCGAAAAGTGCAGTAACCTACAGTATGATGATGTATGTGCAAAGTGCAATAACTCACAGCATGTTAGGGCGCAAAGTGCAGTAACCCACAGCATGAGGACTTATGTGAAAAGTGAAATAACCCACAGCACGATAGTGTGAAAAGTGCAGTAACCTACGGCATGATGACGTTTGTGCAAAGTGCGATAACTCACAGCACGATAGTGTCCAAAGTGCAGTAACCTACAGCATGATGACGTTTGTGCACAGTGCAATAACTCACAGCAGGACAGTGTGTCAAGTGCAGTAACCTACAGCATGATGATGTTTGTGCAAAGTGAAATAACCCACAGCACTATAGTGCGCAAAGTGCAGTAACCCACAGCATGATGATGTATGTGCAAAGTGCAATATCCCACAGCATAACAGTGCGCAAAGTGCAGTAACCCACATCATAATGAAGTATGTGCAAAGTGCAATAACCCACAGCACAATAGTGCACAAAATGCAGTAACCTACAGTATGATGATGTATGTGCAAAGTGCAATAACTCACAGCACAATTGCACGCATAGTGCAGTAACCCACAACATGATGACGTAAGTGCAAAGTGCAATAACCCACAGCACAACAGTGGGCAAAGTGCAGTAACCCACATCATGATGACGTATGTGCAAGTGCAATAACCCACAGCACAATAGTGCGTAAAGTGCAGTAACCCACAGCATGAACACGTATGTGCAAAGTGAAAAAATCCACAGCACGATAGTGCTCAAAGTGGAGTAACCCACAGTATGATGATGTATGTGCAAAGTGCAATAACCCACAGCATAACAGTGCGCAAAGTGCAGTAACCCACATCATAATGAAGTATGTGCAAAGTGAAAAAACCCACAGCACAATAGTGCATAAAGTGCAGTAACCCACAGCATGATGACGTTTGTGCAAAGTGCAATAACTCACAGCACGATAGTGTGCAAAGTGCAGTAACCCACAGCATGATGACGTTTGTGCAAAGTGCGATAACTCACAGCACGATTGTGCACAAAATGCAGTAACCCACAACATGATGATGTATATGCAAAGTGAAATAACTCTCAGCATGATGGTGTCCAAATGTAAACAAAGAATGTTGATGTTCAACATGTAGTAACCCATAGCATGGTAACATGCAAAGCACAGTAACCCATAGCATCATGGTGTGCAAAGTGCAGTAACTCACAGCACAATTACATATGTGCAAAGTGCAGTAACGGTATCAAAGCAGAATCTTTTACCAGTTTAGAACAGTGGAAGCAATTTAGGAAGATGTGACATTGGGGTTAACTACACTTTGCATTTTTTTTTAAATGTCTGTATATGCAAAATTTAGCATTAAAAGTCATATAAAAGTAATATAACAGGTGAAATGTTGTACAGCCAAAAAGCGAAAATGTAACATCCTCTTCTTCATATACACAGTAAGGTGCATGGCATTCTGGTAAGTCAGCTAACAGTTATTCCGAGATAGTGTAAGGATGGAAAAGTGTAAAACCTTTTCAGTGCCTTTCATGCTGAGCAGTGGATGTCACGATAAGCCTAAAGTTAAAGCAGCAGTGAAATGTGGAAGTGTAATGTGAACAGAAGGAGGCATGTAATAGGTGTGACACTCAGCATCACCTGCACCTTCTCACCTGATGTCCATCTTCTATGAGCAGAGGGAGGATCACCACTTGACTCTTGTCCCAATGATCACAAAGAAATCTTCTTTGGGAGTTACAGCCACCCCCTCCCACCTGAACTTCTGTATCCAAAATCCTCATCTCCCTCCTCTACGCATTCCTGCCAGGCTCCTGTAGACTGCTTGAGAACTGATTTGCTTTTATTCTCAGCTTGAAGTTTCCATAGTTACTGACACACCCGCTTTTCTTAAAGAGACAATACGGTGATCAGCAGAAGAGACTAATTATGATACTGGGACTCGCTTCACGCTCTACAGTACACATCGGAGCTCGGCAGAGTTGTTGGCAGTAAACGAAATGAAATTGACATTTTTGCCCAAGAAGCTATGTCTATACATTGAAGAGTTTTCCTGCAGAAAAATATCATTTTAGGTTTCCCATACAACAAAGTGATTCTCCAGATCTTTAGCATTGCTTGTGATAGCTGAGCCATTTCTGATGCCCTAGAGGCAGTCGAAGGTGCTCAAAATAGATTTTTCAGCTTGTGGGAATACACTGGACAACAAAGATTTTGCTTCTTGAACCCTTTTTTAAGTATATTAAAGATTTTGGCCTCTAATCATGAGAATAACCTGTAATTTGACTGATCATGTATCATTTTATAGACATCCACCATTTTTCTAATTTGCAATACCTGTTGGCTAAGCTGCACACATAAAAGAACTATGCAAAAACTTGGCACTTGTAAGGTAAAGCTGGATACACACTATACAACTTTTGTTGTTAGATTTCCTTTAGATTTACCTTCAACTACAGCTGCAAGAAAAAGTATGTGAACCCTTTGGAATGATATGGATTTCTGCACAAATTGGTCATAAAATGTGATCTGATCATCATCTAAGTCACAACAATAGACAATCACAGTCTGCTTAAACTAATAACACACAAAGAATGAAATGTTGCCATGTTTTTATTGAACACACCATGTAAACATTCACAGTGCAGGTGGAAAAAGCATGTGAACCCCTAGACTAATGACATCTCCAAGAGCTAATTGGAGTGAGATGTCAGCCAACTGGAGTCCAATCAATGAGATGAGATTGGAGGTGTTGGTTACAGCTGCCCTGCCCTATAAAAAACATGCACCAGTTCTGGGTTTGCTTTTCACAAGAAGCATTGCCTGATGTGAATGATGCCTCGCACAAAAGAGCTCTCAGAAGACCTACGATTAAGAATTGTTGACTTGCATAAAGCTGGAAAGGGTTATAAAAGTATCTCCAAAAGCCTTGCTTTTCATCAGTCCATGGTAAGACAAATTGTCAATAAATGGAGAAAGTTCAGCACTGCTGCTACTCTCCCTAGGAGTGGCCGTCCTGTAAAGATGACTGCAAGAGCACAGTGCAGACTGCTCAATGAGGTGAAGAAGAATCCTAGAGTGTCAGCTAAAGACTTACAAAAGTCACTGGCAAATGCAAGCATCCCTGTTAGCGAATCTACAATACGTAAAACACTAAACAAGAATGGATTTCATGGGAGGATACCACAGAGGAAGCCACTGCTGTCCAAACAAAACATTGCTGTGAAGTATGGTGGTGGGGGCATCATGGTTTGGGGCTGCTTTGCTGCGTCAGGGCCTGGACGGATTGCTATCATTGAAGGGAAAATTAATTTCCAAGTTTATCAAGACATTTTGCAGGACAACTTAGGGCCATCTGTCTACCAGCTGAAGCTCAACAGAAGATGGGTGTTGCAACAGGACAATGACCCAAAGCATAGAAGTAAATCAAGACATTTTGACAACCTGGGCTCTAGCGATCACAGGATGACCACATTTAGCGTAAATAACAATATAACAAGGCAAGAGGGGAATAAGAACCCTAAACTTCAGAAGGGCAAACTTTCCCAAATTGTGCTCAATGATGGAAAGGGTAAACTGGGACCAAACCCTAGGAACATTGACCACAGAGGAAAAATTGGAATGCTTTAGGAACATATTAAACAATTGCATCTGGCAGTGCATTCCTATGGGAAATACATTTAGAAGAGACAAAGCCAAACCTGGCTGGCTGAACCGTAATGTTAAAAAACTTATTAGGGGTAAAAAAATGGTCTTCAAGAAATATAAATCAGAGGGCACAGTATTGGCTTTCGAGCAATACAAGGAGGCAAATAAGAAAAGTAAATACGAAATCAAAATGGCTAAAATCAACTTTGAGAGACAAATAGCGGAGGATAGTAAAAAGAACCCAAAGAAATTATTTAAATATATCAACAGCAAAAAAACTAGGGGAGAGCATATTGCACACATAATTAATGATGATGGGAGGATGGTTACAGAGGACACTGAAAAGGCAACCGTGCAGAATGCTTTTTTCTCCTCAGTCTTTACACAGGAAAAGGAAGGGTACACTAACCATGACTGTATGGTTAGTAGTAATACACAGGACATGCCGCTATGGCTAACAGAGGGCGAAATCAGGGAAAGGCTGGATAAAATAAACACAAATAAATCACCAGGCGCAGATGGCGCACATCCGACAATACTCAAAGTACACAGTAAAACTATATCTATCTGTTCCTGATCTTTGCTGACAGTATTATGACAGGAAATGTACCAGGGGATTGGAGGAAAGCTAACGTGATACCGATATTAAACAAAGGGCAGAGGCATGTCCCGTGAAATTATAGGCCTGTCAGTCTGACATCGATAGTATGTAAACTTCTGGAGGGGATGATAAGGGACTATATCGTAGAGTTTGCTAAAGACAACAACATCATCAGCAGTAATCAGCATGGGTTTACAAATGGACATTCTTGTCAAACCAATCTCTTAACATTCTACGAGGAGGTCTAGATAGGGAGAGACCAGTGGATGTGGTGTACCTGGATTTCGCTAAGGCATTTGATACAGTTCCCCACAAGCGCTTAATTTATAAAATAAGGTCTGCAGGCATCGACCACAAGGTTTGCTCTTGGATACGGAACTGGCTAAAAGGGCGTGTCCAAAGGGCAGTAATAAATACTGCATACTCAGACTGGTCTGGGGTGGTAAGTGGGGTCCCCCAAGGCTCAGTCCTGGGACCAACCTTGTTTATTTTATTCATAAACAGCATTGAGGACAGGATCATTAGTTCTATATCAGTTTTTGCAGATGACACAAAATTGAGCAGGGCAATAACTGCACAGCATGAAGCAGATATCCTACAGAATGACCTGAACAAAATAACAGAGTGGGCAACGGCATGGCAAATGAGGTTTGATGTGGAGAAGTGTAAGGTTTTGCACTTGGGGACTAAAAACATAAAAGCACAATACACTTTAGGGTGGGAACCTTTGGGGAAATCAAAAATGGAGAAAGATCTGGGGGTCTTAGTAGAAGATAGACTAAGCAATAGCATGCAATGTCAATCGGCAGCTGCCAAAGCCGGCCGAATATTAGCACGCATAAAGAAAGGGATGTATTCCAGAGATAAAACTATAATCCTACCACTTTATAAAACTCTGGTCCGACGCATCTGGAGTATTCTGTCCAGCTCAGAGCTGGAGAGAGTCCAGAGAAGGGCAACTAAACTAATTAGGGGATTGGAGGACCTTAATTAGGAAGAGCGTCTACAATCGCTTAATTTATTCTCCCTGGAGAAGAGACACCTGAGAGGGGACATGATAGCAATTTATAAATACCTCAATGGTGATCTCAGCATAGAAAAAAAGCTTTTCAATCGCAAGGATTGCATGAGGACTCAAGCGCATACAATGCGATTAGAGGAGAAGTGTTTTAACCACAGGCTACGCAGGGGGTTCTTTACTGTTAGGGCTACAAGATTGTGGAATTCTCTCTACCACAAGAGGTAGTTTCTGCGGGAAGTATGGCTACATTCAAAAGACTCTTGGACGTACATCTCAAGGATCAGAACATTCAGGGGTATGAGAGATGATTACGGCCATATACACCTACACAGGTTGAACTGGATGGACTATTGTCTTTATTCAACCTCAACTACATTGTAACTATGTAACTTTGTAAATCAACAACAGAATGGCTTAAACAGAACAAAATACGCCTTCTGAAGTGGCCCAGTCAGAGTCCTGACCTCAACATGATTGAGATTCTGTGGCATGACCTCAAGAAAGCGATTCACACCACACATCCCAAGAATATTGCTGAACTGAAACAGTTCTGTAAAGAGGAATGGTCAAGGATAACTCCTGACCGTTGTGCACGTCTGATCTGCAACTACAGGAAACGTTTGGTTGAAGTTATTGCTGCCAAAGGAGGTTCAACCAGTTATAAAATCCAAGGGTTCACATACTTTTTCCACCTGCACTGTGAATGTTTACATGGTGTGTTCAATAAAAACACATTCTTTGTGTGTTATTAGTTTAAGCAGACTGTGATTGTCTATTGTTGTGCCTTAGATGTTGATGATCAGATCACATTTTATGACCAATTTGTGCAGAAATCCATATCATTCCAAAGGGTTCACATACTTTTTCTTGCAGCTGTATGTAGTGGAAGGGCCTGCCTGACTGCATACAAATTGAAAGTGTTTAGGTTTGACCTCCTATTAAATGGTTTTGGTAAATCTAAAGAAAGTTGTATAGTGTGTGTCCAGCTTAAACTGGATCCCAGCACCAGTACAGGTCTATGCTCATGCACATTGCACACATGCTCATATTTTTGAGTGAAGAGGCAATGTTAAACATACTATTCCAGTCAGTGGCGTAACTAGAACCTTCAGGGCCCCGATGCAAGAAACCATAAAGGGCCCCCCGGATGGGGCCCTTCCCTCCCAGCCTGGTGGCGGAACGCCAGGGCCAGTCGCAAGTGCAATGTTTGTGCCCCCTTTCAATGCAGACTGACCACAGCGTGCCCCCTTTCAATGCAGACTGACCACAGCGTGCCCCCTTTCAATGCAGAGTGACCACAGCGTGCCCCCTTTCAATGCAGACTGACAACAGCGTGCCCCCATCAATGCAGAGTGACCACAGCGTGCCCCCTTTCAATGCAGACTGACCACAGTGTGCCCCCTTTCAATGCAGACTGACAACAGCGTGCCTCCATCAATGCAGAGTGACCACTGCGTGCCCCCTTTCAATGCAGACTGAACACAGTGTGCCCCCTTTCAATGCAGACTGACCACTGCGTGCCCCCTTTCAATGCAGACTGACCACAGCGTTGGTTAGGAGGAGGATCTGTGTGACAATAGTGAATTTTCATTCGCTATTGTCACACAAATGGGTGGGCCCGGGGCGCACTGCTCTGCGTCCCGGGTCCACCCTTTTCTGAAGCTTTTCTGTGACTCACACTGTCAGGACGGAGCCATCGGCTCCTTCTGACAGCTCCACTGGCATACACAGGCTCAGCGGCACGGGGGCAGCGGACGCAATGATTGTGCGGGCCGCAGGTTCCCCACCCCTGCATTAGGGGGTTAAAGCAGGCGGTGAGGAAGCAACATATTGCCTTTTCACCGCCTGTCAAATGCCTCTGAAATGCAATATGAGTATGGATCGCTTTTCAGAGGAATAGCATTTTCTTGCTGGTACTATGAACAACCTGAAAAAAAAAATACTTCTGATTGTACACATATATGGGGTCAGGATTAAAAGTAATGTGCACACACACACATAAACACACATGTACACACATACACACACATATACATACTCATATATAAGCACATATACACACACACATACTCATATATAAGCACATATACAGACACACACACACACATACTCATATATAAGCACATACACACACACATATATATAAAAGCATACACTTCCCAGTTGATGTGTCCCACAAAGCTGACAGGCATCTCCCAGCTGATACGTGTTACCCACACGTAGCCCCCCTCATATAACAAGCAACCCACACACAGATAGTAAGCACCCCACACACAGCACTCCACAGTTGACAAGCTCCCCACTCAGAGCATCCCCCCAGGATTGGGGCCCGCACACACAACCCCTCCCAGATGACAAGCACACCACACATTGCTTCCTAGATGATAAGTGTCCCCCACACAACTGGCATGTAAGCACACACACATACATATATTTTATACACATATAAACACACAAACATACATACATGCACACACATACATATATAGATGCACATATGCAGACACATATAAACACAGTCACACATGCATACACACATACATACATACACACACATACATACACATACACACATACATACATACACACACATACACACATACATACATACATAATGTACATACATACAGAAAGCCTTTTAAAAACGGCAGAGAGAGGACTGTACCTGTAACTTCCTGCCGGGTATTGCACTGTAGGTGGAGGCAGAGAGCACAGCACACACTGTGCTTTGCTTTCACTTTCCATTCCAATTTCCAATGTGATCACGATCAGCTCTTTCGGGAGGATCGGGGGAGCTCGATCTCAGCTGCGGTTGCCGATCCTAGTCTCTATACATACAGGGGGCCCTCTCAGGCCCCCTGCAGCATGGGGCCCGGTCGTTCCTGATTCCAGTTCACCATGCTCCTATTTATGCGTGAACGTGCACACATGCACATACCAATTAGCATGTGCACTTGGCGCCCAGTGGTCTATTTAAACTGATCTGTCACTATGAGCAGTTGCCGAATAGTTTTCAGCTTGTTCCTGAGACCTGATCTGCTTTACTTGCTTTTCTGTGTATGACCTGGCCTGTCCTTGAACTCCGCTTCTGCTCCTGTCTCAGCTCTGTTCAACTGATTACTCTGACCCCAGCCTGTTTACTGGACTGGTCTTTGCCTGCTGATTCTGTACTGCTTTGACCGGCTGTTACTGACCTTGGTCTGGCTCCTGGACTTACTCTGTTGATTTAATACCTCTCTGCCCAGTTCTTTCCAACCACTACCTGTCTCCTGGTCCAGCTTATGTCTTCTGCTCTGCTGCCAAGCTGCTCCTGCAACCTGATCTGAGGACTGCATTTACCAGCTCAACCCACTTACAGAGTGGACCTCACCAGCTAGCTACTCCGGCACTCATGACACTCCTTCCCCTTACGCTCCCTTTCTCCACCTTCAGGAGTGTTGAGCAGGAGGTCTAAGAGAGGCCTCCATAACATCCCAGTCTTCACCAGGTATGTGATAGAACTGTTGATGAAGCACATCTGGTACACCAAGTGAAACTGTAAGTACTGTCGAGATCTTATAGTTGTGGCTCTGCTGCTTGGAATGCATCTCGGATATACTAAGTACTGTTGTTACATTGTTGAACAGCTGTGCATGAGTCACATTCCAAAAATGAGAAATGGCCACTCTGAAAGAATGTGGTTCCAGGACAGAAAAACAAGGCAAATGAACCACTTGTTGACCCATCGAGGATATTTTTTTTACTTCTGCTTCACATAAAACATGGACTGATAAAAAATGTTATGAAAGTGTTGAACGGCTGTAGAGCACCAAACTATAATAAGCTGGTTGACAAACTTCTTACAACATACAAGACCATAAGAGCAACATGTCACTGAAGATTAATTTTCTGCATTCCAACTTGGACTTTCTTCCAATCTAGGTGGAGTCAGTGATGAACATGGTGAAAGGTTTAACCAGGACATTGCCACAAAGGAAAAACAGTATCATGGCAACCAGAATCCTTCAGAGCTGGCTGACTGTTGCTAGACACTTGCTGATACTTTAAGTCTTGTTAAATCCATGCAATGTTTTCGAAACATTATGCCATTAAATACATTATATTTGTTAAAAGTTAATTTCAAAATTCTCAAAATTCCTTTGTGTTACAGTCATTCTAAAATTATATTTGTGTTCAGTTTGAAGGGGTCTATTATCTATCGTAATCACCACATTTTTCAGGAAGCAAAACTTTTGAAAAACATTGTTGCCAAGTGATATCTGCATGCAACCAAGCCAGGTTCTTTCCTTTGTTGCTGTGCAAAGGAATTAAAGAATATTGTGTCCATGTCCTGCCACTCAAATCTGGTGAATATCTCCCCTTTATTCATATTCTGGGAAGTATTGGTCTCTCATGAGGTTAGACATTATATCCAGTGTAGAAGATATGATTTTAATTGGGCCATGTTGAATTGAGGCATGGTAGAACCTGGGGCGAGGTAGCACCTTTGCTTCCCTTCTTCCACTTTGATTTCAACTGACACATGTACTGAGATGGCCCTATCAGACACCAGCTTCCTACAAGCGCATCCTCCCTTGAGAAGTGGCAGTCAGGTACTTAGCTTTGACCACTTGCACTATCCCCCTGGTTTACTGCAAGAGCTTGGAGGTTGCAGCATGGCCCCCTGAACATCTATAGGGCTCTAGTGTCCTGCCAAGTTTGCTTTGTGTATTATCTGGCTCTGATAAAGGCTAAATCTGATAAGTTAAACTTTAGACAAAAATGTTATTGATTAGTGTGCCCACAACAAAGAACTAGAAGAGTTGGTTAGCAGAATCTATCTCTGCCTGGACACATTTTGTTTGAAATGCACTGTATTCTTTGTATTTTGTTTTACAATTCCTGGCATAGCACCGAACATGTTTGCTCCCGGTAAATATACTGTGCTTTTTTTAAATGTCCCAGCATCATCACACTTCCAGATTTGTGCATGATGAATACTGATTTGTGTTCATGACCATCTGGATATTAAGGGACAGAAGAAGACTATTTATATTCACCTTCAAGCAACCTAGTTACATAATAAAGAAAATCAGCTTTAGGTTCCTTCAAGAGAAAGGTATTATAGCCACCTCTCCATCAGCCCTGATTCCTCTCTTCCCTCTGTTCAAGCACTGCAGCCTCTGCCAATCCTTTCAACATTTGACATTTTTGGGAATATCGAGTGCCTGCTTCCCCCACTGCACACTGTGGTCCCATCCTACAACTACTACATCACTGTTGTGTTATGTAGTAGGGTAGGGATCACAAAAAGGAATGACAAGGCAATGTGGATGGGGGACACCAGCATTTGACACCCCTGAACTTTTGATTGCTGAAGAGGCTGGAGCTATAGTCTTTGAGCAGATAGGAGGTAGGAGACGTTGGCTGCATAAGAGGGGAGTATGACACCTCTTCTCTTGTAGGAAACTTTCAACTGCTTTTTTTTAACCCAGTAGAGCTACTTTAATTAAGCTATATTAGCACGTGTATTGCTCTATGGCCCACTAGGCAGGAATGTAAGTAAGGAGCACCACCTCAACAGCAAAATGGCAGGTTTTAAAGACTTCTAGTTTTAGCATTTCCATATGCTCCTTGTCATCTTGTCTTATACATTACTGGCGAAAATAGCATAGCATGTGGTCTGTAATGCCATATGTTTTCTTTCCGTTTCAGTTTGACTTATCTCTTAACATAATTGTTCACACTGAGTCTATAAGCACTGTATTGGAACCCTTAGTTAGATTAATGCTGCCCATAGATAGTACAGGCAGGCTAGGTGCGCATAAATGGTCTATCTCCAAGGCAGTATGTCTTTGGAGCACCAAAGAGTGGCAAATTAATGTCAGTGCTGGAAAAAAGAGGGGGTTCGATAGTGGGCTTCTGACTGTTACCACAAATATGGGATGAAAATATACAGATGCTGCTGGGAAAGAGGACATAAAAGGCTTATTAAACTCAAAGACAAACATGTATTATATTCCAGCTTGCCAATTCTTAGATGTGGTGGCTGCATTGTCTTCCTTTTTTTATTAGGCTTTTTTTCAACTTCTGTCAGCAGACTAAGCTGTCCAGCAAAAGCGGAAGTTGGAGGGTTGAGACAAACCATTTAGCACTGACAGGGGTACTTACTATGGTCAGGTTTTATTCATTTATGGGAAACCTTTATCCCAAAAAACTGTTTTTTTAACTGTATAAAAAGTGTTAGCTGGAGTTTGGATTTAATTTTTTTCGTCAACTGGTGCGTCTTGACAATGCTGCTGCCCAAAGGTGGCTCCATTGCTTTTCCATAGAGTAGCACCACCCTGGGCAGGAAGGGTGTTACTGGCCAGATCACCAGATGAAAAAAAAGGAACAAAAGCCTAAAAGAATTAAGAATGCAGCCATCACATTTAAGGAATGGTAAACAGCAGAATATAAAGTTCTTGTTTTTGGAGTTTAATACCACTTTAACCATTTTCCCACCATCCGCTGCACATTTACAGAAGCAAAGTGGCTCGGCTGAGCGAATCGGCGTACCTGTACGTCGCTCGTGCCCACGGTTAGGGGGCATGCACGCGAGCACCCGCTGACCAGGCGTTGCTCGAATTTATTCCAGAACCGATCATTCGTCAGGTCAAGGCCAATGATTTATGGCCTGGACCTGCTGATCAATTCTGGCGAATCACAGAACATCCTGTGCCTGTGTAATGCAAACACAGGCACAGGAAATGATGCAATCTCCCCTCCTGGACCCTTTTTGGTTTCAGCGAGCGAGGAGAGAGCATCAACAGTGAGTAACACAAGCACTACACAGACACCAGTGCACATACGCACATTTTTCACCCCTTGATCACCCCCCAGTTAACCCTTTTACTCCCTGTCATAGTATCACTATATACAGTGTACAGGTTTTTTTTTTTTACTGATCACTGTATTAATGTCACTGGTGATGCCAGTTAGTGTGAGCAGCAGTTAGTGGTAGTTAGCTTCAGTCCCAGATAGGTTTAGGGTACCGGCCATATATCCCCTAATAAAGATTTTACCTCCTTATCACCCCCAGTTAACCCCTTCACTGCCCTGTCACAGTGCCATTATTATAGTGTACAGATCTTTTTTCTGATCACTGTATTAGTGTTACAGGTGACATCAGTTAGCGTTAGTTAGATAGCGTCAATCCAGGATAGCGTCAGATTGGCCACCACAGATTCAGTAATACATTTTAACCCTTTTATTGCCAGTGACACACACACTAAACACCTCTATTACTAGTATAGTGTCTGAATGGAACAATAACTGGCACTGTCAAAAGTCCTGGTCTGGAGAAGGATCTTTGGTCTGATAATATCCCAGTGGAAGCTGTAGGGCTCCTGGGACACTGAGTAGGACCAGATTTGGGGACTTTCATGTGTAACTGCAGTTATGAGGATTTAGTGTGATGATTGTGCTATTGATTGCTGATCTCCTTTTGTACTATCCTGTGACCCTAAACCCCTCTCCTGTTTTTAGTACTTCAGCAATAAATTCTAAAAAAACATCCCCTACACTGAGCCAATATTGCCATTGTGCATGGAACTGTGTTTGTGACTAGCAGCCCCTGTACTACTTTGGGAGACCTTGACATAGTCTTAGCGGCCCCCTCCAGGGGTAAGCGCTACAGTATAGTTTGCCCATATAGTTTTTACTTTTTTTCTTTTGAGAAGAAAAAATAAAAAGCCTCTGAAAACAGGAAAGTATCTTTCTCTCCCTTTTCTCTATCTGTGCCTTAATGGGACATGAAATTTTAGTAATAAGTTCATATAGCATGTAAAGTTTTTGTTCTCTGGAATAATTATAATTACAGTATGTTAATTAAAAAAAAAAAAAAAGCATAATGGTGGAATTATTTATATGTTGCTAATATAATAATCTAATATAATCTCAGTTCATTCTTCAAAAGATTCGGCCAATTGAAGAGACAAGTGTGATAATATAGGAAATCATCATGGGTGCTAAATGACCACCTTGTACAGGTATAGTACAGCATTTCTAAACCTTTTTTACACTGAGAAACCTTTAATATAACTTTCAGGTCTTGGGGAACCCCTGACAATATTTATTTCCACATTTTGTTATGTTACAGCCTTTTTGCAAAATGGATTCAATGCATTATTTTCCTCAAAATTCTACAAACAATATCCCATAATGACAACGTGAAAGAAGTTTGTTTAAAATCTTTGCAAATGTATAAAAAAAAAAAAAAATCACATGTACATAAGTATTCATAGCTTTTGCCATGACACTCACAATTTAGCTCAGGTGCATCCTGTTTCTACTGATCCTTAAAATGTTTCTACAACTTGATTAGAGTCCACCTGTAGTAAATTCAGTTAATTGGACATTATTTGGAAAGGCACACACCTGTCTATATAAGGTCCCACAATTAACAGTGCATATCAAGGAGCACAGTGGCCTCCATCAGCCGTAAATGGAAGAAGTTTGGAACCACCAGGACTCTTCCTAGAACAGGTTGCCCAGGCAAACTGAGCAATCGGAGGAGAAGGGCCTTAGTTAGTGAGGTGAGCAAGAACCCGATGGTCACTCTAACAGAGCTCCAGCATTTCTCTGTGGAGAGAGGAGAACCCTCCAGAAGAACAACCATCTCTGCAGCACTCCACCAATCAGGCCTGTATGGTAGAGTGGCCAGACAGAAGCCACTCCTCAGTAAAAGGCACATGCCAGCTGCCTGGAGTTTGCCAAAAGACACCTGAAGGACTCTCAGACCATGAGAAACAAAACTCTCCGGTCTGAGGAAACAAAGATTAAAACTGAATGGCAAGTGTCATGTCTGGTGAAAACTAGGCACCGCTCATCACCTGCCCAATACCATCCCTACAGTGAATCATGGTAGTGGCAGCATCATGTTGTGGGGATGTTTTTCAGCGGCAGGAACTGGGGGACTAGTCAGGATTGAGTGAAAGATGAATGCAGCAATGTACAGAGATATTCTTGATGAAAAACCTGCTCCAGAGCGCTCTGGACCTCAGACTGGAGCGAAGGTTCATCTTCGAAGGACGATGATCCTAAGCACACAGCTAACAAAGGAGTGCCTTTGGGACAACTCTGTGAAATGTCCTTGAGTGGCCCAGACTTGGACCTATTTGAACATCTCTGGAGAGATCTAAAAAAGGCTGTGCATTGAAGCTCCCCAACCGCCCTAATGGAGATTGAGAGGTCCTGCAAAGAAGAATCAGAGAAACGTCCCAAAAATAGATGTGCCTAGCTTGTAGCATCATACGTAAAAAGACTTGAGACTTTAATTGGCGTCAAAGGTGATTCAACAAAGTATTGAGCAAAGGCTGGGAAAACTTGTGTATATGTGATTTTTTTCATTTTTTTATTTTAATAACATTTGCAAATATTTCAGACAAACTTCTTTCATGTTGTCATTATGGAGTGTTGTTTGTAGAATTTTGAGGAAAATAATAAAATATTATCTATTTTGGAATAAGGCTGTAACACAACAATGTGGGAAAAGTGAGGCACTGTGAATACTTTCCGGATGCGCTGTATTACCACAGCTCAGTGCACATTAGTGTGGTGGTCACTGACAGCGAAGACTTGCCCCATGTGGACTAAATTTCCTTTTTCAGACCCCTTGTATGGAATTGTGAATACAGGACTATCTCTAAGGTGGACACCATGAGACCCAGAACCTACATTCAGTATAGCAGGGAAGCTCACCTGTGGGACAGCAGCTGAATTGTCTACTAAAGCTACAAGAGATTGTCCAGCGGGGTAAACACTAAGGCCTGCATCGAGTCAAGGTTCTGACCAAGACACTCCAGCCCCCTGGCTAGCATCAAAGCGAGAAGTCAAAGTTCTTGAGGTTCAGGACCCATCCAAAGTCCTGAAGAGTGAGCATTGTGATCGCCACATTGTCCATCAGTGCAGAAAGAGTCTCTGCTCAGCACGACAATCTCCCATTGAATCCATCCGGCAGGACTGGAGCCAGCACCTTGCCAAACCTCAGAGGAGCTGAGGCCAGACCAAAGAGAACTGCCGCAAACGAAAATGTGCCCCCCCCCCCCCAACCTCAAAAGGCAAGATGCGCTAGAGCTTGCCCAGATGGGAACAAACAAGTGAGCATCCACGATGCCTATGGAAGCCAGGAAATCCTGTGGATGATTGGAAGCTACCACTGAATAGATAGAAGCCACCTGAAACTTCTGCACTTTTACAAAGCAATTCAAGCCTCCGAAGTCCAGTGCGGACGAACTTCTTCCTTCTCAAAACTGTCAAAGGTTGGAGGAAAATCCTTGAACCCTTTCTGGATCTGGAAATAGGAAAATCACTCCGTGAAATTGCAAATTCTGCACTTCCCCTAAACAGTCTGAAGTCTTCTCTGGAGAGAAGCGCGCAAGAACAAAATTCAATTTTTGTGGACCCTTTTTGTCGGGGAGCCAGAAGATCCACAAAAAGGTTTGGATCCCTTGTCCGAGGGACCAGGGGAACGTAAAATAGTTTCATGTGCAGAGAAGGAAAGACCATGCTCACAGCATGAAGGAAAGACCATGCTCACGGCATGGTTCCATCCCCTTCTAACTGCGGGAGGAGGTACTTTCGTCACCGGAAAGATTCTTGATGATGTCGGTCAGGGTTAAACTAAAGAGATGTCCTTTCTAGAAGATAAAGTCTGTCAGGGCCATTGTTGATATCTGGTCTGTAGACCATTATTTGAAACAAAAAACTTGCCAATACACTACTGTCAAGAGGGAAAGCTCATGTCAATGTGACCATATCCAGGGATGCAACAGACACGTACTGGGGGCTCTGGTCCAACTGGTCCACATGTAATCCGGGGACACCTGCTCTTTACACAGACCTTTGGGAAAAAGCTAGCCCACTCAGTAAGCACCTGAGACACAAAGGCGTTGGCCAAAAACCAGACAGTGCTGAGCTGGCAAATGTAAATATAGTGCGGATGACCGATTCCATATTCCGGTCTGCAGGATCCTTGAAGGAAGGAGATTCCCTCATGGGTATCATGGTTGTCTTGTTCAGCCAAGAGAGGGCAGGGTCCACAACCGATGGAGAGGTCCACCCACCAGGAGTAACATATGGACAAAAACATCCTGGGGCCACAAAATAATGCTTTGGATGTCCCCGACCTTGCAAAAAAAAAAGAAGAAAAAAATGTATTAAAGCAGGCAGGAGAAGGGACAAAAACCTCGGCAGAATGAGCTTGTTAGCACATCCAAAGGGGGAATGGCCACTGCTTTGGTGGGGTAATGCTCCCAAGACAGATCCTCCTCTACACAAAAGTGGAGGGGGCAGTAAGTGCCCAGCCATATGTGTTAACTCGCCGGCCGCCATGGTCCAAGATGGGTGTGTAGCAGCTGACCCAACACTTAGCTAAAGGTGTGCATGTGCTCGTTAGCCAGACTGGGAGACCACTGGATCTAGATTATCCAGCCGGTCGCCCAGTCCAGCTGTTGATAGAAGATCTCCTCAGAAAAAAAATCCCTGGAAAAAGGAAAAATCTATGGAACCACAGGTCTCAACAGGGAACCGGGTCCTTACTCCTTAAACACTAGGCAGAAATAACTGAGCCAAAAACCCTACGGTCAAGAATCAGAGGAGAGCGATGTCTGTCAATGAATGCAAAATAAATTAATTTGTTTAGGAAACATTTGAGGGAATTCAATAAAGCACTAACAGTTTTCTGGCACTATGGCCATTTATAATGGCTTGTGTCAGATGCAAAAATCCCTCTCTCCTGTTTTGGTAAGTTTACCAACACATGCGGTAGATTCAGGTCGCTCTTAATAGAGCTTCAATATTCAATATTTCAATTCAATTCAAATATTCCTAATTCAATTAATATTCATTTCAATTAATAGTGCTACTTTTACAAAGTTGCACCAAATTCAAAAAGAATTACCTCTAGTTCATAAATACCAAAACTAGAGGTCATTTGAACCTATTCTAACTCGATGTACAAAGACAGGCAGAGTGCCTGTCCTACATGCAGTGTAGTAGAGTGGCATATTTACTGCTGCTACCCTTTCACTCTCACTGGTTTTTAAGAATGCTATCAGCTTCACAGCCAACAGTTTCCTGCAACCAGTGATGCTGTAGTGAGCCTTCGCACTCGGTTTGAGTTCCCCAGATTCATGTACCTGTCTACAGAGCCCAGATAAGGTACCTGATAAACAAGTGGTGCCCATACACCCCTGCTGAAAAGATTTTCCTATGTGTAACTTTGTGAATGAACCGGAAACCTCTGTACAGAGCGCTTCCTGTTCATTCGCTCTGCAGCGCAGCTGAGACTGCAGAGAAATGGACTGAGGAATCTATGTGCTTAATATCTTTCTCTGTATCAAAAGTGAGATATAGGGGGTCTGTTTAAACACCTGATATTTCATAAAAGTCCCCCAACAGGGCTGTTAAAAAATGCTGGTACTGATATGACAGGTATGCAGGTGAGTGGCCCTGAATGCATACTGTCTGTGTTTGGAGCCATACAACTGCATCCCCACATCTGTCAAATTAGGGCCTGCGGCTGTATTTGTACAGCTGCTGCATCCCCATAGCACAACATAGGCTGCCTGAACACAGCTCCAGGCAGTCCAGCCACATAAACAAATCGCTGATTCACACTGTACTGGCCACAGATCCCATGTAATTGAGCCCCAAGACACACACGCTCACACAGAGCTTTATTTAAAAAAGACACACACCAAGTTCAACCAATAGTAGGGGGGGAAAAATTATACAATCCCATATGCACAATCCCATATTCACAGTTGATCCAAAGGAAGGCAAAAAACCCCAGCAAAGCATGATCCAATTTGCTCCAGCAGGGGAAACCATTCCTTCCTGATCCCCCCTCCAAGAGGCAATCTGATATTCCCTGGATCAACTTTACCTATAAATATTAGTAAAGTTGTAGGCTGTACAAGAAACTGTGATTTCTAACAGCAGCCCTGTCTGACTACAACAGGTACTGTACATTAACCACTTACCCACTGGCCACTTAAACCCCCTTCCTAACCAGCGCTCTCACATTTTGAATGGCAATTACTAAGTAATGCAACATTGTACCCATATAAAATGAGCTTTCTTTTGGTGGTATTAAATCATCACTGGGTTTTTTTTTGTTTTTTTTTTGCGCTAGAAATGAAAAAAGACTGAAGATTTTGTAAAAAAAAAAAAATGGATTTTTGTAAGATCTTACCGTAAAATCCTTTTCTCTTAAGCTCATTGACAGACGTAGTCCTCCTTGATTAATATCAACTCGGGTTATACTGCCCTCTACAGGAGTAGGACTAGACAGGAAAGAAAACGTTCTGGCCACACCTTAGGGGCAGTCCCAGAGGGTATATCCTCTCACTTCCTGCTACAGGATATCAGTTATGTCACAAAGCAGTGTCAGAGAATTTAACCCAACCCAACTCAAGAACAGAGGGGCGGGTACTACGTCAGTCAATGAGCTTAAGAGAAAAGGATTTTACGGTAAGATCTTACAAAAATCAATTTTTCTCTGTCGCTCATTGACAGACGTAGTCCTCCTTGATTAATATCAACTCGGGACGTCCCAAAGCAGTGCCACAAATGAGGGGTGGGAAAATGGAAATCAAAATCCAATCTAGAAGGCCCAACCGGTGCCAACTAGAAGTTTTAAAGGCTCATCAATCAAAAGATGAGACTCAACTGAAATTCCAACGGAAAAAAACCCTTGAGGTAGACCACCGGACTCCTCAAATTGCGGCCTGCAAAACCTTGCGGCCAAAGAGGCATCTGACGATGCCATCACATGAACTTTATAAAATTTTGTAAAGGTATGCACCGAGGACCAGGTAGCTGCCTTGCAAACCTGGACCACTGACGCCTGATGGCGGTAGGCCCAGGAAGTACTGAGCGCTCAAGTGGAGTGCGCCTTAACAGGGAACGGAGGATTCCGACCCTTAATGGAATAAGCCTGTACCACCGTCTGTCTAATCCATTTGGAGATAGTCGCGGCAGATGCAGGCAACCCCTTTCTGGGGCCATCCGTGATCACAAAAAGTGAATCCGTTTTACGGAACGATTCCGTAGTCTTCAGGTATACCCTGATTGCCCGAACTACATCCAAGGAATGCAACGCACATTCCCGAGGATGATTGGGCTTAGGACACAAGGAAGGTAGCACAATATCTTCATTCAGATGAAAATCTGAAACCACCTTAGGAAGAAAGGATGGCTTCGGATGAAGAACTACCTTATCCCTATGAACCACTAGATATGGGGAATGGCATGATAATGCAGCCAGTTCTGACACCCTGCGTGCAGAAGTGATAGCCACCAAGAAGGCCACCTTCTGGGATAATGTAAGCAAGGGAATCTCCCTGATATTTTCAAAGGGAGGTTTCTGCAGAACCGACAAAACAAAATTAAGATCCCAGGGCGGTAAGGGCGCGCGCACTGGCGGAGCAAAGTGCCGCACCCCCTGGATGAAATTCCGCACCAAGGAATGAGTAGCCAGCGGCTTCTGAAAAAAGATTGCTAACGCTGAAACCTGACCCTTGATGGTGCTAAAGGATAGTTTCTGCTCAACCCCCTTTTGCAGAAAAGCCAAAATTCGGGTCACCAAATAGGTACGTGGGGGAAATCCCAAAGATTCACACCACGCAATATAAGTCTTCCATGTGCGATAATAGACTTTGCTGGAAGTCGCTTTCCTTGCTTTAATTAGAGTAGGAATAACTGAAGCTGACAATCCTCTGTCCTTCAGTACCTGGGTCTCAATGGCCAGGCCGTTAAAACCAGCGACTGTAAAGCACGATGGAAGATCGGTCCTTGAGACCGCAGATCCTCCCTGAGAGGAAGTCTCCAAGGAGCGTCCGCGACTAGCCTGCCCAAGTCGGCGTACCCGACTTGACGAGGCCAGCCCGGAATTTCCAGGATAACTGGAGTTCCCTCCACCTCTATCCTGCGGAGAAATCTCAGCAGCAACTTGAGAGGGGGGAAGACATATAATAGCTGATACTGCCCCTACGGGGCGCTCAGCGCGTCTGCTGCGTCCACTAGAGGATCGCGGGCGCGAGCCCTGTTGAGCCAACATGCCAACAGATCCATATCCGGGGTGCCCCAAGGAAGGGACAGCTGGTGAAATACCTCTGGATGAAGAGACTATTCCTCTTGATCCAGAATCTGACGGCTGAGATAATCTGCCTGTCCACCCCCGGGATGAATATCGCGGAGAGAGCTGGAACAACTGTTCTGCCCAATAAAGAATGTTGGCCACTTCTATGGCCGCCAGGGCACTCTTGGTGCCCCTTGGTGATTGACATAAGTCATGACCGTGGCATAGTCCGATTGGATCTGAACCGGGCTGCCCTGGAGCTGCTCGGTCCAGTAAATCGGACAAAGTCTGATCGCTCTCAGTTCCAACACATTTATCGGTAACCTGGAATTTATTAGAAGAAATGACTTCCCCTGGCTGAGCATCGGAGACCAAAGCCACCAGACCAGAGCCTCCCTGGTCCGCTTGCTCAATCGGATCCGATTGTCCAGGGAATCGGGATTCCGATTCCATTTGAGAAGAATCTCCTCTTGGAGAATTCGGGTATGAGACTGGGCAAACGGTACTGCCTCTAAGGAGGCGACCATCAGTCCCAGCCAGTTGACGGACAGCAACATCCGAATCATTGACTGAATCTTCTGGAGTTTCTCCGCATGGAGAAACACTCTTGCCAAGGATGTAATCAAAATTAGGCCCAGATAGTTCAGTGTCCTGGTGGGAACCAGCCTGTGAAGATGGGGATATGAAGATAGGCATCCTAAATGTCTATGGACGCCAGGAGATCCCCCTGATGCAGGGAGGCCACCACTGTTCGGATGGACTCCATCTCTCCCAAGACCAGAATTGGACGCACCTAGCCCTTTTTCCTGGGCATTGTGAACAGGTTCTACTAGAACCCCTGAAACTGTCCAAGGAATGGGAACTACCACTCCCTGTTGCATCAAGCTGTCCCCCGCAAAGCTTTTTAAGCGACCCGGGGATGTCGAATATTGGAAGGGAAGAATCGCACCGGTGGAAGTGATCGAAACTCGATCTTGTATCCCGACCGTATGACCTCGCAAACCCCTTATCCGATTCTGGAAAGCCATGGATCCGGAAACCGGTGAAGACGTCCCCCCACCCTAGAGATGGGTGGGGGCCCATTCTGTCAATCCAACGGGATAACAGTGGCTTTATTTAGTCTGGAAATCGGTGAGTCCACTATTGGTGGTACCGTCCATCTAATGAGGGATACCTCAAACTGATAGCGCCTAGCAATGCGTTTGGAAATAGCAGGGGTTCGTTTTCGGACGACCCCATTTGGGCAAGGGAAACCCTTCGCCATTTTGGTAGGCTTGCTAGTACCAAAAAAGGAATATCAGTCTCAGCTACCTCTGCCGGTGTAATCTCAAGATTTAAGGTTTCCCGGACAGACACAACTAGTGCCTCCACCAACGCTTCTTGTGCTATGGCGGAGGCAGAAGCGTCCTCCTCACTGTCTGAGGAGACCGTACCTGAGACAACAACCCCAGAAAAGGGGCTGCAATGACCAGCTCAGAATCCGTATCTGAAGTATCAGATGAAATAGGGGTAGGCGGGGGTCGCTTTTCTTGACCCCCGTCCCTGACAGGCTACCTCCACCCGGGATACCAAAGACTCCAAACTGCTGATAATGCATCATCACAAGTGGGGTACTGGAGGGTCCTGCAGCCACCTCGAGGGGATCAGGTGGGGATACATGTGTGGCAGGGTTCATTTCATGATTAACAAGACACTTGCCAGCAAACACAAAAAATTAATTGCAAGAAAAAAACATTTTTTTTACTTAGTCCCCCAGCGCAATAGCGCCCCTCAGTGTACCTGCTTGGACCCCTCAGAGAGAGAGAGAGAGAGACCCCAAGGCTCACCTGATGCACAGAAGTTTCTTATCAACCTGCTTCCAGCACTGTCTGTTACAGACAGGAAGTCTTTGGCTTGCTTTCCCGGGCCAAGGAGGCGGTTCCGCCCCTTTACACGCCTTCCGGCGCCTCCCAATTACTCCTCGAGGTGTTTGGTCACCTCAAACATGGCCGCCCCCATGCTGGAGACACGAGGCTACGCCAATATGGCAGCCTCGTGCGATCTGCAGGAAAATGGCGGCGGCCTGTGGAGGATTCGGCTTGAGCAAAGTAGCAGCGGCCTGCGGGAGTATGCGCTCGGCCTGTGCGGCCTGCGGGAGTGTGCGCTCGGCCTGTGTGGCCTGCGGGAGGTAGTCCTCGGCCTGTGCGGCCTGCGGGAGGCTGTGCGGCCTGCGGAGGTGACCGGCTTTATGGAAGGATGGCGACCTGCGGATGCGGTAATCCAGGCATAGGCATCGGCCTGTATACACATTATGTCAGGCAGGATACCTCTATACCTTAATAGTAATGCCTTTTAGCAGTCTGCCACTGACTTCAGTCATCTCCCTTATAGTGTCATATAGTGACTATAGATAGTCCGCTCCCAAACCAAGCTTTTAAGAGGGGGATCAATGACACCTGCTAGGATCACGTCCATCCATCCCAGAGAGGGGCCCGCGTCCACCAACAAACCCGACAGGGGGAGAGGGGGAACATTTTACTTACCATACCGGAACCAGGCGGGCGCCAACTCCTGACAGAACCCCTCTCCACCGGGGTGGGGGGGCTGTCGACCAATACGGACGCCGTGACTCAGTTTGCAACTGGTCATTGGCGTCCAGGAGAGATGTTTAACTCACAGGGTCAGTCCCCGTCCAGTGGGACTATGTCGCGGCCGACCCAGCGCGGAGCTATGGCCTGCATGCGCTCGTAGGCTGAACTGGGGTGACCACTGGATCTCAACATCCAGCCCGTCGCCCAGTTTCAGCGTACTTGCTTGAAGATCTCACAGGAACACTGGAGAAGAAAAGCTGCCTAAAAAAGTATTTCTAAAAAATCTTGCCAGGACCAAAGATTCCAGCAAGGAACTTAGGTCCTTACTCCTACCAGACAGAAAAAAAACTGATATCCTGTAGCAGGAAGTGAGAGGATATACCCTCTGGGACTGCCCCTAAGGTGTGGCCAGAACGTTTTCTTTCCTGTCTAGTCCTACTCCTGTAGAGGGCAGTATAACCCGAGTTGATATTAATCAAGGAGGACTACGTCTGTCAATGAGCGACAGAGAAAATACATTTTTCTTCGTTTCGGTTTTAAAATGTTGCAAATGTGGTAATTTTTCTTCATAAATTTTGGCCAAAAGTTATACTGCTACATATCTTTGAAAAAAAAAAACAACAAATAAGTATATATTATTTGATCATTGTAAGGGTTATAGAGTCTACAAGCTATGGTGCCAATCATTGAAAATTGATCACACCTAATGTACTGAAGGCCTATCTCATTTCTTGAGACACAAACAAGCCAGAAAAGTACAATTACCCCCCAAATGACCCCTTTCGAAAGTAGACATTCCAAGGTATTTAGTAAGAGGCATTGTGAGTTTTTTGAAGTTGTAATTTTTTTCCCACAATTTTTTGCAACAAAGGTTTTTTTTTTCCCACTAAATTGTCATATTACCAAGTTATTTCTCACACACTGTATAGGCATACTTGCAACTACACCCCAAAATACATTCTGCTACTCCTCCTGAGTATGACGATACCAAGTGTGAGACTTTTACACAGCCTGGCCACACACAGAGGCCCAACATCCAAGTAGCACCTCCAGGCGTTCTTAATTAAAACATAAATTACACATATAATTTCCTGACAACCTATCTCACTTTTTGAAGGCCCTGAAACACCAGGACAATAGAAACACCCACAAAATGACCCTATTTTGGAAAGCAAACACCCCAACATATAATCTATGAGGCATTATGAGTCTTTTGAACATGTCATTTTTTTCCATAAGTTTATGGAAAATGTGGAAAATAAAAACACATTTTTTTTTTTACAAAAAGTTGTCCATTTAGATAATATTTCTAACACATAGCATGTACATAGCAAAAATGACACCCCAAAATACATTCTGCTACTCCTCCTGAGTATGGGGATACCACATGTGTGAGACTTTTACATAGCATAGCCACATACAGAGGCCCAACATTCAGGGAGCACCGTAATTTCCAGACTACCCATTATACTTTTGTGAGGCACTGTAGGGCATCGATAAGCACTGTAGTGGCACAGATGAGCACTGATGTGGCATGGACATGGCATGGATTAGCACTGACATGGCATGGTTGTGCACGGACGTGGCACGGATGAGCACTGACTTGGCATGGACGTGGCACAGATGTGGCACGGATGAGCACTGACGTGGCAAGGATGAGCACTGAGGTGACATGGGTGGGCACAGATGAAGCATGGATGTGGCCCAGATGGGCATGACTGAGGCACAGATGGGCATGATTGAGGCTTGAATAAGGCATGGAGGAGGCAGGGATGAGCAGTGCTGCGGTCTCTCCACTCCTCGCATGCTGTACCAATCGGTGTGTACAGCGTGTGAGGAGAGGAGAGAACTGAACCAGACATGCGCCAGTTTGTTGACAACTGATCACTCCGTCACTGGAAGGAGCGATCACACGGTTAAGGGCCGCTGTCATTGGCCCTTTACCACGATCGGTGATGCACCGGGTCCACACAGACACTTACGTGTGCGCCCCAGGGGGCATGCGGGAAGCGTTATTCTGGGAGGATGTCATTGTGCGCCCTCCCAGAATAAGTCGACCGCGCTGTAGCCGTCATTTGCCTTTTGGCCTGGTTGGCAAGTGGTTAATTTATTTGTTGTATGGAGGCATGTCGGAAATCTAAGGAGAGTCTTGTTCCCTGATTGTAAGGCCATAAGTACTAAGTGGTGCTGCTCCAGGCTGAGGTGTAGAGCCTCACTGGCACTCAGGATAGTAGGGGTGCCAGCATAAGAAAAACTCATCCAATGAGCAGTGAACATTTTAGCTAGAAACCGCTGCTTGCCATAACTGATCCTAATATGGATGTATACCACGTGTAAGCCTCAATGGCACTCCTCAGGCCATGTCCCCTGACATGTTTCGCCTTACCCACCAGGGCTTAATCATAGGGGTCCCCTAATTGCGTCTACTATTAAAGTCTCTATAAAAATATATATCCTTTATCTCATTTCTCATTTCTTCCAACATCTTCTGTACAGCTTGCCAAAAATAATTGTGCCTAACATCTGTGACTGTATGCAAACTCACCAGAAAGTTATGATCTTACTGAAAATTCAGGTCACAAGCACTTTTTTTTCAGAAACCCTTTCTCTGATCTCAGCTTTGATATCAAAACCACTTAATACTCCCAGATAATGGGAAAAAATATAAACCGCTCGGCATAATGGCACTGCCATAGGGAACATGGGCTGATACAAATAATTGCTTAAATGCCATACAGTGGGGAGAAGGTATTTTCATGTGGCTTTAAGGGCAATACTGAAAATGCACGAATCCTTTATATAACATGCTTTACCAGTTCCCGCCTGCACTATAGGCGAAAGACGGCTACAACGCTAAGAAGCTACCAGTTCTGGAAGGACATCCATTGATGGCCTCCCGCACGCCCCCCTGGTGCTGTGTGTCCAGCTGATCACAGATCGGGGTAAAGGGCCAATCACAGTGGCCCTTTATTATGTGGTCAGCTGTGTCCAATCACAGCTGGTTATTAGTTCTCCTTTCCTCACATGCTGTCTCTGTGTGAGGAAAGGAGAGCCAATAACTCGCAAATCTGACGGGCACAGAGAGTACACTGTTTACACTGGTCATCAGTGCAGCTCATCAGTGTCACCTATCAGTGCTCATGAAACAAACAAAGATAAAATTCCCAGTTCAATTTGCCAACCAGTCTGCTTACCAACCAAACTGGCCTGTCTAACAGTTTGCGTCAATACAGGGGTTTAGTTAGCACACATTTGCAAACGCATGTGAAAGCTGCAGGGCCACGTCAAGGCTCCCTGTTACCTGCAGTCCTAACTCTAATGAATTTTAAAGAGTCTCCACAGTGGGAGCACATGCAAGCTAATGGATAGATAGGGGGCAGGTGAGCCTGGAGGTGGCCCATCCCTCCTGAAAGGTAATTGGGGGCAAAATGGAAGCAAAGCTGATAGTGTTACAGCAAAGGCACCCAGTATGTCCACTCACCAGTACACATATACAACAAAGAAAATGGCCTCTGCCCCCAACTATAACTGGCCTTCATAGCAAAGAACACATGGAAGGGCTATGGGGGCAGAGGCCATTTTCTTTTTTCACCTATCAGTGCTGCCTATCAGTGCCCATTAGTGCAGCCTCATTCCCTTCTCATCAGTACCTATCATTGCAGCTTATCAGTGCCAATCAGTGCTGTCCCATCAGTGCCCATCAATGAAGAAGAAAATATTACTTATTTGCAAAACTGTATAACAGAAACTAAGAAAAACATTTTTCTATTTACACTGTAATTAAAAAAAAAAAAATCATAAATTGTTTTACTATAGCTTTTTGTTTAGCAAACCATGTGTTTATAACCAGTATACTGCCAAGTATTCTCGCTTACGGTATGTATAAAATCACTTTTACATGATTGCTGTGTTGAGTGTGTATCTATGGGCTTTGTCTAATTTCCTTTAAGAATGCGCACAATGCACAAAAGTCTTTCTATAATGAGAGGCTCTAAGAAAGGAGAATCTCATGAGGATATATATATATAAGCTATATTTAGGTTGCCATATAACGGAAATCTTTACATCTTAATGTGGCTGCATTAGGTAGACTCATTAATACCTAACAACTTATAAACTACAATTTGTAGTGTAGACATTCTGTAAAAAAACAGAATAATAATACTAAAAATGATCATTTGATGGTTGTACTGAATTAAAATGCTGTCTAATGTTTGGTATGAAAATATATTGGATGCATCTATCAATTTGACATCGTGAGAACCTCTTAGGTTGTCTCTAGTACTGGGACGTAAAGGTAAAATTCCCCGGTGGGGGGGGCAATAAGACACTAACAAAGGCTTTACCTAATATCCTCTGTATAAAAAAAAGATAGGATCCGATCAGGTCAGGCTTCAGATGTAACAGAAGACAATTAGTAATGGACCAGGAAGGGTAATGGAAGTGGTTAATGTAGAGCAGAAAGTGAAGCAGATAAATGGAAGAAGCTGTAACATGGAAACAGCACATTTAGATGCAAGGTAGACTGAATGCATGGGAATGTTATAGCATAGTGTGTAGGGTGCTGTGGTGTGGTTTAGTACAATATACAGAGTGGATCACTGTGCAGTATTTTGACACAGAGCACAGTAAATAGGGTGGGGTAATATGCAAAATACGACATACAGTTCTGCAGTACAGAACATACAGTGCAATGTATAGCGCAGAGGTCAGCACAGAATGCACAGCTCAAGAAATATTTTAAATATATTAACAGTAAGAAAGTGAGGCCAGAGCATACTGGCCTCATAAGAGATGATGAAGGGAATTTGGTTACAAAAGACAAGAAGGCGGCAAAAGTTTTAAAATGAATTATTCTCCTCAGTTTTCACAAAGGAAAAGGTGGGATATAGTAACCAAGACTGTAATGGTAATAAATAATAACAGAATGTACCCTCGTGGCTAACAGAAGCCAGGGTCGGAAATAGACTTGAAAAACTTAACATAAATAAATCACCAGGACCAGATGGCTTACATCTGTGAGTCCTTAAGGAACTCAGGTGATAGCTATATCGTTGTTCCTAATTTTTATGAACAGTTTACTGAATGGAATGGTACCAGCTGATTGGAGAAAAGCCAACGTGGTACCAATATTTAAAACAGGGCCGAGATATATCCCTGGAAACTACAGACCAATAAGTCTAACATCGATAGTTTGTAAAGTATTGGATGGGATGATAAGAGACTATATCCAAAAATTTGCTGATGAAAACAGTATCAGTAGTAGTAATCACTTAGCATGGATTCATGAAGGATTGTTCTTGTCAGACCAATCAATTAACATTCTATGAGGAAGTGAGCTGGCATCTAGATAATGGTAGGCCTGTGGACGTCGTATATCTGGATTTTGCAAAGGCATTTGATACAGTCCCCCATAAACGTTTATTTTACAAACTGAGGTCTGTAGGCATGGACCATAGGACATGTACCTGGATAGAAAACTGGTTACAGGGGCGTAGCCAAAGGGTGGTGAAAAATAGTGAGTACTCAGAATGGTCTGGTGTGGTAACTGTCCTGGGACCAATTATGCCTAATTTTTTAAAAAAATAATATAGAGGTTAGTATATATAGCTCAATCTCAATGTTTATTGATGATACAAAGGCAATAACTTCACAACAAATTGTGGAAACCTTACAAGAAGACCTAACTAAAATATTGGGTTGGACAGCTACATAGCAAATGAGGTTTAATGTTGAAAAATTTAAAATAATGCATTTGAATGCTAAACATATGAACAGAAGTTACTCGCTAGAGAAAGAACCGCTGGGGAATCCAGGATGGAAAAATATCTGGGGGTTCTGGTAGATGACAGGCTCAGCAATAGCATGCAATGCCAAGCTGCTGCATGCAAAGCTTATTAGCATGCACCAAAAATGGGATTTACACCAGAGATAAAATTATAATTCTTCCAAGGCTCAAGAAGAAGCACATTTAGCAGGCTAACCACACTAGCAGATATTTTTTCTTCTGGAAGACTGGCGACCCACTGCTGCAGTCTGTGTTCACCACCACCGCCCTTTTGTGATGTCATCATGCCCCTGCAGTCTTCTGGGACCTGCCAATGGACAGCCAATCAAAGGTTTCCATGTCTCCCTAGCAGAAGCAAGGACACCAAAGAATCTTCAGGTGCTTTAATAAAAAGAAAGAAAACCTGGCATGTCACATGACCAGTATTTGAGGCTTTTAGATTAGATTTTTTTCCCTTTTTTTGGGGCTGCAGTTGTTGTTTAGAGGAGTGAAAGATTGTATTAACATGCCTTATTATATTTCATATATATTTTAGTTAATGCCCATTCTATGATGAAATGTGGGCCCTTGCATTTACATAGTAACGAGCCAGACTGACACTCATTCATCCACCCTGGACACCAGACAGTTGGATATTTTGCATTTAGACGACATGTTAAACACCCTTTCATTCATTCATTTGGACACTTGACAGGGTTAAGTCTGCGCATGGAAATTACTGACACCACCTAAACACATTTGACAATTGCTTGCATTAACACATGACAACTGAATACAGACAGAGCGACTTGTACCACAAAACACAGATTCAGATACAAGAACACCTCATATTGACACAGATGCATAGCGAAAACAAAAGCCCTTTCATGTACTGTTCTGTGAGATATGTGCTATTGTTAATTTGACTGATGAATTGTAAACCAGTTTGGAGCAGTCTTTCCCGCTCAAAACGTGCCTTAAATATGAGCGAAACTTGCAATAAAATCAGTTGTGTCTGCACTAAGTTTGAGTGCTATGTGTCGTCATAACTCCCGGCCGGATGAGGGGAAATTCACTATCTAGGGGGGGTTAGCCACTGAAGGGCAGTGTATCATCTTTTAATTGCCTCCTGACGAGATTTGAGCTAACAGTTTGGTGTCAGAAAGTTGGATCTGCCAAAACACAGTATGGGGTAAGTAATTATATTTTTTATTATTATTATTACTACCCTATACTGTCAGAGCAGATAAACGGTACCCAGTTAACCGCTAATTTTAGCACCTCCCGGGAATCTGATATTCCCAAAGATAAGATGGAGTCTGATACTCCAGGGCCTGAAGCCCCGAAGATAAGATGGGGTCTGATATCCCAGGGTCTGAAACCCGTTTACGAAGCAGTACTGTGTGTGATAGTGAATTCTCCCTCTAAAACTTGTATATATTGCTGTATAGACATTTAACTGTATTTTTAGTCAATATAAGATTGCATGCCATTGTATAGATGTATGTGGAGATTGTATGTGATATTAAGCTGAGCTTGAAGGTATACACTTGCCCACCAAGGATAGTTAACAGAAAACCATAAGTCGGTTGTAGATAAATCTGATTAGAAAGTCGCAGGAAACCACATAAGTTGGGAAACTAGGTTTTCCAATAAAGTCTAAATACTGACCTCACCATCCCTATATATATATATATATATATATAAACACCTTCAAACTCAGCTGATCTCACTTTGTATTCTGAGCTTCGATAATGGGAAATTCTCAAGGTAATCCCGAAAAAATGATGAAATTTACGTTTGGGAAAATTGTATGAAAATTGTATCGTGTATGGGCAACCTTAGAAGTGTGTGAGATCCATGAATCGTTATTTTGTGTTCGTTTTAACACTGTTCCTAAAGGTGCTGTATCAGCAAAGCATTTTATAACACTGAATGAATATTGGTTGCATAATAATTTGTTTTGTGTTTATTACTTATGTTTTAAAGTGATGTGATTTTGCCACGAAAAAGGTAACAAATCCGTACTATGCTGGTCATGGCAGCTTTTAGAAGCAAGGAAATATATATTTGGTGTGTAAAGTGTGACCTTAAGGACTAAAATTGTATTTCTATCCTTAAAAATCGTAAGCAATTTTGAACTTTTATCATTAAGGTTTTGTGTCACCGACTTTTCTTTCTTTATCACTGACTTTTTAAAAAATATATATATATTTTCTGGTGCCTTTTTAGCAAACAAACCCCTCCCCCCTCTCCTGTCTGTGACACAGGTAACTGCAAAAGGAACTGTAAACAGTTGTATTGTCATACAAATTAACTATCAGTGTTGCTTTTGTAGAAAAAAAAAACAGTTTTGAAGGATGTTCCAAATGGGTGAGAAGAATGGTGATGGTGACGTATGGGTTCTTGTATCCAAATGTGAAATTACTAATGTTTATTTTTGAGCTGCTCATTTTTTAACCATGGTGAACAATAATAATTTTTTTTCTTTAAGTTTATGGTATACCATAATATAAAAAAAAATATATAGAAATCCACGTGGTAATAATTAATTTGACGTCAACAAATTTTGGTTTTAGAGAAGTGCACTGTTAGGAAGGAAAATGTTTGACATGCTTACTGTATGCTAAATTCCTCTAACCATTGGTTTATTTTTAGGAGGAAAAGTAAAATGTTTTGTTACTAAACCTTTCTTAATGCTTATTCCTCAGATAAGTTTAATTTGAGACTTTCAGAACGAACAATCACAGCCTTCAACGACAACTCAACCTTATGGGAGTATTGTTTACAAATTGTTTTTTTTCTGATTGATTAGACTGTTTTTATTGGGTGTCAGATATTTGATGTGTTCTAATTTGACATATATGAGCTCTGGCATTAATGAGGTGCTATGCTTTAGATAATTAAGCATCTCTTATAAAGTTTTCTTTTAGGATATTGTGAAAAAAAAAAAATAGGATGGAAGTGGATGGCTTGTTGATAGTGTGCTAAGAATTATAATGAATTTATGCCAGCATTACTACTTTGATATGTTACTACTTTGATATTGTTAAAGATTTAAAATTTTAAGGTAACCTCCTACGGTGAATTCAATTAGTTGCCAAGCCATCTCTTTTCATTCAAAGGTGACTCATTGCCCAGGCTTTGCATATAAATGGTCCTTGAAGTCAGATCCTGTGTCTCCAAGGCTATTTGTTTTCAATTTCCTGCTTGGTGTCACTGAGAAAACTGTGCAATCTCTTATAAATTTATGTTTGCATGAGTACTTACTTCTAGCTGTTTTGTGTGTCTCTATGTGTCCATGTACACAAGACAGCTTGAATTTCACTCCCTGCTGTTCAGTGATCACAGCATCTTAGCCATGCAAGGGATTCTCAGTTCTAGGTAGCTGCCTGCTTGGGTGAGTCAGATAACTGCAAGCCAACCCATCTCCACCTTTGGAGGAATACATGGCAGTTCAACCCCTCCAAGGGCCCTCACCATTGTTGCATGCGTAGACATGCTGTGTTCTCCCAAAATAGTGCCATTAGGTATCCTTCCTGTCTTAAAATTACCTGCCTTCCTGTAGGCCCTAAACCCCAGTGCTGCGAGTAGTTTTACTAGCATTTATTTTTGCTGCCTGCCTGTAGGCCAGAAGCCCAGTGCCGCAAAATACTCCTGCCATTCTTGTAAAACTTGTTTTCTTGTCTCTGTACTTACCTGCTATTCTTGCTGAAGTCAGAATGACTCCAGACCAAGTACCAAGCGATCTCCCCTTGAAATTTTGATGGGGAGACCCGTCTCAACCCCATGAGTCCATTTATTCTCATATCTAGAGATTTTGCAAGAGGAATATGTGGCAGAATTAATTGAAAAAATTAAACAGTGATTATGGTGATATTTCGCTCTCGTTTCGTTTGCCAACAGGTGCACCAACCCACCCATTCAAGCCTGGAGACAGACGGAAGCCCCACCCCTGGACCAGACGAATGACTGGAGATTGTGACGAGCACCAGACGAATGACTGGAGATTGTGACGAGCACCAGACGAATTGCTGGAGATTGTGACGAGCACCAGCCGAATTATTGGAGATTGTGACGAACACCAGACAACTTACCGGAGATTGTGACGAGCACCAGACGAATGACTGGAGATTGTGACGAGCACCAGACGAATGACTGGAGATTGTGACGAGCACCAGACGAATGACTGGAGATTGTGACGAGCACCAGACGAATGACTGGAGATTGTGACGAGCACCAGACGAATTATTGGAGATTGTGACGAACACCAGACAACTTACCGGAGATTGTGACGAGCACCAGACAAATTCCAGCTGGATCTAGACAGACGCATTGGTACAATGCCAAACGGACACCCCTACTCCTGGAAGACTTCGCATTCGTGGGACAGTGGTACACTTTGTAGCAAGCTGAGCACTAGTAGCCACTGTCTGGTTACTTGCAACATGTGCTCACCACCCCGTGAACCTCTCCTCATTTTGCCCTTCCTCACCCCAGGAAAAGAGAGAGACACGAGACATTCATGTCTCCACTTTACAGTCGAAGTCAAGCCGATTGGACACAAAGGACAGTGTTTTACGTTGTAACCGCCAGGGACTTCTCTGATGACGTTGGGTCGAAAGGGAATTTTTTCCTCCCATTGAATGTGGGGGTTTATTTTTGCCCTTTCCTGGCAAAGGCTTTAGGACATGTTGAAAAATCACATGCCATAGTCAACAGTCAACAGGTGGTATGTGCTGCCATGGTCTATTTGTAGTGACTTTATTGCCATAATAATGGGAGTTGGATTTTTCAGGCCATGGATTCTTGCAAGCTATGACCCTCCCCATTGAACATGTCCGTTTTTGATTTGATAGAATTCTAAGAAGTTATATCCCTATGTGCACACAACCAAGTCACCAGCCTACATACACTTTAGAATATAATGTCACCTGTTTTGTGCAAATCAGTTACCAATAATATGACATGCACTCATACAAAAACACAACCCAGGTATGTCAAGAATGTCCAGCTCATTCATAGTTGGACATATATCCCAGGAGGGCACATAGTGCTATTCAAGACTCTAAGTGATCCCAGCGTTATGAATAAAGTTGGGATCAAAGATTGGGTTGAAAGATTGTATTAACATGCCTTATTATATTTCATATATATTTCAGTTTATGCCCATTCTATGATGAAATGTGGGCCCTTGCATTTACATAGTAACGAGCCAGACTGACACTCATTCATCCACCCTGGACAACAGACAGTTGGATATTTTGCATTTTAGACGACATGTTAAACACCTTTTCATTCATTCATTTGGACACTTGACAGGGTTAAGTCTGCGCATGGAAATTACTGA
Organism: Pelophylax lessonae; assembly: GCF_965119305.1. Lineage (NCBI taxonomy): Eukaryota > Metazoa > Chordata > Amphibia > Anura > Ranidae > Pelophylax > Pelophylax lessonae. The sequence continues at coordinate 558,737,813 of NC_138769.1, read as the reverse complement.
TACCACCTAAACACATTGACAATTGCTTGCATTAACACATGACAACTGAATACAGACAGAGCGACTCGTACCACAAAACACAGATTCAGATACAAGAACACCTCATATTGACACAGATGCATAGCGAAAACAAAAGCCCTTTCATGTACTGTTCTGTGAGATATGTGCTATTGTTAATTTGACTGATGAATTGTAAACCAGTTTGGAGCAGTCTTTCCCGCTCAAAACGTGCCTTAAATATGAGCGAAACTTGCAATAAAATCAGTTGTGTCTGCACTAAGTTTGAGTGCTATGTGTCGTCATAACTCCCGGCCGGATGAGGGGAAATTCCCTATCTAGGGGGGGTTAGCCACTGAAGGGCCGTGTATCATCTTTTAATTGCTTCCTGACGAGATTTGAGCTAACAAGGAGGGAGAGGGTATTGTTTGTGGTGGATGGATCCCTGGCTGAGCCGATTCCAGTCAGCTCTAAAAATTCACAAGGCACTGCCTCCTACACTGCAAGGGTTAATTGCTTGTTTTGCCTAGGCTAGGGAGTAGTCCTTACATCCAGATGCTTCCTCCTTACTATACAACTAGGCCCACAAATCTGCTTTTTATCACAGTTTTAGCAGATCTGTCAGGTTGCAGCAGCACTAATGCAGGAGCTGCTGGCGGTCAGCAATAGCTTTGGTCCAGCCTGCACATACATCAAGACGCATGTCAATGTGTGTAATAATGCATGTGGACATTCAATACAAAATGCAACACATGTTAAAGCGTTTGTTACCCTAAAATAAAAAAACAGATATTGTTTCCTTAAGGCATGTTATACAGCATGGTGCTTGCGCTATGTCATTTGTACCCCTGTAACACCTAAAAAACCTGGCTGATCCTACCAGTTTCTACCCTCCCCCCTGTACGTGTCTCCATCATCTGCAGCCCTGCTCTCTGTCCCCTGTGTCCTCCTCTCCCTCCCCTCCCTGCCTGTCTCGCGTGTCAGCAACCGCCTCTCCACTCCTGCTGTTCTCATATTTAATACAAAATAATCCCACCCACTCTATAATATAACACTAAGTGCTCCTGTGCCTGATCTGTACCTATATCAGAGCGGCTCCCAGGGATCATGTGACCGCTCGGCTCTCTCTCTCTCTCTTCTTCCTGGCTGACGTCAGCGGCAGCGCTCAGGCCCACCCACTGGAGCTGTCTGCCAGGCAGAGAACGGAGCTGAGGGATCAGCTGAACGCTGGGAGCGGTTATGATATACTGTAGTTACAGATCGGCATATTTTTTCTTTAAAACAGGCACAGGAGCACTTAGTGTTATATTACATAGTGGATTTGATTATTTTATAGTAGTGGCTTAACCACTTTAAAGAGGAAGTAAACCCTCCTCTGTAAGTTGTACCTATAGGTAAGCCTATGATAAGGCTTACCTATAGGTACTGTAAATATCTCCTAAACATGTACCGTTTAGGAGATATTTACCTTACATGCAGCCAGTGACATCACTGGCGCATGCGCTCTGAAGGAACGGCCGCTCGTGCCATTCCTTCCGAGCCCCGTGCCGTGACCGTCGGCTCCCGCGCGCGTGCGCACGGGAGTGACGTCACTGCGGCTCCGGCCAATCAGATGGCCGGATGCCGCGATCCCGGAAGACTGAACATGTCGCCCGTCATAGAGGTAAGCGGGCGGCACGGCGGGGGCTCGTTCTAAGGTAAGTATTTCATATTGAGCTAGTATGCGATGCATACTAGCTCATTATGTCTTTCAGGGTGAAAAAAAATAAAAAAATTTCGGTTTACAACCTCTTTAAGTGTTTTGACATGCATTTTCATTCATTTTGAAGGAAAATGCATAGATGTTAATCCAGCCTCAGTTAAAGCAATAAAAATAAATAAATTAGAATTTAAAAACTCCTCTTACACCCCACCCCGGCTTACATGCATTTCCTGTAGGCATCAGTGACGTCACTGGACCACACCACAGACATAAAAATGCTAGCACTGTCTGATGCTTAAAGGTTCTAACATTTCACAGAGCACAGAAAAGAAGATTTACTTCCCTGGTGCTAAGGCAGTCCCCGCAGCGTCTTCTACCCCTGTCATCAAGGCAGATGCATAGCCCTGATTGGACAGGACAACACCAAAGGGAAGTCCGCAGCATAGGGGAGCACTGTTTTCCAGGGGAGGAGAGTATCCAGAAACTAAAATGAGCAATTGATTCTTTTAGTGCATGCACAGCCCCACTACAAGGGAGAATATTCCGAGTTGGGCCTTGAGTTAAACACTTGCAGTTGGAGGCAAATTTCAAATACATGCATGCCCTATGTAATAAAAGATGAGTATTCTGCTATCACATGGACACATTCTGTTTGATGTGAGTGATTACGGTACAGCACAGAGCCCAGATTCAAATCTTTCCTTGCTGCCTTCTGGCCATTATTGTGCTGTAGCATTTCTAGCATTCAAACTGAACTGGATATTGAGGCACCCTCAAGTATAAAGGTCCTGGTCTTGTGATACTTTATTCATGTCAGTACCATGTCAGTACCATTGTACACTTCCAACACAGCAGCTTCCATTAAGTGGAAAACACACTCAAGCACTTATGGAATGTCAATCAACAAATGTGTTGTAGTTCTGTTTACAGGAAACCATACCTACCTGCAATAGGTATGTTGTATCTCACACAGCCAGCCCACTACTTCACAGTTTAGGAGCAAGGTAAGAAATATTTCTCTTGCAGAAGTAAATTTATTAGATTTCAAAGACATTTATTTTAACAGAATCTAATAACCCAGCATACAGCAATAGATAACTGATACACTGCTATCCCCACTGTCTTATTTATGTCATCAGAGTAAAGTGTGTATAAACCATTAACTCCTCTTCTTTTCCATCCCCCTCCCCTTCACCATTACACTATCTTCCCCTTGAGCTCCATGAACACATTCTACCTCCATCACTGTCCCCGCCAAACTTCAGAGCTCCGGCTTTGGAATTGATAGATGACATTTGATATGTGCTTGGATGTCAGTCCCCACTTTGGCAACCAGCAAAGACAATATACCATATTAAAAGGTAGTACAGCAGAGACTGTGGAACAGAATGCTGGAGAATCCACGTTATGGTACCCTACAACACAAGTCAGAGTAGGTAGCATTTCATGCTGCAGAGAGAAAAATGTGGAGATTGGTGTAAACAGACACGATCAGGGTGCAGTGTAGACATTTTAGGGAGATTTGCCATACAACATAGTAAACTCGGTGGTGATAAACCTGGAAGAAAAGATACTTTGGACATTTTGGGGCAAAAGAAACTATTAGAAAGGACACTAGACAAGCTGGTGTATAGATGTAGACCAGTGATGGCGAACCTTGGCACCCCAGATGTTTTGGAACTACATTTCCCATGATGCTCAGCTACACTGCAGAGTGCATGAGAATCATGGGAAATGTAGTTCCAAAATATCTGGGGTGCCAAGGTTCGCCATCAGTGACATAGACGATAATACAACCATTGGCAAAAGTATGGAATCGCCACTCTTTGAAAATGTTCATTCAATTGTTTAATTGTGTATAAAAAAAACAAATCAAAGACACGCCTCAAAACTATTTTCATTTAACATTCCAACCTTCTGGCTTTAAGAAACACTTAAAAAAATAAAGGAAAAAAGAAAGGAAAAAAGAAAATTGTAGTCAATTGCAACTGTTTGTGCAGATGAAGCAGAGGAAAATATTAGGGAATCACCATGTTCTTTGCAGTTCTAAAACAAACATCTGCATCAGATTACATCCTGAAAAATGATGTGATCATCACAAAACATCCTTTTAATTGATGGAATAAGAAAAGTGTCCAAAATCTCAATATAAACTTGTGCATTTATTGAAGATTTAATGACTGTCATCTCCCCTGTACCTTTACCTGACATGCAACCCCATATCATCAATGATTGGGGAAATTTGCATGTTTTTTCAGGCTTCATACATTTCATTGGAACAGCACCAAACAAAAGCTCCAGAATCATCACCCTGCCCAATGAAGATTCGTGATTCATCACTGAATATCACTTTCATCCAGTCATCTACAGTCCATGACTGCTTTTCTTTAGCCCACTGTACCCTTGTTTTTTTCTGTTTAGGTGTTAATGCTTTTCTGTATGTAAATCCCATTTCCTTTAGGCAATGTCGTACAGTTCGGTCAAAAACATTGACTCGTTTCTGACCATTTGTTCCTCATTTGTTTTGTTGTGCATTTTTTTTTTCAAGGCATATTGCTTTAAGTTTTCTATCTTGATGATTTGAGGTCTTCCTTGGTCTACCAGTACACTTCCCTTTACCAACCTTCCTATTTGATTTGTACTAACGAAAACCATCATTAACACCTAAATCTTATTTAAGTCATTAAATCTTCAATAAATTCACAAGTTTATATTGAGATTTTGGACACTTTTCTTATTCCATTCATTGAAAGGAAGTTTTGTGATGACAACATAATTTTCCAGGATGTAATCTGAAGCAGATATTTTTTTTAGGTCTGCAAAGTGCATGGTGATTCTAGAATATTTTTCTCAGAATTGAGTGATTCCATATTTTTTCTGCTCCATCTGTAAATACAGTTGCAATTGACTACAATGACTACAGTTGTCTTGCTTTTTTTAAGTGTTTCTTGTAGCCAGAAGGTTGGAATGTTAAATAAAACTAGTTGTGATGCATGTCTGTGATTAGTTTTTTTTTCTACACAAACAACTGAATTAACGTTTTCTGAGAGTGGTGATTCTATAATTTTTGCCAGGGGTTGTAAAATACCAATGCTTGTGGTGAGGATGCAGACACTGGTGGGAAAGAAATGTGTGAGCTGGAGACCACTTATAGATGTAGTGCCATACTCTAGAAGTGGCTGGACCTTTTTGGTGGTGAATGCTTTTTCCCACTATGTTCAGTCCTAAAGGCAAAATCCTCTAGAAGTGAAATTGGAAGTTTCATTCCTTCTTATTACAACACCTGAGAGGAGAACCACTTGAAATCCATGTGCCATAAAGGGAATACAGCAGGTCCTGGGAGTTATTTCCCTATGAAAGAGGTTTCGTAGGCTTTTCTATCCAGAAATCTGCATTCCTAGCAACGCAGGTTTCAGCCAGTGCTGGAGCCATAGTGGATGAGTTGGCATCCCAGGCTTTCTTTAACAGAGATTCTGACTTGCGGTTCATGGCATCTCTGATATTCTCTGTGTCCCCAAAAGAGGTCAGACCTCTTAGTCACTTGTGCCAAGGTCTCCTTGGGGGGTTCTGGGATTTCTTCTGTAGCATAAACAGCTTGAAGGAGTCCCTCCAGATTTTCCAGACCAAACAGATTTCTGTTCAATTTAGTCTCCTCTGCCTCACTATCTGGATCCACAACAATCTCCTCCTCAGAGCTAAGCTGAGACTTAGCCTGACTTTATGCATTCCCTAGGTCTTCCTCTTCTCTTGCTTGAGTGGGAGGGAGACCCTGAGAACCAGGCAGAAAAGCAGATGGGCCTACCTTGGAAAGTAAACTCTCCTGAGAAGAAGGGCCCTCTTTAGGGGTTAGCTCACCCAGCACTGTTACCTGGGGGGAAGCTACAGCGGTGCGGAAGAACTGGTTAGTAGCTAGCTTTTCCTCCTGCATAGACTTAAGGAAATCTATCATCAACCCTTAGGCCTCTTTACCAGCCAGTTTGTAAATACACCTGTAGCAAAAGGGCTTGGTGTGAGATCTGGGCAGTCTCTCCCCGCAATTACCACATTTTTTAGAGGAGCTAGTGCTAGCGGATACAGGGGGTGCTTTATCAGAGGCCTCCTGGGTTCCACCTGGGTATTCTGCAAGAGAAGAGGAGATAAACACAAGATCACTCTTCCTGCCCAATAACTTGGCTACAGGCCCCGATGGGGAGAGCATGGGAACTACCATGTTGGGCTTAGCAACATTGGTATTAGCCCCAACCGGGAAAGAAACGGCACTTACTGGGCTCCGATCTGCTCTTGCCTGCAGCCACCTGCACAGACCTTCCCTCCTACTTCTTCATGAGGTGGGTTGCAACAGGTTTCATATCTTTGGCAGCTTTCTGTCTTTTTTCGGCTGGAGAGTCTGCCTTACTGCCACCATGCGGGTCCGGCGTCTCCTCCGTACCAACTTCCCTCTTCCGGGTCGCACTGCGCATGCTCGGCCTTTCCTGCACAAACTGGAAGTTCCGGTTTTAAAACGAGGCTTGGAGAGCGCTGGTTCCTCCTCCAAGCCGCCGCTATGTCCGGCAGTTTTTTTTTAATGCTGGCTGAATGCCAGGGAGGACCGGAGGAGACCCCTGCTGAAGAGCAGGCTACAGGCTCTGAAAGGACCAACACTGTGACCGATTGCCTGTATCCTGGGGCGACCTGTGAGAAGCCTAAAAGGCATGCAGGTAGAGTGTGGCTCTCACCGGCGTTGCTGAACCAGCCTCAGAGGGGGACCATCCAACAAAGAGTCTTCAGGTCAGAGACAAGAAAATAAATGTTTTACTGTAGGAGAAACACAATCAATACTGAGGGACAAGGGGAAGAATGAGGCCTTTTAACAACTGTGAACTGATTGTGTTTCCTGTAGGGTGGAGCCGCTCATCTCTCATGTGTTGCCGTCCTGGAAGGTGAGAGGAGAAATTAAGATGTTATACACAGGTGCATTTCATAAAATTCGAATATCATCAAAACATTAATTTATTTCAGTAATTCAATTCAAAAAGAGAAATGCATATATTTTATATAGATGCATTACACACAGAGTGATATATTTCAAGCATTTCTTTCTTTTCATTTTGATGATGAAGGCTTACAGCTAGTGAAAACCCAAAATTCTGTATCTCCGTATCTGTATTTTTGTCTTACCATAATTCCTTTTCTCTGATGTTCATTGACAAACACAGCTCCATATCTTCTTTGACCCGTGGGTTATACTGCTCTTCCTAGGAGTAGGACAAAGGGTTAAAAAAAAAGTTAAAGCTTAACTACGCCTATGGGGCAGTGCCATGAGGTATACTCCCACTTCCTGCTCTAGGATCTCAGTTTTGTAACAAGCAGTGTCAGAAGAATACATAACCCAACTCCACAGAGGGGTGGGTGCTGTGTCTGTCAATGAACAAAAATCCTGTCAATGAACTGTGTGAACATGTGACGGACCAAAGTCTCGGCTATCCCGTCAAAAGGATCTTTTAAAAACCGGAGACTCCTCCACCAGAAATAGGGCAGAATTATTCAGCCTGGAGACCTGAGCCACAGGTGAGACTGCCCACGTACTCAACAGAGACTCTTTAAAGGTATACCGTCTATCTAAACGCTTAGGCACCGCCATATTGCGTTTAGAACAACTCCACTGACTCGCGACAGTTTTGTCACAGTAGGCGGGAAAAACCTTTGCGGCTTTAGGGGATCTGCAAGCCCCAAGGGGACCGGCGCCTCTGACGCAGCAGCAGCTGCATCCCCCATGTTTAAAGTTTCCCTGCACCGATATAATCAGTGCATCCACCAGCGCCCTTTCATGCGCATTTGCAGTAAAAGAGGAATCATCCTCACTGTCAGAGCACCCGAAGTGCGTGGACACAGACCCAGTAGAGTCACTATATGCTATGCTCACGCTTAGAACATAACAAGCAGGGGAGGTCACCGACCACAGTCCCGCAAGGAGACGCCGGCTAAAGGTCCACAAAAGGACCACCTATTAGACCTAAGGGTTGCCCTTCATAGAGCACATAGCCCCCTAGAAAGGGCAGGCAGAGAACCCTCACACGATAATGGCTGCTTCACTTCGCTAAAAAATGCATTGCCCCCATGGCACCCCCCGGGTTCAAAGGGGGCACCAGGAAGACCACGTCCACCCCCCCCTGAGGGGGGGTTGGGGAAAGGCGGACACCCATCCGCTGCTTCACAGAGATGTATAGTAACGAAGTAGAACTACTTAAGTACTGTACTTAAGTACCGAAATGCGGTATCTGTACTTTCCTAGAGTATAATTTTTTTCTCCTACTTCTACTTTTACTTCACTACATTTTTTCGATGATTTCGATACTTCTACTCAAGTATTTTTTTTTTGTGCTGCATAGTTACTCGTTACTTTTAAAAAAATTACCACTGCCAGAACAGTAGATGGCAGGTTGCATAAAGCTCAAAAAAATGTGTATAATGTAATTTGTAAATCAGTGCATAGGAAAATAAAGGCTGTGTATAATAATAGCTGCTATACCAAATCTTTCCAATAAAAAGAAAATATGAAACAAAAAAATAAATGGTGCTACAGCGCTTAAAGTGCATCAAGAAACTACTAACAAACACAGGTTAATCATTTGAATAAATCATTTGAAATAATAAAAAACAATATGATGTTCAAACTTTTGACTTCTTTCTTTAATAACTACATAACACAGTACTTGTACTTCTACTTTCAGTACTTGAGTAGAAATTTTTTTTCAAAACTACTGGTACTTTTTACTTTTAGTACTTAAGTAGCAAATTTTTTGAAAAAACTACTTGCAATACTTAAGTAAAAAAAATGTTGAATACTTTAGTACTTCTACTTAAGTAACTTTTTCTGCGAGCACTTCCACTTCTACTTAAGTAACTTTTTGATCGAGCACTTGTACTTTTACTCAAGTAGAAATTTTGAGTACTTTATACAAGTCTGCTGCTTCATCAACCCAGTCAGCAGCCAAAACAGCCTGGTCATCAGCTTGGACAGCTTGACCAGCAGCTCAGACAGCCAGCTTCATGAGTCCCCTGGACAGCCAGCTCCGTCAGCCGTGAGTAGGCCGCAAAGCTGCAGCCCCAACTTTTGGCCTGACCCGGCGCAAATCTGTTGGCAGCACTGTCCCCCCTATTAGCAGCTCGTACAGCCTGGTTAGTCACTCGGAGGTAGTGAACAAGCACGTAGCAGTCGTGTGAAACACGTCTACTGCCCTACCCTGCTGTACCTTGTACCACCTATGACAATAAAGGAACTTTTCTTCATTGGATTCTTTTATGCTTTTCCTGGTGGCGAGCGGAGGTTCGGCACCCACCTTGAATCGTGGACTTTGACAGCCTGAGCGGTGTTATCTCTCTTCATTAAATAGTCACTCAGACAGCCGCAAGTAGGCCACAAAGCCGCAGCCTAAATTTTTGGCCCAATTCTGCCCCGTGAGGCGCGCATCTGTCGGCAGTACCATCCGTTATATCTTCAGCTCAGTCAGACACTCTGCTGATCACGGAATATGGAAACTTCACGCTTGCCTTCATGCAACTTGGATTCTGTGCCTCTCCACTCTTCCTTCAGACTCTGGGACCTTGCTTTTCAAATGAAATGCATAATTTTCCACAGTCCGTGATAATTTGGGGAGCCATGTCATGTGCTGGTGTTGGTCCACTGTGTTTTATTAAGTCCAAAGTCAACGCAGCCCTCTACCAGAAAATTCTAAAGTGCTTCATGCTTTCTTCTGTTGACCAGCTTTATGGAGATGCCGATTTCATTTTCCAGCAGGATCCGGCCCCTGCCTACACTGCCAAAAGTACTAATACCTGGTTTAATGATCATGGTATCACTGTGCTTGATTGGCCAGCAAACTCGCCTGACCTAAACCTCAGAGAATCTGTAGGGTATTGTCAAGAGAAAGATGACACACCAGACCCAACAATATAGATGAGCTGAAGGCTGCTATCGAAGCAACCTGGGCTTCAATAACAAAATTAATAAATTGCCTCCATGGATACTGAATTTTGGGTTTTCACTAGCTGTAAGCCATAATCATCAAAATTAAAAGAAAGAAATGCTTGAAATATATCACTGTGTGTAATGCATCTATATAAAATATAGGAGTTTCACTTTTAATAGAATTACTGAAATAAATTAACTTTTTGATGATATTCTAATTTTATGAGATGCTGTAATATTACTTTTGCAAAAATGTATTTCCCCCCACTTGTGTTGTCTGGTTTCCCCTGGATCACAAACCACATTAGAACGAGTTTTTATGCTCTTAGGCCCCTTTCACACATGCTGTTCGTTTGTCCGTTTTTCATCCATCCGTTGACGGATGAAAAATGGACATCAATGTATCTCTATGTAAAAAACGGATGACAACGGATGAAAAAAGGATAACAACTGACGAAAAAGGGATAAAAAGCAGATAACAACTGACGAAAAATGGAAGACAACTGACGAAAAAAGGATGAAAAACGGATATGAACTGAGATGAAAACGGACATTGACTGAAGACAAAAAACGTGACTGAACTGATCAACTGAACGGACCGTATGTGTGAAAGGGGCCTAAAAGTGCAACCAAGCAAACAAAAAGGTCCCCCTTCAAAACAACTACCTGACTAACTTTAATACTGATACCATTGAATTTAACTGAATACTTCCCAAGCAGAATAAATGTATCACTTTCATTAATGGAACATTACAAACTTACATATTTATTTCACAATAAACGTGCAATTAGTGCAGTCATTCATAAACTATTTTTGGTTTTGTTTTAGGTTTAAATCAAATATTTGAATGCATTTTTTGGGAATGTTTCATTGCTAACTACCTTCTTTCCCAAGTTGAAAAGCTTGTGAAATAAGCTAACATTAGCAAATATTTGAAAAAAAAAACATAACTGCATTTATGTATCCTATTTATTTAAAATGAACGGGGAAGTAGTAACCAACCATACTATTCCATTGCCATAATGTGAAAGCTCTGAGGACACTTTGTACTTGATGCATATTACTCTGTTGCTCCAATTATACATGTGAGAATTTCTTTGTAAATTGGAGTATGCTTCCCCGCTGAATACATACGAGTAGAAACTTGGATCCCAGCTGCAGCCAAAACGTCTTTGTTTTGGGTTGAGTAGGGAAACGTTAGAAGAGTCCAGGATTTTTTTTTTCCTTCCCTGCCCATGCTTTCCCTTACTGGGGGACTACCGGTCAGGATATCTCTCCACATGACAAGCAAAATACACATCTTTAGTAGAGTTGAAGATGTGTTAGGATGTCTGAACAATGTTTTTCCTGCTGACCACATTTTCCATTGCTTGTAATTTATCCTTTGTTTCGCATACTTCACAAGACTGCAACTGAGGGAAAATCTCCCCCATTGGGCCATACAAACCAAAATAAAGTCTTTCTTGCTCCAGTTATTTTGTGTTGGATAAAGTTGGGGTTTAAGGCCACTGGGACAAATTTTGGCTACTCAGCCCTCTTTTTCCATTTGTTAGGCAGAGAGTGATATGTGAACTAAGTTTAGAATTAAGAATTTAACCCTTAATAACAGGCATTTGAACTACACAATGTTTGTTTATTGGATTTAGTCTCTGTAATTTGTAGGTGGCAGTGGTTTAGGGCAATCAAATGGAAAAAAAATATCTACTCCTATGTTAAACTGCACTTGCTCAGCATGAAAATGCATAGAACTCTTTGCTAGTAAAAATTGTGGTCAAAATAAAATTATAAAAGAACAGTGTACACTGTATTGCATAGTAAAATGGGATTTTCTACTTGCCATAAAATCAACTTCTTGTAGTTCATTGAGGGACATGGGAGTTCAATAACTGTAGGGTTATACTGCCAACTACAAAGATTTAGACAGTGACAAACAAAAAAATGACCAGGCCAGTATAACCCCCTCCCACTCCCAAGCATGCTTTCGGTTGGTGGAAATCAGTACCACAAACATGATCATAGAGGGATGGTAGTGGTGTCCCTTAAACTATAAGAAATAGGTTTTATGGTAAGTACAAAAACCCCATTTTGATTGGCGTTCATTGAGGAACATAGGAACATCTAAAAAGAAATCCAACTGAGGGGTGGGCAACAGCAACAAACCACTAACAAGCCCACAAAAAAACAACAGAAGTGGTAACTGCCTGCAGCTCAGGAGGCTGGACCTTAAGCCCCAAGCGGCCATCTGAAGAAACAGCCTGAACATCCAACTGGTATAATGTGGAGGACATGTGGGGAAAAAAAAAAAAAAAAGACCAGGGTGCAGCTCTGCAGATCTAGGAAAGTGTAGCCTGATGACAAAATGCAGCCAGACAGACCTTAGAAAGCTAAAGAAAACTCAGAGAATAGTAAAGACTCAAGCAGAGGACAAAATTCTAGAGCATCTGTGTCAGGCCTGTTAGGGGGCTGTGTACAGTGGATAGAGAGCTGGAGGTACCTGCACTGCCCCCCCCCCCCCCATGCATGTATGGTCTGACATGTTGTGCTGCGGGTGGCAGAGTAGCTCTAGGTACAAGGTTGAGTCTCGAGTACTTCTATAGTGGCTGCTTGTGGTGAGAGGGGGGGGGGGGGGTTATGTGGTTGAAGATGACCAGGTCACTGTAGGTATGCAATGGAACCAAACTGAGGATAGATTCTCATTTCATTTCACCTGCAGCAGAAATTATGTGTCCCTCAATGAACACTAAAGAAATAAAGTTACTGCTAAACAGAAGGGATCATTTTTTTTTTTTAAATCATACTTTTATGGTTTCAAAAAAGTTCCCATACAAATTCAAGATGCACCTGCTCTTACCATACCAATAAATGAAGTGTAGGTTTTTTCTAACATATTTAACGTAATACATTTTATGGTCTTCTGAAGAATGTAGACATTTTCAAAATGATGATAATATTTGTGCTTTAGCTCACAGAATTTACAAGTACACTGTACTGCTAGCAAAATCAGATTTGTTTTTATAGTACTTGGTCTGAAAAATGAAAACTAATACAAGCACCGCATGGAAGGATTTGTAGGCTAAAATTACATTTTGGGGTTTAGAAGTCCTTGAATATACTAAAGCTGTGCAGGAGAATTGCCCATCTACTTTGTTTAGCATAGCTAAAAGGGATCTGTTAGAGATTTTCCATTCAGCCCTCAGACACATTTATGCCCAGTTTTGGAGGAGTACCTCATAATGTGTCCAACAATCAAATGGCATGCAGTTTTTTTTGTCTACACATTATTTACCATACCGGTCTGTCAGTATAATTGAATGATGGTAAAGGCTAGACGAAAAAAAGGTATACAGTGTAGCAAAAAAAAAATAAAAAAATAATAATGGAGGCTAATAGCACATTGGTTACTGTGTATCACTGCTTGTGGTTTCTTATGAGAATTGCAAGTTCAAAAGAGTTTTTTGTTTATATATCACTCTATAATCGGTTACTCTTGCAACAACAAATAAACCAAATATAATACGGACATTTTAGTATTCAAAATGAGTCATACGAACTATACATCTTATAATGGCCTTAAAATTTGCCATAGACATTACAGAAAGGTTGGACATGCAGGCAAGATCTGACCATGTACATTTTTACAGGTTACCTCTGGCATGCCAGCTTGAATCCCTCAATGTACATAGCGGTATCTATATCCAGTGAGAAAAGGGAATGATTAGCAACCATCCATAAGAGATTTTCCAACAAGTTGGATCACCAACTTCTACTCAAAAACTGTTTGTTATTGCTTCTTATTAAAGTAATAATGCCTCAAAGTTTGCCAGACTAACACAACACTAAGTGCCGGTTCACACCATAGCGATGTAAGTCACATGCGATGTCTGTGCGATGTGAATTCAGTCATACAGATTGTATGGCTAAATTTGCATCGCATAAGGACGAAAGTTGTGCAGGACCCCTTTTTTGGTCCGTACCAGAATCGGATTGCATGGGTGTTCACACCTATGCCATCTGATTCCTGTCCGAATTGACAGTTTGCACTGCGATATGCAAACTAATCTGGGGGGTGTCATTAACAGTAGTTCGCATATGGCAGTGTGTACTGCCTGCAAGTCAGATGCAATGCGGGAACCCGCAGTGGATTCGCAGGGTTCCTGCATTGCACCAATGTGAACCAGCACTAAAAAAGAAAAATTAGAATACAGTGGGTACGGAAAGTATTCAGACCCCCTTAAATTTTTCACTCTTTGTTATATTGCCGCCATTTGCTAAAATCATTTAGGTTCATTCTTCTTCCTCATGAATGTACACATAGCACCCCATACTGACAGAAAAACACAGAATTGTTGACATTGTTGCAGATTTATTAACAAAGAAAAACTGAAATATCACACGGTCCTAAGTATTCAGACCCTTTGCTCAGTATTTAGTAGAAGCCCCCTTTTGATCTAATACAGCCAGGAGTCTTTTTGGGAAAGATGCAGCAAGTCTTTCACACCTGGATTTGGGGATCCTGTGCCATTCCTCCTTGCAGATCCTCTCCAGTTCTGTCAGGTTGGATGGTAAACGTTGGTGGACAGCCATTTTTAGGTCTCTCCAGAGATGCTCAATTGGGTTTAAGTCAGGGCTCTGGCTGGACCATTCAAGAACAGTCACGGAGTTGTTGTGAAGCCACTCCTTCGTTATTTTAGCTGTGTGCTTAGGGTCA